>NC_091978.1:250278502-250955489 GCF_044704955.1 Pristiophorus japonicus | reverse complement strand
GAAGCATCACATGCTAACTTAAGCTCACGCTCTGTGTTGTAGTTCACAAGTACAGCATCGCTAGAGAGACTTCTCTTCCAAGCATTGTAAGCTTCCTGTTGCGCTTTCATCCATTTCCACTGGACATCCTTCTTGAGGAACTATTGCAATGGAGCTAACATGGTCACTAAATCAGGTACAAAACGTGCACAGTACTGGACCAGTCCAAGGAAAGATCTTAACTCAGACACATTCTGTGGCTTTGGAGCATTGATGACAGCATCAAACTTTTCCTTCACTGGTTGCAAGTCATTTGCATCAACTTTCAGACCAAGGTACACAACCTCGGGCTACACAAAAGCACATTTGCTCCTTTCCAATTTGACATTGTGGGCATTCAACCTTTGAAGCACTAAATCTAACACTTCTACATTTTCTTCCTCGCTGCTTGTTGCGATCAGCACATGGGCTGGATTGCATAAGCATTTTGGAACTTCCTGCAAAATCCTATCCATTGTAGCCAAGAAGATTTTGGGAGAGGACATTACACCATATGGCAGCTTAGTATATGAGTACAGTCCCCTGTGTGTGTTGATGGTGAAATACTGTTGACTTGCTTTGTTAACATTCAGCTGAGCGAGCTTGGAGAAAACCTTTGACCCAGAGAGTGCTGCACACAAATCTTGCGATGTAGGTAATGGATACTGTTCATCATCAACTGCTTGGTTGATGGTAACTTTGTAATTATCGTACAAGCGTACAGTTTTGTCTGCTTTGGACACTACCATAATCGGGGTAGCCCATTAACTTTTGTCAGTTTTTATTAGCACTCCATTCTCTCGGAACTTCACTAGCTCTTCCTGCACCTGACTTTTCAACACAAAGGGGTCTGGCATTGCCTTTCAATAGACAGGCTTCGCGATGGGCTTGATGCAGATATGCACATCAAACCCAGTGAAGCCCTCATAACTGTCTATGAACTTGCTTTCATACTTGTTCAGCATTCTGTCGAGTCGCTTTTTAAGAGCATCCACACTGAAGATGTTTTTCCAGTCTAGTTTTAACTTTATCAACCAGTCTTTGCCCATGAGAGTTTGCCTGTTGTTGTAGCTTATTAGAAACATAGAAAATAGATGCAGGAGTAGGCTATTCGGCCCTTCGAGCCTGCACCACCATTCAATATGATCATGACTGATCATGCTACTTCAGTACCCCATTGCTGCTTTCTCTTCATACCCCTTGATCCCTTTAACCGTAAGGGCCACATCGAACTCCCTTTTGAATATATCTAACAAACTGGCCTCAACAACTTTCTGTGGTAGAGAATTCCACAGGTTCACAATTCTCTGAGTGAAGAAGTTTCTCCTCATCTTGGTCCTAAATGGCTTACCCCTTATCCTTAGACTGTGACCCTGCTTTTGGACTTCCCCACCATCGGGAACATTCTGCCTGCACCTAACCTGTCCAATCCCGTCAGAATTTGATATGTTTCTATGAGATCCCCTCTCATTCTTCTAAATTCCAGTGAATATTAGCCTAGTCGATCCAGTCTTTCTTCATATGTCAGTCCTGCCATTCCGGGAATCAGTCTGGTGAACCTTCGCTGCACTCCCTCAATAGCAAGAATGTCCTTCCTCAGATTAGGAGACCAAAACTGAACACAATATTCAAGGTGTGGCTCTCACCAATGCCCTGTACAACTGTAGTAAGACATCCCTGCTCCGATTCTCAAATCCTCTCGCTATGAAGGCCAACATGCCATTTGCCTTCTTCACCGCCTGCTGTACCTGCATGCCAACTTTCAATGACTGATGTACCATGACACCCAGGTCTCGTTGCACCTCCCCTTTTACTAATCTGTCACCATTCAGATAATATTCTGCCTTCCTGTTTCTGCCACCAAAGTGGATAACCTCACATTTATCCACATTATACTGCATCTGACATGCATTTGCACACTCACCTAACCTGTCCAAGTCACCCTGCAGCCTCTTAGCATCCTCCTCACAGCTCACACTGCCACCCAGCTCAGTGTCACCTGCAAACTTGGAGATATTACATTCAATCCCTTCATCTAAATCATTAATGTGTATTGTAAATAGTTGGTGTCCCAGCACTGAACCTTGCGGTATCCCACTAGTCACTGCCTGCCATTCGGAGAAGGACCTGTTTATTCCTACTCTTTGCTTCCTGTCTGCCAACCAGTTCAACGTCAATACATGACCCGCAATACCATGTGCTTTCATTTTGCACAATAATCTCTTGTGTGGGACCTTGTCAAAAGCCTTTTGAAAGTCCAAATACACCACATCCACTGGCTCTCCCTTGTTCACTCTACTAGTTACATTCTCAAAAAATTCTAGAAGATTTGTCAAGCATGATTTCCCTTTCATAAATCCATGCTGACTTGGACCGATCTTGCCACTGCTTTCAAATGCGCTGCTATTACATCTTTAATAATTGATTCCAACATTTTCCCCACTACCGATGTCAGGCTAACTGGTCGAGAAGTCCCTGTTTTCTCTCTCCCTCCCTTTTTAAAAAGTGGGGTTACATTAGCTACCCCCTAATCCATAGGAACTGATCCAGCGTCGATAGACTGTTGGAAAATGATCACCAATGCATCGACTATTTCTAGTGCCACTTCCTTAAATACTCTGGGATGCAGACTATCAGGCCCTGGGGATTTATCGGCCTTCAAGCCCATCAACTTCCCTAACACAATTTCCTGACTAAAAAGGATTTCCTTCAGTTCCTCCTTATCGCTGGACCCTTGGTCCTCTAGTATTTCCAGAAGATTATTTGTGTCTTCCTTAGTGAAGACAGAACCAAAGTATTTGTTCAATTGGTTTGCTATTTCTTTGTTCCCCATTATAAATTCACCTGATTCTGACTGCAAGGGACCTGCATTTGTCTTCAATAATCTTTTTCTCTTCACATATCTGTAGAAGCTTTTGCAGTCAGTTTTTATGTTCTCTGCAAGCTTACTCTCATACTCTATTTTCCCCCTCCTAATTAAACCCTTAGTCCTCCTCTGCTGAATTTTATATTTCTCCCAGTCCTCAGGTTTGCTGCTTTTTCTGGCCAATTTATATGCTTCTTCCTTGGATTTAACACTATCCCTAATTTCCCTTGTTCGCCACGGTTGAGCCACCTTCCCTGTTTTATTTTTGCGCCAGACAGGGATGTACAATTTTTTAAGTTCATCCATGTGAACTTTAAATGTCTGCCATTGCCTATCCACCGTCAACCCTTTAAGTATCATTCGCCAGTCTATCCTAGCCAATTCACGTCTCATACCATCGAAGTTACCTTTCTTTAAGTTCAGGACCCTAGTCTATGAATTAATTGTGTCACTCTCCATTTTAATGAAGAATTCTACCATATAATGGTCACTGTTCCCCAAGGGGCCTCGCACAACAAGATTGCTAATTAATCCTCTCTCATTACATAACACGCAGTCGAGGATGGCCAGCTGTCTAGTTGGTTCCTTGACATATTGGTCCAAAAAACCATCCCTTATACATTCCAGGAAATCCTCCTCTACTATATTGCTACCAGTTTGGTTCGCCCAATCTATATGTAGATTAAAGTTACCCATGATAACTGCTGTACCTTTATTGCACGCATTCCTAGTTTCCTGTTTGATGCCATCCCCAACCTCATTACTACTGTTTGGTGGTCTGTACACAACGCCCACTAGCGTTTTCTGTCCTTTGGTGTTTCGCAGCTCTACACATACAGATTCCACATCATCCAAGCTAGTGTCCTTCCTTACTATTGCGCTAATTTCCTCTTTAACCAGAAACGCTACCCCATCTCCTTTTCCTTTCTGTCTATCCTTCCTGAATTTTGAATACCCCTGGATGTTGAGTTCCCAGCCTTGGTCACCCTGGAGCCATGTCTCCGTAATCCCAATTACATCATATCCGTAAACAGCTATCTGTGCAGTTAATTCATTCACCTTATTACGGATGCTCCTCGCATTGAGACACAGAGCCTTCAGGCTTGTTTTTTTAACACTCTTTGTCCTTTTAGAATTATGTTGTAATAAGACCCTTTTTGATTTTTGCCCTTGATTTCTCTGTCCCCCACTTTTCATCTCCTTTCTACCTTTTGCTTCTGCCCCCATTTTACTTCCCTCTGTCTCCCTGCATAGATCCCCATCCCCGTGACATATTAGTTTAAGCCCTCCCCAATAGCATTAGCTAACATTCCCCTTAGGACATTGGTTCCAGTCCTTCCCAGGTGCAGACCGTCCGGTTTGTACTGGTCCCATCTCCCTCAGAACCGGTTCCAATGTCCCAGGAATTTGAATCCCTCCCTCTTGCACCATTCCTCAAGCCACATATCCATCTGAACTATCCTGCTATTTCTACTCTGACTAGCACGTGGCAATGGTAGAAATCCTGAGGTTACTACCTTTGTGGTCCTACCTTTTAATTTAGCTTCTAGCTCCCTAAATTCAGCTTATAGGCCCTCATCCCATTTTTTACCTAAAACGTTGGTACCTATATGCATCACGACAACTGGCTGTTCACCCTCCCCCTCCAGAATGCCCTGCAGCCGCTCCAAGACATCCTTGACCCTTGCACCAGGGAGGCAACATACCATCCTGGAGTCTCGGTTGCAGCCGCAGAAACGCCTATCTATTCTCTTACAATAGAATCCACTACCACTATAGCTCTCCCACTCTTACTCCTGCCCTCCTGTGCAGCAGAGCCACCCATGGTGCCATGAACTTGGCTGCTGCTGTCTTCCCCTGATGAGCCATATCCCCCAACAGTATCCAAAGTGTCATATCTGTTTTGGAGTGAGATGACCGCAGGGAACCCCTGCACGACCTTCCTACTCCTGTTCTTCCTAATGGTCACCCATTCCCTATCTGCCTTTGTAACCTTTACCTGCGGTGTGACCAACTCACTAAATATGGTATTCACGACATCCTGAGTATCGCGGATGCTCCAGAGTGAATCCATGCACTGCTCCAGTGCCGCAATGCAGTCTGGCAGGAGCTGCAGCTGGATACAATACTGGAAGTGTCCCTGATTTCCCACATTGCACAGGTGGAGCATGACATGGGTCTGGTCTCTCCTGCCATGACTTAACCCTTAAATTAACTTAATTTGGCAATAATGCCAAAGGTTTCCGACTGATAAGAAAAGAAAAAGAAAAAGAAGAAGAAAAAAATAAAATACTCACCAATGCACCAGCCAATCCCATACCCGCTTGACTGTGACGTCACACTTTGATTTCTTTTTACTTCTTTGTTTTACTTTCAGCTTCGATCTCCCGCTCCCGCTGCTGTGACTCCTCCCGAACTCTGCGCCCTTTTTATAGGCCTCTCGATCTCCCGCTCCCGCTGCCTATAACAATAATAGGCAGCTTTACCGACTGCCCATTGTGTTGAACTCTACATTCCAATTTTCCATGTCTCGAGGATTTCTCCGGAGTAGGTTTTTAACTCTACGGTGCTCTTTGTAAGTGGTACTTCATTAAACTTACTCTCATATGTGTCCACACTCATGACAGAGTAGTCCGCCGCCGTATTAATACACATATCAATATATTGCTCGTTGATCAAAAGTTTTACACGCAAGTTTTTCTCATGATTGCTTGCATTGCCATTTGTTGCATAGATGCCTAGTTCGTCAACATCAGGTATGTTCACTTCAATATTGTGAACTCCTCCCTTTTGTTGTCGCTGTGTTGCATTGCCACTAGAATGGTTCTTATTTCCTGCTTTAGATCTAGCTTTTCAAGCTGTTGAAATATGGCCTACATTGGCAATGAAAACACTTCGCATTTCTGCATTGATAGGACTATGGTGAGTGATTTCCATTGCAGCAATAACAATTCACTGAACCGCTATTACCGACATGCTTTTGACTCAGTCTCGCAGCTTCAGATTTGGTGGTGGCTTTGTGACTGTAGACCTCAGCTGCACTAGTCACTTGAGTTGGAGGGAGCTCCCTAGCATTCTTAGACACCATCTCCATAGATAGGACAATTTTGCATGCTATGTCAAACATTAGGTTCAGAGTGTTCAATAACTTGTGGACTGTGTGCGCTCATCCACCAGTCCACACACAAACACATCTTGCAACGCACGATCCAAAAATGTGCTGACCTTACAATGCAAAGATGGGTTCTTAAGAGCTACAATGTACTCACTGATGGTTTCACTTTGTTTGTGATTTCTGGCACCAAACTTAGAGTTCTCTTCTATTTCTACCAGCTTTGGGTCGAAATGGTCCTCGAGTTTCTCGACAATGTCTTCAAACGATGCATCCTCCACTTTCCCTGCCGCGAGTATGTTTGTCAATGTTTCGTTGACATCTGACCCAATCTCGATTAGAAAAATGGATTTCTTCCGTTCATAAATTACTTTATTTTGAGCTTGACCATTCTCATCTGTACCTTCGGTCTCAATAATGTTATTGGCCCTAAAAACATCTCCATCTGTTCAATGTAAGAAATGAAAGGTTCGCGAGCCTGAATCCTGTAGGCTTAGCCATGATATTCCCGATCCCTTTGAACAGTGACTCAGCACGCTATCTGTGTACCTGTGAGAATCAACGCCGCTGTTGCTGTGAATACATACACATGACGGCAAAGCACAGACAATTCTGCACAAGCATTGATGGTAAAACATGGCAAAAATTCAAATTAGGTGTCACAAATTCACCTTAAACTTGTCCACTCGAAGGTTGAACACTGTGTCCTTCCATAATCCCTAACCATGGCTTTGGGTTGTCACCAAAATGTAATATTCTTGGGCAGAACAAATGAAGGACAGAGGCACAATGAGTTGTTCGTCCATGTGTTTGCTTTATTAGGCCAGTGTGAACTGAGCATGCTCATAGCAAACCATGTGATAATACATTACAATGAGGAGAGACTGTGTCAGTATGAGACCGATAAGAATGAGAGACTGTGCATTATGAGACTGAAGGGGAGAATCTGCACCAGTATGGGATAGATGGGGAGAATCTGTGCCAATATGGGACTGATGGGGAGAGTCTGCGTCAATGTGAGACAGATGAGAAGCAGAAAGTATGAGGTGGATTAGAACAACAAACATTGCCACACCTCACTGTTAACAAAATCTTGTCTGCATCTGAAATTTGTCAGTTTTGTCATCTTGAAGTTCCAACCAAAGCAAAGCATTGCTATTGTTCATATGGAAATGCTTACATCTGATTACAAAATAGTACCTTATTCATGACAAAGAAAGATGATCACTTTTACAAACTGATCAGTGGATAAGATTATTTTAACAGGTGAGTTTGCAATCTGCATAGAAAAGCTATAAATATAAAATCCCAAAATACTCACATGGCAAATACCCAGATTAATGGTCTGTAATACAGTTTGCTCTATTATTTGATTTTAATTACTTGTAAAACTATGTTCCTGTACAAATTAAAAGCTAATGATGAACTATACACATTGCATTTGCCCAAGAGCACAATGGTACATGATAAACCTTGAGTAGGAAAAGATTGTACCAAGGTGCAGTGGACTTTTGCATCTTCCCTTAATAATTACAAGGATCATCTTTCAGTGAGAGGCTTGGTTAATCTTCAGATAATTTATGTGTCATAAAGCACTTACATAACCTAACATAAGTATTTGGATGAAAATAGCAATGAATGAAGACATTGGGGGAGAAATTTGCCTGGATTGCGCCTCCCGTTTGCGTCTGCGGGGATGGAAACAGGGCAATGAATTCACCGACTCCCGCGAACTTCCCTGGCAGTTTTGCGCTGGTGCTAACACTTACCGCCTTGCTGTCTAGCGCCAAGTTGATCGTAGCGTCATCCTGTATGCAGCGCCCCGTTACTGCCCCGGATCAGAAATTCAACAATGGCAGGAAGAGGAGGCAGGATGCATTCGTATGGCCACTGGATTTAAAGGCATCAACATCCGATTTATTTGTAGTCAGCAAAGAACGCTGCCATGTCAGTGATTGCAGTGTTTTACACTTTCAGAAGTCTTCTGCTTCATAAAAAATATTCAGTATCATTCAGGTGAGATTTAAAAGTGCTACATTTCCATACATTAATGGGGGCTGTACTGGCATTGGACCTCGCCCTCCAGCATCAACAAGGAGGCAGCGGAGGCAAAGGGAAAGATTGCAAAATGTGGCCAGAGAGAGGATGGCCAACAGGACTCCCAACAGGAGGCCTTATGCTCCCAGGATATTCAAGCAGCAGTTCTCCTACATCAATTTTACTGAGGAACAGTGTCTTGGAAGGTTTAGCTTCAGCAAGGATGTGGTCACAGATCTCTGCCATCTCCTCCAACCAGACCTGCAGCCTCAGACAAGGGTGACCACGGCTCTCTCAGTGGCAGTCAAGGTCACCGTTGCCCTCAATTTCTACACCATCAGATTCTTCTAGTTTACAACAGGAGACATATCTAACATTTCGTAGTTTGCTGTGCATTGCTGCATCCGCGAGGTCACAGAGGCTCTCTACAGAAGGAGAAGGGACTACATTTACCTTTCCCATAACCAGGGAGGAGCAGGATGAGCGTGCATATGACTTTGCCAGGATAGCGGGCTTCCCCTTGGTGCAGGCTGCCATTGACTGCACCCACATCACTTTGCATAACGACCCTTTGGCATTCCGTAACTGCAAAGGCTATCCACTCACTTAATGTGCAGTTGGTGTGCGATCACACACAGCGAATCCTCACTGTCAATGCCCGCTAACCTGGCAGCAGCCACAATGCCTTCAAAGGGAATATTATTTGAATGGGGAGAAATTACAACATGCTGCGGTGCAGAGGGACCTGGGGGTCCTTGTGCATGAATCCCAAAAAGTTAGTTTGCAGGTGCAGCAGGTAATCAGGAAGGCGAATGGAATGTTGGCCTTCATTGCGAGAGGGATGGAGTACAAAAGCAGGGAGGTCCTGCTGCAACTGTACAGGGTATTGGTGAGGCCGCACCTGGAGTACTGCGTGCAGTTTTGGTCACCTTTCTTAAGGAAGGATATACTAGCTTTGGAGGGGGTACAGAGACGATTCACTATGCTGATTCCGGAGATGAGGGGGTTACCTTATGATGATAGATTGAGTAGACTGGGTCTTTACTCGTTGGAGTTCAGAAGGATGAGGGGTGATCTTATAGAAACATTTAAAATAATGAAAGGGATAGACAAGATAGAGGCAGAGAGGTTGTTTCCACTGGTCAGGGAGACTAGAACTAGGGGGCACAGCCTCAAAATACGCGGGAGCCAATTTAAAACCGAGTTGAGAAGGAATTTCTTCTCCCAGAGGGTTGTGAATCCGTGGAATTCTCTGCCCAAGGAAGCAGTTGAGGCTAGCTCATTGAATGTATTCAAATCACAGATAGATAGATTTTTAACCAATAAGGGAATTAAGGGTTATGGGGAGCGGGCAGGTAAGTGGAGCTGAGTCCACGGCCAGATCAGCCATGATCTTGTTGAATGGCGGAGCATGCTCGAGGGGCTAGATGGCCTACTCCTGTTTCTAATTTTTATGTTCTTATGTTCTTATTATCCTGCACCAGACCGGAATGATAGCACTGTTCGAGCCACCACATCAAGCTCGCAGCTGGCTGCTGGGAGACGAGGGCTATCCGCTCTCCACCTGATTCATGACTCCCCTCCGCAACCCCAATACTCCCGCCCAGCACTCACATAATGAGAGCCATGCATGGTATCAAGCTGAGACAGCATGAAAGCACTCTGAGAATGAATGCCACCAACTATTGTCTACATTACAGCACTAAGATATTGCGTGGCTTCCACTTGTGCTGCAATGGAAGCTGCCACATCACCCATGACATGTGTCATGAGGTCTGGGTCCCCATGGTCTCTCTGGGAGACCACCATCCTTTGCAGAGTGGAAATGATGGCTCCATGGTGTGTGCAGAGCTCAGTGAAATGTTGGAGGTGGACTCCTCCATGCTCCTTACCATTGGAGCTCCCTTTCCATTGCACTTATCATCTCCGAGTACATGGCCATCACCCATCTTGTGAATGCCTCCCCATCGAGGTCCTCAGCTGAGCCCTGTGCAGCAGAACTCCTACATGAACTTGCCTTCCAGAGAGCTAACTCCTGAGCTACCCTTTCCCTCTGGCCTTGCTGCAGCCCGCTCGTCCTCGGTGCATCACTTAATGCAGACCCCTCTACTAAACTTGCCTCTAAAGTTCTCATTGTGCCAGTATCTGAGGTGGTGCCTGCTGGTGAGGGATGCAGTGGCATGGTGCTTTGCTCCCCCTTCTTTCTCCTTCCTCACTCTCACTGGGAGACTCAGGGACAGGCAGGTCATCTGGTTGCTGATTATCTGAAAGCATAATGGCACAAGACTCACGTTAAGGTGAGGGCTGTGGGGCAGGAATGGAGCAAGGAATGCAGACAGTATCAGGAGCTGGTGTGTGAGAAAGGCTTGTGATGTGAGGGGGAAGTGGGATGAGAGAAGGAGAGGGGATGAAGATACCATTGTTGCCCCCAATGGGGTCGACGTTGCTGACGGCCACGGCACCCACCACCTGCTGCCCAATGAGTCGCAGCACTCGCACCTAAAGTTCTGTAAGCTGCTGGAGCTGCACATCAGATTATCCCGGTGAATGAAAAGATTAATAAGGAGAGGAGGAAGAAGAGAAATGAAGTGAATTGCCACTGACATTTTTGAGGTTGTATTCATTGTTTAACATGAAATATATCTCGTCTGTTTCGAGAAATAGATATGAAAAGCTTGTTCCTTTGAAGACAAAAGAACAGAGCTTGTTTTTCTGGCAACATATATTTGGCTGAGAGTAGGAGGCATGGAGAAATAGGAACACTTCTTGACAACTGTTTGATTAAATAGAGAGTGGAGGTGATACATGGTTGACCCTTGAAAAAGACTATTGATTTTCAACCCCTTTGATCCAAAGTTTGAGGAATATTCCATTCCGTGGATCATTTCTTTACTGATACATTTCTTTACTGATACACAGAGGGAGATGGAGGAAATTTTTAAAGAGTGTCATATTAAAAAAGCTTTTAAGGAATAGAAAGAATTTCAGGCAGCAGAATAAGGCAGTATTAGCTGAATGGCTACAGAACAGGATTAATGTCACAAATCACTTCTTCACTTAAAGAGTGATCAATATCTAGAATAATCTTCTGGATAGGGAAAAGGAGGCTTTTGGATGCTGTGATAATGGAGATTGTAGATTTCTATGGAAGGATAATCTACATAGAGTAAATGATCTCCATCAGCTAATCTTGTTTTTTGAACAGATAGTTAGAGCTATAGGCTATAATTTGTTTTAGACCAATTTTGGGGCCTGAAATAGGTGATGCACTTGGAATGCATGCCAGAAGCCAATGGTTGAGGATTGTTCTGTTCCTCAGGCCTTGTCAGCATAATAGTGCGGATGCCAATCGGGCATCCAGTTGTATCTCTCCGGTTGGCTGCCCGCCAATTTGGGCTGGTTGCAATGCTGGCGGTGGTCCTCAGGTATGTCGTGGGGGGAGGTGCGAACAACAGGAAAGGAGTGAAGGCAGGACAGGAGTGGTCCACTGGAGTGCTGTGGAGCTAAATGCAGCACTCCTGGAAAATTGAGCGAAGCATGCCAAGGACACGTCAATATCAGCTAAACTAAAATGATGTTGTGCTTATTTCAGGCTTCCATGGGCATGGAGACATAGCCCCTCAAATTTGAATCTTTTTGTCCATGTTTTGCAGCTGAAAAATGGGTACAACAATGAGGCGTAGTTTCTCCCCCTATATTTAACAAATTTGCGCTCCAGGTAATCAGCAACCAGATGACCTGCCTGACCACAGGGAGCACATATTGGAAATTGTGGCACGGAGGTCAATGATCCCGTATGATTTTCCGTCCATTGAAGGTAAAGGCTTAGCATGAATCATCACTGTTCAAAAACAAGTGTTTTAAGAAGAGTGCAGTGTTTTTTAGAATTCACATAAAAAAGTGCTCAGTCATTTGCTTATATTGCTATTCAAGGAGTAAAATGAAACACGAAAAGAACTACTGGTTGGACCTTTTTCAAACTCTGGAATGTTCTGAAATCCAGACATCACGCTGATTCATGGAAGGATCGTCCGAAATCCGGAAAATGTTCCAAAATCAGGATATTTTTTTAAACGGCAATAGCGGTATTTCTTCGGCATTTTTCGCCAAAAATACCGTTAATCACGCCGCTATTTTTTCAAGGCCCAGCGGTAAAAGTCAATGGAACCCGCAGTCCTCGCCAACTTTAGTCTGAGGCCTTGGGGGGGGGGGGAAAACACAAAAAAAAATTGCAAAAAATAAAAAATAAGAAAACATTTTACAAGATACTTAACTATTGAATTGCTGAAAAATAATTTAAAAACAAAACCTTTAACTTAGCTTTTTTGCAGGTCTTCATACCTACCGCTGTCCTTGGGGCTGCAATGCAGGTTTTTCTCAGGCGTTTTTTTTTCACCCAGAATGTGGCCGGCCAAAGGGTTCCGAAATATGGAAATACCCGAACCTTGGCCCAGGCGATTCCAGATTCAGGACATCAGAAATACATTCCGAAATCCGGAAATATCCAAAATCCTGAATGACCTCGGTCCCAAGGTTTATGGATTTCGGATGTTGAACCTATATAAGGTAAAGGAAAAATGCTTTTTGCTGATCTAAAGTTTTGGACACTGTTGCGCTGCTTGATGCGTTTTATCTTTTAAATTCACTGAAGATGTGATATGAATGATAACCACATTTTCTTAAAATGTTGATGCTTTTTTTCTATCTTGCAGTCAAATGGAAAATAGCACTCTTGCCATTAAAGTTACTTAGTCAATATTAATGTCATGCCTCATTTTCTCATATGGGTTTAACTGACTGTTGAAATGATTACTGCTAGTGGATGTAAAACATCAATTCAAATGATTATTAGGATTTATTATGCCTGGTTCAATTATTATAAAAATCTAACACCTACACTAAAAGTTTCAGTAAAATCTGTGTATAACACCATAGCTAGATAAACGTCTTACTGTGGGAATATGAAATATGGATGATTTGACATTGTTTTCTCATTTGTACTTTCAAAGGAAGAGCAGAATGAAAATTAAATTTGCACTGAGGAGAGCCAGAACCATACCTTGTCCAAGAGAAAGAGTACATTGGCCACTGCTGAATTACACGGATGTGTCAGAGGGGCAGTATGACCAAATGTTCAGGCTTAGTGTCAATGTAATATTGGATCAATCTCAATATTGACTGCTGATCATAAGGCTTCTCTATGACTGGTTTAAAGAATTGTGTATTTAAATCTAACTTTTAACATTTTAATATTCATTAACTTAAAAAATATTATGGGCTAGAAATTGTCCAGGTTTGCGCCCGTTTTACTGCCATTTTTTTCACAGTAAAAGTGTGTAGTTTGTCGTGCTAAAATTTTTTTCTGTCATTTTGCAATATTGGCCAGCGGTTTACCGCCAGCAGTAAAAAATACCATCCGCCTTTTTTTGGACCGTTTTTGTGACCTCACTCGCCGTCAAATGCTCCGATACTGCCGTTTTTGAAAATTGGCCAATACCGTCATTTTTGAATACCGCGAAAAAAAAACAACCAAAAAATGCAATTGTGTATTTAAATCTAACTTTTAAAATTTTAATATTCATTAACTTAAAAAATATGCTCGGATTCACAAAGAAACGGGGCTCTAACGGCGCCATCTTGAAAAATGGAGCTATAGTTCAGTGATTGAAAGCATTTGGAAAGAAGGCTGCGCTTTACACTTTGAGCTTTTTGTGAGTTTATACTTCATTTTTAAGGCCATTTATGGACATTAAAAAGAATGGGGCCTATGCTATCACTGCCATTATTGCTGGCTGCTTTTTCTATGGAGCAGAGACCTGGAAGAAGGCTTATTGAACAGCATTATTAGCGTAATCAAAGAGTTCGCAGACTTATGGGGAGAAAGCCTTACCCCCCACGAGTTTTCAGGGAACAGCGCTCATACATGCACCTGTCTGAGGCACAGTGCGTTAGAAGGTTGTACTTTTGAAAAGAGGTGGTCACAGAGATATGCCAGCTCATAAATGCAGATCTACAGCCTACAAGCGTGAGGTGGACTGCACTGCCTGTCGAGGTGAAGGTGACTGCGGCACTTGCCTTCCATGCCTCCGGCTCCTTTCAGGCATCAGCAGCGGACATCTGCTCTATCTCGCAGCACACTACACATCGCTAGATTCGCCAGGTGACTGCTGCAGTGTATGCACTCAGGAAGGACTCATAAATGTCCCAATGATCAGAGAGGAACAGAACGAGAGGGCTTTTGGCTTTGCACAAATTGCTGGCTTCCCGAAGATACAGGCTGCCATTGACTGTACGCACATCACCCTGCGAGCAGCTTTACACAATCCAGACGTTTACCGAACCCAAAAGGAATTCCACTTGCTGAACGTACAGATTGTCTGCGACCATATTCGGTGCATCATGGCAGTAAATGCATAATTTCCAGGGAGCATCCATGATGCTTTCATCTTGCGTGAGAGCACTGTCTCACAGCTGTTTGAGCATTAGCCAGAAGACCAGGACTGGATGCTGGCGAACTGGAGTTAAGACTGGCCTTGAGGCCTTGTTGCACCACAACCTTTCGAAAGTCTTTTTGCCCATGATGGACTGGCTCGCGCCCGTGTCCAGCTCTGTTGACACTGGGAGTCCATTTACTTCAACATTCAGCATTATCGGGGGACAATTCGTGATGAATGTGTGCACCCCTTGTACATCTGCCTCATCTATCTGAGGCTCTGGTTCGTCGTGATCCTCTGTGGATCTGTCCTCCTCTGCAACATGTGGTTTGCAGGTTTAACAGGATTAGCAGCTTGCCGGCACACTCATTGGAGGTGTTCCATTGTTCCACAGCCTTGCAAACGTACTCTTTGAATCGGCATAAATGGAAACGATGATCACCCCCACAGCGCCAACAAGGTGTTAATGGCCTTTCATTCATCACTCTTGATGGTGGACTCTGAGACATCTGCGGACGTGCAGGTGCAGGTGTGTGTGACCTGCCCTGTACGTTACAATTTGAAACCAACATCACTTTGTTCACAGTACTAGGAGCAGTACTTGTGTGCTGAGAGATTTGATTCGTATTGTCACTGGTGGCAATGAACGCCTGGGCTATCGCTGTGGCCTTGCTCAAGTTTGGGGTCTCTACAGTCAAAACTTTGCTAAGTATGGTTTCATGGCCAATGCCAAGTACGAAAAAGTCTCTGAGCATGTGCTCTAAATGTCCTTCAAATTATCAATGTCCTGCAAGGCGTCTCAGCTTGGCGACATAACTCGCCACTTCCTGGCCTTCAGACCTTTTGTAGGTGTAGAACCAGTACTCCGCCATCAGAACGCTTTCCTTCGGGTTCAAATACTCTCGGACCAGTGTGCACAAATCGTCATACGATTTCTCCATGGGTTTCGCTGGAGTGAGCAGATTCTTCATGAGGCCATACATTGGTGCCTCACAAACGGTGAGGAGGATCGCTCTACGTTTGGCAGTGCTGTCTTCCCTTCTAGATCGTTGGCCACGAAGTATTGGTCGTGCCGCTCCACAAAAGTTTCCCAATCATCTCCCTCCGAAAATTTCTCCAGGATGCCCAATGTTCTCTGCATCTTTGGGTTCACTATCTGTATCTCATCGCCAGTTGTTGTGTATGGAGAAAGAGTCAGACTGAACACTGTGAGCTCAAAGTAAAGTGTGACCTTAGTCTTTTATTGCAGGTCTCCCGAGTGCCTCTTCATCCTGTTAAGCTTCTTAAATATCTGTGCTCCCAAGGGATTATGGGATCTCTTGTGTCTCCGGGGAATGAGCCCTCTGGTGGCTGTACAGAGTAATTACAAGTCCACATATATAACAGTAATGGTGTCCTCCTTCGACGAACTGCTGCCTGCAGCTGAAGTTGTTAGTGCCTGCGTGGGCTCCCCCGCACACACCCCAACACCCCCCCCTCTCCAACCCCCCTCCCCATGACTCTTTGTTCCTCCTCCTGCACCTTCTTCTGTGGAGGCTCCTCAGCAGGGCTGAGGTCGGTGTCCTCGACCATGGCATCCATCGAGCTGGGGGCTTCATCAACTACTTTTGATGACTTGGAATCCACATCTGTAAAATAGAAAACAACAGATGACTGGTTAGGAGCAGGGGAGGGGGCAGGGTGACATCAGTAGGCTCACATAGCATGGGCTCATTTGAAGGACCATCACTACTGCATTACATGTTGAAGACTAACAGTACATTGCATTAATTGAGCCCTAGCCCACAGATCAGTACATTGCATAATCCGAAGCCTAGCCCACAGACAGTACTTCACATAAACTGAAGCCTAGCCCACAGACAGTACATAACATTGAGCCAACCCAGACCGTGGATATTGCAAGACTTACCCTCACTCTCCAATGTGAGGTCAGCACCCCCATGGGTAGTCGATCTCTGCAAGGCACCCATCAGACCTGCCACGTGACTTTGAAAATGAGTGAGTGAGACCAGTTTCGCTTGACCGCTGCCTGTTTTCCGCTGCTCTCGGCGGTTGTGGGACAACTTTCCCTGCAAAGATGACAATATAAATTTTTAACAGAGGGCCCTTCTGCTTTTGTGGCACACACAGATAGTCATCAAAGCACTTATACCATTCTGTGTGAATTTAATTCAGTGCTCTGTTTAATGGCCCTGGTCATTGCACGTAGTTCATCAGGAAAACATCAAAATGCAGAAACATCTTTTAAGATGTCAAAAAGCAGCCTTTATAACATGTGACGATCATTCATGGCAAATAAGGTGCAACACTAAACCTAGCGATACCAACATGGGTCACATTTACAATTTAAGTCATTGGATTGCATAAATAAAAATATTACTTATTTTGACGACCCTGCAATGGTCATTCCACCTCTTCCTGCACTGGACATGGTTCCTTTCGATAGAGTCCACTGAGAAAACCTGCTCAGCCCCACTTTTCCACACTCGTTTTATAGCAGATAGGTGCAGTTTTCAATGGCCCTTCCTCAAGATCCCCCATCTGCTTTCTACAACAGTGATGAGGGCCTCATTTGCATCTTGAGTGAATTTCCTGGCCCTCTGCCTTGGTGAATCACCCTGCATTTTTAATTTTTGATGAACTGTGTGATGAACACTGCTGATGTTTAAATCCCCTCTCAAAAATGGATGAATCAGCCCCGGGTGCACTGCGCATGCACGGGCACACTCTGCATGTGACCTGGAAGGTGCCAGAAGGATTGAGAGAAAAAAACTGGCGAAAAAAAATTTTTTTTGCGCATGCACAGAATGTGCATTTTTTTACCGCCGAAAAATTGAGTTTTACTGCACAAAAGCTTTTAAAATCAGGGCAATTTTACCGCTATAGCGATTGTCAAAAAGCGCTTGGCCAATTTTGTTTGTTTATTTTTTGACGCTTTTTTGGCACTAAAGAAAAGATGTTAAACTCGATTAGTGCCAAAAAATGCCGATAGCAGTATTTGGCCAATTTCTAGCCCTCTATCTACATTTTATAATTTAGATTATTAAAAAATATATATTCTGATATTTCACTAACTAATATTGTAGCACTTTATATTAATGTTAAAAATATTAGCTAATAAAAGAATCTGCATTCCACATTTTAAGTTGAGGGTTCACTAGTGAATCTAACTTTAGTTAAATTTAAATCAGTTTGTATGTTTTTGGCTGTGGTCACTTTCCTTCATAAAAATGGCAGAGGAGCCCAAACTTGGCAATGCAACATGACAGGTGGTCCTTGAAGCACTTCTGGAATTATCTGTCCCATATGGCCCTCTTTTATGCTATGCTTCCTGCCTTAATTTACATATTAATGTTGCATGTAGATGAGATTGTAAAATCTCAGTAATAAAAAATTATTTGGCACGACAACTTTTTCTAACAAATGATTAGATCTGGGAAAATAGATTAACATGTGGGACAGTTGATGAGCAGTGACAGACATTTAAGGAGATATTTCATAACTTTCAACAAAAATATATCCCAATAAGAACGAAAGACTATAAGAGAAGGGATAATCATCCGTGGCTAACTAAGGAAATAAGGGATGGTATCAAATTGAAAACAACGGCATACAATATGGCCAAGACTAGTGGGAGGCCAGAGGATTGGGAAATGTTTAAAAGCCAGCAAAAAATAACTAAAAAATAGTAGAGAGGGAAGATAGGTTATGAAAGTAAACTAGCATGAAATATAAAAACAAATAGTAAGAGTTTTTACAGGTACATAAAAAGGAAAAGAGTGGCAAAAGTAAATGTTGGTCCCGTAGAGGATGAGACTGGGAAACTAATAATGGAGAACAGGGAAATGGCAGAACCTTTGAACAAATATTTTGTATCGGTCTTCATGGTACAAGACACTAAAAACATCCCAATAGTGGATAATTAAGGGGCTATAGGGAGGCTATAGGGAGGGAGGAACAATCACTATTACTAAAGAAGTAGTACTCGGTAAAATAATGGGAAAAAGGCAGACAAATCCCCTGGACCTGATGGCTTGCATACTAGGGTCTTAAAATAAGTGGCTGCAGAGATAGTGGATGCATTGTTTATAATCTACCAAAGTTCCCTGGATTCTGGGGAGGTCCCAGTGGATTGGAAAACTGCAAATGTAACATCCTATTTAAATAAGGAGGCAAACAGAAAGCAGGAAACTATAGACCAGTTAGCCTAACATCTGTCATTGGGAAAATGCTGGTGTCCATTATTAAGGAAGCAGTAGTGGGACATTTGGAAAAACATAATTCAATCAAGCAGAGTCAGAATAGTTTTATGAAAGGGAAATCATGTTTGGCAATTCTGCTGGAGTTCTTTGAGGATGTAATGAGCAGGGTGGATAAGGGGGAACCAGTGGATATGGTGTATTTGGATTTCCAGAAGGCATTCGATAAGGTGCCACATAAAAGGTTACACCACAAGATAAAAGTTCACAGGATTGGGGCTAATATATTAGCATGGATGGAGGATTGGCTAACTAACAGAAAACAGAGAGTCGAGATAAATGAGTCATTTTCTGGTTGGCAAACAGTGACTAGTGGGGTGCTGCAGGGATCGGTGCTGGGGCCTCAACTATTTACAATCTATATTAATGATTTGGATCAACGGACCGAGTGTAATGTTGCCAAGTTTGCTGATGGTACAAAGGTGGGTGAGAAAGCAAATTGTGAGGAGGACACAACAAATCTGCAAAGGGATATAGACAGGCTAAATGAGTGGGCAAAAATTTGGCAGATGGAGTATAATGTGGGAAAATGTGAGCAAAACAAATTATAATTTAAGTGGAGAAAAATTGCAAAGTGCTGCAGTACAGAGGGACCTGGGGATCCTTGTGCAAGAAACAAAAAAAGTTAGTATGCACGTACAACAAGTAATCAGGAAGGCAAATGGAATGTTGGCCTTTATTGCAAGGGTGATAGAGTATAAAAGCAGAGATGTCCTGCTACACCTGTATAGGGTATTAGTGAGGCCACACCTAGAGTACTGCGTAAAGTTTTGGTCTCCATATTTATGGAAGGATATACTTGCATTGGAGGCAGTTCAGAGAAGGTACATTAGGTTGATTCCGGAGATGAGGGGGTTGACTTATGAAGATAGGTTGTGTAGGTTGGGCCTATATTCATTGGAGTTCAGAAGAATGAGAGATGATCTTATCGAAACATATAAGATAAAGAGAGGGCTCGACAAGGTGGATGCAGAGAGAATATTTCCACTCATAGGTGAAAGTAAAACTAGGGGCATAGTCTCAGAATAAGGGGCAGCCCTTTTAAATTGAAATGAGGAGAAATTTCTTCTCTTAGAGGGTTGTGAATCTATGGAATTCTCTGCCCCAGAGAGCTGCGGAGGTTGGGTCATTGAATATATATAGGGTCTAACTATTTGTACTGCACTTTTTTTGACAGACAGACACCTGTCCAGCCCCGCCCCCAGTCAAGGTCCGCCCTCCATCATGGCCAAATCATTCCATCCACGTGGTGCCAGAAGCAGGACCTGAGGCTCCGACTCTCTCCCTCCCTGTCGGCCTGGGACAGATAGTGGCGGGAGGGCACTGATGGCAGCGGGCTGCTGCTCCTCCAGCCAAGTGGGCCCCGAGTCTCCCATTGAGCCGCGAGTTCCCCGCTGGTCACCCGACCAAGCAGCCACAAGCCTGGAGATAATTCCCTTATTTCTGGAGTTCCCTGCTGGGCCCCGAGCCCCGAATTCCCCACTGGGCCCCAAGCTCCCCGCTGAGTCCCGAGATCCCCGCTGGGTCCCAAGAACCCCGCTGGGCCCCAAGCTCCCCGCTGGGCCCCGAGCCCTGAGCTCCCAGCTGGGCCCCGAGACCCCCGCTGGGCCCCAAGCTCCCCGCTGGGCCCCGAGACCGGAGCTCCCCGCTGGGCCCTGAGCCCCGAGCTCCCAGCTAGTCCCCTAGCCTCGAGCTCCCCGCTGGGCCCTGAGCTCCGAGCTCCCCGCTGGGCACCGAACATCCCGCTGGGCCCCAAGCTCTGAGCTCCCCACTGGATCCCGAGCTCTCCACTGGGCCCGAGCTCCCCACTGGGCCCGAGCTCCCCATGGGCCTCAAGCTCGCCGCTGGGCCCCGAGATCACCGCTGGGCCCCAAGTTCCCCGCTGGGCCCCGAGCTCCGAGCTCCCCACTGGGCCCCGAGCTCCCCACTGGGCCCCAAGCACCCAACTGGGCCCGAGATCCCCGCTGGGCCCCGAGCTCCCCACTGGGCCCTGAGCTCCCCGCTGGGCCCTAAGCTTCCCGCTGGGCCCCGAGCTCCCAACTGGGCCCTGAGCTCCCCGCTGGGCCCCGAGCCCTGAGCTCCCAGCTGGGCCCCAAGATCCCCGCTGGGCCCCAAGCTCCCCGCTGGGTCCTGAGACCCGAGCTCCCGGCTAGTCCCCTAGCCTCGAGCTCCCCGCTGGGCCCAGAGCTCCGAGCTCCCCGCTGGGCACCGAACATCCCGCTGGGCCCCGAGCTCCAAGCTCCCCACTGGGCCCCGAGCTCTCCACTGGGCCCGAGCTCCCCACTGGGCCCCGAGTTCGCTGCTGGGCCCCAAGATCCCCACTGGGCTCCGAGCTCCGAGCTCCCCGCTAGGCCACAAGATCCGAGCTCCCCGCTGGGCCCCGAGCTCCCCACTGGGCCCGAGATCACCGCTGGGCCCCGAGATCCCCTCTGGGCCCCAAGCTCCCTGCTGGGCCCCGAGCCCCGAGCTCCCCGGTAGGCCCTGAGCCCCAAGCTCCCGGCTAGTCCCCTAGCATCGAGCTCCCCGCTGGG
The DNA here is from genome assembly GCF_044704955.1 of Pristiophorus japonicus. Classification (NCBI taxonomy): domain Eukaryota; kingdom Metazoa; phylum Chordata; class Chondrichthyes; family Pristiophoridae; genus Pristiophorus; species Pristiophorus japonicus. The sequence continues at coordinate 250,934,232 of NC_091978.1, read as the reverse complement.
CCCCAAGCGCTGAGCTCCCCGCTGGGCACCGAACATCCCGCTGGGCCCCAAGTTCTGAGCTCCCCACTGGGCTCCGAGCTCCCCACTGGGCCAGAGCTCTCCACTGGGCCCGAGCTCCCAACTGGGCCCAGAGTTCCCTGCTGGGCCCCGAGATCCCCGCTAGGCCCCGAGCTCCCCGCTGAGCCCCGAGCTCCGAGCTCCCCACTGGGCCCCGAGCTCCCCGCTGGGCCACGAGCTCCAAGCTCCCCACTGGGCCCCAAGCTTTGAGCCCCCTGCTGGGCCCCAAGTTCCCCGCTGGACCCTGAGCTCCCCACTGGTCCTCGAGCTCCCCACTGGGCCCCGAACTCCGAGCTCCCCACTGGGCCCCGAGCTCCCCACTGGGCCCCAAGTTCCCCGCTGGGCCCTAAGCTCCCTGCTGGGCCCCGAGCTCCCTACTGGGCCCGAGATCACCGCTGGGCCCCGAGATCCCCGCTGGGCCCCAAGCTCCCTGCTGGGCCCCGACCCCCGAGCTCCCGGCTAGTCCCCTAGCCTCGAGCTCCCCGCTGGGCCCCGAGCTCCAAGCTCCCTGCTGGGCACCGAACATCCCGCTGGGCCTCAAGCTCTGAGCTCCCCACTGGGCCCCGAGCTTCCCACTGGGTCCTGAGCTCCCCGCTGGTCCTCGAGCTCCGAGCTCCCCACTGGGCCCCGAGCTCCCCACTGGGCCAGAGCTCCCCACTGGGCCTGAGCTCCCCACTGGGCCCAGAGTTCCCTGCTGGGCCCCGAGATCCCCGTTGGACCCCGAGCTCCCTGCTGGGTCCTGAGCTCCCCGCTGATCCCCGAGCTCCGAGCTCCCCACTGGGCCCCGAGCTCCGAGCTCCCCACTGGTCCCGAGATCCCCGCTGGGCCCCAAGCTCCCCACTGGGCCCAAGATCACCGCTGGGCCCCAAGTTCCCCGCTGGGCCCTGAGCTCCCCACTGGGCCCCGAGCTCCCCACTGGGCGCCGAGCTCCCCACTGCGCCCGAGATCCCCACTGGGCCCTGAGCTCCCCACTGGGCCCCGAGCTCCCCACTGAGCCCCGAGCTCCCCGCTGGGCCCTGAGCCCCCCGCTGGACCTGGTTGGAGGGAGAGAGAGAGACTGGTTGGGGGGAGAAAGAGAGGCTGGGTGGAGAGAGAGAGAGGCTGGGTGGAGAGAGAGAGAGAGAGGCTGGGGGCTGGGTAAGAAAGAGAGGCTGGGGGGGGGATCGGAGGGGAGAGAGGGAACTCAGGAAAGATGGAGAGGGGTCGAGAGAGAGGCTGGGGGGAGAGAGAGACTGGGGGGAGAGAGAGAGCGAGAGACTAGGGGGAGACAGCGAGGTTGCGGGGAGAGAGAGAGGCTGGGGTGTGAGGGGTAGATAGAGACTGGGGGGACAGAGAGATACGTGCAGGGGGAAGGTGGATCACATTCTTCCAAACACCTACAAGGGACATCGTTGGAGTGGATGATATCCAGAAGTCACGACACTGTCACTATTCACTTCATACCCAATAAACCTGTAAAAATCCATGCAGAATGCCGCACCAATGGGGGACGGGGGTGGGGGACGATCCACTTGCGCTTGGATAAGGCACTTTGGCTGGGGGAGGCATGCACTTGGACTGGGGTACAGGACTTTGGCTGGCCCTTGCTGTGTTCTGGGGAGCTCTGTCCTCTGTCGCTTCAGGAGGTCAAAGTGGATCGAGTTACAATTTGCAAAGTCAGTGAGACCTTGAGATGGGCGTATCCAGTGACACATTCCTGCGAAACCTCAGGGTGTGGCTTATCCTCCAAGGGGACCAATGAAAAATAAGGAGTGGAGCCTGTTAGCCATTTTTGCAGTACAAATAAATGCGTCCATATATTTAAGGCGGTGATAGACAATCTTTTGAGCGATAAGGGAATAAAAGGTTATGGGGAGCGGGCAGGGAAGTGGAGCTGAGTCTTTGATCAGATCAGCCATGATCTTATTAAATGGCGGAGCAGGCTCAAGGGGCCAAATGGCCTACTCCTGTTCCTATTTCTTATGTTCTCATGTTCTTATATGTGTAATAGTGCCTCTGCTACCTCTTCCCAAGATACTTTTAAAATGCGTGGATACAATCCGTATGGACCAGGGATTTTATCCTCTTTGAGTTTGATTATTTTATTTAATATTTCTCCTCTTTTTACTTTAAATGCAGTTACATCATGTCTGTAGTAGTAAAAATTAGTCAGCGGGAAAATTTATTTTGTAAAGTTAAAATCTTAAGCAAGAAAGACAGAAAGAAAAGATAAACATGTGTTCATGATGGAATAGCTGAGCTCTGCAGTTCAGTAACTAATGGTTATGGCCTTCTCATTGAACTCATAATCTAGAAACAGAATGTGTTTTGCTGTTATCAAAACTAGAACAAAGAAGAAGTTATAAACCCAGCTAAATGCGTCATTAGAAGGAGTTGAAACTGAGGTTAAAATAACTCCCAGGAAGATAAACCAGACAGTTGAAAAAATACACGCCAAGGTGAGGTCACATGGGGTGGTAAGAGATTACGGGAAACAATATACGATTGAAAAACATATCAAATGTTTCAAAGCAGTTAGGGTAAGAGGACAAAGAGTTCACGGAACTTCAGAATGACGTGACCACGTAACTTAAACGGCGCACCGGGGAGGTAACAAAGTTTGCTTTCAATATAATTGTATTAACCAATTAATTATAGTAGGTAGGGGAAAAGTTTGTGACGCGGCAGGGAAACAACAAATGGAAAACCTCCGCACAGAACTTCATGATTTTATATGTATTTTGACTGTATAAAACAGCAACCCAAGATTGTTCGGAGAGAACAGCTGGTTTGGGTCACTGAGTTATTGAACTCGTGCAGAAGCTGTTTCTCCCTTGATCGAGTATGTTATAATAAACAATTCTTTTCTCCAAAACAGACTTGTGTTGAGTATCTTTGTAATACTCCATGACATTGTCTAATCTCATCTTTGAAGCCACGTCCACATAACCCACCTTGCTGGTAAATACTGAAGCAAAATAATTATTTAATATTTCTACCATTTTGCTAATGCTGTCGCTGCCTGTGATTTCATCCTGACCGTCTCTTAGAGGCTTTATTTCCACAAATGGACATATATTTTCACATAATGGAGTGATATAATATTACTGACAATTTACATTAAAAAAATATCAGCACTCACCAGTGTACACAAAGGTTATTGGGTTTCCACTGTCTGTATTTGTAACGTGCAAAAATATCACAGTGACTAATCTAATATAAATTGATATAAACATGTTTGTTTCCCATATTAAAAATATAAAACGTGTCCTGGCATTAACAAGAATGCTTCTTGTCTCATATAGCATTTAAGATGCTCAAATAATGGCCACTTGCACAATGTATTGGAGGGGATAACCAGCACCAGTGCAACCATACTCCAGGAAAAAGTCAATGACTTCAGGAGAGGGGAGAAATTGGCAACAACAAAGTGGCAATGGCAAAATCATTGATAACACCTACATTCGAGAAAACATTAATATGCCAGACATGCAGAGACTAGACAAAGATAGATTAGGAACTGTGTAATCCTCCCTTTCCAATCTCCAGACTCAGACAAGACTGTGGGGGGAGGAAAACAAATGGTGATTTATTGTTAACTTATCAGAGGAATTATTTAACTGATTAGTAACTACATAATTAAGTCCATTTCTCATTCAGAGAGCATGATGAATGACTGTCATTAAATATTGAATTTATCATTTTAATAGTGCCTGAAAGCCCAACAGTAACGTTAACTCCATCCTTAAGCAGTTGTCTCATCAATAAGTGGGTGTTTAAAAACCAAAGTTAAGAAATTATTAACTTCAGCATCTTTTTCTATTTCAGTTAATTCTTGAAATCATTTATCTTACAATTGTGACATCACCAGGGGAACTGATTTGAAGGAATTATCAAGGCAGAGGAAACAGATGTAATATCAATAGATAAGGTCAATAATCCTTAATGTTTCAGCAATGATCTAATTTCAACCGTGTATGCTAATTCAGCTCCCTTGTTTTGTTTAGGTATTCATTACTTTTATTGCCGGGGCTGGGAGTAAGTCACCTGCTTTAGCCTGTCTAATATAATAAAAGAGATCATTACGAGGCTTCTTGGTTCCATTTTTCACAGACTCTGAACACACAAACATCTGGATGATGAGAGCAGCAAAGATGATGCTGCATCAATGGAATAATAGATTGGGCTAACTGGTGTGAATTCTGAATATCAGATACTCTAACTTCGCTTTCTATTTCCTTCCTAAATGGTTCTGAAAGACAGAGACAAATGGAAAAAAAACTGATTTGACTTGCATTTTGCTGTTCCAGCACTACAATACAGACTTTGCAATTAAACTTTTATAAGTGGATTAGTCCATTCTTTGTGTGTTTCTGTTTAGATTTGGTAATTGTTACTGCCTCATAAACCTAGGCTCTATTACTAACCTGCTTGAGTTACAATTATAATGTGTTGATATCTTATAGCTTTGATAAACAATAATCTCATGCAGAAAGCTATTCATCTTGACTTCAGATCCTGACTGTTGCAGGTGATTTACGTCACACCCTATTGATCTTATTACCATCTGCATCTTTTCTGTGTTATAAACACTGACAAAATGTATTAATAAGTCTTCGAGGGGCAGACAGCATGTAATGATTGACTGACACTTCAGTGATCTATTGCCAGCTATGCACATATGCCTTGTATTGATATAATTGTGTTCTATTGACAAGTGTAGTGACTATTCTATTATACCATTAATGATCAATCCACAGTAAAATATGTGCTGCATGCAATAAGAAGGGAATTGGTAGATTAAAAAAGCCAGTGTTTGCCCTGTTAAGACAAAAATAGTATGTCTGAGGTGATGCAAGCGTGGTGTATGGTTAGGATCAGTATTAAACATAAGAAGAAGGTTTATGTAAGGTGAAGAACTGTGGCAACAGTAAGGGTTGAGTGGATTATAAAAGCAAGGAGCCCAAGTAAATAAGAAGGCCAAATAGGATGTATGAAAAAGAACGTACAGATAGTATCAAGTGTAATCAGCCATGATCTCATTGAATGGCGGAGCAAGATTTTAAAAATGCCAGTTCTCTGATCGGTGGAAAAACAGCCCACACTCCATGTGCTCTGGGGCATATCTATGCTGTCAGAGTGGCCAGGCCTCTCAGGACTCCAGCGGTGCTACATTTTCCTCCCCATTTTGCTGGCACTAGGCTGTCAGAGGGTAGGCATGCACTGGATGTGCCATGTTAATGCCCAGGTCATAATAATGGTCATCGGTTAACCTTGATAGGTCCAACACATTTTAACTGGTGCAAAGGGGGGAGGGGTAAGGAAAATCGGTCCCATAGTGAATTATGAAGACAGAAGAAAATTGCCAAAGGACTTGGATAGATTAAGCAATGGGTGAAATAATAGCTGATATATTTCAATATTAAAAAGCATAAGATAGCATACTTCAAAGCCTAAATTTTCTGCTGAGAATAAATCCTGAGTGGAAGTGATACGAGGGAAACTTTTCTTGGGATCAGCAATGTAAGAAACAATAAGAGCATTTCTAATGAAGGCTGGGGTAGTGGGGGATGGGTGTAATGGGCACCACATTGCCTTCTAGACATGAATAATAAAGTGACATGAAGTGGGAAGATCCCACAGTTAGGTTAATTAAAATAATTTGGGTAAGCACCAGATGCCTTTGATTCAGAGCTTGTCTGTCCATCTAGTATGCTGCTGCAGGATTTAAAACCCTGTAGCATCTTAAAGGGGCAGGCGTACACACAAACTGATTTGCAGCAGAGCAAGGTTTTGGACTTTGGTAAACACTTGGTTCCAGACCTCATTACAGCCTTGGTCCAAACATGGACAAAAGAGCTGAATTCTAGAGGTGAGATGAGAGTGACTGCCTTTGACATCAAGGCAGCATTTGACTGAGTGTGGCCTCAAGGAGCCCAAGTAAAATTGAAGTCAATGGGAATCAGGGAGATATCTGTCCACTGGCTGGATTCATACCTAGCACGAAAGATGGTTATGGTTTTTGGAGGTCAATCATCTCAGCCCCAGGACATTGCTGCAGGAACTCCTCAGGGCTGTGACCTAGGCCCAACCATCTTTAGTTGCTTCATCAATGACTTTCATTCCATCATAACGTCAGAATTGGGGATGTTCGCTTATGATTGCAGTTCCATTCGTAGATAATGAAGCAGTCCATGCCCGCATGCAGCAAGACCTGGACAACATTTAGGCTTGGGCTGATAAATGGCAAGTAACATTTGTGCAACACAAGTGCCAGACAATGATTATTTCCAACAAGAGAGAGTCTAGCCACTGCCCCTTGACATTCAACGGCATTACCATTGCCAACTCCCCCACCATCAACATCCTGGGGGTCACCATTGACCAGAAACTTAACTGGACCAGCCACATAAATACTGTGGCCACAGAGGAGGTCAGATGCTGGGTATTCTGTGGCAAGTGTTTCACCTCCTGACTCCCCAAAGCCTTTCCACATCTACAAGGCACAATTCAGGAGTGTGATGGAATACTCTCCACTTGCCTGGATGAGTGCAGCTCCAACAACACTCAAGAAGCTCGACACCATCCGGAACAAAGCAGCCCGCTTGATTGGTACCTCATCCACCGCCTAAATTATCTCTCCCTCCACCATTGGCGCACCGTGGCTGCAGTGTGTACCATCTGCAAGATGTACTGCAGCAACTCGCCAAGGGTTCTTCGACAGCACCTGCTAAACTCATGACTTCTACTACCTAGAACAGGGGTGTCAAAGATACGGCCCGCGGGCTGGGCCCGGCCCCCCAAGCCCCTTCCTCCGGCCCGCCAGTCCTGTGCTTGGTCAACAGTAATTGGATTTGCTCAAGGCTATGTCAGTGCTCGTTCCTGACTAGTGTTCAATATTTCATTTCAGTCCTGTTTTACATCAGCCCACGGATTCTTTAAAAACAAACCCACACGGATGAGCAGGAGTTCTGCCATTCCAGCTGACACTGTTCCTTCAATCAATAACACCAAAGAAACAGATTAAATCGGTTGTTCGTCTCCGTGCTGCTTGTGCAGTCTCGCAGCGTGCAAAATGGCTGCTGCCTTTTGCCTTCATGAGTCTTCAAAGCGCTTTGAGACATTTCTGAGGGACGCGATGAGGCACTGGGTGAATGTAAGTTGTTCTTCCAGGGGACTCCAGTTATCAGGTTTTTTTTTGCCTTCTGTATGAATATCTTGCAGCCTTGAGCCACGTTAGATTTGTGGAAGCAAGGAAGACCGGTCCTGACCTGGAGCAGCTAGTTACCGCTAGGGATCAGCCTTTGGAGTGCGTCCAACCCTTACTCTTGCATTGAAAGAGTCAGAATTAGCAGCGTCTGATTTTAAGATCCCAACAATGCTTCAGCATCGAAAGAGAAAATAGGTTGCATACGTTTTACATCCCCCCACCCCCAAAAGAATAACCAGGTGAAACGCATATCCCCGCCGTGGCCAAATAACTTTGCTGAATGCAGCCCACGTCAAGTGCCAGGATGGCAGATCAGGCCCACCACGTAAATTGAATTTGACAAGGGCAGCAGACGCATGGGAGCACCACCACCTGCCAGTTCTCATCCAAGTTACACACCATCCTGTCATGGAAGTATGTCGCTGTTCCTTCATCATCACTGGGTCAAACTCCTGGAACTCCCTCCCTAACAGCACTGTGGGAGAACCTTCACCACACGGACTGCAGTAATTCAAGGAGGCAGCTCACCACAACCTTCTCAAGGGCAATTAGGGATGAGCAATAAATGCTGGTCTGGCCAGCGACACCCACATCCCAGGAATGACAAGAAGAAAAGGAAGTGGAAAGGGCTGGATTGATGAGGTATGAGCCAGGAGGAGCAGGAGTGTTAACTTCAGAGCCAACACCCTATGATTATCTAAACCTCCACACCCTGAACCCTGCGATCTCCTGCTTACCTGGCTTCTGCTCACTGGCTACTTTCCCACTCGACAGGCAGCCAGCCTGTCAATCAGGCTGACTGTCTGGTAGGAAATTTGCTGAAAATGTTAAAATACGTCCTACTTCAAATAAAGCCTCACTTGGAATGTAATTCTTTAGAACAAATACCTGAAATTGCACATATTATGGGCTGCATGCTGACAGCTAGTTGTTACTAAGCATCATGATAACCAAAGGCAACCCTCAAATTTTGGATTCTTTTACAAGGACAACATGGCCACTAAAAGCCGGGAGAGGTCTGTAATAGACAATGGACCTCAAATATCGAACGTTTCACACATAAACAGGAAGAAGCTCTTCAAGTCCAGATGGGTGAATGTCCATGAAAGGAGTCAGAGACAGGGTAAGTAGGGGATGTTATGGATATAAACTTGTATATACCTTGTGCAGCCAACAGAGGGCTCATACACTGGAGTCCCAAGGGATCCCACAATCCCTTGGGAGTGCATGTACTTAAGGAGGCCTCACAGGCTGGAGAGAGGCTCTGGAGACTGCAATAAAAGACTAATGTCACATTTTACTTTGAGCTCACAGTATCCAGTCAGACTCTTTATTCATATACAACAACTGGCGATGAGATACAGATGATGAACCCAACGATGCAGAGAACAGTGGGAATCCTGGAGAAATTCTCGGAGGGAGATGATTGGGAAACCTTCATGGAGCGACTCGACCAACGGCCAACGAGCTGGAAGGATAAGTGAACGCTGCCAAACGAAGGGCGATTCTCCTCACGGTCTGTGGGGCACCAATGTATGGCCTCATCAAAAATCTGCTTGCTCCAGCGAAACCCACAGAGAAATCATATGATGATTTGTGCACACTGGTCCGGGAGCATCTGAATTCAAAGGAAAGCGTTCTGATGGCAAGGTACTGGTTCTACACCGACAAAAGGTCTGAAGGCCATGAAGTGGCGAGTTATGTCGCAGAGCTATGACACCTTGCAGGACATTGCGAATTTGAAGGACATTTGGAACACATGCTCAGAGACTTTTTCGTACTTGGCATTGGCCATGAAGTGATACTTCGCAAACTTTTGATTGTAGAGACCTCAACTTTGAGTAAGGCCATAGCACTAGCCCAGGCGTTCATTGCCACCAGTGACAATACTAAGCAAATCTCTCAGCAAACAATTGCTGCTACAAGTACTGTGAACAAAGTGATGTTGTTTTCAAATTGCAATGTACAGGACAGGCCCCACATGCCTGCAGCTGCACAGCCGCAAATGTTTCAGAGTCCACCATCAAGGGTGATGGATGCAAGGCCATTAACACCTTGTTGATGCTGCGGGGATGATCATCATTTCCATTCATGCCGCTTCAAAGGGTACATTTGCAAGCGCTGTGGAACAATGAGACACCTCCAATGTATGTGCAGGCGAGCTGCAAACCCTGTTAATCCTGCAAACCGCCATTTGCAGAGGAGGACAGATCCACGGCAGATCATGACAAACCAGAGCCTCCGACCGAGGAGGCAGAGATATATGGGGTGCACACATTTACCACAAAGTGTCCCCCGTTAATGCTGAAGGTTGAATTAAATGGACTCCCGATGTCAATAGAGTTGGACACGGGCGCCAGTCCATTTTGAGCCAGGTCACTATGAGCAAAAAGACTTTCGACAAATTGTGGTGCAGAAAGGCCTCAAGGTCAGACTTGACTCCCATTCGCACGAAACTGAGAACTTTCACAAAGGAGCTGATTCCTGTAATCGGAAGTGCTACTGTAAATGTCTCCTACGATGGAGCAGTGCACAAGCTAACACTCTGGGTGGTACTGGGCGGTGGTCCCACGCTGCTTGGCAGGAGCTGGCTGGGAAAGATACGCTGGAACTGGGACGACGTCCGAGTGCTCTCGTCCGCTGACGACACTTCGTGTGCCCAGGTCTTAAACAAGGTCCCCTCGCTGTTCGACCCAGGCATCAGGAAGTTCCAAGGAGCAAAAGTACAGATTCACCTAATTCCGGGGGTGCGACCCATCCATCACAAGGCGAGAGCAGTACCGTACATGATGAGAGAAAGGGTAGAGATCGAGCTGGACCAGCTGCAACAAGAGGGCATAATTTCGCTGATCGAATTCAATGAGTGCGCCAGTCCGATTGTTCCAGTCCTCAAGGGAGACAGCACCTTCAGAATCTGTGGTGATTACAATCAATCGTTTCTCCCTGCAGGATCAATACACACTGTCTAAGGCTGAGAGAGCCTACAGCATGATTGAAAAAGAAGCGTTAGCGTGTGTCTATGGGGTAAAGAAAATGCATCAATAGCTGTTTGAGCTAAAATTTAATTGGAAACGGACCATTAGCCACTAATATCCCTGTTTTCCGAGAGTAAGGGGATAAATATGAATGCATCGGCCCGCATCCAGAGATGGGCGCTCACGTTGTCCGCATACAACTATGTCATCCGCCACAGGCCAGGCACAGAAAACTGTGCCGATGCTCTCAGTAGGCTGCCATTGCCCACCACGGGGGTGGAAATGGCCCGGCCCGCAGATTTAGTCATGGTTATGGAAGCATTCGAGAGTGAGCAATCACCCGTCACAGCCTGACAGATTAGAACCTGGACGAGCCAGGACCCCTTACTGTCGCTAGTAAAAAATTATGTGCTTCACGGGAGCTGGTCCAGTGTCCCAGGAGAAATGCAGGAAGAGATAAAGCCATACCAGTGGCAAAAAGATGAAATGTTTATATAGGCAGACTGCCTTCTGTGGGGCAATCGGGTAGTGGTCCCCAAGAAGGGCAAAGACACTTTCATCAGTGACCTCCACAGTATCCATGCAGGCATCGTAATGATGAATGCGATAGCCAGATCCCACGTGTGGTGGCCCGGTATCGATGCGGACTTAGAGTCCTGCGTGCACGGATGTAACACATGCTCGCAATTAAGCAATGCACCCAGGAAAGCACCACTACGTTTATGGTCTTGGCCCTCCAAACTGTGGTCCAGGGTCCATGGCGACTATGCAGGACCGTTTTTGGGTAAAATTTTCCTAGTGGTTGTCGATGCATACTCCAAGTGGATTGAATGTGAGATAATGTCGTCAAGCACGTCCGCTGCCACCACTGAAAGCCTGCGGGCCATGTTTGCCACGCAAGGACTACCTGATGTCCTTGTGAGCGACAACGGTCCATGTTTTATCAGTGCCGAGTTCAAGAGTTCATGACCCGTAATGGGATCAAACATGTTACATCTGCCCCGTTCAAACCAGCATCCAATGGTCAGGCAGAGAAAGCAGTGCAAACTATCAAGCAGGACTTGAAGAGGGCAACTGCAGACTCGCCTATTCCGAGTTCTGCTTAGCTACCGCACGAGACCCCACTCACTCACTGGTATTCCACCTGCTGAATTGCTCATGAAAAGGGCACTTAAGACAAGGCTCTCGTTAGTTCATCGTGATCTACATGAACAGGTAGAGAGCAGGCGGCTTCAACAAAATACATACCATGATAGCGCAAATGTGTCACGCGAAATTGAAATCAATGATCCTGTATTTGTATTGAATTATGGACAAGGTTGCAAGTGGCTTCCCGGCACTATTGTGGCCAAAGAAGGGCAGCAGGGTGTTTCGGGTCAAACTTTCAAATGGACTCATTCACCAGAAACACTTGGACCAAATCAAATTCAGATTCATGGACTATCCTGAGCAACCCACTTTGGACCTTACCTTCTTTGACCCCCCAACATACACACCAGTAGCAACCAACACCGCGGTTGGCCACGAAGCAGAACCCATCACTTGCAGCAGCCCAGCAGGACTCACCACACCAGGCAGCCCAGCAAGGCCAGCTGCACAGCAGCCCAGCAAGGGCCCAACAAACGATTCACCAAAAGCAGCATTTGCACCGAGACGATCAACAGGGAAAGGAAGGCCCCAGATCGACTCACCTTGTAAATAGTTACACTGTTGACTTTGTGGGGGGAGTGTTGTTTTGTCTGGAAACTTGTATATACCTTGTACAGCCACCAGAGGATTTATTCCCTGAAGTCCCATGGGATCCCAATATCTCTTGGGAGCACAGGTACTTAAGGAGGCCTCACAGGCTGGAGAGAGACACTGGAGACCTGTAATAAAAGACTAAGGCCACACTTTACTTTGAGCTCATAGTATCCAGTCAGACTCTTTATTCATATACAACAGGGGACATATGTACCAGCTATTGGTTCATGATGGCGTTCTTCTTTTCTTCCTTCTTATCCTAATCTGCCCTATTTTAACATCTGCAAACTAGATCATGAAACCTTTATTGAAGTCAATACCTTAACTCTGCTCCTTAGAAATCCATCTTAACCATTTTTTTTAATCCTTTATCTGTGTACAAAGGAATTAACCAGGCCTGAGTGCTTCCAGCCCTGTTAGAGCACATGCTATATTTCATTTTCTCCCTTGCATGCACCAGCTTGCCAAGGCAGTATTTATTCACCTCAGTCATGTGGACCCAGAGCACCTTGAGCTGCCCTACATCGCCTCATTAACCTTCCTCTTCTTCTTCCAAATGTCTGAGATAAGGGGAATTCCTACTGCAAAACACTGGGGGCAGAGGATTATTCACAACTGCCACAAAGGCTTTGCCTGCCAGCAACCTAACAGAGCAGGCTGATGGGCTGAATGCTTCATTCCTGTTTCTATGCACTCTGAGGGTTTATTTGTGCAAACAAGGGGTATTAACTATTTTGATAGCTATCTGAAGTCAAATTAGTAAGACATTAACAATTAAATTATTTTAATCTATGAACCGTGTTGATACCCACCATGGTTAGATTGAATCCCTGTGTCTGGGAACCACACAAATTACTGAACAATAATGTGGTACTGAAGTAAACATAAGCACAACAAAATTAGTTGATGATGAAATGCAGACAGGGAAAATGAGCATTGCCACAGAACGTTACTCTTATTTGTAGGAAGACACTTAGGGCTGGGTTTTTGGCTAATTTGCACCCCGTTTAGCACCTGGGTGGGGCGCAAAAATGATTTTTTTTTGGCATGAAACAAAGTGCACAAGATTTTGCGCCTGGGCGGAACTTTCAGCAATGGTTTTGCATCAGCGCTAAAACTTAGCGTCCGCCCGCTGTTTTCACTGTTTGGATGAAGTAAATCGGTGTGCATCGCTGCGCTAGCACCCCAGGTGGAACTTTCGAGCATAACGCTCGAGTTAGCGTCCGCACGGGAACCCGCCAACAAAAACCAGTCACACCCAGGGCACACCAGGTGCCATCCTGGAAATGGAGGAGAAAGTTGGAGTTCTGAGTGTTTAAAAGCATTGGGAGAAGAACGCTGCATTACTGCATACTTTTCATGGTGAAGTATAAGTGAGTTTATAGTTTGTTTTATACGACATTTAAGGACATTTTAAAAGGTGGCAGCTGTACTATGTCAGCCATTAATCCTGGCTGCTATAGTTATACAGCTTTGAGTTGCAAGAAGACTTATTGATGATCATTTTCAACGTATTCGTAGAGGTCGCAGACATATGGGGAGGAGGCCTTACCCCCAACGAATTTACAGGGAATAGCGCTCATACCTGCCGCTCTCTGAGGCACAGTGCGTTAGAAGGTTGCGCTTCCGAAAAGAAGTGCTGACAGAGATGTGCCAGCTCATCAAGGCAGACCTACAGCCTACCAGCGGCAACAGGACTGCACTACCCGTTGAGGTGAAGGTGACAGTAGCACTTGCTTTCTACACCTCTGGTTCCTTTCAGGCGTCAGCGGGGGACATATGCGGCAGTTGGTGAGAGGGGAGCGACCTATAAAAGGCCCAGCGGGAGATCGAGAGCCAGCGGCAGTTGGTGAGAGGGGAGCGGCCTATAAAAGGCCCAGCGGGAGATCGAGAGCCAGCGGCAGTTGGTGAGAGGGGAGCGACCTATCAAAAGCCCAGCGGGAGATCGAGAGCCAGCGGCAGTTGGTGAGACGTGGGAGCGGCCTATAAAAGGCCCAGCGGGAGATCGAGAGCCAGCGGCAGTTGGTGAGAGGGGAGCGACCTATAAAAGGCCCAGCGGGAGATCGAGAGCCAGCGGCAGTTGGTGAGAGGGGAGCGGCCTATAAAAGGCCCAGCGGGAGATCGAGAGCCAGCGGCAGTTGGTGAGAGGGGAGCGACCTATCAAAGGCCCAGCAGGAGATCGAGAGCCAGCGGCAGTTGGTGAGAGGGGAGCGACCTATAAAAGGCCCAGCGGGAGATCGAGAGCCAGCGGCAGTTGGTGAGAGGGGAGCGGCCTATAAAAGGCCCAGCGGGAGATCGAGAGCCAGCGGCAGTTGGTGAGAGGGGAGCGACCTATCAAAGGCCCAGCGGGAGATCGAGAGCCAGCAGCAGTTGGTGAGACGCGGGAGCAGCCTATCAAAAGGCAGCTACAGCGGGAGAGAAAGCAAAATAGAAGTAGAAAGTAATCAAAAAGTGAAATCACAGCCAATGGGGTAAATGATTGGCTGGTGATTGGTGAGTAGCTTTTCTTTTCTTTTTTATATCAGTAAGTGAACTGTAACATTGTTATTACCAATTTAAGTGTATCTAAGGTTAAGGCATGGCAGGAGAGCTCGGCCATGTGATATGCTCCTCCTGTACCATGTGGGAACTCGGGGACACTTCCGGTGTCCCTGGGCGCTACGTGTGTGGGAAGTGTATCCGCCTCGAGCTTTTGACAGTCCGCGTTGTGGAATTGGAGCTGAGGGTGGATTCACTCTGGAGCATCCACGATGCTGAGAATGACGTGAGTATCACGTGTAGTGAGTTGGTCTTACCGCAGGAGAAGGGTCCACAGCCAGATAGGGAATGGAAGACCAGCAGGAAGAGCAGTGCAAGAAAGATAGTGCAGGGGTCCCCTGTGGTCATCCCCCTGCAAAACAGATACACTGCTTTGAGTACTGTTGGGGAGGATGACTCATCAGGGGAGGGCAGCAGCAGCCAAGTTCATGGCACCGTAGGTGGCTCTGCTGCAAAGGAGGGCAGGAAAAAGAGTGGGAGCGCGATAGTGATAGGGGATTCGATGGTGAGGGGAATAGATAAGCATTTCTGCGGACGCAACCGAGACTCCAGGATGGTATGTTGCCTCCCTGGTGCAAGGGTCAAGGATGTCTCGGAGCGGGTGCAGGACATTCTGAAATGGGAGGGAGAACAGCCAGTTGTCGTGGTGCACATTGGTACCAACGACATAGGTAAAAAAAGGGATGAGGTCCTACGAAAAGAATTTAAGGAGCTAGGAGCTAAATTAAAAAGTAGGACCTCAAAAGTAGTAATCTCGGGATTGCTACCAGTGCCACGTGCTAGTCAGAGTAGGAATCGCAGGATAGCGCAGATGAATACATGGCTTGAGCAGTGGTGCAGCAGGGAGGGATTCAAATTCTTGGGGCATTGGAACCGGTTCTGGGGGAGGTGGGACCAGTACAAACTGGACGGTCTGCACCTGGGCAGGACCGGAACCAATGTCCTAGTGTTTGCTAGTGCTGTTGGGGAGGAGTTAAACTAATATTGCAGGGGGATGGGAACCTATGCAGGGAGACAGAGGGAGACAAAAATGAGGCAAAAGCAAAAGACAGAAAGGAGATGAGGAAAAGTGGAGGGCAGAGAAACCCAAGGCAAAGAACAAAAAGGGCCACTGTACAGCAAAATTCTAGGAGGACAAAGGGTGTTAAAAAAGCAAGCCTGAAGGCTTTGTGTCTTAATGCAAGGAGTATCCGCAATAAAGTGGATGAATTAACTGTGCAAATAGATGTCAACAAATATGATGTGATTGGGATTACAGAGACATGGCTCCAGGATGATCAGGGCTGGGAACTCAACATCCAGGAGTATTCAACATTCAGGAAGGATAGAATAAAAGGAAAAGGAGGTGGGGTAGCATTGCTGGTTAAAGAGGAGATTAATGCAATAGTTAGGAAAGACATTAGCTTGGATGATGTGGAATCTATATGGGTAGAGCTGCAGAACACTAAAGGGCAAAAATCGTTAGTGGGAGTTGTGTACAGACCTCCAAACAGTAGTGGTGATGTTGGGGAGGGCATCAAACAGGAAATTAGGAGTGCATGCAATAAAGGTGCAGCAGTTATAATGGGTGACTTTAATATGCACATAGATTGGGCTAGCCAAACTGGAAGCAATACGGTGGAGGAGGATTTCCTGGAGTGCATAAGGGATGGTTTTCTAGACCAATATGTCGAGGAACCAACTAGGGGGGAGGCCATCTTAGACTGGGTGTTGTGTAATGAGAGAGGATTAATTAGCAATCTCATTGTGCGAGGCCCCTTGGGGAAGAGTGACCATAATATGGTGGAATTCTGCATTCGGATGGAGAATGAAACAGTTAATTCAGAGACCATGGTCCAGAACTTAAAGAAGGGTAACTTTGAAGGTATGAGGCATGAATTGGCTAAGATAGATTGGCTAATGATACTTAACGGGTTGGCTGTGGATGGGCAATGGCAGACATTTAGAGACCGCATGGATGAATTACAACAATTGTACATTCCTGTCTGGCGTAAAAATAAAAAAGGGAAGGTGGCTCAACCGTGGCTATCTAGGGAAATCAGGGATAGTATTAAAGCCAAGGAAATGGCATACACATTGGCCAGAAATAGCAGCGAACCTGGGGACTGGGAGAAATTTAGAACTCAGCAGAGAAGGGTTTGATTAGGGCAGGGAAAATGGAGTACGAGAAGAAGCTTGCAGGGAACATTAAGGCGGATTGCAAAAGTTTCTATAGGTATGTAAAGAGAAAAAGGTTAGTAAAGACAAACGTAGGTCCCCTGCAGTCAGAATCAGGGGAAGTCATAACGGGGAACAAAGAAATGGCAGACCAATTGAACAAGTACTTTGGTTCAGTATTCACTAAGGAGGACACAAACAACCTTCCGGATATAAAAGGGGTCAGAGGGTCTAGTAAGGAGGAGGAACTGAGGGAAATCTTTATTAGTCGGGAAATTGTGTTGGGGAAATTGATGGGATTGAAGGCCGATAAATCCGCAGGGCCTGATGGACTGCATCCCAGAGTACTTAAGGAGGTGGCCTTGGAAATAGCGGATGCATTGACAGTCATTTTCCAACATTCCATTGACTCTGGATCAGTTCCTATCGAGTGGAGGGTAGCCAATGTAACCCCACTTTTTAAAAAAGGAGGGAGAGAGAAAGCAGGGAATTATAGACCGGTCAGCCTGACCTCAGTAGTGGGTAAAATGATGGAATCAATTACTAAGGATGTCATAGCAGCGCATTTGGAAAATGGT
Organism: Pristiophorus japonicus; assembly: GCF_044704955.1. Lineage (NCBI taxonomy): Eukaryota > Metazoa > Chordata > Chondrichthyes > Pristiophoridae > Pristiophorus > Pristiophorus japonicus. The sequence continues at coordinate 250,916,995 of NC_091978.1, read as the reverse complement.
GACATGATAGGTCCAAGTCAGCATGGATTTGTGAAAGGGAGATCATGCTTGACAAATATTCTGGAATTTTTTGAGGATGTTTCCAATAAAGTGGACAAAGGAGTACCAGTTGATGTGGTATATTTGGACTTTCAGAAAGCTTTCGACAAGGTCCCACACAGGAGATTAATGTGCAAAGTTAAAGCACATGGGATTGGGGGTAGTGTGCTGACGTGGATTGAGAACTGGTTGTCAGACAGGAAGCAAAGAGTAGGAGTAAATGGGTACTTTTCGGAATGGCAGGCAGTGACTAGTGGGGTACCGCAGGGTTCTGTGCTGGGGCCCCAGCTGTTTACATTGTACATTAATGATTTAGACGAGGGGATTAAATGTAGTATCTCCAAACTTGCGGATGACACTAAGTTGGGTGGCAGTGTGAGCTGCGAGGAGGATGCTATGAGGCTACAGAGTGACTTGGATAGGTTAGGTGAGTGGGCAAATGCGTGGCAGATGAAGTATAATGTGGATAAATGTGAGGTTATCCACTTTGGTGGTAAAAACAGAGAGACAGACTATTATCTGAATGGTGACAGATTAGGAAAAGGGAAGGTGCAACGAGACCTGGGTGTCATGGTACATCAGTCATTGAAGGTTGGCATGCAGGTACAGCAGGCGGTTAAGAAAGCAAATGGCATGTTGGTCTTCATAGCGAGGGGATTTGAGTACAGGGGCAGGGAGGTGTTGCTACAGTTGTACAGGGCCTTGGTGAGGCCACACCTGGAGTATTGTGTACAGTTTTGGTCTCCTCACTTGAGGAAGGACATTCTTGCTATTGAGGGAGTGCAGCGAAGATTCACCAGACTGATTCCCGGGATGGTGGGACTGACCTATCAAGAAAGACTGGATCAACTGGGCTTGTATTCACTGGAGTTCAGAAGAGTGAGAGGGGACCTCATAGAAACGTTTAAAATTCTGACGGGTTTGGACAGGTTGGATGCAGGAAGAATGTTCCCAATGTTGGGGAAGTCCAGAACCAGGGGTCACAGTCTAAGGATAAGGGGTAAGCCATTTAGGACCGAGATAAGGAGAAACTTCTTCACCCAGAGAGTGGTGAACCTGTGGAATTCTCTACCACAGGAAGTAGTTGAGGCCAATTCACTAAATATATTCAAAAGGGAGTTAGATGAAGTCCTTACTACTCGGGGGATCAAGGGGTATGGCGTGAAAGCAGGAAGGGGGTACTGAAGTTTCATGTTCAGCCATGAACTCATTGAATGGCGGTGCAGGCTAGAAGGGCTGAATGGCCTGCTCCTGCACCTATTTTCTATGTTTCTATGTTTCCATCTCACAGCACACTACACATTGCTGCATTGACCAGGTGACTACTGCACTGTACGCACGCAGGATGGACTTCATAAACTTCCCAATGACCAAGGAGGCCCAAAATGAAAGGGTTGTAAGTTTTGCACGAATTGCTGGCTTCCCCAAGGCTCAGGGTGCCCTTGACTGTACGCACATCACCCTGTGAGCACTTTTACAGAATGCAGAGGTTTACCAAAACGGAAAGGGATTCCACTCCATGAATGTACAGATCGTCTGCGACCATACTCAGCGCATCATGGCAGTCAATGCACAATTTCCAGGGAGCATCCACGATGCTTTCATCTTATGTGAGAGCACTGTCTCAAGCCTGTTCCAGCTTCAACCAGAAGGCCAGAGCTGGATGCTCTGGGACAACCTGGCTCATGAACCCCCTCCGGAACGTTCAGACAAAAGCCGAGCATCGCTATAATGAGAGCCATGCAGTCACACGCAACATTGTCAAACAGGCAATTGGAGTGCTCAAGCAGTGCTTCCGATGCCTGGACTGCTCTGGAGGCTCCCTGCAATACTCCCCTCAGCAGGTCACTGAGTTCATTGTGGTGTGCTGCAAAACTTAGTCATCATAAGGGGACTGGATTTGCCACTGAGGACTGCAGAACCACCTCAGGAGAGAGGGAGGTGTGGGGGTGGCGGAGCGGGGGGAGGATGAGGAGGAAGACGAGGAAGAGGAGCCTGGCGAGGAACCCGAGCCTGGCGAGGAACCCATGCTACCACCACGCCCACCACAACCATAGGGGAGGCATTGTGGAAATTTCACCACTGCAAAAGCCTTACGTCAGCAGTTCATAATTGAATGCTTTGTTTGAAGAGTGAACGGTACATTTGACCGTTGCCTGCCCATTCTATGTCATCATGTTGACTATTCCCCCTCTTATTCTGCAAAGGAGATACTACACAGGAATGGTTAAGGTGAACAAAAGAATTACAGAAACATTGTAAATTTTTATAACTTTGTTAACAAAATTTGCAAACTATGACACTTTAATAAAATAACAAAAATGATCTGCATCCAGCAGTGTGATTAAACAACAACAATAACAACATTATAAATAACACCCCTGTCCCACTGTCTTTTACCACCGGCTTTTCACCCCACCTTACCCTTATGCCCCTCCCTTGCCTGCTCCTCGTACCCAAAGTGGCACCACGATGACATGCAGCAACACTGCTGTGTTTGGGGGCGAGACATTGGAGGCGCCGTCTGGGGAGACACTGGACTAGCTCGTGGTGTGGAAGGCCCGGTTTCTGACTGGCGAGCCTCTTCATCGGCATCGCCAGTCACAGGTGGTGTGCAGGTGTGTCTGGGTGTCACACTGGGGATCTCGGAAACCCTGCTCGCCAGTGTGACTGGTGGAATCCACCAGCCTCGTGTGGGCAGTGATGGCCTCGCAGGTTTTGTGGCTCGCACGGAAAATCTGCGACCCTACCTCCATTATGGTTGCAGTGAGATTCTCGATGGTCACGGGCATCCTACCCAGGACATCAAGGAGCTGACGGGTGAGCTGGATGCTTTCCCTGGACCATCACACGATGTCCAGTTTCGCATCTGCCTGTCTGTCAGCAGACCGACATTACCGACTCACTTTCCGGAAAGGTAGCATACGGGATTCGACCCCAGAACTGTGTTGGTGCACGCTACTAGTCCCAGGAGCATCTGAGATCTCAAAGCCCAGGAATGTTAGATCATCCTTGGACGAGGTGTTTGCCAGTTGAAAAAGAGATGTAGAATGCTACTCCCCATCCCCCGGAATCGGCTGCTGTGTCAACTCCTCTTCCTCTTCTTCCTCCTCCTCCTCCACATGATGGGCTGACGTGGGGGGTTGATCTGAGGCATGCGGCACCTGAGTCTGGTCATCTGGAAGTAGAAAACAACAGACGATTGGTTAGCAGCAGGGGAGGGGGCAGAGTGACATGAGGAAGTTCACAGAGCACAGGCTCATTTGAAAGATCAGCGCTACTCTATTATATCTAATCCACAGACACTGCATCACATTGCCCCAACCCAGTCCAGGAAGTGTGCAGGACTTACCCTTAGGACGCAAGCAGGGGTCAGCGCCACCACTGACAGTTGCTTGACCTGAGATGCCAATGAGGCTTGCCACTTGCTCCTCCAGGTCGATGTTGTGTTCCTAACAGATGAGGCTGCACACAGGGAGGTTAAATTAACAGTGACCTCAGTCTTTATTAAGACACTCCAGAGTCTATAACAGGCCTAAGGGGGCTGGTTTATATACAGTGCTCCCAAGGGATGCTGGGATCCCTTGGGACTTCAGGGGATGCGCTCCCTGGTGACGGAACATGGGAGTGCATGCTTTACAGATATACAACATCATTCCCCCGCAAAGTCAAAGTGAAAACTATTTACAAGGTGAGGCAGTCGGGAGCCTTTCTTTCCCTGGTGGACCGCCTCATTACAAATGTCTGTTCTGGTGTGTTGGCTATGCCCTCGCTGGGCTGCCATGTTGTTGGCCCTGCAGGGCTGCTGGGTGAGCCTGGCCTTGCTGGGCTGTTGGGCATGATGGGCTCGATTTGCTTGTCTGGCGTGGTGTCGTTGATCCTTTGGGTGTGTGCTGTGGGCTCGAAAATGGTGGTGTCTGCTGTGGGTTGTTCAGGGCAGTCTGTGAATCGCAGCCTCGTTTGATCCAGGTGCTTTCTGCAAATTTGTCCATTGTCTAGTTTGACTACAAACACCCTGATCCCTTCTTTAGCTATCACCGTGCCCACGATCCACTTGGGACCATGTCCATAGTTTAGCACATACACAGGATCATTCAGATCAATTTCCCGTGACACAGTGGCGCGACCATCGTTTATATTTTGTTACTGCCTCCTCCTCTCTACCTGATCATGCAGGTTGGGGTGAACCAGCGAGAGTCTGGTTTTAAGTGTCCTTTTCATGAGTAGCTCAGCCGGGGGGTCTCGTGCGGTAGCTGAGCAGTACTCGGGACAGGTGGGTTTGGCGTGCGCCTTCTGTGATTCGATTAAGGCTCTGTTTGATTGTTTGTACTGCCCGCTCTGCCTGCCCATTGGAGGCTGGTTTAAACGGGGCCAAGGTGACATGTTTGATCCCATTGCAGGTCATGAATTCTTTAAATTCGGCACTGGTGAAACATGGCCCGTTGTCACTGACCAGTATGTCAGACAGGCCGTGGGTGGCAAACATAGCCCTCAGGCTTTCAATGGTGGCGGTGGCGGTGCTTCCTGACATTATTTCACATTCAATCCATTTTGAAAAAGCATCCACCACCAGCAGGAACATTTTACCGAGAAACGGGCCCGCTTAGTCGACATGGATCCTCGACCATGGTCTGGAGGGCCAGGATCACAAACTTATGGTTGCCTCTCTGGGTGCATTGCTCAACTGAGCACACACGCTGCATTGCCGTACACAGGACTCGAAGTCAGAGTCGATACCGGGCCCCCACACGTGGAATCTGGCTATCGCTTTCATCATTACTATACCCGGGTGTGTGCTGTGGAGATCCAAGATGAACGTCTCCCTGCCCTTTTTGGGTAGCACTACACGGTTACCCCACAACAGGCAGTCTGCCTGAATGGACAGCTCATCCTTTCGCCGCTGGAACGGCTAGATTAGCTCTTGCATTTCAACGGGGATGTTGGCCCATCTCCCATGCGGTACACAGTTTTTTACTAGGGACAGCAGAGGATCTTGGCTGGTCTAAGTCCTAATTTGGCGGGCCGTGACAGGTGATTTATTATTTTCAAACGTTTCCATGACCATCAACAAGTCTGCGGGCTGCGCCACCATCAACAAGTTTGCAGGCTGCGCCATTTCCACCCCCGTGGTGGGCAATGGTAGCTGACTGAGAGCATCCGCACAGTTCTCGGTGCCTGGCCTGTGGCGGATTGTATAGTAATACGCTGATAGCGCGAGTGCCCTCCTTTGTATGCGGGCTGAGGCATGAGTATTTATCCCCTTGTTTTCAGCGAAGAGGAATATGAAGGGCTTGTGATCGGTTTCCAGCTCAAATTTGAGGGCAAACAGGTACTGATGCATTTTCTTTACCTCGAAAACACACGCTAATGCCTCTTTCTCAATCATGCTGTAGCTCCTCTCGGCCTCAGACAAGCTCCTGGAAGCATAGGTGACAGGTTGCAACTTCTCCGCAACGTTAGCTTGTTGTAATACACACCCGACTCAGTACGACGACGCATCACATGCTAGCACGAGTCTTTTACTCGGGTTATACAATACAAGCAGCTTGTTGGAGCATAAATGTTTCTGGCTTTCTCAAAAGCAATTAATTGTTTTTTTCCCCATACCCAGTTCTCACCTTTAGGCAATAACACATGTAGGGGCTCTAAGAGGGTGCTTAATCCCGTTCGGAAGTTACCAAAATGGTTGAGGAGTCCCAGGAATGACCGCAGCTCCGTGACGTTCTGTGGCCTGGACGCATTCCTGATAGCCTCTGTCTTGACGTCTGTGGGCCGAATGCCGTCTGCCGCGAACTTTCTCCCCAAAAACTCCACTTCTGTTGCCATGAAGATGCATTTCGACCTCTTCAGCTGCAGCCCTATGCGATCCAGTCGCTGGAGGACATCCTCCAGGTTTTGTAGGTGCTCGACGGTGTCCCGACCCGTGGCCAATATGTCGTCCTGAAAAACCACCATGCATGGTACCGATTTGAGTAGGCTCTCCATGTTTCTCTGGAAGATTGCTGCAGCCGACCGAATTCCAAACAGGCATCTGTTGTAGATGAACAGTCCCTTGTGCGTGTTGGTGCAGGTGAGGCCCTGCGAAGACTCCTCCAGCTCCTGCGTCATGGAGGCCGAAGTCAGGTCGAGCTTGGTGACTGTCTTGCCTCCTGCCAGCATCGCAAATAGGTCGTCTGCCTTAGGTAGCGGGCAATGGTCCTGTAGCGAGAAACGATTAATAGTTACTTTATAATCCTGACCGTGCCATCACTTTTGAGTACTGGAATAATCGGGCTGGCCCACTCACTGAATTCAACTGGGGAGATGATGCCCTCGCGTTGCAGCCTGTCCAGCTCGATTTCCACACTCTCCCTCATCATGTGAGGTACCGCTCGCACCTTGTAGTGAATGGGTCATGCCTCTGGGACCAAGTGGATCCGCACCTTCGCCCGGAAAATTTCCCAATGGCTGGCTCAAAAAGGAAAGGAAATTTGTTAAGAACCTGAATACAAGAGGCCTCATCGACATATGATAGCGCTCGGGAGACATCCCAGTTCCAGCGGATTTTGCCCAGCCAGCTCCTTCCAAGCAGTGTGGGGCCATTCAATTTTACGTTTAGCATTATAGGTGGACATTTCGTCGACAATGTGTGCACCCCGTGTACTTCAGCATCTGCCTCCTCTCTCTGAGGCTCGAAATTGCTTTGATCCACCATGGACCGATCTTCATCTGCCACGTGATGGTTAGCAGGTTTTGCAGAGCTTGCAGCCCATCTGCAAGCTCATTGGAGGTGCCCCATTGTTCCACAGCTCTTGCAAACATACCCTTTGAAGTGGCATGAATAGGCTGAATGGAAGCCTCCACAATGTCAACAAGGTGTGAATTGCCTTGCATTCATCCTTTGTTGCAGACTCTGAGTCATCTGGGTCACATGAGGCCTGCTGGCAGTTGCAGACTCGTGGTTTCTGCCTTGTACATTTCTGCTTGCAAACACAGTTCCAGTTAATTTATGGACATTGCTAGCCCTTGTGTGCTGAGAGATTTGTTTGGTGTTATCACTGGTGGACATAAACGCCTGTGCTATCACAATGGCCTTACTGAGGGTCGTTGTCTCTACAGTCAAAACTTTTCATAGAATGGTCTCGTGGCCAATGCCCAGTACAAAAAAGTCTCTGATCATTTGCTCCAGGTAGCCAGCAAACTCACATTAGCTCGGCGACATAACTCGCCACTTCCTGACCTTCAGATCGCTGGTACGTGTAGAACTGATACCTCGCCATCAGCACACTCTCCCTCGGGTTAAGATGCTCTCTAACCAGTGTACACAGCTCCTCATATGACTTATCTGTGGGTTTCAGCGGAGCCAGAAGATTCTTCCTGAGGTTGTAGGTCGGTGCCCCGTAGACCGTAAGGAGGACCGCTCTCCTTTTTGCAGCGCTTCCTTCTCCGTCCAGCTCGTTGGCTACAAAGCACTGGTCGAGCTGTTCGACATCGGCTTCCCAGTCCTCACCTTCCGAGAACTTCTCCAGGATGCACACAGTTTGCTGCATCTTTGCGTTGGATTCGTGTACTCATCGTCAGTTGTTGTGTTCCTAACACAGATGAGACTGCACACAGGGAGGTTAAAGTAACAGTGACCTCAGTCTTTATTAAGACACTCCAGAGTCTGTAACTGGCCTTAGGGGCCGGCTTTTATACAGTGCTCCCAAGGGATGCTGGGATCCCTTGGGACTTCAGGGGATGCGCTCCCTGGTGGCGGAACATGGGAGTGCATGTTTTACAGATACACAACAGTCGGTAAATGGCAGGTTCTGAGGCGGACTGCCGCCTGTCCGCACCTGTTCACAGCGGTTATGGGACTTCTTTGCCTGCAAAGTTGAAAATGGGAATGTTTACCAGAGGGTTTATCTGCTCTTCTGGCGCACACAGATAGCCACGAAAGAACTTATACCATATTCTCTGAATGTAATACAGTCCTCTGTTTAATGGTCTTGGAAGTTGCACGTTTTTCATCAGGAGGACATCGAAGTGTGGAAACATTTTATGAGATCTCAGAAAGCAATCTTAAAAATGTGTAAATATCATTCATGGCAAATAGGATGTCACACTAAGCCTACCTATGTGTCATGCATTTTAGGAGGCAACCCACAGAGTGCTGAGAGACAGCAACTTCATGAGAACAAATAGTGTATCAGATTATAATTTGAGTAATAAAAGAATGCATCAATAAAAATTGTACTCACTCTAATGACCCTCGAAAGATCATTAAACTTCTTCCGGCACTGCTTCCCCCTCCTGGCCACTGTGTCTGAGGCAGAGACCTCCTTAGCTATCTCCCTCCAGAGTCTGGAAAAATGAATGACAGGGGTGTAGATCCACCCCTCCTGTGCAGTTCCTGTCATCTCCTCTCCACAGCCCCCACAAGAGCTTCATTAGCCTCTTGTGAAAATCGTCTCACACGCTGCCTGCTGCCCTCCTCCTCCATCATCAAAATCGAATAGTGGCTGATTCAGCCCCGGGTGTGCTGCGCATGCGTGCGGCTGCGCCCTGCATTAGAGTTTGCAATCGGACAGCAGACCAGGAGCTCGGGAAAAAAGAAACAAATTTGTGCATGGGCAGAATGGCCGATTTTTTTAGGGCTGGAACTTTCGGCTCTGGCGCACAAATTCTGTGATGCAATACCAGAGTTAGTGCTAATGCCCGTCATGAACTATCATTTGGCGAAAGTTGCTAATGTTAACCCGGCGCTAAAATGTTTATTTCGCCGCGATTTATGCCCGAGGATCTGAACTCTTTGCCTTGCTCCTCCTGCATGTCCGAGTCTCCCTGTTGCGCAAGGTTGTGCCGAGCGCAGCAAACCGCAACCATTCTGGAGATCCTGGCTGGTGCTTAATGAAGCGTGCCTCCAGATCTATCCAGGCATCGGAAGTGCATCTTCAGCATGCTGATGGCCTGTTCAATCACATGTCTGATGGTGAGATGGCATTCATTATAATGCTGTTAGACTTCAGTGCCAGGTTTCTGATGGGTGCCATGTGCCAAGTTTGCAGTGGGTATCCCTTGTCACCTAGTAGTCATTTGTTAAGTCTGCTTCCAGATCTATACAGATCAGGGAGCTTGGAGTGCCGCAGGACGAAAGCATCATGGCAGCATCCCAGGAATGTTGCACACAACTGCATAAAGATATTTTATGTGGTTGCACACCAGTTGCACATTGATGGAGTGGAAGCCCTTGCGGTTGCCGAATACACCTGTTTGTTCTGTGGGTGCTTGCATTGCCATGTGTGTGCAGTCGATGGTGCCCTGCACCTGTGAGGAGCCAGCCAGAGCCACAAAGTAGAGTGCCTGCTCATTCAAGCTGGCACCATTTTTGGCAATGTTGACAGAATTGCTGGCCCTGCCAAACAAGCATTTGTGGGTGGCCGACTGGGAGATCCGGGATATGTCTGCAGCAGAGCCCTGGAAGGATCCGGAGGAAAAAAAAAAGTGGTGACTTTGAGAGTCACTGGTAACACGTGGCCACCAGGTCCAGCAGGGAGTAGGTTCTTGTAGGAGGCTGCAGATGTCTGCGACCAGCTGATGTGGCATCCTGAGCATCTTGCGACGCTGGTGTTCAGGCATGTGAAGGAAATTCAGCCTCTGCCTGTTTCGTGGGTATTGCCTTCTGTGATCTGCACCTCTCCCCTGCTCCCCTTTCCCCTGCTCCCCTCTCCCCTGCTCCCCTCTCCCCTGCTCCCCTCTCTGCTGCTCCCCTCTCTCCTGCTCCCCTCGCCCCAGCTCCCCTCTCCCCTGCTCCCCTCTCTCCTGCTCCCCTCTCCCCTGCTCCCCTCTCTCCTGCTCCCCTCTCTCCTGCTCCCCTCTCCCCTGCTCCCCTCTCCCCTGCTCCCCTCTCTCCTGTTCTGCTCTCTCTTCTGTGGAGCTACAATTCTGTGAGCAACAGGCTGTGCTGTTGTGGTGCTTCTGCTGGTCATCTCAATCCTTCTCTGAGGTTCAATCTAAGACAACATAAGGACATCCAGCCTGATGTGATAGAACAAACCAGCTGGTCAGTGTTACAGCTGGAAGAGAGATAAGGGGCGACTATTAACCCGCAAAAACAGGTGAGCTGGGGTCGGGTGAGATTTAACAAATTTTTAAATCTCAAACTCTTCCCCAGCTGCCCATTTCTGAGCTTAATGGAGGCAGGACAGTGGAGGGGAGGTGGGGAGGGGGGCAGAAAACCAGTCTGATTCCGGGAGGTAGGTTAGCCATTTACATTTATAATGAGCCTTGGAGTCTCGGATTTAACCTGTCCTACATGATTAACCCTGGCCGGTAGCTCAAAGGGAGGCGAGGACTGTTTCAGGGAAAAGCTAAGTGTCTTTATGGAACTGCTTGTGGGCCAAGAATAGTAGGAGTGCTTGCCCCCGGACCTGCAAGCTGACCTTCTTCCCTGCCATCAGAACCCATCCAAAGACCGCCCAGGATCAGGATCAGACCCCACCCAGGAGCAGACCCCCCGGGGTTAGGGATTGTAATCCGCCCACTGGGATCTGACCCGCTCACACTCCCACTAACTCAGCAGCAGGTACCGTACCTGGAAGTGCAGCCCCCTCCAGAGTGCTCCCCGTCTGACAGGCAGCCAAGTCTATCAATCGGCCTGTCTTTCGGGCGGGGAACCAGTGGGAAAAAGAGACACTTACTATGGAATCAAAACTCCATAGCATGTGCAACTGAACCTTCTTCCCCACCACCGATGAAATCTGCCCCGTCAATGTCACTGCTAAACTCTGAGGCACGCAGCCTCATTCAAATATTTATATGAGTCACCCACCTCCGAGAAGCAGGTTGGTTGCCAGCTTCGTGCCTGTTATGTATGTAATAACTCAATAGACTGAATACTGTAAATTAACACAGGTACAATCCTGGCTCTGCTAGGACCCAAAGTGATCACATTACATAATGGCTTGCCTTTTATACCTGGGCCACACACACGTGCGTACAGCCCAATGACCCTCTGACAGTGGCGCCACCGGGTGGCTAGTAATCCCAAGCATTTATACATGACAATATCCCCCTTTAAGATATCAGAAACAGTCTTTGTACAAATTGAGACGGTCCGGGGCTTTCCGCTCCCGAGTTGATCGTCTCAGTTCAACTCCAGCCTTGGGCGAGCGTTCTGTGTCTGTTATGACTGGGGCTGGGTAGCTGATCTGATAGGAATGGCAATGACCATGTCAGGGATTGAAAGTCCAGATTCATTGATGACAGCAGAATCCTCTGATGATTGAGGGTAGGTTGGTTGGTCACTGATTGTGTCTTCCTCAGGCTGTTCCGGTTCATCCGTGTGCTGCGCTTTATCTGATCAACATGTTTCCTGCATGTTTGCCCATTCTTGAGCTTGACGATAAACACTCTGTTACCCTCCTTGGCCACAACAGTACCGGTGATCCACTTGGGATCTTGACCATAATTTAGTACATACGCAGAATCGTTAACAGAAATGTCGCGTGACACAGCAGTGCAATCATGATACCACTGCTGACTTTGATGTATGTATTCAACATGATCGTTCAAGTCAGGGGTGGTCAAGAGAGAGCTTGGTCTTGAGACCTCTCTTCATCATTAGTTCAGCAGGGAGGACCCCGGTAAGCATGTGGGGTCTTGTCCTGTAACTAAGCAATATGCATGACAAGCGAGTCTGCAGTGAACCTTGAGCTACACGTTTCATACTCTGCTTGATGGTTTGGACAGCATTCTCTGCTTGACCATTAGATGTGGGTTTGAATGGTGCTGACCTCACATGTTTGATCCCATTGAGTTTCATGAACTTTTGAAACTCCAGATTAGTGAAGTAATGTCCGTTGTCGCTTACAACGATGTCGGGCAGACCATGAGTGGCAAACATGACACAAAGGCTCTCAATGGTAGCTGTGGATGATGCATAACAATACGATTACCCCACAGTAAACAATCAGACAGAATGGATAGTTTGTCTTTTCGATGGTATTAAGGTTTGGTCTCATCACCCATTTGCTTGGGTATGGCAGACCAATCACCACTAAGGACACTACGTTTCACAACCGATAATATCGGGTCCTGGCTGGTCCAGGTCTTAACTTGTTGAGCCGTGACAGGGGGTCCTTCACTTTCAAAAGCATCCATAACTTACAGCAGGTCTGCAGGTTGTGGCATCTCCACCTCCGGTGTGGGCAACGGCAGATGGCTCAGTGCATCGGCACAATTCTCGGTGCCAGGTCTATGGCGAATGACATAATCATAGGCAGATAATGTCAGTGCCCACCTCTGGATGCGGGACGATGTATTGGCATTGATCCCTTAGATTTCTGAAAACAATGAAATGAGTGGTTTGTGATCTGTTTCCAGTTCAAACCGAAGACCAAGCAGGTACTGATGCATCTTTTTAACCCCATACACACAGGCTAATGCTTCTTTTTTTTACCATGCTGTAAGCTCTTTCCGCCTTTGACAAACTTTTAGAAGCATACACAACAGGTTGTAGTTATCCGACTCATTAGCTTGTTGGAGCACGCAACCAACTCCATATGACGAAGCATCACAGGCCAATACTAGACGCTTACATGGATCATAATGTACCAGCAGTTTGTTAGAGCAAAGCAGATTCGTAGCTTTCTCAAAAGCTCTATCTTAAGACGTACCCAAAACCCAGTTGTCACCTTGTCTTAGCAGAATGTGCAGTGGCTCTAATGAAGTGCTCAATCTAAGTAGGAAATTACCGAAGTAGTTGAGTAGACCAAGGAACGAACGCAGCTCTGTCACATTCTGAGGCTTGGGTGCATTTGTGACAGCCTTGGTTTTCGAGTCCGTAGGCCTGATGCCGTCAGCAGCAATTTCCCTCCCCAGGAATTCGACTTCCGGTGCCATGAAGACGCACTTCGAACATTTCAGTCTGAGTCCCACTTTGTCCAGACGATGTTGAACCTCTTCCAGGTTGTTCAGATGTTTGGCGGTGTCACAACCTGTGACCAGGATGTCATCTTGGAACATGACGGTTCTGGGGACGGACTTCAGTAGACTCTCCATGTTCCTCTGAAATATGGGTGCAGCCGAGCGAATTCCAAAAGGACTCCTTTTGGAGATAAACAGTCCTTTATGAGTGTTGATGCACATAAGTTTCTTCGATGTCTCGACCAGCTCCTGTGTCATGTAGGCCAACGGCAGATCCAGTTTAGTGAATGACATCCCCCCGGCTAGCATTGCAAACAGGTCATCAGCCTTCGGTAACGGGTATTGATCCTGTTTTGAAACTCGGTTTATCGTAACATTGTAGTCTCCACAAATCCTGACAGTGCCATCACTCTTCAACACAGGAATAATGGGGCTGGCCCCATTCGTTAAATTCGACCGGTAATATGACCTCTTCACGCTGGAGTCTGTCCAGTTCGATTTCGACCTTCTCCTTCATCATGTACGGATCTGCGCGAGCTTTATGATAGATGGGTCTTGCATCCGAGTCCACGTGTATCTGCACCTTGGCTCCCGTGAAATTGCTAATGCCTGGTTCAAACAGCGAGGGGAATTTGCTCAGCACTTGAGCACATGGCGTATCATCCTCCGACGACAACGTTTTGATATCATTCCAATTCCATTTGATTTTTTCCAGCCAATTCCTGCCGAACAGCGTTGGACCATTGCCTGGAACAATCAGTAATGGTAAATCATGAATGACACCTTGACTACTGCACTGCCAATCACTGTTACGAGTTCTTTAGTGTGTACGTACGCAACTTGGCATTGACTAGACTCAGCTTAGGCCTCACAGCTTTAGTACCCCACAGCTTGTCGAATGTCCTCTGGCTCATTATTGATTGACTCACACCTGTGTCCAATTCCATCGGTACCAGCACACCGTTAATTTCTCATTAATCATTATAGGTTGGTTCTTTGTTAGGAACGAATACTGCCCATACACTTTCTCCTCTGGTATCTCGGATTGCATATCCGGATCCGGCTACACTGGTCATCATCCTCCAAGTGGTGTGTCGCAGCATGCTTGCTCAGTTGCGGACACATGCGCTGGAGATGCATTCTCAAACAGCCTTTACAAATGTACTGTTTAAACCGACACTGATGAGGCTGATGATTGCCCCCACAGCACCAACATGGTGAAATCAGATTCATTCCCGTTGCCGGACTTTGGAAGCCACAGGTTTCGCATATGCAATCCAGTAGGCCCTGCCATATGCAGCTCTGCCAGACGATGATACAATCTTGTTTATAGTACTTGCCGAGTTTCGATTTTTCGATGATATCTGCTTTAAGGTTTTGTCCGTCGTCATGCATGTCTGGGCAATTGTGGTGGCCTTGCTCAAATCCATTGTCTCCGCTGCCAGTAGCTTACACAGGATCACCTCGTGGTTGATGCTGATTAGAAAGAAGTCCCGCAGCATGTCTCCCAATACGTTTTCGAACTTACATGGTCCAGCTAGACGTCTTAGGTTGGCAATGAATTCTGACACATCCTGGCCCTCAGAATGAACGTGTGTGTAGAATCGATATCATGAGATGCTGATGCCTTCTTCTGGTTTGAGATGGGCACGTACCAGAGCACACAATTCCTCACAGTCCTTGTCCATTCGACTTGCAGCCGAGAGAAGATTCTTTATGAGTCCAGAGATTTTCGGACCGCAAACCGTGAGGAAGACCGCCCTGCGTCTAACTGCGTCAGTGGGTTCCTCCATTTTGTTGGCCACGCGAGCTACACAATTTGCCCAGTCCTCGCCCTCCACAAATCTCTCCAGAATTCCAATTGTGCTCATTTTTGCATGCAAATGGGGTACTGAAGTTACATGTTCAGCCATGAACTCATTGAATGGCGGTGCAGGCTCGAAGGGCCGAATGGCCTACTCCTGCACCTATTTTCTATGTTTCTATATTTCTAATTACCTCGTCACCAAATATAGATTATATAAATGAGAATTGCTTGTTTTTAAGGAAGCACATTGTTTAAAATGTTATGTGCTCAAATTGTCCTCAATGTTTCCTGCAGCACTGTGACGTCAGTGTCATCTTTTACAAGGCCTGACAGTTAATTTTCCCAGTGTGCAATAAGTATTTTTTAGATTGCTGATATATATTGGGAAACAAGATGCTGTTCAAATTAGTTACAATTTGGGGGCAATTTTAATCTAACGTGTAGAGCAGGAAACCCATGGAATCGGGTAGAATGCTGGATTTACACCCCAACTAATATTACCCTCCATTGACTTCAATACAGTGTAAAATGGGCCAAGGGGGAAAACCTATTTATGCCCGATCATGTCAGTTTCCCGATGGGTGCTACGTTAAAACTGCTCCCAATATGTCTGCTTGTTTTATTTATGTTCATTTCTCACTGTTTTTCTCTGCATTTTTATCCTTCGTAGCTCAACAAGGTCAAATATGTTAGTTATGATCGATATCATTTGTCAAACAGATTAGTCGCTCCCCCAACTCCGTCAGTGGCTGTATTTCTCCACACTCAACCAATAGATCAGGTGATGTTACATAGACATTTTCTCTACTTTCACAGAGATTTTAAGTAAGTTCCAATGAAGCTCAACGCAAGCTCGAGGAACAGCACCTCATCTTTCGTTTAGGCACTTTACAGCCTTCTGGACTCAACATCGAGTTTAACAATTTCAGACCATAACCTCTGCCCATCTTTGGCTCCCTGCCCCCCCCCCCCCCCCCCCCCACACCCCATCTTTTGTCTTTTTTCTCTTTGTCTCCAATGGCAGCTGGTCATTATTCTGCCATTCACATCCTATCAAGACTAACCTTTTTCTAACTCCTGCCTTCCACTGTATCACAGACCTTCCCTTTTGTTCTTTCTTCCCCTCCGCCTTTCAGTGCTTCTTAAGAATGTGTTCTTTTCGAACATTCGCCAGTTCTGATGAAGAGTTGTCGACCCAAAACATTCAATCGGTTTTTCTCTCCCCGGATGCTGCCTGACCCGCTGAGATTTCCAGCATTTTCGGTTTTTATTTCAGATTCTTGCATCCACAGTAATTTCCTTTTGAAGAACTGAAAGAATTTGTGTTGTTTCAAGCGTGGGAGGCATTCTAACTTGAGGCTAAAGTTACAGCAGAATGAAATGAGGCTTCAAGCTTGTTCTGACTCACTTATGTCAGTTATGCAATTTTAATTATAAAGAAAATTTTACATATAGACTCTTACATTAAAAAAAATGAGATTATAGATCTGATTTAGATAATGGTTCAATAGTATTCATAATTAGCTGTTGGATGGAAAGGATAGTAAAGTGAAGGAATTTTTTTTTAAACGAGTGGAAAACGTTCTGATTTATTTGTTACAATAACAAACAATACTTCATTTTTATAGGACGATTGTATTTCAAAAAATGTCCTGAGGTGCTGCACAGAGAAAGATAGGAACAGACACTGAGCCTTTTTGCAAGTTAAGGGGAGGCAACTGAAGGCTTGATCAGATTGGGAGGATTCAGAAAATGGTAAATTCAAAAGCAGTAAGAGAAATGTTAAGGCTGCAGAGCAAAGTAGCGATTTGGGTAAAAATAAGCAGAGTGGGTCAGGAAAAGACAAAGGCATTAGTGACTAACATGACATCAGAGAAAAATAGAAAAAAGTTAATGCTAAAGGCACTATATCTGAATGCACTAAGCATTTGCAACAAAATAGATGAATTAATAGCACAGATAAAAATGATTAGGTTTGATCTAATAGCCATTACAGAGACGAAGTTGAAAAGTGGCCAAGGTTGGGAACTAAACAAAATTAGGGCTCATGGGATTGGGGGTAATATACTAGCATGGATTGAGGATTGGTTAACAGACAGCAGCTGAGAGTAGGTATAAACGGGTCATTTTCGGTTGGCAGGCTGTAACTTGTGAGGTGCTGCAAGGATCGGTGCTTGGGCCTCAGCAGTTCACAATATATATCAATGATGACACAAAGCTAGGTGGGAATGTAAGTTGTGAGGAAGATGCAAAAAGGCTTCATGGGGATATAGACAGGCTAAGTGAGTGTCATGGCAAGTGAAAACATGGCAAATGGAATATAATGTGGAGAAATGTGAAGTTATCCACTTTGGTAGAAAAAATAGAAAAGCAAAGTATTTTTTAAATGGTGAGAGATTAGGAAATGTTGATGTTCACAGGGACCTGGGGGTCCTTGCACATGAATCAGTGAAAGTTAACATGCAGGTACAGCAAGCAAATAAGAAGTGATATGTTGGCCTTTACACAAGGATTTGAGTATGAGTAAAGACGTCTTACTGCAATTTTATAGGCCCTGATGAGGCCACACCTGGAGCATTGTATACAGTTTTGATCTCCTTACTCAAGAAATTATATACTTGCCATAGAGTGAGTGCAACAAAAGTTCACTAGACTGATTCCAGGGATTGGGGGATTGTCCTATGAAGAGAGATGGAGTAGACCTCTATGGGCTAGACTTTCCACTATGATTGTTGGGCGATATTTTCAGCCTTATTGCTTTTTTCATTTTTCAGGGTCGCGAGAATATTGCCCACTTTAAAAACTGCTAGTTTTACATTTTTAATTTGGGCGATAGCCTTAGCGATGTGAAATGGGCCTTCGCGATATATTCAGCCGTGCAAGGCTGGCGTCCATAGCAACAGTCGTTCTGCGCATGCACATTTTTTTTCAGGCAAAGATCTTTTCCCGTGATTCAGGAAGTCAGGGGTCATCTGCGCATGCTCAGAAGGCAAAGGGAGGGAGAGAGAGAAGCAAGGTTTTGTTGAAGTGATTTTTGAAAGTGCTTGAGAGGAATTATGATGGATATGGATCATGATAAGTCGGGAGAGAGTGTGGAGGAGATATCAGGGAGAAGCAGGGTGACAGCTTTTTCAGATGAGCTAATGAGGCCTTAGTCACTGAGTTGGAGACTCGGTGGGGCCAATTGGGAGACCTCCACCCCGGATTTAGCAAAAAATATGGGCGGATATCGCTACCCTCGGTTCATCGGTGGCCCACGTTAGGCAGACCAGTACCGCAAGTGCTTGTCGCATCGGCAAGAGTAAGCATTAAATTATTAAATTTAAATTTAAAATTGTAATGATGCACTGACTCATTAATTAGAATGTAAATTTGCCGGATTGTAATTAAGCTGGGTAATCTTGGGTAGCTTCCCTGTTACGATTTGGATTGTGGTCGGAACCTGCACCCTTTAACTCTAATTTTCCGGGATGCCTTAAATTTAATCGACAGTATTAATTATTATTTAAAGGCTTTGAGTAAAAATTGTGGCCAAAGGAATGACTGGAAACAGGCGGACCGCAAACACTCGGCATTTCTACCACTTTAGTTAGAAGGAGAATTATTCAATTATATTGCTGCTTGTGTGCTGTGAGCAACTCTTTAATTTGGGCACCGTCTTCTTTTTGGTTACGTTGATGGATGGGGCATGACTGAGCACTGAAGGGTCCGGTCACCTTTACCCAGACTGTGTGAGTCTCTCCGGCTGCTGTCACTCACACAGTGACCCAGCCTGGAATGGGGAAGAGCTGCCCTGGCTCACTGTCTGCCCTGGGACACTTTGGGACATTAGCTCCGGCCACAGGGAGGTCTCTGAGCACAGCCCAGTGACACGGTGCCCCTCCCATTACAGTCCTGTCATTGCCGAGCTCACCAGTGGTCCTGATTCCCCCTCCCCGGGCACCTCCACCATTTCAAGTAAACCGCCTACCTCACCTCAGGCGCCGAATGGCACGGCCCGTGGATGGGGTCTTGCGTGGAGATTGTACGTGAGATGTTTGGTGTCAAGCATTAGTTCATAAACATGATCTTATTAAATATTTTCTCTGAACGTAGATGTTATAATCATGTATCCATTGTGTACAAACCGTTTTAGCATATAACGTTAACCTTAACGATGAATAGAATGTGGGGTGACTAATTGTGGATTACAATATCTGTTCTGTTTCTGTAATAGTACCTAGTCTATTAGCTTATGCCATGCTCTTGTCACGTTTGCAGAGGAAGATATCTAAGAATCAGGCGGAGCGGCGGACCAGAGAAATGTCTTCTGACCTGCACCCTCTAACTGATTTGGAGGCGCATGATGCAGCATTAGTGGGCACCCAGAATATTTCTGCCATTCGTGGTGGTGCAGATCCCGTTGTTGTGCCACATGACTAATGTGTAAAGCAGTGGTAAGCCAGTGGTAATTTAAAGTAATTTAATGGCATTTGATTATAATATATGAATGATGTCATGTTATGCATGCAGCTTCTGTACTCTTCTGTACTGTCATGTTAATCACATCTCTTGTTCACATTTATTGCAGTAGTGTTGCTCCTGGTACATATGCCTGCGCGGCACAAGCATTCTCATGTCTCCCCTTTTCTTCTAATAACCTCAATTATGTTTTCCAGCTCCCCAGGCTCCTCAGGCGCAACGGGAGGCCTCTGCAGCATCATCAGTACCACTGGAGGTCGTGCTGACCATTGAAGAAAATACCACCGAGGACGAGGAAGATGATGAGCCGGATATATCGATTGTGGTACCTGTGGTCACGTCATCTTCAATGGATGAAGTAGCAGGGCAAGCGGCTTGCAGCAGGCAACTCCAAGGCATCCAGTGCCCACGCTGACCCCATGGAGGTTGAGTCAGTGAGGTAGGCATGTGATGCAATCGGCAGATGTCACTGAGGATATAGTGTCACTGTCGAGGGTGAGCGTCGACATAGGTCGAGAGCTCCTCCAGGCGATTGGTGGGTTGACCGGCAACTTTGCCACACTGTTTGCCAGAATAACGGAGGGCATGGGGCAGATAGTTGGGGCAATGGGATGAACGACCGATGCTGTCAATGCCTTTCGGCATGCGATAGGTTCGGAATACGGCACTGCACTGCAAGGTGCTGTACCACCAACCAGCACAACAGATGCGAGACAGGAGGAAGAACTTCCTTCTGACTCAGAAGACATACCTTCACAAATGTCTTCTCCTCAAACCACTGAGGTCATTCTTCCAAAATCACCGCACCCCCCCCCCCCCCGTCCCCCCACTGAAGCAGCCCTTGAGGTGCTCTGCTGCAAGAGGTCTTGGTCCCGTTACTCGGGGATTGAGGGTTTATGACCAAGTTAGAGGAGGGAAGCCTGGCCACAGAAGGGAAGGGGGGGCTTTATTATACTTATATTATTATTTTATAAAATGTGTCCATTGTTGACTGTTGAGGATGGTGGGAGTGGGTTCTCATTATATTTTTGTTCCCAAAATGTTGTTCACTGTTGGTAGTTGGGGGGGGCGGGGTTAATAGTTTGTTAAAAAATATTTTAAATAATTGTTAAATTATTAACATTTTTTTATTGAACTTTACGATTGTTGTGAAGTGTTTTCTAATAATGAAAGGTAAAACACCAATACAAGGTTTGCAAAGAATGGTCATTGGCCAGTCAGGCTAGGCCAGGCAAGGATGAAACGTAACGCAACGATGACTGTCACCAACGTAACTTCACGCAAAGTGTTCATTTATGAGCTGCTGATGCAAGAGTTATGCAGCCACGTAACTACCATGGGGTTTTTCAAGTGGTGTGTTGGGGGGGCATGTGGGCATGGGTTCATCGCCAGGCTGATTGTCCTCCCTGAGATCCTCCTCCTCCTTGTCCTTCTCTTCCACCTCCCCTCTCTCCTGAGATGGACTGGCCGTCCTATCTGGCAATTGTTGTCCTCTCCGGATAGCTAGGTTATGCAACATGCAGCACACCACAATGAACTCAGCGACCTGCTCAGGGTGGTATTGTAGATTGCTTCCAGAGTGGTCCAGACATCTGAAACGCTGCTTCAGAACTCCAATTGTCTTTTCGACGTTATTGCATGTGACTATATTGTAAGATAGCAAAATTCGTGGAACCCCCACTCCCCCCCCACCCCCCCCCCCAAGTGTTTGGACTCATTGGAAAGGAAATTCGATTTGGGACTATCAAGCATAAAGTTTGGGATCCTAAAATGCATGTGGAAGAAACTATGAGTTTTAACCAAGTTTGGGACTTTAAAAGGCATATTGGGTCCATGTGGAAAAGGACTGCCAAACTGAGGGACAACTAGCCTCTATAGAAGCGCCTTTGGGTATTGAAGCTGCCTGGTGCATTAAAGCTAAACAAATTGTCTGGAGAATTGTGCAAACTCAAAAACTCTTCTCCCCAGGAGACATTAACATAACAACAATCGACCCAGAGATAGCCAGCCATAGCTCTAAGCATGAAACCCATCCAGCACATGCATAATTTTAACAGCCCATCCAGCCCGCATGGAAAACCCAGGCCTAGACAGATAACGTAAATACCAAAACTCAATTTCCCAAATCGAAAACGAATCCAACCAATCAGCACATCTGAAACGAGTTATCATTAAGGAGCCTGTCAAAATATGACAAAGAAATATCAAGCAAAAATTAAGACAAAGAATTGGGGTTGATTTGGCGCGCAGATTAGAACGACTCCCAAAGTATAACTGGTGCCCTGTTTTACGGGTTAGACACAGCCTTAAGGAGCCTTCCGGAGAGCTTGCTACACAGCCTTCTATGCAGCTATCTGGGCATCAACATCTTCAGCCTGACGACACTCCTGGGCCACACTGCTCTGCTACCGAAGAAGAAGGAAGAATATCATCAAGGCAGAGAAAAGCAGTTCCCACTAACTTCCGACATCATCATCGCAGCAACAACTGACCACAGCCAACATGATAATATCGAACCACCGCGATCGACAAATTCCAAGGACAAAACTCCTCAAGAAGAAACCGAAGATTCGAAAGTTTCCACTCAAAAAATCTGTACCTAGCTACCAATAGGTGAAACATTACCAAAAAGAACTTTAAAGCTTACTACTGACAGAAGAAAGTGGGTACTCACCCCACAAAATCCAATATGCTCCCTACCGCATCAGCGGACACCACCCAACTGAAGCCATACAGTAAGAAGTCTTCCACGACATTTGGGGTACGGCAAGCAGAACCTACAGAGTCCAGCGAACCCCGAAACCGTGAACCACCGCTCACTGACAATAAAAGGACTGGTGAGCATAATCCCTGTTTGCCCTGGAGTTCAACCTAGTCAGAGTTAGGCATTGGGAGGTGGGAGGTGTATTATTTTCTGTAACCCCTTTTGAATGTATGATCAAGTGTCCCTTATTCTAGTGATTGTGTGTTTTGACATTGTACTTTCTTTTTCCTTAATAAAATCTAAGTTCCTTGCACCAAAATAAGTTATCTCTTACACTTTGTCACATCCACAAATAAATCCAAAGTCTAGAACTCAGGGAGTGGGAGTGATTCGAACCGCTCAGAAGGTCAGAAGTGAACCTGACCCCAAGACCAACCCCTACAGAATGGTGACCGCGGCAGGACATTGGTACAAAGGATGTGATGCAGAGAGTGCTGTTTTGGAGGAAAGAACTAAAATGGAAGAGAGGATTTCCTCTTATGTGTATAAGAAAGTGAATGTCACTAAGGAATGGGTGCTTGGTCTGTTGCGTGCTGAGCGCCCGGGAGACGCTGCGGTCCAGTGGACTGCAAGCAAAGACCATAAGGAATCAGTAGAAAAGGCAATTGGGTCGGCCTGCTTACAGCGACAGGTCCAACTTTTAGACAAGAACATCGAGTCATTACAGGCAGAACTGTGGGATTGTGCAGAAAGATCACATGAAAGGACTATGGCAGAAGAAAGGTTATGGGGAGAACTCCGTAAGCTGAAGCATAGAAAGGCACAGCTAATGGAGAGATTCAAGAACAGTCAGGACTATTTTCAGTGTTAGGTCACAGAGGCTAAGAATAATGAAAAGGTACTGCGGGAAGAAAATACTCGCCTTACCCTTCAAGTAAAAGAGCAGGAGGAGAAGTTAAGAGACGTACAGGCAGCTTACAAAGTAGCCAGCACTAACGGATTTGAGTCGGGAGACCATGGTCCCTGCCAGCAACAAATCAAAAGTTTAACCCTTGCTCTCTCCAAGGCAAAAGGCATGGTATGCCTAATAAGCCCGGGTATGGCCCGGGTAAACCTGGAAGAAAGGGAGGAAACTGTTCAACCACCACCTGTGGTGCCGGTGTCAGTACCGGTTCGCAGCAGGAGGGGCGAACGAGTTGTGAGGTGGACAGGGATAGCGGACCACCACCACCTGTGGCACCGAGTTTCAGTTCGGTTTGGCAACAGCGAGAGGTGGGCGAGCTAGAGCTAGAAGAGCCAGAGCCGGGGCCGATGTGCCAGGTCCAGCAACAAAAGTTTGGCCCTCCCGGCGGTGATGGGGGTCAGGGGCCCCTAGAAAGTCAGTTCATGATTCCCCACACTATCCAACAGCTTAGGGCTATGATAAGCCACCTGGGTAAGCTTACTCCCAAGGGAGACTCCTCGATCGACTTTATGGAAATGGAGCAGGCAGGGGATATTAACGGTGATGATGATGCCGAGGTAGCAAAAATGCTCCTCCTCTCACTAGATGGTAAGCTGTATCAGTCCCTCTCTGCCGAGAGCAAAAAGGGGCAGAGTACATATGCTACCATCCGGGAGGACATTTTGGAAGCCATGGGCTATAATGATGGGAGTCCCTTTTCCAGAGTGGAGAAGACAGTGCAGCTCACAGGGGAAACCCCACAGGCTTTCGCAGACAGACTGTGACCTGTGTACCAGAGCGCTTGTGGTGGGGACCTAAACTGGGATCGCCTAACCCGGGACGAGAGAGCCCACTGGCTCCGAAGTCTGATGGCAAATAGTTCACCATGGATCAGAGCAAAGGCCAAGGTCTGGTTTGACCCGAGAGATCCCCATGCCACCGAGGAGTGAATGGTCAGGCAACTGACCCTAGCTTAGCGGAACGGCAGAGGAACGGAAGAGCACCCACCAAGAGAAGGGTCCATGAAATTAGCCCTAGTCAGGAGAAGAGGGAATGGCACCAGGAGGGGGGCAACCCCTTCGATATGAAGCGGACCTGCTTTGGGTGCTGGAAGAGAGGACACTGGAGAAAGGATTGTAGGAATCCATGGAAGAGTAGTGCAGGAAAGAATTCTTCAGCCCCTCCCCAAAAAACTGAGGTCGGAAAACCAGTCTCTCCCCGCATGTTCGACACATTTATGACTGCGCTCCGCACAGTGCTAGATGGTCCTGGGAGGATAGCCGCCGGCACCGGTACTGTAGCCCCATCTGCCCCATCCCAACCAAGACAGCGACTAGAACAGACACAGCCCGTTCACCTGTGTTCCCTCGAGTACGATGCGTGGGGAGACCGACCATTCAGATGGAGGTGGAAAAGGTGAAGGAGACTTATCTGCTGGATACTAGTGCATCAAGCACCCTCATCCATGCAGCTAACCCCGCCGCCTCACCGCTGTCTAACGGGGTCCCCTACAGCTTAGTGGGGTACACAGGCACTGAGCAGGCTGGCTCATTCTCCGTTCTGCTCTCTATTCATTTGGGAACACTCCACACCAAGTGGACTTGTGTCCTAATGAAGTGGGAGCAGGAAGGGAAGGGGATCCTGGGGGCTGACTTCAATCTAGGCCATGGGATCCTAGTGGATTTAAGAAACCACTGTCTTTGGGGGGCAGTATGCATGGGACAGGAGAGTGAGGTGGTAGTTATCCCAGAAAAATGGGGCAAAGGGATGGTGTGCACCATGAAACCAAAGGAGGGTTACGACCTCGAATCACTGGTCAGTAACACTCCGATGGAATACCAAGAGTATGTGAGGGCACACCTTGCAGCTTTTGCCACTCACAAACACGACTGTGGAAGGATAAATGGGGTCGAGGTTAGTGTAGATGGGGACCCCATGACCCGACCACAGAAACAGTACAATTTACCCAGGGAGGCAGAGGCAGACATGGAAACAGCCTTGGGTTCTTTGGTTAAACAGGGGGTATTGAGACCAATAGCTACCCATGTGAACTCTTCATTGTGGCCGGTTAAGAAACCGGACAACTCCTGGAGAGCCACGGTGGAGTACTCAACTGTAACATCCCCGCCTGTGCACCCACGGTTGCTGCCGTCGCCGACCTCATTGGAAGTATCCCAGCCTCCGCGACTACCTTCACAGTGCTGGATATTTCCAATGGGTTTTGGTCCATCCCTTTACGTAGGGAAGACCAGTACAAGTTTGCTTTTACCTTTAAAGGCCAGCAATACACTTGGAACTGTCTCCCTCAGGGCTTCCACAACAGCCCCAACATTTTCCATCAATGTATGGCCAACTGTTCAAAGAGCTTCAGCAGACCCCAGCAGCTGGTACAGTATGTGGATGACCTGCTCCTATTCACCGATGGGGTTACGAAAAGAAATGGGGGACTCACCCAAAAAGTGGATAGAGATCTTACCACTGGTCCTTATGCAGATCCGGGCAAGTCAGTCAAAGAGCACGGGGTACTCCCTGTACGAGCTCATGACCAGCAGAGCCATGCGAACCCCCACCCATGTGTTAGCCCCGGTACTCACGGAAGGTCAGCTCAGGGAAGTGAGCCGGGACAGCTTTGTCAGGAATCTGTTTGAACACCTTAAACAGATTCACTGGCAGGCGGCTAACAACATGGGAAAACATCATCGGAGCAACCGACTGCTGCCAGAGCCCCGCAAACACCATGACTGGGAGATAGGGGACCAGGTTATGGTACGGAACTACGCTCGAGTAGGGACTTTTGAGGCAATGTACATGGGGCTGTACCACATTGTTGACAAGGCAAGCCCCATGGTCTACACTGTAAAGATGCCCCGCCATACAAAGTGGTTCCACATAAACCAGTATAAACTGTTTAACCCCGGGATAGCTGCTAAGCGCAATGGGCAGCCAGGAACAGGGAACCGTTCTAAGGATAGGGATCCTCAGCCAGAGGCCCCTGACTATGGAGATCCCACAGGGGACGAGGCATACCCACAGACTGTACCTAGAGGGGCGGTCGACTGTGTAACTGGAGGGGCTATTCCCCCAATCATTTGGGATTCAGACCCACCTCCGGTCAGAATATTCCGGGTCCTGCGGTACAGGCTATCTTACCGCCGGCCATGCAAGAAGCCCAGAGGCCCAAGGAAAACAGAGAAGAATAGGGATTAACCTGGCCACCCAGAGACTGGTGGCAGATGTACATAATAGGACGATGTGAGTTGTAAGAATGTCTAAGAATTTAGCTTAGTGTAGGATTAAGAGTGGAATGATTTCAGGTCATCACCATCTCATGAAGAATGATTTCAAGTCACCACGGCCTTAAGAAAACCACCATAGAGAAGTAGTGAAATGAATATGAAATAGGATCTGTTATGAAAGAGCTTCAGCCGGTGTCCAACTAGTGACCAAAACCTGGTGATATTTGGGAAAGGTGTGTAAGAACCCATTCGGGAATAAGAAGAATCCACCTTTGCAGCTATTAAAAGAGGCACTAGGGGCACCGGCCTGGTAACATCCAGGAGTGAGAGTAAGAATCCACCTGTACAGCTATTAAAGGAAGCACTGGCAGTATTTATAGGGAAAAGAAAAGACCCCACCTTCGTAGTCTGTAAAAGAGGCACTACAAAGACGTTAAGGTTAAAATGACCAAAAGTCAGAAGTTAAAAACAGACACCAGTTCCGAAGTAGAACTGGGATGAAGACAACCAGTTAATTAAAGATTTTATTAAGCTTCCGAAAAATAAATTAGCTTAAATTGGAACTCGATCACCTTTTGTCAATCCGGAGAGCCTTTCTCAGAGCTGGGCTATCTGTTTTATGTGTCCCTACAGGAAGGAGAACGACATGAAAAGGGTCCTGCTCCTGCTCACCCTGATGGGGATGAGCATCAGTGACCGAGGTGACGTAGAAGAATCCCTCATTTATAGGTGCTCGGGAGAGAGAGCACTGATCATAACTGCAGGGGGTGGCATACCGGGTGTGGAAGAGCTCGCTGTTTATTCCCACAAGAGAAGGTGGCCAGGGTGGCTGAGGTTAAACTCCACTCGATACTCCAGCCAGGTGGGGTTTACCTACGGGGAAGCTTCCTTCCCATGCCCCAGGATGCGGGTAGTTGCTGCGCGGGTCGGTGTTATGGAAAGAAAATGTGTGTTTAACTTGTAAAGGACAAATTCTCCCGGGGATAGATGATGGTGGCTCAGGAAGTTGAGCAAGGACACAGGGGTCCAGGGAACTGATTGGGAACGACTCGGTAACGATACTTACTGGACCATCACGGGAACACGGGGCGGGAGTGAAAGTGTGTTAGAACAAGTGGTGGGAGTCTGAACAGAGGATTTACGTCTGCATGTGCGGATCAGAGAAGATCTGTCCTGCAGGCATATCAATCGCTTTCACCAGGCAATGGCAAAATGTCGGGAAGGGGATGGGGTGGGATTCCAGCCTACACGGGTGTGCGGTCCCACATTCTCCGCGCCCTATCAACGCCACCGAGCTTGTAGCACGAATTAAGAAACCCCTGCCCACAACCCCGTCAATGCGAACAATAATAGAGGTGTCCTACCACCACCAAAGGACCAGGGAATGGATTAGTATTGGTACCGACCGAAAAGGTGTTATACCAGGGAGTATATGCAGTAGCTTCAGTTATTTTAAACCCTTACCGAGGTGCACTTACCTGACTGGTGCCCGAAAGAAACAGAACAGCTGTACCAGGCCCTACTCAGAGAAATGTTCAAGAAATTTTACGAGTTAGACTTTGGCAACGTAGACAAAGCAGATTTATACATCCTAATCGCTAGGAACACCATGGGCACAGGGAGACCAAGAAGGGGAACCTTGAACGACATTTTTACTGCATATAATACAGGATCCTCTGTGATAGATAGCCTGGACGATAAAGAACTGCAAACACAAATAAATGGTCCAAGGAACCAACTAAGAAAGATCCTAAAAGAGGAAAACACAGTAGCAGGCTCAGAGCTACACGAGGACCAGGCTATGACAGTCCATTTAAAGGAGATTGTTGCTGAGCTGGAAAGGCACGCACAAACAGTGAGTGCACTCATACGGGAGGCTAGGAATGTTTCGGACCAGGCTGCACAGAACGAGATGTATGTGCTGTATGGGGCATGGGTGTTGGGCGAGGGCTGCTATAACCTGGAGTATTTAAAACAAGATTTAGTCCCCACCTGGATCAGCAACAAGCACCTCGCAGCCCTCCACCCGTATAGTAATTCGCTAAGCCCGTGTCAGCTCCGTCTAGCTTCTGAAGCCTACTCTGTCCCAGTAGATTGCGGGCCGTCTAATCACACCATCATGGGGACAGTACTAAGGATGCTGGTCATGGGTGGGACAGCCCGACCCGCACCGGTATACAGGATGGTGGTGCACACGTTCGTTTCACAGCGGTCCCACCGTATGTCATAAAGTAGGAGCATGCTATGACGGGTACTGACCTCTCCGGGTGCCAGAGCCGGGGTGCACACATAATACTGTGTCCCCTGCACTTGAATGCCTATTCTAAACCACAGTGTGGGTTTAAAGCTGCTGGCGCACAGCCTATCAACTATACCATGGAGGTAATGGTACAGGACCATGTCCCTCCACAGGTAGCATACATAGGGGGTGGGACATATTGTGTCACCACCAGTGCACCCCACTACCAGCATGGACAACCCTCCTGGTATCCGGTGAATGACAGCAGTTTGCTTTAAACCCGAGGCAGAAGTTCAAGTGGCCCAGGAACGGATTGTCCCCATTCCCGAACCCTCCACTGTTCACCTCACTGTGAGCGAAAACATCACCAACCTGCAAGATTATGTTGTACATTTCGGCTATGAAATTCCCCCTCTACCCGAACATCTTACCGCTCGACTCGAAGCTGTAGTAACCTCACAAAAAGATTTCTACACTCTAGAACAGAAAACATTTGCGATAGGGAGGAAAATTCTAGAGATCACAATTCCACCTTGGTGGAACATTTTCAGAAACATAGAAACATAGCCGGGGTCAGAATAGCTTCCCATGTTTTAGTTATCTGTCAACTCATGATCATCCTCGACTTGTGGTGTCTCACTTGCCGAATAAAACACAGAGGCCGTAGAGTCCGGCACCAAAGGGTACTGTCGCTCCCTGGCCAAATTTGGGGATCGCACAGGAAAGGCAGTACCATATTATAATGTCTGACTTTGTTTTGTGATTGTTACCTGCTGTAAAAACGCAGAGGCCAAGTGTTGTAAGAGATTTTTTACTTATGTGTTTGACTATGTACCTTTATTTTCTGTAAAACCGGAGTAATGGAGTGGCGTTGGACCCCCTCTATGCTGTAATATAAGTGGAATAACTGTATTTACCTGTAATCTGCATTACATTTCAAAGGGGGTATGCACGTTTAAAGTTTAGCTAGGTAAATACAGGCGAAGGTTGGCTCTCGGGAATCAGGAATTTTGCTCACCTAGCATGACACTCTAGCATGTAGAGTATCACAAGGGGGACTGTAAGATTGCAAAATTCGTGGTAACCGCCCCCCCCTGGCCCTCCGGTGTTTGGACTCATTGGAAAGGAAATTCGATTTGGGACTATCAAGTAGAAAGTTTGGGATCCTAAAATGCATGTGGAAGAAACTATGAGTTTTAACCAAGTTTGGGATTTTAAAAGGCATATTGGGTCCGTGTGGAAAAGGACTGCAAAACTGAGGAACAACTAGCCTCTATAGGAGCCCGTCTATGGGTATTGAAGCTGTCTGGGGTATTGAAGCTAAACAAATTGTCTGGAGAATTGTGTAAACTCAAAAACCCTTCTCCCCAGGAGACATTAACATTTCAACAATCGACCCAGAGATAGCCAGCCATAGCTCTAAGCATGAAACCCATCCAGCACATGCATAATGTTAACAGCCCATCTAGCCCGCATGGAAAACCCAGGCCTAGGCAGACAATGTAAATACCAAAACTCAGTTTCCCAAATCAAAAACGAATCCAACCGATCGCCACATCCAAAACGAGTTATCATTAACAAGCCCGCCAAAATATGACAAAGAAATATCAAGCCTGCCAAAATTAAGACAAAGAATTGGGGTTGATTTGGCGCGCAGATTAGAACGACTCCCAAAGTATGACTGGGGCCCTGTTTTACGGGTTAGACACAGCCTTCAGGAGCCTTCTAGAGAGCTTGTTACACAGCCTTCTACGCAGCTCTCTGAACATCAACATCTTCAGCCTTGACGACACTCCTGAGCCAAACTGCTCTGCTACTGAAACATAGAAACATAGAAACATAGAAAATAGGTGCAGGAGTATGTCATTCGGCCCTTCGAGCCTGCACCACCATTCAATAAGATCATGGCTGATCACTCACCTCAGTACCACTTTCCAGCTTTCTCTCCATACCCCTTGATCCCTTTAGCCATAAGGGGCACATAAGAACATAAGAACATAAGAATTAGGAACAGGAGTAGGCCACCTAGCCCCTCGAGGCTGCTCCGCCATTCAATAAGATCATGGCTGATCTGGCCGTGGACTCAGCTCCACTTACCCGCCCGCTCCCCGTAACCCTTAATTCCCTTATTGGTTAAAAATCTATCTATCTGTGACTTGAATACATTCAATGAGCTAGCCTCAACTGCTTCCTTGGGCAGAGAATTCCACAGATTCACAACCCTCTGGGAGAAGAAATTCCTTCTCAACTCGGTTTTAAATTGTCTCCCCCATATTTTGAGGCTGTGCCCCCTAGTTCTAGTCTCCCTTACCAGTGGAAACAACCTCTCTACCTCTATCTTGTCTATCCCTTTCATTATTTTAAATGTTTCTATAAGATCACCCCTCATCCTTCTGAACTCCAACGAGTAAAGACCCAGTCTACTCAATCTATCATCATAAGGTAACCCCCTCATCTCCAGAAGCAGCCAAGTGAATCGTCTCTGTACCCCCTCCAAAGCCAATATATCCTTCCTTAAGTAAGGTGACCAAAACTGCACACAGTACTCCAGGTGCAGCCTCACCAATACCTATATAGTTGCAGCAGGACCTCCCTGCTTTTGTACTGCATCCCTCTCGCAATGAAGGCCATTCGCCTTCCTGATTACCTGCTGCACCTGCAAACTAACTTTTTGGGATTCATGCACAAGGACCCCCAGGTCCCTCTGCACCTCAGCATGTTGTAATTTCTCCCCATTCAAATAATATTCCCTTTTACTGTTTTTTTCCCAAGGTGGATGACCTCACACTTTCCGACATTGTATTCCATCTGCCAAACCTTAGCCCATTCGCTTAACCTATCCAAATCTCTTTGCAGCCTCTCTGTGTCCTCTACACAACCCGCTTTCCCACTAATCTTTGTGTCATCTGCAAATTTTGTTACACTACACTCTGTCCCCTCTTCCAGGTCATCTATGTATATTGTAAACAGTTGTGGTCCCAGCACCGATCTCTTTGGCACACCACTAACCACCGATTTCCAACCCGAAAAGGACCCATTTATCCCGACTCTCTGCTTTCTGTTAGCCAGCCAATGCTCGATCCATGCTAATACATTTCCTCTGACTCCGCGTACCTCTATCTTCTGCAGTAACCTTTTGTGTGGCACCTTATCGAATGCCTTTTGGAAATCTAAATACACCACATCCATCGGTACACCCCTATCCACCATGCTCGTTATATCCTCAAAGAATTCCAGTAAATTAGTTAAACATGATTTCCCCTTCATGAATCCATGCTGCGTCTGCTTGATTGCACTATTCCTATCTAGATGTCCCGCTATTTCTTCCTTAATGATAGTTCAAGCATTTTCCCCACTACAGATGTTAAACTAAACGGTCCGCGTCCAACCTCTTAGAAGGACAAGTGGCGTATAGCCACACGAGATTGAGCAATAACATGGTTCAGTCGGTATGTGATTAACAGCAGCAATAACAGCACATTCCTACCCCTGCAGTCATTGTGAACTCGTTGGTGTTTCAGCAGGTGGGATGACCGAGTGAATCCCTTCCAACACTTAGAGCAGGCGAATGGCCTCTCCCCAGTTACCTGCCTTTTGTCTGCCCCCTTTTTTAAACAGAGGTGTTACATTAGCTGCTTTCCAATCCGCTTGTACCTCCCAGAGTCCAGAGAATTTTGGTAGATTATAATGAATGCATCTGCTATAACTTCCGCCATCTCTTTTAATACCCTGGGATGCATTTCATCAGGACCAGGGGACTTGTCGACCTTGAGTCCTATTAGCCTGTCCAGCACTGCCTCCCTAGTGATAGTGATTGTCTCAAGGTCCTCCCTTCCCACATTCCTGTGACCAGCAATTTTTGGCATGGTTTTTGTGCCTTCCACTGTGAAGACTGAAGCAAAATAATTGTTTAAGGTCTCAGCCATTTCCACATTTCCCATTATTAAATCCCCCTTCTTATCTTCTAAGGGGCCAACATTTACTTTAGTCACTCTTTTCCGTGTTATATATCTGTAAAAGCTTTTACTATTTGTTTTTATGTTTTGCACAGATTTAACTCCGTGTTGAATATTTCTAATGAACTGGCATCAACAACTCTCTGCGGTAGGGAATTCCACAGGTTAACAATGCTCTGAGTGAAGAAGTTCCTTCTCATCTCAGTCCTAAATGGCTTACCCCTTATCCTTAGACTATGTCCCCCGGTTCTGGACTTCCCCAACATCGGGAACATTCTTCCTGCATCTAACCTGTCCAGTCCCATCAGAATTTTATATGTTTCGATGAGATCTCCTCTCATTCTTCTAAACTCCAGTGAATACAGGCCCAGTCGATCCAGTCTCTCCTTATATGTCAGTCCTGCCATCCCGGGCATCAGTCTGGTGAATCTTCACTGCACTCCCTCAATAGCAAGAATGTCCTTCCTCAGGTTCGGGGAACCAAAACTGAACACAATATTCCAGGTGAGGCTTCACTCAGGCCCTGTACAACTGCAGTAAGACCTCTTGGCTCCTATACTCAAAGCCCCTAACTATGAAGGCCAAAATACCATTTGCCTTCTTCACTGCTTGCTGTAACTGCATGCCAACTTTCAATGACTGATGAACCATGACTCCCAGGTCTCATTGCACCTCCCCTTTTCCTAATCTGCTGCCATTCAAATAATATTCTGCCTTCGTGTTTTTGCAATCAAAGTGGATAACCTCACATTTATCCACATTATACTGCATCTGCCATGCATTTGACCACTCACCTAACCTGTCCAAGTCACCCTGCAGCCTCTTAGCGTGCTCCTCACAGCTCACACCGCCACCCAACATAGTGTCATCTACAAACTTGGAGATATTACTCTCAATTCCTTCATCTAAATCATTAATGTATATTGTAAATAGCTGGGGTCCCAGCACTGAGCCCTGCGGCACCCCACTAGTCACTGCCTGCCATTCTGAAAAGGACCTGTTTATCCCGACTCTTTGCTTCCTGTCTGCCAACCAGTTCTCTATCCATGTCAGTACATTACCCCCAATACCATGTGCTTTAATTTTGCACAGCAATCTCTTGTGTGGGATCTTGTCCAAATACACCACATCCACTGGTTCTACCTTGTCCACTCTATTAGTTACATCCTCAAAAAACGCCAGAAGATTTGTCAAGCATGATTTCCCTTTCATAAATCCATGCTGATTTGGACCAATCCTGTCACTGCTTTCCAACATGCACTGCTATTTCATCTTTAATAATTGATTCCAACATTTTCCCCACTACTGATGCCAGGCTAAATGTCTATAATTACCCATTTTCTCTCTCCCTCCTTTCTTAAAAAGTTGTGTTACATTAGCTACCTTCCAGTCCATTAAAATTGATCTAGAGTCGATAGACTGTTGGAAAATGATCACCAAGTACTCTGGGATGCAGACTATCAGGCCCCGGGGATTTATCGGCCTTCAATCCCATCAATTTCCCTAACACAATTTCCCGCCCAATAAATATTTCTTTCAGTTCCTCCTTCTCACTAGACCCTCGGTCCCCTCGTATTTCTTGAAGGTTATTTGTGTCTTCCTTCATGAAGACAGAATCAAAGTATTTTTTCAACTGATCTGCCATTTCTTTGTTCCCCATTATAAATTCACCTGAATCTGACTGCAAGGGACCTACGTTTGTCTTCACTAATCTTTTTCTCTTGACATATCTATAGAAGCTTTTGCAATCACTTTTTTATGTTCCCAGCAAGCTTCCTCTCATATTCTATTTTCCCCCTCCTAATTAAACACTTTATCCTCCTTTGCTGAATTATAAAATTCTCCCAGTCCTCAGGTTTGCTGTATTTTCTAGCCAATTTATATGCCTCTTTCTTGGATTTAACACTATCCCCAATTTCCCTTGTTAGCCACAGTTGAGCCACCTTCCCCATTTTAATTTTATTCCAGACAGGGATATACAATTGTTGAAGTTCATCCATGTGATCTTTAAATGTTTGCCATTGCCTATCCACCGTCAATCCTTTAAGTATGATTCGGCAGTCTATCTAGCTAATTCACGTCTCATACCATTGAAGTTACCTTTCTTCAAGTTCAGGACCCTTGTCTCTTAATTAACTGTGTCAATCTCCATCTTAATAAAGAATTCTACCATATTATGGTCACTCTTTCCCAAGGGCCCTCGTACAAGATTGCTAATTAGTCCTTTCTCATTACACATCAGCCAGTCTAGGATGGCCAGCCCTCCCTCTAGTTGGTTCCTCGACATATTGGTCGAGAAAACCATCCCTAATACACTCCAGGAAATCCTACTCCACCGTATTGCTACCAGTTTGGTTAGCCCAATCAATATGTAGATTAAAGTCAGCCATGATAACTGCTGTACCTTTATGGCACACATCGCTAATTTCTTGTTTGATGCTGTCCCCAACCTCACTACTACTGTTTGGTGATCTGTCCACAACTCCCATTAGTGTTTTCTGCCCTTTGGTATTCCGTAGCTCCACCCATGCCGATTCTACATCATCCAAGCTAATGTCCTTCCTTACTATTGCATTAATTTCCTCTTTAACCAGCAACGCCACCCCACCTCTTTTTCCTTTCTGTCTATCCTTCCTGAATGTTGAATACCCCTGGATGTTGAGTTCCCAGCCTTGGTCACCCTGGAGCCATGTCTCCATGATGCCAATTGCATCATATCCGTTAACAGCTATCTGCACAGTTAATTCGTCCACCTTATTATGGATACTCCTCGCATTGAGTCACAGAGCCTTCAGGCTTGTCTTCTTAACACATTTATCCCTTTAGAATTTTGCTGTAATGTGGCCCATTTTGCTTTTCGCTTGGGTTTCTCTGCCCTCCTCTTTTACTTTTCTTCTTTCTATCTTTTGCTTCTGCCCCCATTCTACTTCCCTCTGTCTCCCTGCATAGGTTCCCATCCCCCTGTCATAATAGTTTAATCCCTCCCCAAAAGCACTAGCAAACACTCCCCCTAGGACATTGGTTCTGGTCCTGCCCAGGTGCACACCATCCCGTTTGTACTGGTCCCACCTCCCCCAGAACCGGTTCCATGTCCCAGGAATATGAATCCCTCCCTTCTTCACCACTCCTCAAGCCACGTATTCATCTCATCTATTCTGCGATTCCTACTCTGACTAGCACGTGGCACTGGTAGCAATCCTGAGATTACTATCTTTGAGGTCCTACTTTTTAATTTAGCTCCGAGCTCCCTAAATTCGTCTTGTAGGACTTCATTCCATTTTTTACCTAAGGAGGAAGAATATTATCAAGGTAGAGAAAAGCAGTTCCAAGTAACTTCGGACATCATCATCGTGGCAACAACTGACCACAGCCAACATGGTAACATCGAACCACCGCGATCGACAAATTCTAAGGACAAAACTCCTCAAGAAGAAACTGAAGTTTTGAAAGTTTCCACTCTACAATCTGTTCCTAGCTACCAACAGGTGAATCATTACCTAAAAGAACTTTAAAACCTACTGCTGATGGAAGAAAGTGGGTACACACCCCATAAAATCCAATACGCGCCCAACCGCATCAGCGGACACCACCCAACTGAAGGCTACGCAGTAAGAAGTCTTCCACGATGTTCGGGGTATGGCAAGCAGAACCTACAGAGTCCAGAGAACCCCGAAACCGTGAACCACCGCTAACTGACAATAAAAGGACTGGTGAGCATAATCCCTGTTTGCCCTGGAATTCAACCTAGTCAGAGTTAGGCATTGGGAGGTGGGAGGTGTGCTATTTTCTGTAACCCCTTTTGAACGTGTGATAAAGTGTCCCTTATTCTAGTGATTGTGTGTTTTGACATTATACTTTCTTTTTCCTTTATAAAATCGAAGTTCCTTGCACCAAAATCAGTTGTCTCTTGCACTTTGTCACATCCCCAAATAAATCCAAAGTCTAGAACCCAGGGAGTGGGAGCGATTCGAACCGCTCAGAAGGTCAGAAGTGAATCTGATCCCCGAGACCACCCCCTACAATATGGCATTCATTGTAGTGCTTCTCAGCTTCTGTATGGGGCTTACGCAGGGGAGTCATAAGCCAGCTGGCAAGGTCATATCCTTTATCCCCCGTGACCTTGTGGCTGACTCTTAAGCAGGTCAGAGACAGTGCTCTCATACAAGATCTGTGCATCATGGATGCTCCCTGGAAAATTTGCATTTACTGCTATGATTATTTGCTTGTGGTCGACAATGAGCAGCACAATCAGGGAGTGGAACCCCTTTCAGTTCCGAAACACCTCTGCATCCTGTAAAGGTGCTCGCAGGGCGATGTGTGTACAATCTATTGCTCCCTGTGCTTTGGGGAAGTTTGCTATACTCAAGAACCCCAAAGTCTCTCACTCTGTGGCTCCCTGGTCATAGAGAAGTTTATAAAGTCCATCCTGCATGCGTCACAGGCTTCAGTCACCTGTCGAATGCAGCAATGTTTGGCATGCTAAGAGATACCACAAATGTCACCAGCTGAGGCCTGAAAGGAGCCCGATACATAGAAGGAAAGTGCCGCAGTAACCTTAACCTCAATGGGCAGTGCAGTCCTGATGGTGCTGGTAGGCTGCAGATTTCCCTTAATTAGGTGGCATATCTCACTGATGACCACCTTTCGGAATCGCAACCTTCTAACGCACGTGCTATTGGACAAGTCCAGGTATGATTGTTATCCCTGGAAATGCATTGGCTGTAACGTCTCTTCCTCCTCAGCAGCCTGCCACTTCTTTGATTGGGCACATAATGCTCTCCAATGAACCTTCTCCCATCTCTATTCTGCCGCATGTGATTAGTCATCAATACTGGTTGAGAAATTACAGGCCCCATCACTATAAATCACTATAAATGCCCTGGTCTGTCTTCTTAAATTGTCCTCAACAAATACAATATAAACTGTAAATTAACCACAATGTGCTTAGATGATTGGCAAGATTCAAAAACGCCCTTAAAGTCACTCACAAATTGCTTCTCCTCCTAACAACTTTTTATTGAAGATTCTCCGAGTTACAAAATGGCGTCTATACTGCCGAGTTAAGGTCAGGTGAGTGCAGCTTTTCTTGAGCGTCTCCTTGGGCCAGAGATCATTTGGGCGAATTATGGGCAAAATGCCGAAAGTAGCACTGGGCGATAATCGGGCGCTAGTTTCCATTATTAACAGTATTCTGGGCCTTGCATGAGGATGACATCATATTTTTAAATAGGCCAGGCGATACAGCTCATTCCTGTATGCCGAAAATTGCACCGGCAATAAATGGGCTATAATCGGGCGCTAGTTTCCATTTTTCATCAAAAATGGGCGATAGCCTGAATCCCATCGCTTATATGGGCACTAAATAGGCGATGATGCACTGAAAGTCTAGCCCACTCTGAGGTTTAGAAAAAAGAGAGGGGATCTCGTTGAAATATACAAAATTCTTACAGAGCTTGACAGGGCAGATGCAGGAAAGATGTTCCCCCTGGCTGGGTACTCTCGAACCAGTGGTCACAGTCTCAGAATAAGGGGTCGGACATTTAGGACTGAGATGAGGAGAAATTTCTTCACTCAGGTTGGTGAATCTTTGGAATTCGCTATCCTAGAGAGCTGTGGAGGTTCCGTCATTGAGATTTTTGGATATTAAGGGAATCAAGGGATATGGGAATAATGCAGGAAAGTGGAGTTAAGATAGAAGATCAGCCATACTCTTATTGAATGACGGTGTACGTTCGAGGGTCCAAATGGCCTACTCCTGCTCCTATTTCTTATGTTCTTATGAAGCCGGTGTTACTCATCGGGTGCTTGGCTTTGCCACTCTGGCTGGCTTCCCATGGGTACAGGACATTATCGACTGCACACATGTGGCCATCAGGGCACCTCATCATCACCCAGAAGTCTTTGCCGACTGCAAGGGCTCCCACTCCCACAATGCGCAGCTCATTTCCAACCATAGGAAGATCATCATGCATATGGGCGACAAATGCCCTGGCGTCTGCCATGAATCTTTCGTCCTGTGCCAATCCACTTTTTCCTCAGCTCTTCTCTCCTCCAAACTGCCCTAACTTTTTGAGCCATCTTTAATACAGAACTAGTGGGCAAGTACAACAAGTTCATGTCGTTGCAGTCATTTCATTGCTGAATCTATTGGCAAGGACTGCAATAGCGCACCCTCTGGAGAAGTGGGGTATCTCTGACAGAAACCTCCAGATTTCCCTGTTTAACTGTGCGTGTGTGTGCATCATAAGATGTCAGATTTCCTCCATTATAATGGTGAGCACTGATAGCCTCACCGTTATTCTCATCGCAAATTCCGGGCCATGGCCATCAGTAGTGGGAAAAATGTTGGAATCAATTTTTAAAGATGAAATAGCAGCGCATTTGGAAAGCAGTGACAAAATTGGTCCAAGTCAGCATGCATTTATGAAAGGGAAATCATGCTTGACAAATCTTCTGGAATTTTTTGAGAATGTAACTAGTAGAGTGGACAAGGGAAAACCAGTGGATGTGGTGTATTTGGACTTTCAAAAGGTTTTTGACAAGATCCCACACAAGAGATTGCTGTGCAAAATTAGAGCACATGGTATTGGGGGTAATGTACTGACATGGAAAGAGAACTGGTTGGCAGACAGGAAGCAGAGAGTCGGGATAAATGGGTCCTTTTCAGAATGGCAGGCAGTGACTAGTGGGGTGCCGCAGGGCTCAGTGCTGGGACCCCAGCTATTTACAATATACATTAATGATTTAGATGAAGGAATTGTGTATAATATCTCCAAGTTTGTAGATGACACTAAGCTGGGTGGCGGTGTGAGCTGTGAGGAGGATGCTAAGAGACTGCAGGGTGACTTGGACAGGTTAGGTGAGTGGGCAAATGCATGGCAGATGCAGTATAATGTGGATAAATGTGAGGTTATCCACTTTGGTGGTAAAAACACAAAGGCAGAATATTATCTGAATTGTGGCAGATTAGGAAAAGGAGAGGTGCAATGAGACCTGGGTGTCATGGTACATCAGTCATTGAAAGTTGGCATGCAGGTACAGCAGGCGGTGAAGAAGGCAAATGGTATATTGACCTTCATAGCTAGGGGATTTGAGTATAGGAGCAGGGAGGTCTTACTGCAGTTGTACAGGGCCTTGGTGAGGCCTCGCCTGGAATATTGTGTTCAATGTTGGTCTCGTAATCTAAGGAAGGACGTTCTTGCTATTGAGAGAGTGCAGCGAAGGTTCACTAAACTGATTCTTGGGATGGCAGGACTGACATATGAGGAGAGACTGGATCAACTGGGCCTGTATTCACTGGAGTTTAGAAGGATGAGAGGGGATCTCATAGAAACATATAAAATTCTGACGGGACTGGACAGGTTAGATGCAGGAAGAATGTTCCCGATGTTGGGGAAGTCCAGAACCAGGGGACACAGTCTAAGGATAAGTGGTAAGCCATTTAGGACTGAGATGAGGAGAAACTTCTTCACTCAGAGCATTGTTAATCTGTGGAATTCCCTACCGCAGAGAGTTGTTGATGCCAGTTCATTGGATATATTCAAGAGGGAGTTAGATATGGCCCTTACAGCTAAAGGGATCAATAGGTATGGAGAGAAAGCAAAAAGGGGTACTGAGGTGAATGATCAGCCATGATCTTATTGAATGGTGGTGCAGGCTCAAAGGGCTGAATGGCCTACTCCTGCACCTATTTTCTATGTTTCTATGTTTCTATGTATCAAATTTATATTTCATTTGATTGAGCATTTTTGAAATGTAATTTTCATCTATGTTATATGTGCAGGATGGATGTGCAGGCGGCATTGCATAGGTAACATGGTCTGCTCTATATTCACTTCCATTGACTTCACTGGAATTGACTACCGGGCGTTTCCTATTGCTGTCGGCAGATGTAATTATACCTATATTGCGTCGTCACCCAGTTTCACCCCTCTCATGTCATGGGACATAATGAGGCCAAAAGGTAATGATGACATTTTTTAATAGTCTCAAAAGCACTAGAGTTTAGAAAATATACAGTGAATTGTATTGGAGTTAGGTTCTTAACTTTGAATTTTGTTATGTAACATCATTCATGTCTTTCCTTAGAGTGTTAAATTATATAGACAGTAAAAGTCTCTTTTTATTTAATGTGATAAATATTTTGCAAGTCACTTCAGCATTGAATTGACTAAAACAAGAAATGCTTCTGACAACATTTAGCCAAACATTTGATTTCCTCTTAAACTGAGGACAGAGGAGGCGTCAATGGCCTTTCCACTTCAACATATCAACAGAACATTGTTGAAACTGAGTGTTTATTTACTGTCATTCCTGATTAAATTTGTGTTGATGCTGTAATCTGAAAATTTATTGTGCGCTATATTTATTATATGTGTTCTTTGTTATTCTTAGTAATAACAAACCAAGCAACAATGAAATATAGATCATCAATGAATATATTTTTAAATATTTAGTTTTAGCTTTCAGTCTAACAAAAATTGGTTAACAAATAACTAATTTTTCAACATTCAATTTAATTTGTAAGATGTTTCTCTGACCAAGATTAGGGAAGTTTAAAGATCCTAAGAAGGATGTGTCAAGATGATGTGGTAAACTGAGTGTTTCTTTTTCACAAAATCTTAAGGTAAGTATAATTGAGGGAGGCCATTCATTCATCTTTGCTCATCTATCCAGAAA
Source organism: Pristiophorus japonicus (assembly GCF_044704955.1). Classification (NCBI taxonomy): domain Eukaryota; kingdom Metazoa; phylum Chordata; class Chondrichthyes; family Pristiophoridae; genus Pristiophorus; species Pristiophorus japonicus. The sequence continues at coordinate 250,876,043 of NC_091978.1, read as the reverse complement.
GACCCTAAATTCTCCTCCTTGCAGCATCCAATTGTTCCTTAAACACCAGGGATGCAATTTTGTCTACAGAGGCGAGTCCAGGGTTGCCGGTGTCTTTAGCAAGATTCTTGCTCGCTGTTGGCTGCAACCCGCTCTCTCCAAGTAATTTTACGATGATGACGCTTATTCAGCCCACCTAATGAGGTTCCCGGTCAATTAAATGGATGACGTAATTTGATGGCGCATCATCAGCCGGATTCCTTAAAGGGACCATGGCCAAATTGATTTTGAAAATTGTGCTGTCAGTGTTCTACAGCATTGAGGTGCTGCAAACACTGACAAGCACTGCACAGAGGTGCACAGCTGCACAAAGGTTGGCCCATGACTCCCTCCATATGCAGACAGAGGGAGTCACAGCATGCAGGGAGGTCCTCTTTCCTTCCAATGGGCGGAAGAGACCTCCCCAGGACACTAAAGCAGCATGGTTGCACATTGCACAGGAGGGCACAAGCATGGACGCCATCAGGAGGACCTGGCTGCAGGGCGCAAACCTTTCAATGATCTCAGTAGATCACAAAATGTTACTGCAAAGCCACCTCAACCTCATCCTGCTGTCACATCCTCATCACATCCCCATCACTCTGCCTTCCCTACTCTACATCTGTACATCCTTACTTACACCAACTTACCTTGCATCTCCACCATTCCTCTCTCTCTCTATCTTCATTATCACTTCCCCATCTCACTAGCCATCCCTCACACTCAGCCTCATCCTAGTTCAATCCTACAAATTAACAGCACACAAGGGTAAGGACTTGGGTCTTTTAGCCAATGTTCATGTAAAGTTTCTGTTAATGTATTGTAAAACATTGAAATCTTTATTTTCTTTGGCAGATTTGTGTGTACTTTTGGAATTGGCTTAGTGAGTGGCAGTGAATGGTGAGACATAACATTACCTCTAGCAATGGTGATGAGTGTGAAAGGAAAGGAATTGTAGGGATGCTTTATGGTGCTGGTGTAGGGTGGTGCCCATCTGGCACATCATGTGGCAGCCAGGGTGTACAGCATCAAGTGAAGTAAATCTGGCCATGGTGAGGCCTGGCCTCCCAGGCAGCAATGTCGTTGGGTGCTTATGCCCTCTGACCTGTGCAGCCTCAGTTGATTGTGGAGAAGGTTGGTGTTGTTGTTGGTGATGCTGTTGTTGGGGCTGATCGTGGTGGGATTCTGAGGACCAAGGTGAGATTTTTTTCAAAGGCACCGATGCTGACGGAATAGATGACAGGTGAGGTTGAGATAACAGAGCGATCTGTCAATGGTGAGAGAGGTTGTTCCAAGGAAGTGAGAGTGGATAGAGAGATTACTCCAAACACTTCCAACCTTCATAAAGCTGAAATGTATGTTCTAAATCCTGAAGGATTGGAAAGTGAACAGCAGTGAACTGATGGCTTTTATATCACATTTGCAGTTGTCAACTATTCAGAAGAATGGATGCTCATTGAAAACCCGACCTACTTACCTGACGTGATACCCGAGCACCGTGAACCTTGCGAAATAGCTGGAAAAATGGTAAGTACATTGTAAAATGCTGCTTAAGTTTCTTTAAACGGCCTCTTAATGACGTCAATTGCCTCCCCCGCCTCTTTGTGCCAGGTTTGTGAACCACAGCCAGACCCGACACCTGGGAGACTAGCGTGGAGACGGGTTGACAGCGGGCTGTCGATGTAATGTCAATCTTTTCTATTTTGACAGTTGACCCACCTCTGAACCCATCCTCTCAGCACCAGTAAAATTCCAGCCCAGGTGGAATTATCTCTTTTTGTATAAAACTATAGTGTTCCTAACACAGATGAAACTGCACACAAGGAGGATAAAGTAACAGTGACCTCAATCTTTATTAAGACATTCCAACATGAGGAACAGGCCTTAGGGGCTGGCTTATATACAATGCTCCCAAGGGATGCTGGGATCCCTTGGGACTTCAGGGGATGCGCTCCCTGGTGGCAGAACATGGGAGTGCATGCTTTACAGATACACAACATCACTCCCCCGCAAAGCTAAAGTGGAAACTATTTACAAGGTGAGGTGGTCGGGAGCCTTTCTTTCCCTGGTGGGCCGCCTTGGTACAAATGTCTATTCTGGTGTGTTGGCTGTGCCCTCGCTGGGCTGGCATGTTGTTGGCCCTGCAGGGCTGCTGGCTGAGCCTGGCCTTGCTGGTCCGGCGTGGTGTCGTTGATCCTTTGGGTGTGTGTTGTGGGCTCGAAAAAGATGGTGTCTGCTGTGGGTTGTTCAGGGCAGTCTGTGAACTGCAGCCTCGTTTGGTCCAGGTGCTTTCTGCAAATTTGTCCATTGTCTAGTTTGACTACAAACACCCTACTCCCTTCTTTAGCTATCACCGTGCCCGCGATCCACTTGGGACCACGTTCATAGTTTAGCACATACACAGGGTCACTCAGATCAATTTCCCGTGACACAGTGGCGCGACCATCGTTCACATTTTGTTGCTGCCGCCTGCTCTCTGCCTGATCATGCAGATTGGGGTGAACCAGCGAAAGTCTGGTTTTAAGTATACTTTTCATGAGTAGCTCAGCCAGGGGCACCCCTGTGAGCGAGTGGGGTCTTGTGAGGCAGCTGAGCAGTACTTGGGACAGGCGGGTTTGGAATGAGCCTTCTGTGACTTGTTTAAGGCCCTGTTTGATTGTTTGTACTGCCCGCTCTGCCTGCCCATTGGAGCCTGGTTTAAACAGGGCTGAGGTGACATGTTTGATCCCATTGCGGGTCATGAATTCTTTAAATTCGGCACAGGTGAAACACTGACCAGTATGTCAGGCAGTCCGTGGGTGGCAAACATGGCCCTCAGGCTTTCAATGGTGGTGGTGGCGGTGCTTCCCGACATTATTTCACATTCAATCCATTTTGAAAAAGCATCCACCACCACCAGGAACATTTTACCGAGAGACGGGCCCGCATAATCGACATGGATCCTCGAATGTGGTCTGGAGGGCCAAGACCACATACTTAGTGGTGCCTCTCTGGGCTCGTTGCTCAACTGAGCACACATGCTGCATTGCCGTACACAGGACTCGAAGTCAGAGTCGATACCGGGCCACCACACGTGGGATCTGGCTATCACTTTCATCATTACTATACCTGGGTGTCTGCTGTGGAGATCCGAGATGAACGTCTCCCTGTCCTTTTTGGGTAGCACTACGCGGTTACCCCACAACAGGCAGTCTGCCTGAATGGACAGCTCGTCCCTTCATAAAAACATAGAAATATAGAAACATAGAAAATAGGTGCAGGAGTCGGCCATTCAGCCCTTCGAGCCTGCACCACCGTTCAATAAGATCATGGCTGATCATTCACCTCAGTACCCCTTTCCTGCTTTCTCTCCATCCCCCTTGATCCCTTTAGGCATAAGGGCCATATCCAACTCCCTCTTGAATATATCCAATGAATTGGCATCAACAACTCTCTGCGGTAGGGAATTCCACAGGTTAACAACTCTCTGAGTGAAGAAGTTTCTCCTCATCTCAGTCCTAAACGGCCTGCCTCTTATCCTAAGACTGTGTCCCCTGGTTCTGGACTTCCCCAACATCGGGAACATTCTATCCGCATCTATCCTGTTCAGTCCAGTCAGAATCTTATATGTTTCTATGAGATCCCCTCTCATCCTTCTAAACTCCAGTGTATAAAGGCCCAGTTGATTCAGTCGCACTTCATATGTCAGTCCAGCCATCCCCGGAATCAGTCTGGTGAACCTTCGCTGCACTCCCTCAATAGCAAGAACGTCCTTCCTCAGAATAGGAGACCAAAACTGAACACAGTATTCCAGGTGGGGCCTCAAGGTCCTGCACAACTGCAGCAAGACTTCCCTGCTCCGATACTCAAATCCCCTAGCTAGGAAGGCCAACATATCATTTGCTTTCTTCACCGCCTGCTGTACCTGCACGCCAACTTTCAGTGACTGATGAACCTTGACACCCAGATCTCGCTGCACCTCCCCTTTCCCTAATCGGCCGCCATTCAGATAATATTCTGCCTTCGTGTTTTTGCCCCCAAAGTGGATAACCTCACATTATACTGCATCTGCCATGTATTTGCCCACTCACCTAACCTGTCCAAGTCACCCTGCAGCCTCTTAGCGTCCTCCTTACAGCTCACACCGCCATCCAGTTTACTGTCATCTGCAAACTTGGAGATATTACACTCAATTCCATTATCTAAATCATTAATATATATTGTAAAGAGCTGGGGTCCCAGCACTGAACCCTGCGGCACTCCACTCATCACTGACTGCCATTCTGAAAAGGACCCGTTAATCCCGACTCTCTGCTTCCTGTCTGCCGACCAGTTCTCTACCCACGTCAGTACGTTACCCCCAATACCATGTGCTTTGATTTTGCACATCAATCTCCTGTGTGGGACCTTGTCAAAAGCCTTTTGAAAGTCCAAATGCACCACATCCATTGGTTCTCCCTTGTCCACTCTACTAGTTATATCCTCAAAAAATTCCAGAAGATTTGTCAAGCATGATTTCCCTTTCATAAATGCATGCTGACTTGGACCAATCCTATCACTGCTCTCCAAATGCGCTGCTATTTCATCCTTAATGATTGATTCCAACATTTTCCCTACAACCGATGTCAGGCTAACTGGTCTATAATTACCTGTTTTCTCTCTCCCTCTTTTTTTAAAAGTGGTGTTACATTAACAACCCTCCAGTCGATAGGAACTGATTCAGAGCCAATAGACTGTTGGAAAATTATCACCAATGCAGCCACTATTTCTCGGGCCACTTCCTTAAATACTCTGGGATGTAAACTATCAGGCCCTGGGGATTTATCGGACTTCAATCCTGTCAATTTCCCAAGCACAATTTCCCGCCTAATAAGGATATCCTTCAGTTCCTCCTTCTCACTAGACCCTCAGTCCCCTAGTGCATCCGGAAGGTTATTTGTATCTCCTTTGTGAAGACAGAACCAAAGTACGTGTTCAATTGGTCTGCCATTTCTTTGTTCCCCATTATAAATTCACCCGGATCCAACTGCAAGGGATCTACGTTTGCCTTCACTAATCTTTTTCTCTTCACATATCTATAGAAGCTTTTGCAGTCAGTTCTTATGTTTCCGGCAAGCTTCCTCTCATAATCTATTTCCCCCTCTTAATTAAACCCTTTGTCCTCCTCTGCTGAATTCTAAAATTCTCCCAGTCCTCCGGTTTGCTGCTTTTTCTGGTTTATTTATATGCCTCTTCTTTGGAATTAATACTATCCCTAATTTCCTTTGTTAGCCACGGTTGAGCCACCTTCCTCGTTTTATTTTTACTCCAGACAGGGATGTACAATTGCTGAAGTTCGTCCATCTGATCTTTAAAAGTTTGCCATTGCCTATCCACCGTCAACCCTTTAAGTATCATTTGCCAGTCTATTCTAGCCAATTCGCCCCTCGTACCATCAAAGTTACCTTTCCTTAAGTTCAGGACCCTTGTTTCTGAATTAACTTTGTCATTCTCCATCTTAATAAGGAATTCTACCATATTATGGTTACTCTTCCCCAAGGGGCCTCGCACAACAAGGTTGCTAATTAGTCCCTTCTCATTACTCATCACCCAGTCTAGGATGGCCAGCTCTCTGGTTGGTTCCTCGACATATTGGTTTAGAAAACCATCCCGAATACACTCCAGGAAAACCTTCTCCACTGTATTGCTACCAGTTAGGTTAGCCCAATCAATATGTAGATTAAAGTCGCCCATGATTACTGTTGTACCTTTATTGCACACATCCCTTATTTCTTGTTTGATGCTGTCCCCAACCTCACGACTACTATTTGGTGGCCCAATAGCGTTTTCTGCCCTTTGGTATTCCGTAGCTCCACCCATACCGATTCCAGCTCATCCAAGCTAATGTCTTTCCTTACAATTGCATTAATTTCCTCTTTAACCAGCAACGCCACCCCGCCTTCTTTTCCTTTCTGTCTGTCGTTCCTAAATGCTGAATACCCTTGTATGTTGAGTTCCCAGCCTTGGTTACCCTGGAGCCATGTCTCCATGATGCCAATCACATCATATCTGTTAACAGCTAACTGCGCAGTTAATTCATCCACCTTATTTCGAATACTCCTCGCATTGAGGCACAGAGCCTTCAGGCTTGTCTTTTTAAAACACTTGGACCCTTTAGAATTCTGCTGTAAATTGGCCCTTTCTGTTTTTTGCCTTGGGTTTCTCTGCCCTCCACTTTTACTGTTCTCCTTTCTAGCTTTTGCTTCTGTCTCCATTTTATTTCCCTCTGTCTCCCTGCATAGGTTCCCATACCCCTGTCATATTAGGTTAACTCCTCATGAACAGCATAAGCAAACACTCTCCCGAGGGCATTGGTTCCGGTCCTGCCTACGTGCAGACCATCCGGTTTGTTCTGGTCCCACCTCCCCCAGAACCAGTTCCAATGCCCCAGGAATTTGAATCCCTCCCTTCTGCACCACTGCTCAAGCCATGTATTCATCTGAGCTATCCTGCGATTCCTACTCTGACGAGCATGTGGCACTGGTAGCAATCCAGAGATTGCTACCTTTGAGGTCCTGCTTTATAATTTAACTCCTAGCTCCCTAAATTCGTCTCGTAGGATTTCATCCTGTTTTTTTACCGATATCGTTCGTACCTATATGTACCACAACAACTGGCTGTTCACCCTCCCTTTTCGCCGCTGGAACGGCTTGATTATCTCTTGCATTTCAACGGGGATGCTGCCCCAGCTCCCATGCAGTACAAAGTTTTTTACTAAGGACAGCAGAGGATCTTGGCTGGTCCAAGTCCTAATCTGGCAGGCCGTGACAGGTGATTTATCATTTTCAGATGCTTCCATGACCATCAACAAGTCTGCGGGCTACGCCACCATCAACAAGTTTGCAGGCTGTGCCATTTCCACCCCCATGGTGGGCAATGGTAGCCGACTGAGAGCATCTGCACAGTTCTTGGTGCCTGGCCTATGGCGGATGGTATAGTTATACGCTGATAGCGTGAGTGCCCACCTTTGTATGAGGGCTGAGGCATTAATATTTATTCCCTTGTTTTCAGCGAACAGGGATATGAGGGGCTTGTGATTGGTTTCCAGCTCAAATTTGAGGCCAAACAGGTACTGACCCTGACCACACATGCTAATGCCTCTTTCTCAATCATGCTGTAGTCCCTCTCGGCCTTAGACAAGCTCCTGGAGGCATAGGCGATAGGTTGCAACTTCCCCGCAACGTTAGCTTGTTGTAATACACAACCGACTCCGTACGACGACGCATCACCTGCTAGCACAAGTCTTTTACACGGGCTATACAAAACAAGCAGCTTGTTGGAGCATAAAATGTTTCTGGCTTTCTCAAAAGCAATTATTAATTTTTTTTCCCATACCCAGTTCTCACCTTTACACAATAACACATGTAGGTGCTCTAAGAGTGTGCTTAACCCCGGTAGGAAGTTACCAAAATAGTTGAGGAGTCCCAGGAACGACCGCAGCTTCGTGACATCCTGTGGCCTGGGCGCGTTCCTGATAGCCTCTGTCTTGGTGTCTGTGGGTCGAATGCCATCCGCCGCGATCTTTCTCCCTAAAATCTCCACTTCTGTGCCATGAAGACCCATTTCAACCTCTTCAGCCGCAGCCCTACACGATCCAGTCGCTGGAGGACCTCCTCCAGGTTTTGTAGGTGCTCGACGGTTTCCCGACCCGTGACCAATATGTCATCCTGAAAAACCACCGTGCGTGGTATCGACTTGAGTAGCCTCTCCATGTTTCTCTGGAAGATCGCTGCAGCCGACCGAATTCCAAACGGGCATCTGTTATAGATGAACAGTCCCTTGATGGTGGTGATGCAGGTGAGGTCCTTTGAAGACACCTTCAGCTCCTGCGTCATGTAGGCCAAAGTCAGGTCGAGCTTGGTGAATGTCTTGCCTCTTGCCAGCGTCGCAAATAGGTCATCGGCCTTAGGTAGCAGGTATTGGTCCTGTAGCGAGAAACGATTAATAATTACTTTATAATCGCCACAAATCCTGACCGTGCCATCACTTTTGAGTACTGGAACAATCGGGCTGGCCCACTCGCTGAATTCCACTGGGGAGATGATGCCCTCGCATTGCAGCCTGTCCAGCTCGATTTCTACTCTCTTCCTCATCATGTGAGGTACCGCTCGCGCCTTGTGGTGAATGTGTTGTGCCTCTGGGACCAACTGGATCCGCACCTTCGCCCCGGAAAAGTATCCAATGCCTGGCTCAAAAAAGGGAAGGAAATTTGTTAACAACCTGGGTACATGAGGCCTCATTGACATGTGATAGCGGATTTTGCCCAGCCAGCTCCTTCCAAGCAATGTAGTGCCATCGCCCGGGCAATCCAGAGTGGCAATTCGTGCACCGTGCCTTCGTAGGTGACCTTGACCATGGCACTGCCCAGGACAGTGATGAGGTCTTTGATGTATGTTCTCTATTTCATGTGGATGGGGCTCAGGGCTGGTCTGAGTGCCTTGTTGCACCATAGTTGGCAAGCATCCTTTTACTCACGATGGATTGGCTAGCGCCAGTGTCCAGCTCCATGGCTACAGGTAAGCCATTCAATTTTACATTTAGCATTATAGGTGGACATTTCGTCGAAAATGTGTGCACCCCATGTACTTCAGCATCTGCCTCCTCTCTCTGAGGCTCGAAATTGCTTTGATCCACCATGGACCGATCTTCATCTGCCACGTGGTGGTTAGCAGGTTTTGCAGAGCTTGCAGCTCCTCATTGGAGGTGCCCCATTGTTCCACAGCTCTTGCAAACATACCCTTTGAAGCGGCATGAATAGGCTGAATGGAAGCCTCCACAACGCCAACAAGGTGTGAATTGCCTTGCATTCATCCTTTGTTGGGATTCTGAGTCATCTGGGTCACCTGAGGCTTGCTGGCAGTTGCAGACTCGTGGTTTCTGCCCTGTACATTTCTGCTCACAAACACAGTTCTAGTTAATTTATGAACATTGCTAGCACTTGTGTGCTGAGAGATTTGTTTGGTGTTATCACTGGTGGACATAAACGCCTGTGCTATCGCAATGGCCTTACTGAGGGTCGGTGTCTCTACAGTCAAAAGTTTTCGTAGAATGGTCTCGTGGCCAATGCACAGTACAAAAAAGTCAATGAGCATCTGCTCCAGGTAGCCATCAAACTCACATTGTCCTGCAAGTCGCCTTAGCTCGGCGACATAGCTCGCAACTTCCTGACTTTCAGATTGCTGGCACGTGTAGGACCGATACCTCGCCATAAGCACGCTCTCCCTCGGGTTAAGTTGCTCCCGAACCAGTGTACACAGCTCCTCATATGACTTAGCTGTGGGTTTCACCGGAGCCAGAAGATTCTTCACGAAGCTGTAGGTCAGTGCCCCGCAGACCATGATGAGGACCGCTCTCCTTTTTGCAGCACTTCCTTCTCCATCCAGCTCATTGGCTACAAAGTACTAGTCTAGCCTTTCGACATCGGCGTCCCAGTCCTCACTCTCCAAGAACTTCTCCAGGATGCCCACAGTTTGCTGCATCTTTGCATTGGATTCGTATACTCGTCGCCAGTTATTGTGTTCCTAACGCAGATGAGACTGCACACAGGGAGGTTAAAGTAACAGTGACCTCAGTCTTTATTAAGACACTCCAGAGTGAGGAACAGGCCTTAGGGGCCAGCTTATATACAGTGCTCCCAAGGGATGCTGGGATCCCTTGGGACTTCAGGGGATGCACTCCCTGGTGGCGGAACATGGGAGTGCATGCTTTACAGATACACAACAAAAATAACTTTGTTTTTTTAGTCAGTCCTAAATATGCTTGGTGACCAGAATTGGAGCAGGACCAAGGTGCCAACTGATCAGAGCACTTGCAGTCTATTGTGTTGACTATATAGTTCAATATTCTATTTGCTTTATTAATTGCTGAATAAGCAAATTTGGAAATTTCAGCCTAAGCTTTGATTTGGGCCCAATTCAATTTCTAGGGCTCGGAACGGCATGTCTACTAAAACTCCTCGATCTTTTTCAACTTAATTCTAAGTTAGTTCCCCACCATTCATGGAGTAAATATGTTGTCCATTTCTCCTTCCAATGTCGAGCACTTTACATGTGTTACTATTTCTTGAAATTGCTCATGAGTTCTGTTCGCCTCCTGCCTTAACTTTAATGGGAGATAAACAGATCGCTCAGTGAAATTTCAGAACAACAGTTGACCATCCACTCATTACAAGGTAAAAGACAGACTTGGATAGAGAATAGAGGTAGGAAACCGCTAAGCATATTTTAGGGAGTCCCCAGACCTGTGGGGTTGCAGAGGGGCGCCTTAGCCACCTATGCCCCCCAGAAACCACCCTGTCACATTTCCGAAGGGTTGAATATTGTGGAATAGTTGAGTGATGCTGGATAAAAGTATTGTGGGAACTGGCTGGATACTTTGCACAAGCTTGCATTATCTTATTTCTGTGATTGGCGATGAGGAGCGTATTAATTGAGTGGTAGCCCTGCCTATTCAGGACATCTGCTGACTGGTGTCCTGGTGGCAACGTAGGTACAGTCAGACACCATGGACATGTGGCAAGGATCTATTGCCGCTTTGGGCACTGGGTGGGACCTCCACAACTTTGCGCTAAAATAGCATTGGGGTCCTAATTGCATCATAGGACCCCCAATTTGCAGATAGTCATGAGGTCCTCTCCTGTCTCTGGCGAGCGCCTCAGCCGACTAAAGAAATTTGGTGATTAAAATGGTGGCCAGCAGGAATGCAGCAGGAATGGAACCTTAGGTACTTTACAGCAAATGTAACTTATTGTCCACACCAAAACTACCGGGCAGATAGGGTTAAAATCGCCACTACTGTTGACACTGGCATGTGTCTAATAGCTGCTTGGCGCAAGGTCGGGAGGGTGTCTGTGGAACCAGATCCTAGCAGGGAGTCGAGATGGGATAAAACGTATTTCTATATTCCGGTTTGCATGTAATATCTTGCACATAAGTTACTTGGTGCTAGCTTAGTAGTCTGTTTGGGGGAAATTTTTTACCTGTAAAAATGGATGGGTTTGGAGCATGGGGGTATTAAAATTGGAAAAAATCAGGATCCCAATCTGGACCCAGCTCCAACCTGCCCACTTCTGGTTTTAACAGAGGCGGGACAGGGACAGGGACACGGGTGGGCAGCCAACTCACTGCCTGGAGGCGGGATGTGAATTTAAATATTACAATGAGGAGGGAAGCCCTTTCTTTTGCTACCATTTTCTTTTAACTCTATCTGGTTGGGTTTTACACACTTTGGAAAACATAGCAGCTACAGTAAGGCCGGGACTGCTGCATCCAGGAGGTAAGTTCTTTTACACCTACTTCCTGGATCCAGGTCCCTGCCTAACCAACCCCCAGCAATCGAAAACCCCCTCAGGAGTCCTCATTTCACCTTCCCAGACCCCGCCCCCCACTGATCGTCCAGAGGCCGGCCACAATCTTCCTCACCCACCCACGATCATCCTGAGGCTGGCCACAATCCTCCGGTTGCTGACCTCGATCTACCTCACCTTCCCCATTCCCGGTCCCTCGATGGCCCTGATCTACCTCACATTCCCCATTCCCAGTCCCTCAATGGCCTCGATCTACCTCACCTTCCCCATTCCCGGTCCCTCATTGGCCCTGATCTACCTCACCTTCCCCATTCCCGGTCCCTCAATGGCCCCGATCTACCTCACCTTCCCCATTCCCAGTCCCTCGATGGCCTCAATCTTCCTCACCTTCCCCATTCCCAGTCCCTCAATGGCCCCGATCTACCTCACCTTCCCCATTCCCAGTCCCTCGATGGCCCTGATCTACCTCACCTTCCCCATTCCCAGTCCCTCAATGGCCCCGATCTACCTCACCTTCCCCATTCCCGGTCCCTCAGTGGCCTCGATCTATCTCACCTTCCCCATTCCCAGTCCCTCAATGGCCCCGATCTACCTCACCTTCCCCATTCCCGGTCCCTCAATGGCCTCGATCTACCTCACCTTCCCCATTCCCGGTCCCTCGATGGCCCTGATCTACCTCACCTTCCCCATTCCCAGTCCCTCAATGGCCCTGATCTACCTCACCTTCCCCATTCCCGGTCCCTCAATGGCCCCGATCTACCTCACCTTCCCCATTCCCAGTCCCTCGATGGCCTCAATCTTCCTCACCTTCCCCATTCCCAGTCCCTCAATGGCCCCGATCTACCTCACCTTCCCCATTCCCAGTCCCTCAATGGCCCCGATCTACCTCACCTTCCCCATTCCCGGTCCCTCGATGGCCCTGATCTACCTCACCTTCCCCATTCCCGGTCCCTCAATGGCCTCGATCTACCTCACCTTCCCCATTCCCAGTCCCTCAATGGCCCCGATCTACCTCACCTTCCCCATTCCCGGTCCCTCAATGGCCTCGATCTACCTCACCTTCCCCATTCCCAGTCCCTCAATGGCCCCGAACCACCTCACCTTCCCCATTCCCAGTCCCTCGATGGCCCTGATCTACCTCACCTTCCCCATTCCCGGTCCCTCAATGGCCTCGATCAACCTCACCTTCCCCATTCCCGGTCCCTCAATGGCCTCGATCAACCTCACCTTCCCCATTTCCAGTCCCTCGTTGGCCCTGATCTATCTCACCTCCCCCCCCCCACCCCTGGTTCCCCAGAGGTCGGCATTGGCCCCCACCTTATCCTTCCCTCCCTCCACTCTGTGACCCAGTTCTTCAGGCCTATCTGTTTGTAGCCAGCCAACCTCTCCATCTGGCTGGCTGCAGGCAGGAAATAGAGGCTTCAGATGCAAATCGGTCCCTGCCGTTTAATTTGGCAGGGCCTGCAGGAAACCTGTTCTCTTGGGTTTCCCGCCCTCATTGAAGCCCCCTCCCCGACCAAATCTGCCTTCCTTATGAAAATCCAGCCCGTTATAAATTTGGGGATAGAAATTCGACATTGACAGAAACCTGTCGATGTCACCATAACCTCGAGTTTATGGCCGCTGAAAATGGCCGCTGCGATACCAGGCACAAGTTTGCATTGGGGACTGGAAATTTGTAGCTCAGTGCTAATTTACTGTGTAACACTTGCCTGGTGGCGTTAGTGAAGGTATCCGACCCAAACTTGAGTCCAGGAGCTGTGTTGCAGTTTCTTGCAGCCTCTGGGAGTGAGACTGTGGAGTTCACAAGGAATTGTGGGCAATTGAAAGCGGCAATGCATTCAGAATTATCAAAATTAAACTCAAGTGAAAAAATGCATTTTTCAGCCCTTGCTGCCTTTAAAAAAACATTAACATGAATAATAAATCCCAAATAAGAGGCATCAGCTGTTAAAGCTGAATTCCCTTCCGACCTCAAAAAATGGGAAAAGTGCTTCAGTACTAACACAAATGGCTCAGCATGGCAGGGAAAGGACACCTAGGGTCTCGCACACAGCACTCCAGCTTTGTGCAAGGGTGTCAACACTGCTCGAGAATTCCTCGACCCACAGGTGTCAGGAGGCCCTTCTGAAAGAAGGATGTGGGACCACATCACTGAGGCTCTCACTGCCAGCAGTGTCGTCCCCACCACCTGTCTCCAGTGCCCAAAGAAGCTTCATGACCTCATACCACTGGTCATGGTCAGTGAATGCATCTTCAAAAGCCGCCTCTTACCAACTGCATTACCAACCTCACACACTGCTCAATGCACGACTCCCCCTCACCCCAATCACTCACCTACCACAATCTGTACTAATCATGATGCCCACTAATTCCTAGCCTCACCCTACCCCCTTGGACGAGACGGTGCTGGCCATTCTTGGCAGGGGCATGGCTGAAAGGATACAAGATGCTGGTATCATATGTTCTCCTCATTCTGGTATGCACCTCTTGCTTTCCCACCCTCCCCTCACCACACTCCACCCTTGTGCCTTCCTCATTTCACACACCCAGGAAATGCAGCCTGCCCAACCAATGGTTGCCCAAGAAGAGAAATAGGAGAGTGAAGAATAAGAATAAGACTGATTTGACACTCTAAGCCACCAGCTCCTCAAGTTCGACCATTTTCCGTGTCTCCCACTGAAAATCAGCGGTCTTCTCCCAGCCATGCTGCAGCAACTGGGGTAGCACTGTGTGACATTAATAGGATAGGCAAAGGCACACACAAGACAGTCACTAAGAGAATGCTGAGCTGATTGCTTGATGTCATATTGAATGGATAGATGTGTAAAGTTGGATCAGTAAGTTTGCTTTGTGGTGGCTTTTATTTCAGCATCGTGGCCAAGAGGACGCTGTGATGGTCAGTAACAAAGGGAAAGTAAGGTGTGTGACAAATGTTGAAAGGGGAATTGGGGTTGTGGTCACTGCGACCTCAGGCGGATGATTCCATCCCGGATATCCCAGCAATAAAGGGGCTGTGTGGGTTGCATCCTTCCTTCTGCTTCCTCCTCTTTGGCTTCCTCCTCTTCTGCTTCCTCCTCCTCCATGTCATCCTCTTCCCTCTGTGAGTGGATGCTGTAAATCTGAAATTACAGCATAAAATGCTGTAAATACCCAGATGGTCAGGCAACATCTTGACCTGAGATGTGAAATCTGGCTGATATTTTCCTGGGGGGTGGCAGCGGACCAGATCAGTGGCAGGTCGGGTGGGAAAGTTTTTTTTGCCGGTGGGTTGGGAACCCACTGTCAACCCACCACCGCACGCCTTTTCCAATGTTGGGTCTGTCAGCTCTGAGCAGACATGACAGGCAGCAGTGGGCGGCCCAATTAAACTAATTTTAATGTACTTACCAGGCCCTTAACAGGCTTTTTTACCTCACTTTTTAACTTTAACTTCATGGTCATGGGAACCAGGCTGTTCAATGACCACATCTATCAACCTAGGGGGGAGTTCAGTGGCCATTGCTCCAGCTGATTACTTGACAGCTTCAAATATAGTTAAAGCTCCCACCTGATAGAACTTCACTTTCCTCACCCACAAGCTGTTTCTTACTGCATTTCCACAACAGATTCAGCATGCTGCAAGTCCTTCCACAAGTCTCCACCCAGTCACACCTCATTACCTCTCTCACCATTGACTGATCACTTCTGTCATCTCTACTTCACTGGCCATCTATTCCATCAGCAGTCTCACCTGATCCTCAGAATTGGACCACAATCAGCCTCAACACCAGCAACATCAGGTGCACCAGCAGCACCAACAACAACCCCAACCTTCTCCGCAATCACCTGATGATGCACAGGACATAGGGCATCAGCACCAAAGCACATTGCTGCCCTGGAGGCCAGGGATGGCCTCACTATGGCCAGATTTATTTCACTTGATGCTGTACATTGGCTGCTACATGATGCGCCAAGTTGGCACCACCCTACACCAATACCATAAAGCACTCTATAATGCCCTTTCACACTCATAAGAACATAAGAAATAGGAGCCGGAGTAGGCCATTTGGCCCTTCGAGCTTGCTCCACCATTCAACAAGATCATGGCTGATCTTTTACCTCAACTTCACCTTCTTGCACTATCCCACATTCATCACCATTGTGGGCGGGGGGGGGGGGAGCGTGGGGCGGGGGGTGCATGTGAGGGGTACCTTAATGTCTCACCATTCACTGCGGCCTACTAAGCTACTTCCAAAGGTGCACACAAATCTGTCCAAGAATACAGTGTTGAAAATAAAGATTTCAATATTTGACAGCACATTAATAGAAACTTAACATGAACATTCGATAAAACATCCAAGTGGCTACCCTTGTGTGTTGTTAGTTGGTATGATTGCACTAGGATGAGTGAGTGTGAGCGATGACTAGTGAAATGGGGAAGTGATAATGTAGATAGAGAGGGATGGGTGGAGGTGCAAGGTAAGTTGGTGTGTGTAGGGATGTGCAGGAGTAGGGTAGGGAAGACAGAGAGTGATGGGGATGTGATGAGAGGCACAGCAGGTTTAGTGTGGCTTTGTACTAACGTTTCATGATCTACTGAGATCATTGAAAGGTTTGTGCCACTGCAGCCAGGTCCTCCTGACAACATTCCTGCTTGTGCCCTCCTGTGCAATGTGCAAACAGGGGAGTTCTCTTCCGCCCACCGGAAGGGAAGAGGACCTCCCTGCTTACTCTGACTCCCTCCAGTCATGGAAAACCTGGGTGCAGCCCTCTGCATCTGTACAATCATTGTCAGTGTTTGCAGCACTTCAATGCTGTAAAACATTGAGAGCACAAATGGCAAAAGAAGGTTTGCCATGGTCCCTTTAAGGAAACCGGCTGATGATGCGTCATGAATGATGTTACCAGACCCGCTTCCTCTAATTGGTCTGGAAAACGTGCTGGGGGAGCTTAACACGCTCTTTTAATGTAAATTCATTTAAGACAGCGGGATGGAGCCAGCATTGGGGCCTTGACCTGCCACCGACATTGCCCGCCCTGAACCCGCCGTGGTAAGGAAAACACCGGCCTCAGTTTCTATCTCCACGGATGTTGCCTGGCCTGCTGAGTATTTGCAGCATTTTCTATCTTCTCAAAGGCCTTACTTTAACATCTGAGGCCGTGCAAGAATCCAGCAGCAGTCCTTACACACTTTAAAACATTATTAACATGTATTGCAGCAACACGGCTCAAGGACCAAGAAATACTCACAGGATGAAGTGGAGACCCTGGTTACTGTAATTGAGACCAGATGGCATGAGCTGGACACCAGCAGAGGTCAAATAAAAGTTACTCTAAAAGAAATGAAGAAACGCTGGAACCAACTTTCACAAGATTACTATGCAATGGTGACCAGCCTGAGGTCTGGAGGCCAGTTGGAGTCCAGTGCAAAAAGAAGTGGCAGGACCTTGGTGTAAGTAATATTTTCAATTATTCACTGGAATTACATTGTAAATGTGACCACCTGTATGTCCCACCCAGCAGAAAGACACACTCTCTAAAAAGTTATATTTTCATCTTTGCAGAGAAAGGTGGTCCACAACAAAAGGGAGAGAACTCGAACAGGAGGAGGCCCGGCAAATCTGCACTCACTGACACCCGTGGAAGAGAGGATCACTGCTTTGATGGGTCCTGTCTGGAGAAAAGCAACCAGCACTGAACAAGCTGGGCCCACACTTGCAAATTCCACATTCTGGCTTTGCTAAATGTTAAATAGTGCACGGGCTAGCCATGCTTCGGTTCATGGGGATGTCTCCATCAGCTATGCTTCGGTTGATGCAATGTGGTATCATTCATCGTGGTCCTTCAAATGAACCTGCTGCCTGCACTGTGTGAGCCTACTCATGCCACCCTGCCCCCTCCTCTGTTGCTAACCATTTGTCTGTTCTGTTATATTTTGCTGAACTTGAGGCCAACCTTGACGAGGCTGAAGCCGATGCAGAAGAAGATTCAGGCGCGGACGATCCTGAAGAGAACATTTGACCCTCCAGACCAAGAGCACTGAGGTGAGGGGGAAGGGGAGGATGAAGCCCCCACTCTTGTACTCACTCTAAGGAGGTGCTGGTGACACCCATTGAGGTGCCAGCCCCTTTCCTGAGTGGTGCGAGTGTTGGGACATTTCCTGCTTTCACACTGTCCAAGGCTACGGGTTCCAGTGGGGTGCAGCAAGCCACACCCAGGGTGAGGAGGGGAAGGAGCACTCAACAGCACTCTCCTGAGATGAAGGATGTAACAGACTTGGTTCAGATGAGGGCAAGGAGTGGGGTGAACATTGACCTTACGTGATCACTCCTGAACACCATCAGCGGGATGGCTGATGAGGTATCGGGACGGTCGGGAGAAGGAATAACACTCTTGCGAGAAATGGGAAAACTGTCCGGGCACATTAGTGATGGAATGTCGCAGGTAGCTGATATACTGTCGGTGAACATTAGGGAGGGAATGTCGGAGGCAGCTGATACACTGTCGGGACACATGAAGGAGGTAATGTTGGAGGTAGTTGAGATGCTGTTGGGCCACATGAGGGAGGGAATGTCGGAGGTAACTTGAGCAATAAGAGAACATGCCCAGACCCCACGGCCATAGACGGAATCAACTGCCACTCCCACTCCAATCCCCAGACCAACCTCTGAAGAGGCCCAAGCCGGGCCTTCCATGTTATCACCTGCCCATGCCCCACATCAAGAAGTGCGCATTACTCGAGATGCGCGAAAGAATAAGCTTGATACCAACCCGAGAAATGTTGCGCCACCGCCTTCAGGCAGGGGTGGAGTCACCAAGACCAAGCGCAGCGGGCGGTCTTAGAATAAGGTGGAGGAGAGCTGGGTGTAGTCTTTGTTTGCTGCTGTTGCTGCTGCTGTTGTTGTTATTGTTGTTGTTATTATTGTTGATGCTATTGTAACTGTTCTCAAATTAAAAGTTTTTTGTAAGTGATGTAAATTTACAAGTTTAAATGTTTGTAATTGATCTTAGAGTTTGTAAGTGATCTTAACTGAATAGTTTAAAGTTTGATACAAGAATAATCTTATTAAAGTTAAGTTAAGTATAAACAAGTGTTAACATTTTGAATAAAATATATATTTTAAATTATTTGTTCCATTATTAGCACAACCTTTTGAACTAAAGAAGAATCATTTACATTATTTTTCTCCATTATTAACACAACACAACATTACAGAACAGGTCCAAACAGTAAACATGGTCCATTTGGAATAGTTGCCGCTGAGCCTTCAGGCAGCAAAGCGTTGACGGATGAGCTGCTGGTGCAAGGCTCGAGCAATCGTTAAATGGGCTTGTCGGCCCACCCTCCTCCGCCATCGTGCTCCGGGATCAAGTAGCTGCATGGCTTCCTCATCCTCCTCGTCCTCCTCCTCCTCGTCATCTGCATCTTCCTCCTCATCATCAGTCACTCTCACCTCAGGTGGGTCTTCTACTACCAGCTGCTGTTGCCTCATGATGGCTAAGTTATGCAGCATGCAGCACACAACGGTGAACTGACCAACAATCCCAGAGGAGTATTGCAAGTAGCCTCCGGAATGGTCCAGGCATCGGAAACACTGCTTCAAGATTCCAATGGTCCTCTCTATTATGTTGCACGTCGCAATGTGTGACGTGTTGTATTCCCGGTCAGCTTCCATCCAGTTACGTGTAGGAGCGTCATGATCCAGGTGGCGAGGCCGTACCTTTGTCCCCCAGCAGCCAGCTCTGCCCTTCTGGCTGCTGCTGAAACATGGCAGATATAGCGCTCTCGTGTAGGATGAAAGCATCATGATTGGTCCTCGGGTATCTCGCATCAACCGCCACGATGCGATGCATGTCGTTACAGACAAGCTGCACATTCATTGAGTGGAAACCTTTTCTGTTCCTGTACATCTTGGAATCCTCCAAAGGTGCTCGCATGGCAGTGTGGGTACAATCAATGCAGCCCTGTACCTTGGGGAAGTCAGCAATCCTGTAGAAGCCTACAGCCCTGTCATGCATTGCCTGGGTGGTCATGGGGAACTTTATGTAAACATTCCTCCGGGCATATAGTGCAGCAGGCACCTGCCGAATGCAGATATGTGTTGCCTGTTGTGAAATGGCGCACACATACCCAGTTGTAGCCTGGAATGATCCAGATACATAAAATGAAGGTGCAGCTGTAACCTTTACTTCAACTGACAAAGCAGTCATCCCGATGTTTCTTGGGCGTAGGTCTGCTTTTATTAACTCAAAGATCTCGGTTACAACTTCTTTGCGGAAACGTAGCCTTCTCACACGGTCTGCCTCACTCAGGTGCATTCGGCCAGCAGAATCACTCCCTCGCCTGGACACAGAGGCTTGGGGCTCGGCTTCCACTCACCCCCCCCGCTCCCCCCCCCCCACCCCTTCCCGGGCTTCTTTTGAAGCTGAGCCCTGAGGTCCTGTATCCAGGCAAAGGAGCAATTCTACCGGCTGACGCTCCGACCCTCGAGCCTGGTGAGGAGAGGTTCGGTGGTGGGGTAGTACTTTGAAAAAAATCTAAAATTCAAGAATTGCATTACACTTCCAATTTCTCCCTTTTGTCTTTCAAAAAATTAACATTTATGATCCATATTCTCTGCCTTTTCACTCCCTCCAAAACTTTGGCTCAAAACAATGGCATCTTTCTGCTCCGAGTTTGTAACGTGCGCTGATTTTTGTTAATTTGGGCGTGGTCACATACGCCATCCTAGGAAAAATGTAAGTTGGCCAAACTTGCTTAAATGTCAAAAACTGGCGCAGACATCAGGTTACAAAAAAGTGGATGCAAAAAAATTGTAGCCTAAAAAAATCGTACCTAAGTGAATTATGCTGGTGCAGAAACTTTGGGGGAGCTTGGAGATTTTTATTTACTCCAAAGAAAATAGTGCATGCCAAAAAAACGGCGTAGATAATTGGGGAAATGCAACACATCATGTACATGTCAGCCTTGGTTCAGTGGGTAGCACTCTCACCTCTGAATCAGAAGGTTCTGGATTCAAGTCCCATTCCAGAGACTTGAGCACAAAATTTAGGCTGACACTCCAGTGCAATATTGAGGGAGTGCTGCGCTGCTGGAGTTGCTATCTCTTGGATGAGATGAAAGTAAAAGATCCCTTGAAACTTTTCAAAGAACTGGGGACGTCTTTTTATGCTCAACAGCCAGGATCTGACATCTGCTATGCCTGCACTCAATGATGACATGCTCCATCTCCAAAACTCATTCCCTGGCTTCCTTGCAAGTTGGGAATGCTAAGAGATTGTTTTTCCTGACTGGAGAGTCTAGAACTTGGGAGCATGGTCTCAGGATAAGGGATTGGTCTTTTAAGACTGAGACGAGGAGCAATTTCTTCACTCAGAGGGTTGTGAATCTTTGGAATTCTCTACCACAAAGAGCTGTGGATGCTCAGTCATTGAGTATATGTAAGGCTGCGATTGTTAGATTTTTGGACTCTAGAGGAGTCAAGGGATATGGGGATAGGGCATGAAAGTGGGGTAGAGGTCGAAGATCAGCCATGATCTTATTGAATCTTATTGCTGGCTCGAGGGGTCGTATGGCCTATTACTGCTCCTAATTCTTATGTTCATAAGAATCACCCTATGTCAGTTCCTCATCTAGATTATCTGTATCACCCTGACTTAAGCTATGTGAGCTGGTGAGTGCAAGGGATAGGGTTCATGTTGGGATGGGCTAATTTCTGCTGAGAAATAGAATAGAATCATAGAATGGTTACAGAACGGGTAGCAGGCCATTCGGCCCATCGAGCCCACGCTGGCTCCCTGCAAGAGCACCTCAGCTAGTCCCACTCCCCCGCTCTTTCCCTGTAGCCCTGCAAATATATTTTTTTCAGGTACTTATCCAACTCCTTTTTGAAAGCAGTGATTGAGTCTGCCTCCATCATCCTTTCAGGCAGTGCATTCCAAATTCTAACCACTCACTGTGCAAAAGAGTTTTTCTTATGTCGTCTTTGGTTCTTTTGCCAATCACCTTAAATCTGTGTCCTCTGGTTCTTAATTCTTCTGCCAATGGGAACAATTTCTCTCGATCTACTCTGTCCAGACCCTCATGATTTTGAACACCTCTATCAAATCTCCTCTCAACCTTCTTTGCTTTAAGGAGAACAACCTCAGCTTCTCCAGTCTATCCACATCACTGAAGTCCCTCATCCCTGAAATCATTCTTGTAAATCTTTTCTGCACCCTCTCCAAGTTCTTCACATCCTTTCTAATGTGCGGTGCACAGAATTGGACACAATACTCCAGCTGAGGCCGAACCAATGTTTTATACAGGTTCATCATAACCTTCATGCTTTTGTACTCTATACCATTATTCACGAAGCCCAGGATCCCGTAAACTTTTTTAACCACTTTCTCAACCTGTCTGCCACCTTCAACGATTTGTGAACATATACCCCCAGGTTTCTCTGTTCATGCACCCCCTTTAGTTTATATTTCCTCTCCTCATTCATTCACTTCGTACGATTCTGCTTTAAATTTCATCTACCATGTGTCTGCCCATTCCACTAGCCTGTCTAAGTCCTCTTGAGTATCCCCCACACTGTTCACTATACTTCCAAGTTTTGTATCATCTGCAAATTTTACAACTGTGCCCTGTACACCCACATCCAAGTCATTAAAAAAATCAAGAAAAGCAGTGATCCTGGTACCAACCCCTGGGGAACACCACTGTATACCTTCCTCCAGTCCAAAAAATAACCGTTCACCATTACTCTCTGTTTCCTGGCAATTTCTTATTCATTTTGCCACTATCCCTTTTATTCCATGTGTTTCAACTTTGCTGGCACTTTGTCAAACGCCTTTTGGAAATCCATATACACTACGTCAACCGCATTGCCCTCATCAATCCTCTCCATTACCTCATCAAAAAACTCAATCAAGTTGGTTAACCATGATTTGCATTTAACAAATCTGTGCTGGCTTTCCTTAATTAATCCACACTTGTCCAAGTGACTGTTAATATTGTCCCAGATTATTGTTTCTAAAAGCTTCCCCACTACTAATGTTAAACTGTCTGTTCTATAGTTGCTGGGGTTATCTTTACACCCTTTTTGAACAAGGGTGTAACCATTTTCAATTCTCCAGTCTTCTGACATCACCCCCATTTCTAAGGAGGATTGAAAGATTATGGCCAGTACCACTGTAATTTCTGCCTTTAACTTCCCTCAGCATCCCATCTGGTCCTGGTGACTTATCTACTTTAAGTACAGCCAGCCTTTCTAGTACTTCACCTTTATCAATTCTTATCCCATGCAATATCTCTTCTACCTCCCCCTTTACTATGTTTATGGCAGCATCTTCTTCCTTGGTGAAGACACGTGCAAAGTACTCATTTAGTACCTCAACCATGCCCTCTGCCTCCATGCGCAGTTCTACTTTTTGGTTGCTAATCAGCCCCACACCTCCTTTTAATAACTCTTTACTATTGATATGCCCATAGAAGACTTTTGAATTACTTTTTATGTTAATTGCCATTCTATTCCCATGCCCTCTCTTTGCTCCTCTTATTTTCTTTTTCACTTCTCCTCTGAACTTTCTAAATTCAGCCTGATTCTCAGATGTATTCTCGACCTAACATCTGTCATACGTGCTCTTTTTCTGCTTCACCTTACTCTCTATCTCTTTCGTCATCCAGGGAGCTCTGATTTTAGTTGCCCTACCTTTCCCCTTGGTGAGAATGTACCTTGACTGTACCTGAACTATTTCCTCTTTAAAGGCAACCCATTGTTCAACTACAGTTTTGCCTGTTATCTTTGATTCCAATTTACCCATGCCAGATCCATTCTCATCCCACTGCAATCTGCCTTCCTCCGATGATGTATTTTCACTCTAGATTGCTCCCTGTCCTTTTCCATCACTGTGCCCTAAATGTTCACCCATTGACACTTGCTCCACTTGACCTATCTCATGCCCCAGAACCAGATCCAGTAATGCCTCCTTCCTGTTGGGCCGGAAACATACTGCTCAAGAAAGTTCTCCTGAACACACTTCAGAAATTCTTCCCTCCCTCTGCCCTTTATGCTATTATCCCAATCTATATTAGGATAGTTGAAGTCCCCATTATCATTACTCTATAGTTCTTGCCCCTCTCTGTATTTCTCTGCAAATTTGCTCCTCCATAATTTTCCTACTTGTTGGTTTACTATAGAATACACCGCGTAGTGTAATGGCACCTCTATTATTTCTTAACTCTAACCAAATAGACTCTGTCCTTGACCCCTCCAGGACATCCAATACTGTCACACCACCTCCCATCTTTCCTTCGCTATGTTTCTGAACATCCTTTATCCAGGAATATTTAATACCCAATCCTGCCCTTTTTTGAGCCAGGTCATTGTTATTGACACAACATCATATTCTCAAGTGGTTATTTGTGCCTGCAGCTCACCAATATTTGTTTACTATGCTTTGTGTGTTCACATACATAAACTGTAAAGCTATCCTAGACCATCCTGTGTTCTCTCTTAGTCTGACCCCCACCTAATACCTTGCTATATCTTGCGTAAGTGCTATCCGTCTCTCCAATCATTTGTGCCTTTGTTTCTCCTTTCTCATGCTGCATCCTGGTTGTTATATATGTGTAAATCTGTATATATTTTGTGTAGCCACCAGAGGCTCATCCCCTGGAGTCCCAAGGGATCCCACAATCCCTTGGGAGCACTGGTACTTAAGGAGGCCTCACAGGCTGGAGCGACACTCTGGAGACCTGCAATAAAAGACTAAGGTCACACTTTAATTTGAGCTCACAGTATCTAGTCAGACTCTTTATTCATACCTAACAACTGGCGATGAGATACAGATGACGAACCCAACGATGCAGAGAACAGTGGTCATCCTGGAGAAATTTTCGGAGGGAGATGATTGGGAAACCTTCGTGGAGCGACTTGACAATACTTCATGGCGAACAAGCTGGAAGGAGAAGTGAACACTGCCAAACGAAGGGCGATTCTCCTCACCGTCTGCGGAGCACCAACGTATGGCCTCATGAAAAATTTGCTTGCTCCAGCGAATCCCACAGAGAAATTGTACGATGATTTGTACACACTGGTCCGGGAGCATCTGAACCCGAAGGAAAGCGTTCTGATGGCGAGGTACTGGTTCTACACCTACAAAAGGTCTGAAGGCCAGGAAGTGGCGAGTTATGTCGCCAAGCTAAGACGCCTTGCAGGACATTGTGAATTTGAAGGACATTTGGAGTGCATGCTGAGAGACTTTTTCGTACTTGGCATTGGTCATGAAATGATACTTCGCAAACTTTTGACTGTAGAGACCCCAACCTTGAGTAAAGCCATAGCGATAGCCCAGGCGTTCATTGCCACCAGTGACAATACTAAGCAAATCCCTCAGCACATGAGTGCTGCTACAAGTACTGCGAACAAAGTGATGTTGTTTTCAAATCGCAATGTACAGGGCAAGTCACACATACTTGCAGCTGCACGTCCGCAGATGTCTCAGAGTCCACCATCAAGGGCAATGAATGCAAGGCTATTAACACCTTGTTGGCGCTGTGGGGGTGATCATCGTTTCCATTCATGCCGCTTCAAAGGGTACGTTTGCAAGGGCTGTGGAATAATGGGACACCTGCAATGTATGTGCAGGTAAGCTGCAAACCCTGTTAATCCTGCAAACCACCATGTTGCAGAGGAGGACAGATCCACAGCGGATCATGACAAACCCGAGCCTCAGACCGAGAAGGCAGAGGTATATGGGGTGCATACATTTACCACCAAATGTTCCCCGATAATGCTGAAGGTTGAATTAAATGGACTCCCGGTTTCAATGGAGCTGGACATGGGCGTGATCCAGTCCATTATGAACAAAAAGACTTTCGACAAATTGTGGCGCAGCAAGGCCTCAAGGCCAGTCTTCACTCCCATTCGCACGAAACTGAGAACTTACACGAAGAAACTGATTCCCGTAATCAGCAGTGCTACTGTAAAGGTCTCCTACGATGGAGTGGTGCACAAGCTACCACTCTGGGTGGTACCGGGCGATGGTCCCATGCTGCTCAGCAGGAGCTGGCTGGGAAAGATACACTGAAACCGGGACGATGTCCGAGTGCTCTCGTCTGCTGACGACACTTCGTGTGTCCAGATCTTAAACAAGTTCCCTTCGCTGTTCAAACCAGGCATCGGGAAGTTACAAGGAACAAAAGTGCAGATCCACCTAATTCCGGGGGCGCGACCCATCCATCACAAGGCGAGAGCAGTTCTGTACATGATGAGAGAAAGGGTAGAGATCGAGCTAGACCAGCTGCAATGAGAGGGCATCATTTCGCTGATCGAATTCAATGAGTGGGCCAGTCCGATAATTCCAATCCTCAAGGGAGACAGCACCGTCAGAATCTGTGGTGATTACAAAGTAATTATCAATTGTTTCTCCATGCAGGATCAATACCCACTACCAAAGGCTGATGACCTCTTTGCTATGCTGGCAGGAGGAAAGACGTTCACGAAGCTGGACTTGACCTTGGCCTACGTGATGCAGGATCTGGAGGAATCATCGAAGGGCCTCACTTGCATCAACACGCACAAAGGTCTCTTCATCTACAACAGATGCCAGTTTGGAATTTGATCAGCCGCGGCGATATTCCAAAGAAACATGGAAAACTTACTGAAGTTGGTCCCGTTCACTGGGGTCTTCCAGGACAACATCTTGGTTACAGGTCGGGACACAGTCGAGCATCTGCAGAACCTGGAGGCGGTTCTTATTCGACTCAACCGTGTGGGGCTCAGTTTAAAACGCATAAAGTGCATTTTCCTGGTGCCTGAAGTGCAGTTCCTGGGGAGAAGAATCGTGGCGGACGGCATCAGGCCCACCAATTTGAAGACAGAGGCAATCGAGAACTCACCGAGGCCACAGAATGTGAAGGAGCTGCGGTCGTTTCTAGGGCTCCTGAACTACTTTGGTAACTTCTTACCGGGTCTCAGCACACTGTTAGAACCACTGCACGCCTTACTGCGTAAAGGAGATGAATGGGTATGGGGTAAAAGCCAAGATAATGCCTTTGTAAAAGCTAGAAAATCGTTATGCTCAAACAAATTGCTTGTGTTGTATGATCCATGTAAGCGTTTGATACTACCATGTGATGCGTCGTCATACGGCGTCGGGTGTGTATTGCAATAAGCTAATGAATCTGGGAAATTCCAACTGGTTGCTTATGCATCCAGAAGCATGATTGAAAAAGAAGTGTTAGCGTGTGTTTATTGGGTAAAGAAAATGCATCAATATCTGTTCGGGCTCAAATTCGAATTGGAAACTGACCATAAGCCACTGATATCCCTTTTTTCCGAAAGTAAGGGGATGAATACGAATGCATCGGCCTGCATCCAGAGATGGGTGATCACTTGGTCTGCATACATCTATGCCATCCGCCACAGGCCAGGCACAGAAAACTGTGCCGATGCTCTCAGTATGCTGCCATTGCCGACCACGGGGATGGAAATGGCACAGCCCGCAGATTTAGTCGTGGTTATGGAAGCATTCGAGAGTGAGCAATCACCCGTCACAGCCCGATAGATTAGAACCTGGATGAGCCAGGACCTCTTAGTGTCCCTAGTAAAAAATTGTGTGCTTCATGGGAGCTGATCCAGTGTCCCATTGGAAATGCAGGAAGAGCTAAAGCCATACCAACGACGCAAAGATGAAATGTCTATACAGGCAGACTGCCTTCTGTGGGGCAATCAAGTAGTGGTCCCCAAGAAGGGCAGAGATACATTCATCAGTGATCTCCACAGTACTCACCCAGGCATTGCAATGATGAAAGCGATAGCCAGATCCCACTTGCGGTGGCCTGGTATCGAATGTGGATTTAGAGTCCTGCGAGCAAAAATGTAACACATGCTCGCAGTTAAGCAATGCACCCAGGGAGGTGCCACTAAGTTTATGGTCTTGGCCTTTCAAACTGTGGCCCAGGGTCCACATTGACTATGCAGGCCCGTTTTTGGGTAAAATGCTCCTAATGGTTGTGGGTGCGTACTCCAAATGGATTGAATGTGAGATACTGTCGGCAAGTACGTTCGCTGCCACCACTGAAAGCCTGCGGGCCATGTTTGCCTCGCACAGCCTGCCTGATGTCCTTGTGAACGACAACGGGCCATGTTTCACCAGTGCCGAGTTCAAAGAGTTCATGACCCGTAATGGGATCAAACATGTTACATCTGCCCCATTCAAACCAGCATCCAATGGTCAGGCAGAGAGAGCAGTGCAAACCATCAAGCAGAGCTTGAAGAGGGTAACTGAAGGCTCACTGCAGACTCGACTATCCCGAGTTTTGCTTAGGTACTGCACGAGACCCCACTCGCTCACTGGGACTCCACCCGCTGAAGTGCTCATGAAAAGGGCACTTAAGACAATACTCTCATTAGTCCACCCTGATCTACATGAACAGGTAGAGAACAGGGGGCTTCAACAAAGTACATATGATGATAGCGCAAATGTGTCAAGCGAAATTGAAATCAATGATCCTGTATTTGTGTTGAATTATGGGCAAGGTCCCAAGTGGATTCCCGGCACTGTTGTGGCCAAAGAGGGAGTAGGGTGTTTTGGGTCAAACTTTCAAATGGACTCACCCACCGGAAACACTTGGACCAAATCAAACTCAGATTTACAGGCTATCCTGAGCAACCCACATTGGACCCTACCTTCTTTGACCCCCCAACATACACACCAGTGGCAACCGGCACCACGGTTGACCACGAAGCAGAACCCATCACCCGCAGCAGCCCAACAAGACTCACCACACCAGGCATCCCAGCAAGGCCAACTGCACAGCAGCCCAGCGAGGGCCCAACAAACGATTCACCAAAACTAGCATTTGCACCAAGACGATCAAGCAGGGAAAGAAAGGCCCCAGATTGACTCACCTTGTAAATAGTTACACTATTGACTTTGGGGAGTGAGGTGGAGTGTTGTTATACATGTGTAACTCTGTATATACCTTGTGTAGCCACCAGAGGGCTCATCCCCTGGAGTCCCAAGGTATCCCACAATCCCTTGGGAGCACTGGTACTGAGGAGGCCTCACAGGCTGGAGAGGCACACTGGAGACTTGCAATAAAAGACTAAGGTCATACTTTACTTTGAGCTCACAGTATCTAGTCAGAATCTTTATTCATTCATAGCACTGGTGTCCATCCCCCTTAATGATTTTCACACTGTCTACTATTTTCTTCCTGTTCGGCTCATGTGATGATCTTCTTGGAGTATGAGCATCAAAAAAGAGAAACCATTACTGATCTTTGACCATTGCACCTTATCAGCACAAACCATTCATAGATGCAGGCCCTCCCACAGCTCCAACCCTGACAGTATTAGCTGGGCACATGCATAGGTTTCATAAGAACGTAAGAAATAAGAGCTAGAGTAGGCCATTTGGCCCTTCGAGCCTGCTCCACCTTTTAATGAGATCATGGCTGATCTTCTACCTCAACTATACCTTCCCGCACTATCCCCATATCCCTTAATTCCCTTCGTTCCCCAAAAGTTATCAACCTCTGTCTTGAAAATACTCAACGACTGAGCATGCACAGCTCTCTGGGATAGAGAATTCCAAAGATTCACAAACCTTTGAGTGAATAAATTTACATAAGAACATATGAACATAACATAAGAAATAGGAGCAGGAGAAGGCCATACGGCCCCTCGAGCCTGCTCCCCCATTTAATACGAACGTGGCTGATCCAATCATGGACTCAGGTCCACTTCCCTGCCCACTCTCCATAACCCCTTATTCCCTTATCGTTTAAGAAACTGTCTATTTCTGTCTTAAATTTATTTAATGTCCCAACTTCCACAGTTCTCTGAGGCAGCGAATTCCACAGATCCACAACACTCTGAGAGAAGAAATTTCTCCTCATCTCACTTTTAAATGGGCGGCCCCTTATTCTAAGATTATGCCCTCTAGTTCTCGTCTCCCCTATCAGCGGAAACATCCTCTCTGCATCCACCTAGTCAAGCCCCCTCATAATCTTATACATTTCGATAAGATCACCTCTCATTCTTCTGAATTCCCATGAGTAGAGGCCCAACCTACTCAACCTTTCCTCATAAGTCAACCCCCTCATCTCTGGAATCAACCTTGTGAACCTACTCTGAACTGCCTTCAAAGCATGTATATCCTTTCTTTAATATGGAAACCAAAACTGCATGCAGTATTCCAGGTGTGGCCTCACCAATACCCTATATAACTGTAGCAAGACTTCCCTGCTTTTATACTCCATCCCCTTTGCAATAAAGGCCAAGATACCATTGGCCTTCCTGATCACTTGCTGTACCTGCATACTAACCTTTTGTGTTTCATGCACAAATACCCTCAGGTCCCGCTGTACTGCAGCACTTTGCAATCTTTCTCCAGTTAAATAATAACTTACTCTTTGATTTTTTCTGCCAAAATGCATGACCTCACACTTTCCAACATTATACTCCATCTGCCAAATTTTTGCCCACTCACTTAGCCTGTCTATGTCCTTTTGCAGATTTTGTGTGTCCTCCTTACACATTGTTTTTCCTCCCATCTTTGTATCAGCAAACTTGGCTATGTTACACTCAGTCCCTTCCTTCAAGTTGTTAATATAGATTGTAAATAGTTGAGGTCCCAGCACTGATTCCTGCGGCACCCCACTGGTTACTGATTGCCAACCTGAAAATGAACCATTTATCCCGACTCTCTTTCCTGTTCATTAGCCAATCCTCTATCCATGCTAATATATATAACTCCCAACCCCGTGATCTTTTATCTTGTGCAGTGACCTTTTATGTGGCACTTTGTCAAATGCCTTCTGGAAGTCCAAATACACTACATCCACTGGTTCCCCTTTATCCACCCTGTTCATTACATCCTGATCTCAGTCCTAATTCTGAGACTGTTATCTTATATTTTAGATTCCCCAGCCAGGGCAAACATCTTCTCAGTATTAACCCTGTCAAGCCCCTTAAGAATTTTTTATGTTTCAATTAGATCACCTCTTATTCTCTAAACTCTATGGAGTATAGACCTAGTCTATTCAATCTCTCCTCATAGAGCAATCTCTTCATCACAGGAATCAGTCCAGTGAATCGTTGTTCCACTCCTCTAAGGCAAGCATGTCTCTCCTTCAGTAAGGAGACCAGAATTGTATACAGTACTCCAAGGGGCCGAAATTAGTGAAGGGCAAGGGCTGGCCAAAGGACTGCCGATAGCCGCCGAGATACCTGACAGTACTCTGGGATGGGTTTTCGACAAAAAGGTCGTTGAAAGTGTGGCCGGCGGCGAAAGAGGGACTTACGCCGTCAATCTGGGCGGAAGCGGACAGGAGTTCTCAATTTCGGTGGCAAAGGTTCTTGCCACCCAAGTGCCACCAAGGATGGAGTTGGGCCCATGGAGGGTCGAAGAACTGCAAATAAAAAGCATAAAAAAACAAAAAAACATCAAAAGATCTTCAGGGAACTCCATCAAGGTAAGTCGCTGTGAAGAAATGTTTTTTTAATTGTTTACTAATCTTTTTTTCAGCGCTTCCTACTCACCAGCCTCCTCGCAGCAGTCTACCCCTGTTCTGGCACAGACTCCCGCCGACTCCCGCCTGCACCAATCTGGCATCTCGGCGGGCGTGAGGTCAGTTGCACTACTTGGCTGTCTGCTGACGTCAACGGATGGTTCCCAGCGGTTCTCCCCTCCCGCTCGCTCCACACCAAATTAAAACTGGCATTGGGCGCAACTCGAGGAGGAATGTCGGTGGCAATGGGTGGCAGTGGGTGGTAAGGCCATCAATTTCGGCCTCCAGATGTGGCCTCACCAATGCCCAGTATAATTGTAGTAAGACTCTTTACTCTTATACTCTAATCCCTTTGTAACAAAAGTTAACATACCATTTACTTTCCTAATTTTTTGCTTTACCTGCATGTTAACTTTCTGTGATTCATGTACAAGGACAGTCAGGTCCCACTGAATACAAACTTTTCCCAGTCTCTTGCCATTCAGAAAATATTGTATTTTTTTGTTTTTCCTTACAAAGTGGATAACATCACATTTCCCCACATTGTATTCCATTTGCCATGTTCTTGCCCACTCAGTCAAGCTGTCTATATCTCTCTGTAGCATCTTTGCATCCTCCTCCCAGCTTACTTTTCCACCTAACTTTGTATCATCAGCAAACTTGGATATGTTACACTCAGTCCCCTCATCTAAATCATTAATATAGATTGTAAATAGCTTAGACCCAAGCATTGATCCTTATGGTATCCCGCTAGTTACAGCCTGCCAACCCGGAAAAGTCCTGTTTATTCTTACTTTGTTTTCTTCCCATTAACCAATTCTCAATCCATGCCAATATATTACCCCCAATCCCATGAGTCCTAATTTTGTGTGGCACATTATCAAATGCTTTTTGAAAATGCAAATAATTTACATCCGCTTGTTCCCCGTGATCCACTCTACCAGGTACATCTTCAAAAAACAGATTTGTCAAACTTGATTTCCCTTTCATAAAACCGTGTTGACTCTGACTAATCATATTACAATTTTCTAAGTACCCTGTTACCATGTCCCTAGTTATAGATTTTAGCATTTTGCCCACTACTGATGTCAGGCTAACTGGCCTATAGTTCCCTGGTTTTTCTCTTCCTCCTTTCTTAAATATCAGGGTTATGTTTGCTAACTTCCAATCCTTGTGGACTGTTCTAGAATTGAGGCAATTCTGGAAGATTAATGTCAGTGCATTCACTATCTCTGCAGAGACCTCTTTTAAAACCATAGAATGCAGGTCGTCAGTTCCAGGAGATTTGTCGCCACTTTGTCCCATCAATTTCTCCAGTACCGTGGGCTAGACTTACCTCTTTTGTGCAGATCACCCAAAAATGGGTGTTATTTCCAGCATGGGCGGTAAATATGGGTTTTGAGATCGCCGGATTATCGCCCATTTTTAAAACCCCAACTTTCCATTTTATAAAATGGGCATTACCACAAGCGATCTGAAATGGGCGTTAGCGTTAAATTTTTTTGACCTTCTGTAATAAAGTGTCAGTGTCCATAGAAACGGCATGGCAGCAGTCATTTCCCACATTTCAGGAGGTCAGGGTTAGGGTTAGGGTTAGGCATCATTACATGCGCAGAAAAGGAGATAGAGAGAGAGGGAGCAGAGAGGAAATGAAGGCATGTGTGGGTGTGTTGTGTGCTTGTTTGGCTGTTGTGAGAGGCAGGAGGGAGATTTACCAGCAGCAAAAAGACTTGTGAGCGCAAAGAACGTTGCTTCCATGAAGTTTTTGTCGAAAAAAAAATATTTAAAATGGAAGGGATGGAGGAGGCAACATAGCAATCTGTGGAGACTGAGGATGCTGGCGAAAGCAGTGAGGTGGGAGATGAACAATTGGGAGGATGCAAACGAACAAGGAAATTCTCCGATGAGGTAAATGCCTCCCTCCTGCAGGAGATGGAGTCACGCTGGGGTCAATTGACCTGGGTTGTGCATGGGAAGCCCACCCCAAATGTCTACCAGAAGTTATGGGCCGACATAGCCGAGGTGGTGTCGTCGGCGACGAACGAGGTGCGTGAGGGCAACTAATGCTGCAAGCGCTGGAATGACCTTGTCGGATCCGCCAGAGTAAGTATTACATATATTTGCATTTACTGATATATTTATATAATTTGAACTGTAAGTGTAATGATTGATTAAAATCAGATGTGATGTCTTGCACTTATACCAGGAATGTTTTACTCAAATTCTGCGTTTACGGGGTACATCTTTAGGTAAAGAATGATAATTATCATAATAATCATGATTACATCTGTCAGTTGTATCAGTCTCTGTGACAGTACCTAGCAATGATCTCATGCAATGGTCTCATGCCATGTCGTGCTGGTATTATCTTTTATAGAAGAAGCCTTTGAAGAATTGGAACATGGTACACTTGTCCAGGTTGGAATGTTGACACTGGTCAGCAGATGCCATAGACAATGGGGGGCATATCTCACCAGCTGGCCAGCATGTCTGCCACCATGAACGAGTATGTGCCGTGGTTAGCAGAGACCCTGGTGGTGATAGCCAGGAACACTGATGACAGAGGCCTCCCAGTGGTCCCTGAGAATGGCACTGTACCCCCAGGTGCCATGCCCCCATTGCCAATGACACATGAGAGCCAGGAGGAAGATCTTGCTTCTGGCACGGAGCAAGTTCCCACCTCGGGACCGTCCTCTCCTTTATCCATTCAACCAGCGAGTCTGCCGTCATCCCCCGCAATGAAGCAGCGCCTGAGGAGCTCCTCAGCCAAGCGGCTTGGAGTCAGGAGGGGAAGGGGAAGGGGTAGAGGTAGGGAAGAGATGTTGGGGGCGGTGGCGGGGTGGGGGGAGGAAAGTGAGGTGCATGGCCGCAGGTGTTTTCTTGGTCACAGTATTTTTATGTTGTTTTTGCTATTTTGTTGGGAGGCTTGGGGGAAGGGGGAAGGGGCTACCTTGATTTTTGGCATTTGTGTTCGATGTTTATGAAGTTTTGTTGGAAATGTGAAACATTTAATGAATTATATAAATGTTATAAATTTGTTGTGGGGAGGGGTGGGGTTGGGGTGGGGTATTTTTTACAGTTATAATTATGACTTCATACAAATGTTCTCATTAAATGTTTTTTATTTAACATAACCTTGTTGCGCATTGTCTCAGATAGCTGCACCGTTGCACACTGTTGATTCCTTAACATGAAAGGGGATAATTAAACTTAACTTAAATCAACTTAAACTTTAACTGTCATCAAGGTGATGCACACCATTCATGTATGAGCTGCAGACACAGCAATATTGCAGCTTTGTAAGTACCACCAATGTTATTTCAAGCAAAGCGCTCACTTATGAGCTGCTAACGTAAGAGTCTTGCAACTATGTAGCCACCACGGACCTTTTCCTGTGGTCTAGAGGGGAGCAGAGGCATGGTTTCATCATCAGCCTGATTGTTTGGCCCGAGGTCAGCTTCCACTTCTTCGTCCTCCTCTTGCTCTCTCTCCTGAAGTGGACCGTCAGTCCCTTTTGGCAATTCTTATCCCCTCCTGATAGCCAAGTTGTGCAGCATGGAACACACCACCACGAATTGAGATACCTGCTCAGGGTGGTATTGTAGCTCACCTCCTGAGTGGTCCAGGCATCTAAAGCATTGCTTAAGCACTCCAATGGTTTTCTCAACGATATTGCTTGTGGCTCTGTGGCTTCTTAGCTTCTGTCTGGGTGTTACGCAGGGGCGTCATCAGCCAGGTGGCGAGGCCATATCCATTGTCACCAAACATCCAGCATTGACCTTCTGGCTGACTAGTAAACATGTCAGATACAGCGCTCTCACACAGGATGTGAGCATCATGGATGCTGCCCGGAAATTTTGCATTTACTGCCATAATAATTTGCTGGTGTCGACAACGAGTTGCACATTCAGGGAGTGGAATCCCTTTCAGTTCCGAAAAACCTCTGCATCCTGAAAAGTTGCCCGCATGGCCATGTGCATACAGTCTATTGATCCCTGCACCTTGGGGAAGTTTGCATTTTGGTAGAATCCTCTCAGTCTGTGCCTCCCTGGTCATAGGGAAGCTAATAAAGTCCATCCTGCATGCACAAAGAGCTTCAGTAACCTGTCGAATGCAGCAATGTGTGGCATGCTGAGATATAGC
Source organism: Pristiophorus japonicus (assembly GCF_044704955.1). Classification (NCBI taxonomy): domain Eukaryota; kingdom Metazoa; phylum Chordata; class Chondrichthyes; family Pristiophoridae; genus Pristiophorus; species Pristiophorus japonicus. The sequence continues at coordinate 250,841,070 of NC_091978.1, read as the reverse complement.
ACAAATGTCGCCAGCTGAGGCCTGAAAGGAACCCAATGCATAGAAGGAAAGTGCCGCAGTGACCTTGACCTCGATGGACAGTGCGGTCCTGATGGTGTTGACAGGCTGCAGATCTGACCTGATGAGCTGGCATATCTCACTGATAACCTCTTTCTGGAAGCCAAGTTCGGGTAAGACCGCTTCTCCCTGTAAGTGCGTGGGGTGTAAGGTCTCGTCCTCCTCAGCAGTCTGGCACGTCTTAGATTGGGCACATAATGCTCAAGAGCACAGTATGATAAGATGTTTGTTCAGATGTTCAAATCACCTTAAGAGAACTCCACGGTACATCAAAACTCGTTAGAAGTTGAAGCAGCCTTTTAAATGAACCGACCTCTGATTTACAAAATGGCATCCATCCCGCTGTGATTAGTTCAGGTGAGAGCAACTTTTTCTCAGTGGTTTTTTTCAGCGATAAATATTTTCAGCGAGATGTCTACGAGATGCCGAAAGTAACGCTCGCCGCTATTTTGGCCGTTAGTTTCAGCAAGTCTGATCTTTACGCCAAAAAAAAAGTATTATTATTTCTCGTCATTAATTACATGCCAAAAGTAGCGCTCAGCGATAAGTGAGCGATAAGTGGGTGTCAGTTTCCATTTTATGGCTAAATGGGGGATATCTGGGGGTTATACCTCATCTCAGCGTTAAAATGGATGTTAAGTGGATGCAAAAAAAGTGGAAAGTCTAGCCCTATGTCTTTACTTATACTGATTTCTTTAAGTGTCTCGTCCTCTATAGACCCTTGGTTCCCCATTAGTTCCGGAATGTTTATTGTGTATTCTACCTTGAAGATAGATACAAATATTTGTCTAATGTCTCTGCCATTTCCTTATTGCCCATTATAATTTCTCCTGTCTCTGCCTCTAATTGGCCCACATTTACTTTCACTAATCTCTTTCTATTTACATACCTATAGAAACGTTTCCAATCTGTTTTTATGTCTCTTGCTAATTTACTCTCATAATCTTTTTTTCTCTTTCCTCATCAATTTCTTGGCTCAGCTCAGCCTCTTCCTCTTGCTGCCCCGCTTTCTGTAGCCTGTCCATCTTGGAAATTGTGTACCTTTACCGACATGACAAAGAACCCTTGTTATTGTCAGTCGAGAGAGGCGGGAGTCGGCGAGAGGCAGCGGCCTATAAAGGCTCAGCAGTCGGGCAGTCCGGGGAACGTCGAGAGAGGCGGGAGTCGGCGGGAGGCAGCGGCCTATAAAAGCTCAGCAGTCGGGCAGTCCGGGGAGCATCGAGAGAGGCGGGAGTCGGCGAGAGGCAGCGGCCTATAAAGGCTCAGCAGTCGGGCAGTCCGGGGAACATCGAGAGAGGCGGGAGTCGGTGAGAGGCAGCGGCCTATAAAGGCTCAGCAGTCGGGCAGTCCGGGGAACGTCGAGAGAGGCGGGAGTCGGCGAGAGGCAGCGGCCTATAAAGGCTCAGCAGTCGGGCAGTCTGGGGAGCGTCGAGAGAGGCGGGAGTCGACGAGAGGCAGCGGCCTATAAAGGCTCAGCAGTCGGGCAGTCCGGGGAACGTCGAGAGAGGCGGGAGTCGGCGAGAGGCAGCGGCCTATAAAGGCTCAGCAGTCGGGCAGTCCGGGGAGCGTCGAGAGAGGCGGGAGTCGGTGAGAGGCAGCGGCCTATAAAGGGAGAACGATAGTGATAGGGGATTCAATTGTAAGGGGAATGGATAGGCGTTTCTGCAGCCGCAACCGAGACTCCAGGATGGTATGTTGCCTCCCTGGTGCAAGGGTCAAGGATGTCTCGGAACAGGTGCAGGACATTCTAAAAAGGGAGGGAGAACAGCCAGTTGTCGTGGTGCACATTGGTACCAACAACATAGGTAAAAAAAGGGATGAGGTCCTACGAAACGAATTTAAGGAGCTAGGAGCTAAATTAAAATGTAGGACCTCAAAAGTATAATCTCAGGATTGCTACCAGTGCCACGTGCTAGTCAGAGTAGGAATCGCAGGATAGCGCAGATGAATACGTGGCTTGAGCAGTGGTGCAGCAGGGAGGGATTCAAATTCCTGGGGCATTGGAACCGGTTCTGGGGGAGGTGGGACCTGTACAAACCGGACGGTCTGCACCTGGGCAGGACCGGAACCAATGTCCTAGGGGGAGTGTTTGCTAGTGCTGTTGGGGAGGAGTTAAACTAATATGGCAGTGGGATGGGAACCAATGCAGGGAGACAGAGGGAAACAAAAAGGAAACAAAAGCAAAAGACAGAAAGGATATGAGGAAAAGTGGAGGGCAGAGAAACCCAAGGCAAAGAACAAAAAGGGCCACTGTACAGCAAAATTCTAAAAGGACAAAGGGTATTAAAAAAACAAGCCTGAAGGCTTTGTGTCTTAATGCAAGGAGTATCCGTAATAAGGTGGATGAATTAACTGTGCAAATAGATGTTAACAAATATGATGTGATTGGGATTACGGAGACGTGGCTCCAGGATGATCAGGGCTGGGAACTCAACATCCAGGGGTATTCAACATTCAGGAAGGACAGAATAAAAGGAAAAGGAGGTGGGGTACCATTGCTGGTTAAAGAGGAGATTAATGAAATAGTTAGGAAGGAAATTAGCTTGGATGATGTGGAATCTATATGGGTAGAGCTGTAGAACACCAAAGGGCAAAAAACGTTAGTGGGAGTTGTGTACAGACCACCAAACAGTAGTAGTGATGTTGGGGAGGGCATCAAACAGGAAATTAGGGGTGCATGCAATAAAGGTGCAGCAGTTATAATGGGTGACTTTAATATGCACATAGATTGGGCTAACCAAACTGGATGCAATACGGTGGAGGAGGATTTCCTGGAGTGCATAAGGGATGGTTTTCGAGACTAATATGTCGAGGAACCAACTCGGGGGGAGGCCATCTTAGACTGGGTGTTGTGTAATGAGAGAGGATTAATTAGCAATCTCATTGTGCGAGGCCCCTTGGGGAAGAGTAACCATAATATGGTGGAATTCTGCATTATGATGGAGAATGAAACAGTTAATTCAGAGACCATGGTCCAGAAATTAAAGAAGGGTAACTTTGAAGGTATGAGGTGTGAATTGGCTGGGATAGATTGGCGAATGATACTTAAGGGGTTGACTGTGGATGGGCAATGGCAGACATTTAGAGACCGCATGGATGAACTACAACAATTGTACATTCCTGTCTGGCGTAAAAATAAAAAAGGGAAGGTGGCTCAACCGTGGCTATCAAGGGAAATCAGGGATAGTATTAAAGCCAAGGAAGTGGCATACAAATTGACCAGAAATAGCAGTGAACCTGGGGACTGGGAGAAATTTAGAACTCAGCAGAGGAGGACAAAGGGTTTGATTAGGGCAAGGAAAATGGAGTACGAGAAGAAGCTTGCAGGGAACATTAAGACGGATTGCAAAAGTTTCTATAGATATGTAAAGAGAAAAAGGTTAGTAAAGACAAACGTAGGTCCCCTGCAGTCAGAATCAGGGGAAGTCATAACGGGGAACAAAGAAATGGCAGACCAATTGAACAAGTACTTTGGTTCGGTATTCAATAAGGAGGACACAAACAACCTTCCGGATATAAAAGGGGTCAGAGAGTCTAGTAAAGAGGATGAACTGAAGGAAATCCTTATTAGCCGGGAAATTGTGTTGGGGAAATTGATGGGATTGAAGGCCGATAAATCCGCAGGGCCTGATGGACTGCATCCCAGAGTACTTAAGGAGGTGGCCTTGGAAATAGCGGATGCATTTACAGTCATTTTCCAACATTCCATTGACTCTGGATCAGTTCCTATCGAGTGGCGGGTAGCCAATGTAACCCCACTTTTTAAAAAAGGAGGGAGAGAGAAAACAGGGAATTATAGACCGGTCAGCCTGACCTCAGTAGTGGGTAAAATGATGGAATCAATTATTAAGGATGTCATAGCAGCGCATTTGGAAAGAGGTGACATGATAGGTCCAAGTCAGCATGGATTTGTGAAAGGGAAATCATGCTTGACAAATCTTCTGGAATTTTTTGAGGATGTTTCCAGTAGAGTGGACAAGGGAGGAATTTTTGTGGTATATTTGGACTTTCAGAAGGCTTTCGACAAGGTCCCACACAAGAGATTAGTGTGCAAAGTTAAAGCACATGGGATTGGGGGTAGTGTGCTGACATGGATTGAGAACTGGTTGTCAGACAGGAAGCAAAGAATAGGAGTAAATGGGTACTTTTCAGAATGGCAGGCAGTGACTAGTGGGGTACTGCAAGATTCTGTGCTGAGGCCCCAGCTGTTTACATTGTACATTAATGATTTGGACGAGGGGATTAAATATAGTATCTCCAAATTTGCGGATGACACTAAGTTGGTGGCAGTGTGAGCTGCGAGGAGGATGCTATGAGGCTGCAGAGTGACTTGGATAGGTTAGGTGAGTGGGCAAATGCATGGCAGATGAAGTATAATGTGGATAAATGTGAGGTTATCCACTTTGGTGGTAAAAACAGAGAGACAGACTATTATCTGAATGGTGACAGATTAGGAAAAGGGGAGGTGCAACGAGACCTGGGTGTCATGGTACATCAGTCATTGAAGGTTGGCATGCAGGTATAGCAGGCGGTTAAGAAAGCAAATGGCATGTTGGCCTTCATAGTGAGGGGATTTGAGTACAGGGGCAGGGAGGTGTTGCTACAGTTGTACAGGGCCTTGGTGAGGCCACACCTGGAGTATTGTGTACAGTTTTGGTCTCCTAACTTGAGGAAGGACATTCTTGCTATTGAGGGAGTGCAGCGAAGGTTCACCAGGCTGATTCCCGGGATGGCAGGACTGACCTATCAAGAAAGATTGGATCAACTGGGCTTGTATTCACTGGAGTTCAGAGGAATGAGAGGGGACCTCATAGAAACGTTTAAAATTCTGATGGGTTCAGACAGGTTAGATGCAGGAAGAATGTTCCCAATGTTGGGGAAGTCCAGAACCAGGGGTCACAGTCTAAGGATAAGGGATAAGCCATTTAGGACCGAGATAAGGAGAAACTTCTTCACCCAGAGAGTGGTGAACCTGTGGAATTCTCTACCACAGAAAGTTGTTGAGGCCAATTCACTAAATATATTCAAAAAGGAGTTAGATGAAGTCCTTACTACTAGGGGAATGGCGAGAAAGCAGGAATAGGGTACTGAAGTTACATGTTCAGCCATGAACTCATTGAATGGCAATGTAGGCTAGAAGGGCTGAATGGCCTACTCCTGCACCTATTTTCTATGTTTCTATTTTTCTCTGTCACAGACTGTTTAATTTCAGAAAGAAAGAATTACTTGCATTTATATAGCTTCTTTCACAACCTTAGGACATTTCAAAGTGCTTTATGTTCAATGAAGTACTTTTGAAGTGTTGTAATGTCGGAAGTCTGACAACAATTTGAGAATTTTCATCAATTCTCTTATGAAATTCCAAAAGAAAAAGGTTGCACTTCTTCTGAGTTTCAGGATAATGTATCCATTTAATTGAAGTGTTCCATGTCCAGGAGTTATACAGATCATTTAGTACACAAGGTGATACCCTTGAATTGTGAATATGCTTTATTGGTAAATATATCTCTGCTGTCTGAAATGTACAAAATATAAATGAATGGCAGCTTGTAGCTTTAACACTTCCGTTTTCTGACCTTTAGAATCATTAAACTTCCTCCTGCATGGAGAGGGTTCTGGAAGTTAAGGAGTTGGCACTCATTACCTGTGCCATTACCTTCCACATGGTCCTGGCTGTTTGCCACCCACTCTAACTATACCACACCATGCCTAATTTCAGTTTGCATAATCTTGATGTCATTCTCTGAGATGTTTCAGGCTCCCTTCAGCCTGATTAACTTTTCGATCCACGCCTTCAAATTACTGCATGGTAGGTCAGCTTTAAATTCTGCATGGTTTACATGTTTCGTGATCAGGGCACAGCAAGAGGCCACGGACTGAAATGGTTTGAACAAAAACCTGTGGAACTGTTGGGCGGGAGAAAGAGTGCCAGCCTGGGGCAGGTGGTGACTCATAACTGATTAATGCAATTACTGCGGTCAGGAGCGAGACCCGATTAACATCGAGACAAAGGGTTTTGATACAGTCAAGCAGAGAAGCCCGTGGATTAATTGGCCAGAGGGGAAAAAACAGTTCTGTATGGAGACTACAAGTCTTCAAAAACTCAGGACCACAAAAGATCCCACAAGGCTTGCATTTTTGGATAGCAAGGCATAAAAGATAAGGAGTTATCTTTGGCCCTGTTGATTCCATGCATAGATGAGTGATGGAAGCAACAGTTAATGAGGTGTGAATTGTGGCCATCCAAACAAATCCAAACCCATCATTACAGCCATCAAAACTCATCCAGACCCATTAACTGAAAGCTGCCCAGCAGGAGACTTGTATAATCGAATGGATATATATGAAGCAGCTCACAGAAGGAAAACACCTCAGAACAACAGGTCAAAGGAACAACGACCATGAAGGGGAACAATGGAAAGAAGAACAAGAAGAGGGAGATGACGAGAAGGAAACACAAGCAGGAGGAGAGACAAGCAGAGAAGCAAGCAGCCAGAATCCACCATCTTTCCTCGCTCTACGAGCCTATAGTCAACAACAGCAGCAACTGGCTGAGTGGGTGATTGTATGTCTTCGATCAATCTCTAAAAAGTCTTGTTCTGTAATTGTTAGTTGTTTTTTGTGTAATAAACGAACAGTTGGGTTTAAGTCTAAACATTGTGTTACGTGGAGTCCTTCCTGTAATTCCCGACATCTACGAATCAAAGTAGATTGGAAAACGAACACCCTACATGAAATGGCTACCATGGCAGGACCTTGGAGTTTGGAATAGGATAACAGACACAAATCAAGGGCAAGAAACCCTGGGGAGACTTGGTTAAGTCTCAGGTCAGCTAAGGTAGTCAGAGAAAGTAATAATATGAAGAGCAGCTAGGGCAACCAGAGGAGGGAAACAGTAGGCTGGAATAATCCCAGGTTGACTAGGGTAGCCACAGAGAAAAGGCATCGCGGGTAGTCTGCGAAGGGGTCTCAGGGAGGCCAGAAGTAATCTCATGGATGGCCAGGGCAACTGGTGAAAACAGTCTCGGATAGGCTGGAGTAAACTCGGGTTGACTGGGGTAGTCACAGAGAAGGGTGAGGTAATCTCAAGGGCAGCTAGGGCAACCGGAGGAGAGAAACAGTCTCGGATAGGCTAGAGTAATCTCGGGTCGACTAGGGTAGCCACAGAGAGAAGCCAGAGTAACAGTAACCGCAGGTCACTGTGAGGTGGTCTCAGGGGAGACCAAGGTAGTCAGGAATAATTTCTCAGCCAGTGGAAAACGAACACCCTACAATGCTGCATCCTTAATGTCTACTCTGTTAGCCTGAGCCCTCCCCCCCCACCCCCCACCCCTCCCTCCCCCCACCCCCCCACCGCACACACACACTTTTCCCATGTCTATTCTGGGTCTCATGGCATTAATAGCCAGTTGCTGGTGGGATCTGCTCCTTTGTCCCACCTAGCAATATTGAAATGAACTGAGACCAGGATTCCTAATGGGGATGATGTCATGGATTTGATGGGCAAGATCCTGCATCACTGCAGTTAATGGCAACAGATTGGAATTTGTCATTTTTACAAGTAGGTAACAAGCATATATAAAGAACTTGTGTGTACAACTTACTGTTACAAAATAGGTTCTTGAGTAACTGAAGCAATGAGAATGCACAGCATCACTGGGGTATTAATAAGGCACACTCTTGGCAGCTGGCGAATAGATACTAAAAAAAACCAAATTGGATAAAACCAAATATTTTTGCAATGGTAACAATATTAATTGTTCATTTTTAGGATGGCAGCAGAGATACAAAAGGTATTGCTTTAGATTCTTGTTCAATCTCTTCTTGAAAATCCTCTAGTAATTGAAAAAGACATTTATTTTTCAATCTGCTCTCATTCCATCAACTCTCAATGAATCAGCCAGTGGTAGCACTCTCGCCTCTGAGTCAGTCAGGTGATGGGTTTAAGTCCCATTCCAGAGACTTGAATCTAAGCTGACACTTTTAGTGCAGTATTGAGGGAGTGCTGCACCGTTGGAGGCACCTTTTCTCAGATGAGACGTTAAACTGAAGCCCTGTCTGCCTTCAAAGATAAATGTTAAACATCCCATGTCATTATTTCAAATAAGAGTAGGAGATTTCTCCCTGGTGTCCTGGCCTATATTTATCTCTCCACCACTCAACAATACCACTAAGACATATTTTCTGGTCATTATCTCATTGCTGTTTTAGGGACCTTGCTGTGCACAAATTGGCTGCAGTGCTTCTCTACATTACGCATTTAAAAAAGTACTTAATTGACTGTAAAGCATTTTGAGATGTCCAGAGGTTATGAAAGACGCTATATAAAAGCAAGCTCTTACTTTGCCATTTATTGTGGAAATTTGCCTTAGAGCAGAGTTTCACCCTTACACTGAATTCCTCTAATGGCTTACATCACTGCCTGCCAATCCACATGTATTAACATTTCAAATAAACTGTCCCAGCCATCAAAGTAACTTTGGAGTTAATTGGCAATGGAACAAAGTAATTTTCTGCTTTCTCGTAAACACACTGGAGCGAATAATACATTCCCCATGCAACAATATTGACGCTGGCACTGTTCAGGCATTACCCGTGCATGAAACAGCTGATCTCATGTGACAACACAGACCTTGTGATCTGTGTACATCTTCAACAGCATGCCAGGAATGCCAGGGCCACATTATAGGGTACCAGCAACCAATGAAGACTATTGGCTGCCAATTGGGCACTGAACATCGGTGGAGGGAAAGCAGCCAGCACATCACGGTGGACAAGGGGCAGGGGGCATTTGGGTATTGGGCATGGGGAGCCATCAGCGTCAGAGGACCAAGTGTACTGGGCAGGCAATAGACAGAATTGCTTGAACTTCAAATGTATAGGAGGCTTCCCCTTCAGTGCTCATTCCACCTGGGCACTATATGGCTGGAGTGTGGACAGGTGCTTCAGCCTCATTGTGAGGCAGGTGCCTCATTTAAATGAAAGTAAAAAATATAATGAGCCTCGTACATCACTTGTGTGTGAGCTCTTGGTCCCCTTTGTGCTCACTGCCCTATTTTCTGGGACACTTGCCTTTGATTAGCCCCATCAACTGCAGTCCTCCATTTTGGATTTTGGTTAATAATTCAGCTTCTATTTTAACTCTAGCTATTTTAAAATCTGTATGAAATTTCCCTGTTTATCACAACTGCCTAATGGCATGAAAACTTTTGAGGGGTAATGTTCTGCTTTTGCCTCCTGACTGTTTCTATGCCTCAGCACATATGCTGCTGCCTCCGGTGGCTGAGTCCCTAATGATATCTTCCAGAGGAATAATTGTATTTTTAAGAGGTCTTTAAAACATTCCCTCATGATTGTTCAAAATGCATCAGCACCAGCCATCATCATGCCTTGGAATGTAGGTCTCAATACCTTGGCATCATGAAAATTGAAGCGCAAATACGCTATTTTTACATTGCCAATTCTCTGTAGTGCTTATTCAGTCTTTCTCAGCTACAGTTTTACCTTGTTATAATACTTCTGCGATATCCTCATGACCTCCCTCCGTTCTACTTTGAATACATTGCTGGATAAATTTGGGTTAAGAGTACTCTTTTATTCTCGGGGAAACATGAGACGATTAAGGATTATGGAATTAGACAAATTGGATTAAAAACTGGTTAGAATGGAATAAACAGACATTTGGGGCCAAAATTGCTGTTTCCCATAAGGCCTCTGACCACCTGAAAGTGACGGCCATGGGACAGCGTGGAATGGCTACTGACTTGCGGCATTACCCTCATGGTTTTTTTTCGCGGTGTGAAGGTCAGCCCTGCTCCCCCCACTTTCGCCCCCCTGCTGCAGATGCATCGTTAATGACATCATCAGAGTGCGCACCACGGTGGATCCGCCCCAGAAGGTAAACTTACTTCAAAAAATCTTCCAGCCGCCTGTCGGTGCCAATGCCAGTTTTTTGGGTCGGTACACAGTGCTAGCTCAAGACTGCCAGCGGCCTTTAAAGGCATGTTGTGTGTAGCAGCATTCTTGTTGCCGAGATTTTTTCGGTCTTTTCAAAATGTTGCCAGTTGCCTTGTTCAGAGCAGGATTGAGTTATAGTGGGCTCGGCTCTCCAATCTCTACAAGAGAGAGAAGTTTTATGTTATTTTTACAAGTTTGCCAGTTGCCTTGTTCAAAGCGAGATTGAGTGCTAGTGGGCAAGGATCTTCAATCTCTACCACAGGGAGTTATGATTTTGGAGGCTCTGCTTGTAGAGGCAAACTAAATGGGGTCAGAGCTGGCAGCGGAACGACCCCTGCATATTGTGCACGGCAGAAAGGCACAAAGGAGAAGGTGGCGCTGTTTCCAACGGCTCCAGAGGCAAAGGGCAAGGGACACAGCACACATGGCTGCCCAACAGGCAGAAAGCCATAGAGGTGGCAACAGACCTCAACTGAGAGAAGTGGCCCAGGAAGGACCTGCCATCAGGAGGAGAGTCAGGTACGCTGATCCCACGCTCCAGATAGTGGACAAAATCGAGAGAAGGCAGGATGCACAGGAGACAGATACTTGCCAGCAGCAGGCTGCAGAGAGTGAGGAGCAGCAAGAGCATGAGGGAGAAGCCAATAGAAAGACGGGAGCATAGACATGGGGGCAGAAGGCCCTATTGTGCAAGGGTCTACAGACAGCAGTTTTCCGACATGGACTTGACAGATGACCAGTGTCTCCGGAGACTGTGATTCCGCAAGGACATTGTGATGGAGCTGTGCAATCTCCTGCAGCCAGACCTGCAACCTCAAACAAGGTTGAGGACAATTCTGACCATCACATCCAATGTGACCATAGCACTTACTTTCTATGCGACTGGATCTTTCCAAGCTGCTACAGCAGACACCTTGAACATTTCGCAGTTTGCCGTGCATAGCTCCATCCGTCTTGTGACAGATACTCTCTATGAGAGGAGGAGGAACTACATATTCTTCCCGATGAGCAGGGAGAAGCAATTGGAGCAGCAGACCGGATTTGTGCGGATTGTGGGCTTCCCTAGGGTTCAGGGCACCATAGACTGCACCCACGTCGCATTGAGGGCACCAGAGAACAATCCGAGATGTTCCATAACCGCAAGGGATTCCACTCCTTCAATGTCCAGCTGGTGTGTGACCACAACTGCAAAATCATGGCAGTTGATGCCCGGTATCCTGGCAGCAGCCACAATGCTTTTATCCTGTGCCAGACCGATGTGCCCGGCATGTTTGTTGGGCTAAACCAAGACTGCGGCTGGCTGCTGACACCCCATCGCAACCCCAGGACTGCTGCGCAGCAAGCCTACACTGACTCTCATTCAGCCACCAGGTGTATCATTGAGCAGACCATCGGAATCCTTAAACAGAGGTTCCATTGCCTGGATCGCTCCGGAGAACTGCAGTACCAGCCGGAGCAGGTGTCCCGATTCATGGTCGACTGCTGTATGTTTCACAACCTGGCAATCATGAGGGCACAACCATTGGAGGACGAGCCTGCAGTAGCACCTGAGGAGGAGGACCAGGAGGAAGCGGCGAAGGAGGAAGAGGAAGAGAGGGAGGAGCACAATGTGCAGGAGGAGGACCAGGATCCGGTCGCTGGTCACACAGGAGGCGGTGTCGCCATCCAAACCCTGCAAGAGAAGTGCAAAACTGTCTAATTGCTGCTCGTTTCCATTGAGTTCATGCGCACTTTACCCTTCATCTTTGCATTCCCATGGCCAATCCAAAGAGCCCACATCATTGGCCACAGTGAAATGAGAGACCTGCACATTTATTAAAACACAAAATAAAGATTTATTACACAAGAAAGAATGGAGCAAAAAAACATACACATAATCATTTATCACCCTTGTGCATTTCCTTGTAAACTCTCTTATGCCAACTGATTCTTGAACAATGTTGCATTGTCTCCCCTGTGGCTGCAAAATGGCTCTGGGAAGCCTGCTGTGTTTCAGGTGTAGAATCTACAGATGTCCTTCTCGGACGCCCTCGACCAGCTCTGGCCCTGGAAGGACCGTCTGCAGACCCTCCTCAGTGCGTTCAGTCGAGATTGGCTCGGGCAATTCCATGCTTGGCGGCAATGGCAGAGTGAGAGGTCTCGGCTCAGGACTGCTGTGATCCTGAGAGACCATATCAGGATTCTTGTCCGAGGAGCCTGCGCCACTCCCCGGGGCAGCACCTCACCATCCCCACCAATCTGCGGGAGCACAGGTCAGTGGTGTGGCGCGACACTGCAAGGTCCCCCGCAGACCATGGTGGACCCAGCCGCGATGGCAACAGTCAGATCTCGCGTGGCATCCAACTTAGACTGCATGAGAGCAGACACAGTCTCGATGCCACCAGAGACGACCACAGTAAGATGCTCCGTGGCCTGTTGCCCAGAGTGCATGAGAGCATTCTGAGCTTGCAGGGCCATGGTCATCCTCTCCAGAGCAGCACTCAGACATTTCTTCCCTTGCGCCTGTGCTGTAATGGCAGCTGCCACATCGCCCACGACACGTGGCATCACAGCTGGATCACACAGAGTCCACTATCGTCTGCACACTGGCAATGATGGCCTTCATGGTGTATGCAGAGCTGTCCACAATGCGGGAGGCGGTCTCTTCCATGCTCCTGACCACTTGCGACAGGCTCTCGGGCACCCTTGTCATTGTCCCCAACACCTGCGAATGCATGGCTTCCACCCTTCCTTCATAAGCCCCAACAGCAATGGGCTAGTCTGACTCCTCTGCAGCAGAACTCGGGTGCGAACTCACCCGCTGGAGAGATGGCACCCGAGGTTGCCTTTGCCCTTCATCATGCTGCAGCCCCCTAGGCGCCGGTGCACCACCCAGTGCAGACCCATCTGCTAAATCTAACACTCCCGACCGCGTACTCCCATTATCTGAGCTGGCGCGTGCAAGTGTAGGAGGCAGTGACACGGTGCTGCCAGCAGTGTCCCCCTCATCCTCGGCCTCATCGGAGATGCTAGCAATAGATGGAATGGGCTCTAGGGTCTCATCCTGGCTTTGGCTCCCAGTGGCCTCAAGGGTGTCGTCCTGGCTTTTGCTCACACTCTGAGTTTCATCTGCAATCATAAATGGCACAAGGGGTCCCATAAGGGTGAGCTAGGGCATTGCACCATGCAGCCTGTAACTTGCACACAATCACAAGCAAACGCGTGGTAGGCACTTGGACTTTCAGGGAGAGACGGCATTAAAGGAAGACTTTCACTTACCCATGCTGCCCCCAGTGGGATTCACACTGCCGGCAGCCACAGTGAAGGCAACATGTGGGCCCACTAGCGGCTGTACCCTTTCTTCAAGAGGAGTGAACTGCTGGATATCTGGCTCGCCCCCACCAGTCCTTTGTTGCTGTAAATGGTTGGGAGAAACCTTTACCTGCAAAGCAAAGTTGGGTTGCTGAGTAGCAATGTCATGAGGTCTCGGCAATGAATGCAAGTGTGGGTCCATTACATGCAGGTGTAACTGTGACATGAGAGGGAGCCTCCATTGCGGGAACGCACACACATATATGCAGGCCTCAGCAAACAAATGGTGCTTCAGGGACGATATAGTGAAGGTGGAAAATAAGAGATGGTGAAGGAGAGGCTCGAATATGGAAGGTGAAGAGTTGGGAGAACATGTACTCACTTTCATCAGGCGAATGATGTCGTTCAGCCTTTTGTGGCATTGGGTGGCAGTTCGGGCATGAATGGAGGTCCCCGAGATCTCCACAATGCTCGCTCTCCAGGCATTAACAAACACAGTGCGAATCGGTCTGCCTGTGTCGGGATAAAGAATGTACCTCCGAAAAAAGGATGCCTCCCCTTCTGCGCTTGTGCGGAAAAATAATGACGTTTTTTACGTGACTGCTATGAGCGCCCATGCCCAGTACAGCTCCCGGTCTGCATTCAGCAATTTTTAAAGAGCCAGTTGTGTGTTAGAACTGTGTGAGAACTTTAATTTTCAGTGGAAAAATCGGAGTTACAATATGCAACGCGGCTCAAGTACCAAGAAATTTCCACAGGACGAAGTGGAGGCACTAGTTACTGTAATTGAGGCTACATGGCATGGGCTGGACACCAACAGAGATCACATAAAAGTTTCACCAAAAGAAATGAAATAACGTTGGAATCAACTTGCAGAAGATTACTGTGCAGTGGTGACCACTCCGAGGTCTGGAGGCCAGTGCAAAAAGTGTCAAAACCCTGGTCAAGTAGTTACTGTAATAATATTTGCATTTATTCACTGGAATTGTAATTGGAAATGTGACTATCTGTATGTCCCACCCAACAAAAAGACACCCTCTCTAACACGCTATATTTTCATCTTTGCAGAGGAAGATAGCACACCACAAAGATAAAGAACTCGAACAGAAGGAGGCCCGGCAAATCTGCACCCACTGACACCCTTGGAAGAGAAGGTCGCTGCTTTGATGGGTCCTGCCTGGAGAAAAGCAATCAGTACTGCACAAGCTGGGCCCACACTCAAGGGACAGGGTAAGTCCTGCAAATTTCACATTCTGGCTTTGCTAAAAGTCAAGTACTGTGTGGGCTAGCCATGCTTCGGTTCATGGGGATGTTGCCATCAGCTACGCTTTGGTTAATGCAATGTGGTTCTTCAAGTGAACTTGCTGCTTGTGCTGTGTGAGCCTATTCATGCCACCCTGCCCCCTCCTCTGCTGCTAACCATTTGTCTGTCCTGTTATATTTTGCAGAACTTGAGGCCAACCCTAATGAAGTCGATGCAGAAGAAGATTCAAACATGGAGCACCAAGAGCATGGGGGTGAGGGGGAGGGGGAGAGGCAGGGGGAGGGGGAGGAGGTACTGGTGCTGCCCATTGAGGTGCCAGCCCTTTTCCTGAATGGTACGAGTGTTGGGACATTCCATAGTTTCACACAGTCTGAGTCTGCGCATTCCAGTAGGGTGCAGCAAGGCACACTAGGACCCCACCGTCTGAGGCTGCAGGTCCCAGTGGGATGCAGAGAGCCACACCCAGGGTGAGGAGGGAAAGGAGAGCTCGACAGTGCTCTCCTGAGTTGCAGGATGTAACAGATGTGGTTCAGATGATGGCAATGAGTGCGGAGAGCATTGACCTTACGCAATCACTCCTGGACACCATCCACTGGTGGGTGATGAGGTATTGGGACTGTCGGGAGAAGTAATAATACTCTCACGAGAAATGGGAACACTGTCCGGGCATATGAGAGGAGGGAATATCGCAGGTAGCTGATACACTGTCGGTGAACATGAGGGAGGTAATGTTGCAGGTAGTTGAGACACTGTCAGGGCACATGTGGAGGGAATGTTGGAGTTAGCTGCTGCAATAAGGGAACATGCCTAGACCCTGTGGCCATAGACGGAATGAACTGCAACTCTCACTCTAATCCCCAGACCAGCCTCTGAAGAGGCCCAAGCCGGGCCTTCCACATTACCGCCTGCCCACGCCCTCCATCAAGAAGTGTTCATTACTCGAGATGCTCAAAAGAATAAGCTTGGTACTAACCTGAGAAACGCTGCGCCACCGCCTGCAGGCAGGGGTGGAGTCACCAAGACCAAGTGCAGCGGGTGGTCTTAGAATAACATGGAGAACAGATGGGTGCTGCCTTTGTTTGCTGCTGCTTTTGTTATTATTGTTGTTACTGTTGTAACTGTTCTCAAATTAAAAGATTTTGTAAGTGACGTAAATTTACAAGTTTAAAAGTTAGTAAGTAAGTTTGTAAGTGATCTTAACTGAAAACTTTAAAGTTTGACACAAGAATAACTTTTTTAAAGTTAAGTTAAATACAAACAAGTGTTAAAGTTTTGAATAAAATATATTTTCAATTGTAACTGAATCATTTATATTATTTGTTCCATTGTTAACTAAATAAGAATAATTTACATTATTTGTTCCATTAGCACAACACAACATTACGGAATAGGTCCAAACAGTAAACATGGTCCATTTGGAATAGTTGCCACTGAGCCTTCAGGCAGCAAAGTGTTAATGGATGAGCTGCTGGCGCAAGGCTTGAGCAATCGTTAAAGGGGCACGATGGCCCGCCCTCCTCCGCTGTTGTGCTCTGGGTTCAGGTAGTTGCATGGCTTCCTCGTCCTCCTCCTCCTCCTCCTCCTCATCTGCATCTTTCTACTCATCATCAGCAACTCTCGCCTCAGGTGGGTCTACTACTACCAGCTACTGTTGCCTCATGATGGCTACGTTGTGCAGCATGCAGCAGACAACAGTGAATTGACCGACAATCTCAGGGGAGTATTGCAAGGAGCCTTCGGAATGATCCAGGCATCGGAAACACTCCTTCAAGATGCCAATGGTCCTTTCTATTATGCTGCGTGTTGCAATGTGTGCCATGTTGTATTCCCGGTCAGCTTCTGTCCGGGTTACGCGTAGGGGCATCATGAGCCAGGTGGCGAGGCTATACCCTTTGACTCCCAGCAGCCATCTAGGCGCTTCTGGCTACTGCTGAAACATGGCAGATATAGCGCTCTCGCATAGGATGAATTCATCATGGATGCGCCCAGGGTATCTCGCATCAACCGCCATGATGCAATGTATGTTGACACTGACGAGCTGCATATTCACAGAGTGGAAGCCTTTCTGTTCCTGTACATCTCGGAATCCTCCAAAGGTGTTCACAAGGCAATATGGGTATAATCAATGCAGCCCTCTACTTTTGGGAAGCCAGCAATCCTGGAGAAGCCCACAGCCCTGTCACGCATTGCCTGGGTGGTCATGGAGAACATTATGTAGTCATTCCTCCGAGCATATAGTGCAGCAGTCACCTGCCGAATGTGTTGCATGTTGAGAAATGGTGCATACATGCCCAGTTGTAGCCTAGAATGATCCAGATGCATAAAATGAAAGTGCAGCTGTAACCTTTACCTCAACTGACAAAGCAGTCATCCTGACACTTCATGGTGCAGGTCTGCTTTTATTAACGCACAGATCTTGGTTACAACTTTTTTGCGGAAACGCAGGTTTCTCACACAGTCTGCATCACTCAGGTGCAGGTATGAACGCCTGTCTTGATATACCTGATGTGGATAAGGCCTCCTGCCCATCATCCTACGTGCTCTGAGGTTCCTCAGGTGATGATGTCTAAGCAATTCTCTCCTCCACAGCACAATCATGCAGAAGCCTTACACAAGGTATGGCATTGTCAATGTTTCCCCCAGAATTTAATTGTCGCTTTGCAAGAAACTCAAAACAGCAGGAGAGATTACTCACACCTTCTTTCCTCTTTCTCTCCCCAAGGTGGACGCCCTGGTATGGACCGCACCTTGGTCTGCGCATGCTTAGAACGGGAAGCTAGGCATTCATTAAAGGAACAAAGTTTAATGCAATTCTTTAATTTTGTTTTTTTTCCAAACAACCATTCCACCTAGGAACATCTCATCACCGGGCTTGAGGGTCGGCCTGCAGTATCATTCCCTCGCCCGGACACAGGGGCTCGGCATCCACCCCTGCCCCTGGGCTTCTTTTGAAGCTGTTGTACAGCCTATGGGTTCTCATCACTTCAGTTCGGCTTCCGGCCTAATCCACACCCCCCCACCCCCCCGAGCTTCTTTTGAAGATGTGCCCTGAGCCTCTGTGTCCGGGCAAGGGAATGATTCTGCCAGTCCACGATCCGACCTTTGAGCCTGGTGAGGAGACGTTCGGTGGTGGTGTGGCACTTTGAAAAAATCTAAAATTAAAGAATTGCTTTCGACTTCCATTTTCTCCCTTTTGACTTTGAAAAAATTAAGCTTCATGATGCATATTCTTTGCCTTCTTGAATCCCTCTCAAACTTTGCCTAAAAACAATGGCGTCCTTCTGTGGTGATTTTTTAATATGCACTGGTTTTTCTTAAGTGCCCAGAAGGTTTTTTGGGAGTGGACATATATGCCGTCCTCGGAAAAATATAAGTTGGCCAAACTTGCTCAAAAGTGGAAAACGTGGCGCAGACATCAGGTTACGTCCCCATGATGCAAAAAAAAACTAACCTAAAAACATTTTAACTAACTGGGTTACGCTGGCGCAGAAACTTTTGGGAAACTTGGATATTTTAATTTACGCCAAAAAATGCAGCGCATGCCAAACAAATGGCGCAGATAACTGGGGAAAATTGAGCCCTATAACAATACTGTAAGTGGACAAGAGCATAAAAAAAAGAGAATGGAATATTGCATTTTATGGCAAGGGGTGTGGAATATAAAAGTTAACATGTAATGGTGAACTAATATAAAATGTGAGTAAGATCATATTGTGTGCTGTGTGTAATTTTGGCCTTCACAATAGTATCATAAGGGCCGAAATTCAGGGTCCCGATAAGGCCCGTTACTGCCTGTTTGCAGCGGCCATGTGGCGGAATCCAATGGCCGCCGCTTTGCCATCAACTGGCTGCCACGACCGAAATTTAGTGCAGGAGTTCTTAGGGTGGTGTCCACTTCTGCCCCGATTGGCTGACCTCCGTGGCGGTACGGGGCTTGTGGCACTGATGATGCAATTAAAGTGCGCACCACTGCCGCTCCACCCTGGAAGCTATTTTCAACATAAAAAAGGCTGGCTGGTTAGTGACCATGCCCCCACCAGCTTTTTGGGTCGGTGCACTGTTGGAGACCGCCAGCTAGTTGTTGCAATCAGGTTTTGGGTGATCAGAATTTTTCGCGGATTTTCGTGCAACTTTGGAAAAACGGCAGCAGACTTGTGAGAACTTTTGCTGAGTGAGCAAACCTTTTTCACTCTCACTCAATAGTCATGGCCGGTGGGCATAATTCTCTGCTCCACAGAGGCCACCAAGTGAGGATCTGGCCTGCAGCCATAATGGGATCAGTTTTGGCAGAGGAACGGCTGCTGCACATTGTCAGAGGCAGGGAGGCATGCAGGAGGAGGTGTCACCGTCACCAATGGGTCCTCAGGCAGTGGGCAAGGGAGGCAGCAGCCGTGGCTGCCCAACATATAGAAGAGCCTGCAGATGGCCGCAGACCTCAACATCGAGAGGCTGGACAGGAGGGAGATGGTGTGAGGAGGAGGATGAGGTACACTGAACCCCCCACACATAGTGGGCGAGGAGCCTTGCCAGCAGCAGCCTGCCGAGGCTCTGCACCATCAGCAGGAAGAGGGAGAAGGCGCTCAGCCAGCTGGCATGGGAGGGGTCCAGCACATACCTCTGGCAAGGAGGCCCTACCGTCCAAGGGTGCACCGGCATCAGTTTCCCTTGCTACAGCTCAGCAACGAGCAATGTGTGAGAAGGCTGCGATTCACGAAGGACATCCTGACCAAGCTGTGCAATGTCCTGTGGTCAGATCTGGAGCCTCACACAAGGCTGAAGACAGCTGTCAGCGTAGAGACAAAAGTGACGATAGCTTTACGCTACAGGCTCGTTCCAGTCTGCAAGTGCAGACATCTCTAATATCTCCCAATTCTCTGTCCATCACTCCACCCACCAGGTCACCAATGCGCTATACAAGAGAAGACTCCAATATATATCCTTCTCCATGACCAGGGAGAAACAGGTGGAGCGCCAGGCTAGATTTGCCCGGATTGCAGGGTAACCTAGGGTGCAGGGGGGCATCGACTGCACACATGTCAGGATGAGAGCGCCATAACACTATCCAGAAATATTCATCAACAGAAAGGGATACTGTGGTGTATGTAGCACACAAATCATTGACTCCACACGGTCTGGTGTTGTAATAACTGCAGTGATCTTGGTCCTTTATTGTTTAGCTCCAGAGTGCCTCTCAGGTCTTGCAAGTACTTTCAGGTCTCCCACCACATGGCCCTCTGTGGTGCACCATTGTACTTATATTATACATTTAATGTACCTAGACAATACATAACATCTCACTTGCCGCCCCCCTTTAGTTCCAAAAGCCATTGCCGGAAACCTCGGCCTTGTTCGTCCTGGTGGGTTAGTGAGTGTGAGTCCATGACCATCCCATGCAGAGATTATTCGGTGCAAGCATGTTGTGTTTGCAGTCCTTGCATGGGTGATGAAGTGTCGGGTATAACCTCCAACAGAAAACAGGTTTACATAGACGGTACATTTGTATGGTACATACAATATGTGGTACAGCTGGTATGTCAAAAGATTGCAGGTGCACTGAACAGTTGTTTAATTCCAGCTCTGCTGGGTAAGGTACGGTGGTGGGATACTGCCCCCTTTTTACTGGGCTGCACTGAAACATAGAAACATAGAAACATAGAAACATAGAAAATAGGTGCAGGAGTAGGCCATTTGGCCCTTCGAGCCTGCACCACCATTCAATGATTTCATGGCTGAACATGCAACTTCAGTACCCCATTCCTACTTTCTTGCCATACCCCTTGATCCCCCTAGTAGTAAGGATTACATCTAACTCCTTTTTGAATATATTTAGTGAATTGGCTTCAACATCTGTCTGTGGTAGAGAATTCCACAGGTTCACCACTCTCTGGGCGAAGAAGTTTCTCCTCATCTCGGTCCTAAATGGCTTACCCCTTATCCTTAGACTGTGACCCCTGGTTCTGGACTTCCCCAACATTGGGAACATTCTTCCTGCATCTAACCTGTCTAAACCCATCAGAATTTTAAACGTTTCT
This sequence comes from Pristiophorus japonicus, assembly GCF_044704955.1. Taxonomy (NCBI): domain Eukaryota; kingdom Metazoa; phylum Chordata; class Chondrichthyes; family Pristiophoridae; genus Pristiophorus; species Pristiophorus japonicus. Next base: position 250,820,469 of record NC_091978.1, on the reverse strand, counting down.
ATGAGATCCCCTCTCATTCTTCTGAACTCCAGTGAATACAAGCCCAGTTGATCCAGTCTTTCTTGATATGTCAGTCCCGTCATCCCAGGAATCAGTCTGCTGAACCTTCGCTGCACTCCCTCAATAGCAAGAATGTCCTTCCTCAAGTTAGGAGACCAAAACTGTACACAATACTCCAGGTGTGGCCTCACCAAGGCCCTGTACAACTGTAGTAACACCTCCCTGCCACTGTACTCAAATCCCCTTGCTATGAAGGCCAACATGCCATTTGCTTTCTTAACCGCCTGCTGAACCTGCATGCCAACCTTCAATGACTAATGTACCATGAGTGAGACAGGGTATCGCAACTGATGCGTTGCCTCTGTGCTCAGTAGTCGCCTTAGCGGTTCATCTGCAGCCGCTGAACCCTTGCATTATTAGTCACGGGTCTGTTAACCCTTTTACTTATTTTACTTGCACCCCGTGATATGACTCTTTCCGTAAATCATTCGTGTCCATCATATTTAAACACAGTACCCATTCAGTATCACAAATCCTTCATATCCCTCGTTTCAACCTTTTAAGCACAGTAACCAACCAGCATCAACAAAAAAATGTAACTCTTATCCTATCACGTCACCATACCAGTCTCATTACTCCTTTAGACTCGCTCTTGCTTTACAAAAGCCCTTTGAAGGCTCCCAGGTGCATTACCCCTTTAAGACGCCATCTTGTGGTTCCCACGAGGCTTTCCTTGGGCTCCGCCATTTTAGTTGCTCTGCTGGTCTTTGTCTGCAGAGCACTGTTGCCACGAGGCCCGCCACCATCTTGAGCCCGCTGACAAAGAAGAAAGAAAGTATAAAATCACGCTTGAAGGGGGGAAATTCTGATCTCGGCTCCAACATTGCAGGTGGCACCTATAATCCGCACGTTGGTGATGATCCGAGCCTTCTCATTACAACAATCATGGTAGGAGGGACTGCAGTGGAGTGATTGTATCCTTTGGATAATTGTTGTAGATGTAGGGGAAGTAACACATAGCAAAGCAGTGGAAGCTTTTAAGGAGGCTAGATCGATTGTGCGATTAGACGTGCAGAGAAAGAAGCCCGTCTGGAAAGATCTTAGAAATGAAACTTGTTGCGTTCTCCCGGGTCATACCTGCCACCGCTGTAGCCTCCTCTCCTGCAGTTCCAGCCGCCGCTGTAACCTCCTCTCCTGCAGTTCCAGCCGCCGCTGTAGCCTCCTCTCCTGCAGTTCCAGCCGCCGCTGTATCCTCCTCTCCTGCAGTTCCGGCCGCCGCTGTAGCCTCCTCTCCTGCCGTTCCAGCCGTTGCTGTAACCTCCTCTCCTGTCATTCCAGCCGCCGCTGTAGCCTCCTCTCCTGTCGTTCCAGCCGCCGTTGTAACCTCCTCTCCTGTCGTTCCAGCCGCCGTTGTAACCTCCTCTCCTGTCATTCCAGCCGCCGCTGTAACCTCCTCTCCTGTCGTTCCAGCCGCCGCTGTAACCTCCTCTCCTGTCGTTCCAGCCGCCGTTGTAGCCTCCTCTCCTGTCGTTCCAGCCGCCGCTGTAGCCTCCTCTCCTGTCGTTCCAGCCGCCGCTGTAGCCTCCTCTCCTGTCGTTCCAGCCGCCGTTGTAGCCTCCTCTCCTGTCGTTCCAGCCGCCGTTGTAGCCTCCTCTCCTGCAGTTCCAGCCGCCGTTGTAGCCTCCTCTTCTGCCGTTCCAGCCGCCGTTGTAGCCTCCTCTCCTGTCGTTCCAGCCGCCGCTGTAGCCTCCTCTCCTGTCGTTCCAGCCGCCGTTGTAGCCTCCTCTCCTGTCGTTCCAGCCGCCGTTGTAACCTCCTCTCCTGTCATTCCAGCCGCCGCTGTAACCTCCTCTCCTGTCGTTCCAGCCGCCGCTGTAACCTCCTCTCCTGTCGTTCCAGCCGCCGTTGTAGCCTCCTCTCCTGTCGTTCCAGCCGCCGCTGTAGCCTCCTCTCCTGTCGTTCCAGCCGCCGTTGTAGCCTCCTCTCCTGTCGTTCCAGCCGCCGCTGTAGCCTCCTCTCCTGTCGTTCCAGCCGCCGTTGTAGCCTCCTCTCCTGTCGTTCCAGCCGCCGTTGTAGCCTCCTCTCCTGCAGTTCCAGCCGCCGTTGTAGCCTCCTCTTCTGCCGTTCCAGCCGCCGTTGTAGCCTCCTCTCCTGTCGTTCCAGCCGCCGCTGTAGCCTCCTCTCCTGTCGTTCCAGCCGCCGTTGTAGCCTCCTCTCCTGTCGTTCCAGCCGCCGTTGTAGCCTCCTCTCCTGTCGTTCCAGCCGCCGTTGTAGCCTCCTCTCCTGTCGTTCCAGCCGCCGCTGTAGCCTCCTCTCCTGTCGTTCCGGCCGCCGCTGTAGCCTCCTCTCCTGTCGTTCCAGCCGCCGCTGTAGCCTCCTCTCCTGTCGTTCCAGCCGCCGCTGTAACCTCCTCTCCTGTCATTCCAGCCGCCGCTGTAGCCTCCTCTCCTGTCGTTCCAGCCGCTGCTGTAGCCTCCTCTCCTGTCGTTCCAGCCGCCGCTGTAGCCTCCTCTCCTGTCGTTCCAGCCGCCGCTGTAGCATCCTCTCCTGCAGTTCCAGCCGCCGCTGTAGCCTCCTCTCCTGTCGTTCCAGCCGCCGCTGTAACCTCCTCTCCTGTCGTTCCAGCCGCCGTTGTAACCTCCTCTCCTGTCGTTCCAGCCGCCGTTGTAACCTCCTCTCCTGTCGTTCCGGCCGGCGCTGTAGTCTCTACCGCCGCCCGACTTTTACTCTGCTTGGGCCACCCCCGGTTTGTCGGCCATCGATGGACCTCCCGCTCATCGCCTGCAGCGCCTCGCTGGCCCGCACCCCAGCAATCGGCCCGCACCTACAAGACTGCTGTTTGGGAACCTGGTGAGCAGCAGTCTGTGGAGGAATGAAGTCTTCCCAGCTCCCACAGATTTTCCCCATCCATCTCCTGTCGAGTACTGTTGGCCTGCAATGACCCACAAGGGTAAACCGTGCATCACGCCCCCATGAGATACCTGCACCATCGCTCTGCCGAGAACAGGTATCAGTTCCCTGGTGTAGGTACGCAGCTTCGCTGTGACCGGGACCAGCTTGGGTCGTGCAGCCGGGTTGACCCACAGTTTTTCAAAAGTTCTCTGACTCATCAACGACGGACCCGAGCCCATATCCACTGCCATACTCACTAGGACTCTGTTAATTTTGACTTCCATAATCACTGGGGGCGAATTGTCGGTGCACGTATAGAGTCCCAACACCTCATCTTCTTCTGCCTGCTCCTTGCTGAACAGTGGATCATCCACCATCTCCTCAGCCACATGGTGAGTCCGATTTCTTTTACACATATGCTGAAGGTGGCCTTTCATGTGGCAGGTATTGCACGTGTACTCCGCAAACCTGCACCCGTGAGCCCCATGGCTTTCTCCGCAGCACCAGCATGGTGCTGCTTGATTGGCCCCCCTCAGCGGACTCTGAGTTCCAGGACTCCAATGTCCATGCTCTCTGCCCCAGGCAGAGCCACATTCTGCAGTTTTGTCCGTGGTGGGCGCCATCCTGTGGACAGTGCCTGCCGGGTTCGAGACTGTGTCGATTATTTGCTTGGTGCTGCAAGTCGAGGTCATATATGCCTGGCTGATGGTGATGGCTTTTGTCAGGGTGACTGTGGGTTCAGTGGCTAACAGCTTGTGAAGTGGGCCCTCATGGCCAATCACCATAACAAAAATGTCCTGCAACGCCTCCTCAAGGTGTGTGCCAAAATCACACGGCGCCGCGAGTCTCCTGAGGTCCGCGGCATATTTGGTGACATCCTGGCCCTCAGGTCTGCAGTGATGGTAGAATTTGTGTCTGGCCGTGAGGATGCTCTCCTTTGGTTTCAACTGGTCATGAATGAGTTCAGTCAGCTCCTCGTATGACTTGTCCCTGGCACTCGCGGGTGGCAGCAAATCCCTGACGAGACAGTAAACCTCATCGCCACAACTGGAAAGCAATATCGCCTTACACTTCTCTCTCGGTGAGTCTGTGTTCCCCGTCAGGTCGTTAGCTGTGAAGTAGTACTCGAGCCTTTCCATAAAGGTCGCCCAATCATTGCCCACCGTAACATCCTTTAGTGAGCCCAGAGTAGCCATGGTTGCGTGAAGTTCGTCCGTGTCCTCGTTGCCAATGTGGTGTATGTAGCACACAAATCACTGACTCCACACGGTCTGGTGTTGTAATAACTGCAGTGACCTTGGTCCTTTATTGTTTAGCTCCAGAGTGCCTCTCGGGTGTGGTGGGCAGCCTTTTATGCTATCTCTTGTAGGTGCTTTCAGGTCTCCCACCACAGCGCCCTCTGTGGTGCACCATTGTACTTATATTATATATTTAATGTACCTAGACAATACATAACAGATACCAGTCCCTCAATGTGCAGCTGGTATGCGACCACCAGCGAATGATCCTGGCAGTTGATGCCAGGTATCCAGGCAGCAGCCATGGTGCCTTCATCCTGCGCCAGAGCCAAACCAGGATTGTGAGTGGCTGCTTGGGGATAGGGATATCCCATGTCCACTTGGCTGCTCACACCACTTCGCAACCCCAGGAGTGCAGCCGAGCAAGCCTATAACGATGCTTATTCTAGCACCAGGTGCATAACTGAGCACTGCATTGGCATACTGAAACAAAGCTTCCGTTGCCTGGTGGCACATTGCAATACTCGCCTGAACGGGTCTCCATCTTCGTGGTTGTCTGCTGCATGCTGCATAACCTGGCTTGAGGGGACAACAGCTGGAGGTCGATCCAGCAGTACCACTGCAGGAGGAGGGGCAGCAGCAGTAGGAGGCACAGGAGGAGGAGGAAGACCAGTATGCACGTCGCGAACCACCCAGGAATTCCTAAAATGCATTCAAGAGAACGTTTTTAGCCAGCATGTAGCAAGCCTAAGTGTTGAGCTAGGCTGATTTAGCAATTTGAACACTTCAATTGTCATAAATGCCCTGGACTAGAAAGTGGTAAACTCGGCATGAGTTCCTGCTCCTGGTTAGTATGTAGGGACCCTCTGTGGAAAAGTTTGTGCGTAGCTGGCTGGTGGGAGGGGACGGTTCTGGATTTAGTTTTCGGGAATGAAGCTGGGCAGATGGAAGCGTTATCAGTGGGAGAGCATTTAGGTGCTAGTGACCATAATTCAGTTAGATTTAAGGCAGTTCGAGAAAAGGACGTGGTTAGACTAGGAATAAAAGTTCTCAATTGGGGAAAAGCCAATTTTGCTAAGCTGAGAGGTGATTTGGCCATAGTGGATTGGAAACAGCTACTTGAAGGTAAATCAAGTGCAGCGGGAGGCATTCAAGGAGGAGATCCGCCGGGTTCAGGGCAAATATGTACCCTTAAGAAAAAGGGTGGGATTAGCAAATTTAGAGCCCCCTGGATGACTAGGGACATACAGGATAGGATAAAGAAAAAAAGAGAAGCTTATGACAGATACCGAAGGCTAAATACTGCAGAATCTCTCGAGGACTATAGGAAGTTTAAGGGTGTGATCAAAAGAGATATTAGGAAAGCAAAGAGAGAGCATGAAAAAAAATTGCGAGTAAAATCAAGAAAAACCCAAAGATGTTTTATAAATATATTAAGAGCAAGAGGATAACTAAAGAAAGGGTATGGCCTATTAGAGACCATGAGGGTAGTCTGCGTGTGGAGGCAGAAGATGTGAGTATGATTCTTAATGAATACCTTGCGTCTGCTTTCACAAAAGAGAGGGGTGATGCAGACACTGCTATTGAGGAGGAGGAGTGTGAACTATTAGATGAAATAAACATAGTTAGAGAGGAGGTATTAAAGGGATTAGCGCTTTGAAAGTGGCTATGTCCCCAGGCCCAGATGAAATGCATCCCAGGCTGGTAAGGAAAGCAAAAGAGGAAATAGCAGAGGCTTTGACCATCATTTTCCAATCCTCTATGGCTTCAGGTGTGCTGCCAGAGGACTGGAGGACTGCTAATGTAGTACCTTTGTTCAAGAAGGGAGAAAGGGATAGACCGAGTAATTACAGGCCAGTTAGCCTAGTCTCAGTTGTGGGAAAATTATTGGAAAAAATCCTGAAGGACAGGATAAATCTACATTTAGAAAGATACGGATTAATCAGGGACAGTCAGCACAGATTTGTTAAGGGAAGATCGTGTCTGATTAACTTGATTGAATTTTATGAGGAGGTAACCAGGAGGGTTGATGAGGGCAGTGCATATGATGTAATGTATATGGATTTTCGCAAAGCTTTCGATAAGGTCCCACATAGTCGACTGGTCATGAAAGTAAAAGCCCATGGGATCCAGGGCAAAGTAGCAAGTTAGATCCAAAATTGGCTCGGAGACAGGAAGCAAAGGGTAATGGTTGATGGATGTTTTTGTGATTAGAAGGATGTTTCCAGTGGGGTTCCGCAGGGCTCAGTACTTGGTCCCTTGCTTTTTGTGGTATACATCAATGATCTAGACTTGAATATAGGGGGTATGATTAAGAAGTTTGTAGATGATACTAAAATCGGCTGTGTGGTTGATAATGAAGTTGAAAGCTCCGGACTACAGAAAGATATCAATCAACTGGTCATGTGGGCAGAACAGTGGCAAATGGAATTTAATCCAGAGAAGTGTGAGGTTATGCATTTGGGCAGGGCTAACAAGGAAAGGGAATATACATTAAATGGTAGGACGTTGAGAAGTGTAGAGGAACAAAGGGACCTGGGAGTGCATGTCCACAGATCCCTGAAGGTGGCAGGCCAGGTGGATAAGGTCGTTAAGAAGGCATACAGAATGCTTACTTTTATTAGCCAAGGCATAGAATATAAGAGCAGGTGGGTTATGCTTGAACTGTATAAAACACTGGTTAGGACACAGCTGGAATACTGTGTGCAGTTCTGGTCACCGCATTACAGGAAGGACGTGATTGCACTGAAGAGGGTACAGAGGAGATTTACGAGGATGTTGCCAGGAGTGGAGAATCTTAGCTATAAGGACAGATTGGATAGGCTGGGTTTGTTTTCCTTGGAACAGAGGAGGCTGAGGGGAGACTTCATTGAAGTGTATAAAATTATGAGGGACCTAGATATAGTGGATAAAAAGGGCCTATTTCCCTTAGCAGAGGGGTCAACAACCAGGGAGCATAAATTTAAAGTAATGGCTAGAAGGTTTAGAGGAGATTTGAGGGGAAATTTCTTCATGCAGAGGGTTGTGGGGATCTGAAACTCACTGCCTGAAAGGGTGGTAGAGGCAGAAACACTCACCACATTTAAAAATTACTTGGATGTGCATTTGAAGTGCCGTAACCTGCAGGGTTACAAACCAAGAGCTGGAAAGTGGGATTAGGCTGGATAGTCTCTTGTTGGCCGACGCGGACACGATGGGCCGAAATAGCCTCCTTCCGTGCTATAAACTTCTATGATTCTATGATTCCAGGAGGTGTCTTCACCTCTGGCGTAAATTAAAACAGGGAAGATGGCTCAACCGTGGCTTACAAGGGAAATCTCCAGTCGTCTTGGGTAACTCTTGCCACTGGATCAAGAGCTAGCTCTGTCAAGCCTGTGTGGTGGCTGGTGTGCAACGGCCACCCCTTGTTAAAAAAAGTCCACGCACAGGCATCTTCCACCCTTCAGGATGTCGTTCGCGTCCTGGAATGTCAAGTCCGTCATTGAAACACTTGTGAACTCATCGCTTTTTGGAGTGGAAGCAAGTCATCCTTGATACAAGGGACCGCCTAAGAAGACAAGAGAACTTAGGGATAGTGTTAAATCCAAGGAAGTGGCACATAAATTGGCCAAAAAAAGCAGCAAACTTGAGGACTGGGAGAAATTTACAATTCAGCAGAGGAGGACAAAGAGTTTAATTAGGAGGGGGAAAATAGAATATGAGAGTAAGCTTGCAGGGAACATAAAAACTGACTGCAAAAGCTTCTGTAGATATGTGAAGAGAAAAAGATTAGTGAAGACAAATGTAGGTCCCTTACAGTCAAAATCAGGTAAATTTATAATGGGGAACAAAGAAATGGCAGACCAATTGAACAAATACTTTAGTTCTGTTTTCACTAAGGAAGACACAAATAACCTTCCGGAAATACTAGGAGACCGAGGGTCTAGCAAGCAGGAGGAACTAAAGGAAATCCTTATTAATCAGCAAATTGTGTTAGGAAAATTGATGGGATTGAAGGCCGATAAATCCCCAGGGCCTGATAGTCTGCATCCCAGAGTACTTAAGGAAGTGGCCCTAGACATAATGGATGCATTGGTGCTCATTTTCCAACATTCTATAGATTCTAGATCAGTTCCTATGGATTGGAGGGTAGCTAATGTAACCATACTTTTTAAAAAAGGAGGGAGAGAGAAAACGGAATTATAGACCGGTTAGCCTTACATCGGTGTTGGGGAAAATGTTGGAATCAATTATTAAAGATGTAATAGCAGCGCAATTGGAAAGCAGTGACTGGATCTGTCCAAGTCAGCATGGATTTATGAAAGGGAAATCATGCTTGACAAATCTTCGAGAATTTTTTGAGGATGTAACTAGTAGAGTGGACAAGGGAAAACCATTGGATGTGGTGTATTTGGACTTTCAAAAGGCTTTTGACCAGATCCCACACAAGAGATTAGTGTGTAAAGTTAAAGCACATGATATTGGGGGTAATGTATTGATGTGGATAGAGAACTGGTTGGCAGACAGGGACCAAAGAGTCGGGATAAATGGGTCCTTTTCAGAATGGCAGGCAGTGACTAGTGGGGTACCGCAAGGTTCAGTGCTGGGATCCCAGCTATTTACAATATATATTAATGATTTAGACGAAGGAATTGAATGTAATATCTCGAAGTTTGCAGATGACACTAAGCTGGGTGGCTGTGTGAGCTGTGAGGAGGATGCTAAGAGGCTGTAGGGTGACTTGGACAGGTTATGTGAGTGGGCAGATGCGGTATAATGTAGATAAATGTGAGGTTGTCCATTTTGGTGATTAAAACACGAAGGCAGATTATTATCTGAATGGTAACAGATTAGTAAAAGCGGAGGTGCAACGAGACCTGGGTGTCATGGTACATCAGTCATTGAAAGTTGGCATACAGGTACAGCAGGCGGTTGAAGAACGCAAATGGCATGTTGGCCTTCATAGCGAGAGGATTTGAGTATAGGAGCAGGGAGGTCTTACTAAATTTGTACAGGGCCTTGGTGAGGCCACACTTTGAATATTGTGTACAATTTTGGTCTCCTAATCTGAGGAAAGACATTTTTGCTATTGAGGGAATGCAGCGAAGGTTTACCAGACTGATTCCCGGGGATGACAGGACTGATATATGAAGAAAGACTGGATCAACTAGGCTTATATTCAATAGAATTTAGAAGAATGAGAGGGGATCTCATAGAAACATATAAAATTCTGACGGGATTGGACAGGTTAGGTGCAGGAAGAATGTTCCCGATGGTGGGGAAGTCCAGAACCAGGGGTCACAGTCTAAGGATAAGGGATAAGCCATTTAGGACCGAGATGAGGAGAAACCTCTTCGCTCAGGGAGTTGTGAGCATGTGGAATTCTCCACCACAGAAAGTTGTTGATGCCAATTCGTTAGATATACTCAAAAGGGAGTTAGATGTGGCCCTTACGGCTAAAGTGGTCAAGGGGTATGGAGAGAAAGCAGGAATAGGGTACTGAAGTGCATGATCAGCCATGATCATATTGAATGGTGGTGCAGGCTTGAAGGGCCAAATGGCCTACTCCTGCACCTATTTTCTTTGTTTCTATGTTTCTATCCCTACCCTGCAAGGGAAGTACAGACACATCTGATTGCTACTCGATTCAGATAATTTCATCCCCACATGACCCTTCAGCTTTTACTTTCCATGGCCATCACAATGAGTGCCTTGATACATAAGGTGCTAAAAATAAAGATTCAATACATCATCAAAATCATTCCAAACAACTAACATAACAAAAAAAACATGCAGAAAAGTAACAGATATACATAATTAGCCACCCTTGTGCATTTCCATGTAACCCCTCTTACGCATGCCGATCCGACTACTGTGTCTCAGTATATACCATGTGGCTGCCTCATGGGTCTGGGAAGGTTGCTGTGTTTCTTGTGTGGCAGCTGCAGCTGGCCTTCTAAGATGCCCTCCACCAGCTTTGGGCCTGCAAGACCTGGCTGCAAACTGGTCAGCACCCTCCTGGGAGGATTCAGTTTGGCTTAGCTCGGGCGACGCCATGCGTGGAGGCACAGGCGGAGTGACAGGTCTGGGGCCAGGAAAGCATCATTCGTATTCTGGTCCAAAGAGCCTGAGTCAATCACCGGGGCGGCACGATACCACCACCACCAATCTGAAGTAGGTCAGGTCAGTGCTGTGGCACAACACCGGAATGTCCCCCATGGCCCGTGGTGGACCCAGCCACGAAGGCAACAGTGAGGTATCAGATGGAATCATCCTGAGACTGCATGCGAGCAGCCAGAGTGTTAAAGCCACCAGATACGACAGCAATTAGATGCTCCGTCGACTCTTGCAAAGCCGCGGCCATCCTCTCCAAAGCTGCACTGATACGCTTGTTCCCTCGCGTCTGCGCTGCAATGGCAGCTGCCACATCACCCTGGCCTCCCGGGCAGAAATATGGTCAAGTGATGATGCCCTGTTTCCTGTGCAGCATCAGTTGACTGTGGAGAGGGTTGGTGTTGTTGTTGGTGCTGCTGGTTGCCTGGTGCTGCTGGTGTTGGGGTTGATCATGGTGGGATTCTGAGGAACAAAGTGAAAGAGTTTCAAGAACATCGATGCTGATCTGTAATAGATAGCAGGTGAACCTGAGATGACAGAAGCGATCCGTCAATGGTGAGAATGGTTGTTCCAATGAGGTGACACTGGATAGAGGGCTTACTCCAAACACTTGCAGCCTGCATGAAGCTCAATCTGTCTTCCAAATTCAATAAGAAACAGCTTCTGTGCTTGGAAAGTGAACAGCTGTGAGATGGGAGCTTTTATAACACAATTGTAGCTGTCAAGTAAAGAAATGATTTCATGGTAACACAACTCCTGTAAAATTTCAGCTGAGGCCTTACCAGTGTACGCGTAAGCCCTGTGGGCGACCTCATAAAATGGTAGTATGAGCTCATAATACTGTTTAATGGGCTGTTAACAAGGTCATAATGACCAAATTGCCTCCCCCGCCGCTGCTTGTTGGGTCTGTTCAGCCCTGGCAGACTCGAAATCTGGGTGGTGGCAGGATGACAACGGGGTCCTGACACGACCCTCCACCAAACACGCCTGCTGACCCCCTGAATATTTACCCACCTTGTTTCCAGTACACCTGTGCTCGATCCCTTCTCAAGTCACTGAAATGGACTCTCTTCCAGTTGGATATTTTCAATATTGATTTTTCTTTGTCCCTTTCCATAACTACCTTAAAACTAATTATATTATGATCACTATTACCCAGATGTTCTCCCACTTGCTCTAATACATTCCCCAGAACTAGCTCTGGTACCGCTTCACTCCTCATTGGACTATTTGAGGAATAGTAAGGGAATAGAGAGGGTTTAATGCAGATTCCCTAGGATGCTGCCTGCAGTGTAGAAATACAAATATGAAAAAAACTTGAAAAATTTGGGCTGCTTTTGTTAGAACAGAGGATATTAAGGGATGATTTGATCAAGGTATTTAAAATTATGATGAGATGGGACAGAATAGAGAGAAACAGACTGTTTCCAGTGATTGATAGGTCTAGAATGAGGGGGTAACATTATAAGATTAACTGTAAGAGATTTAGGACACACAGGGTTGTGAGGCTGTGGGTTACACCACTAGAGTTAGTAATTGAAGCAGAGGGCATGGCCAGGACTTTCTTTGGAGCTGCTCCTGCTCTGCCACCAGAATTGCAGCAGAAACTCCATTGATGCTCTGAGGAATTTCACAGCCTATGTAAATATATAAGAATAGGTTTGCTAGATGGTTGAAGGAAAAGGAAATAAAGAGATATGGGAAGAGGGTAGGCACAGGGGACTACTACTAGCATAGAGGATCAACACCAACACAGATTGGTTGGGCAGAATGGCCTGTTTCTATTATATAATTTCTATGTGCTTCTATGGGGTTGAATATTCTCTGGATTTCTCCCACTCCGTCATTGTAGATTTGGCATATGTTTGGTGGAAACTCCATTGACACACGTGAATGGGGTTTCTGTCAAAGTTACAGCGGTAGAGAAGGAGAGGCCCCAAGGAAATTCATCCCCTATGTCTCTTACTTCCTTTGGCAGCCAGTTATAGCAATGTAAGATAATTGACTGTGATCTTCATTGCTTACTTGGCACTTTTCTTCAAATTGAACATTTCATCTGCACACTGGGTGGGTGAGCAACATTCCATTCAAAGACATCCCATATCTGCCGGACTCTCTGCTTATCAATGGTGTTCCCTCCCAGTTTGTAGATAGCATTCTTGACATTCCCTCCTGCCATCCACAATAACTTCAAAGGCTTTTTCGGTGAAACCGGCTTTACATAAATTTTCTTGCTGTCCCCATTAGTGTTGACAGTTATGTACTCTGCACTTGGACTGAATGTTTATGGTTTATACGTGTATTATGATGCTTCTATATCATGATTACAGTGTATTGGTTCCTGAGTTATGTGTTTGTTGTAACACATCCTTCTGCACTGATAAAGTTTTATCTTTCTGCAAGAGTCCTTAACAAAAGGTTAACTCTCAGCTGACACAGTCTCAGTGCACAAAGACAAAAATGATCCCATAGCCAAAACTCTGTGAGGTGAAATTTGGTAGCGGCCCATTTGGGGCGTTAATTTTTAACTTTTTGAAAATTTAGCGCCCGGCGAAATGGCTTTCAGAATTGTGGGAAATTGGGCATTTTCGACCCAGGAGTGAAGGGGGGCAGCAAATGAGGCACAAATAGTCTCAGTTGGTGCTGCAGGGGCACTATTGAACTCTTTTTGGGAGACAATTAAAACATTAAAACATAAAATGGTGTCCCCCCGATCTGGGGGGCGCACCAAACATTTCCAAGGCCCTTTTTTTTTTTTGTTGTTTTTTTGTGTTTTTTTTAAAGTTTTTTTTGGGGCACTAAAATCTTATTTTTTCTCCAAGTGCCCCCTATAAAACAGGGGCACTATTGACAGAGAGTTATCCAATTTCAGCTGACTTGCATTCAGCAATCAGTCTTCAATCTTTGTCTCCAGCTAAATCTAGCTCTTAAAGGGGAGTTAATTTCAAACTGCTGCTGCTCATTTTCAGCATTGCTGCACTTTAGTCAGACATCTCAGCAACTGAGACACCTTTGTGCAATGGCTGGTGCGAATCCTGCGTCAAGGGAGAGGGCCACGTGGTTTAATGATGTGGCACTGGAGACATTGGTGGGGGCAGTGGAGAGAAGGAGGGAGTCGTTGTTCCCTCCATCTGGAAGGCGGCCATTTCCACAAGTATTCAGGGCCATGTGGCAAGAAATGTCTGAGGAGGTGTCAGCCAGTTTTGTGGAAGACAGAACCTGCACACCGTGCCAAAGAAATTCAATAACCGCAGACATATGATGAAGGTGAGTACATGTTTCCAGACCTCCTATATACTAGCCTCTGAACCCCTGTCTGTGCACACTGTGCAAACCATCACTTCCCCACCACTCAACCACCAAGTATCTGCAGCTACTCGCACTCACCTCATTATATCATGCCTTGCCTACTTTCACAGCTTTTCAACCACGACAGGCATATCTTCCACATACATAGCTCGGCCAAAATTGTGCATCATTCCGGTTGGAGGCGGTAATCTTTAAGAGACCAGAAATTCTGTGCCCTGCACAGAAGTCCCGTCCCGGAAGCTAAATTGGGGCAGGATCGGAGGCGCGACCTGGGCGAGCATCAGAGTGCTACGCGGCCTCTCTGCTGAGGCGTTCCACGGGCTCTCCCATTCCGTTAAAGGGGAGGGATGCTGCGAGCTCTGCAGGCCTTTTGATGGGCCTCCACTCAGCCACCGGGGATGCAGGTTACTGTGGCCGCAGCCTGGCACTGAAACAGAGTGGCTGGCTGCACGATCGCGGGCCGGACCCCGAGAAGTCTGAAGAAAAAGGGCCAACCGGTGAGTCGGCGAAAGGAAAATCGGTGTGCGGCCCGGTTCGCGACCCACGAGGCTGCCGCTGGCACCGCCTGCAGTAGCCTCATGGGGTGCTGCCCAGTGTTTGCTGCGGGGTGAAAACGGTCTGCCGCGGGATGAGAAGGGGTCGCCATGCACGCCGATTACGTCATCGCTGGAGGCGCTGCGGCCCGGAGCGCTACAAGCAGAGGCGCGGCATTGCTGCTTTTGCGCCCCCGTTAACTCCTGTGCAAGTGTACGGGAGCTGGGAGCGCACCTCGCCTCCCCAGTCGAAAACCCTTTCGCACCATGGTAGCGTCCCCCCGGAGGGGCTAATGGGAGGCACACAACAGGGGAATTTCGCCCCCTGAACCCGTACTCACACGAGTTTCTTTCTTTCAAGATGGCACAAAGCAGGAGGGAACAGCAGCGGACTGCAGAAGAGAAACCTGAACTGCCTTGAGGAGTGAGTGCTGCGGCTCATTGGCTCGCAGGTGGTGGGCGCCGTGGCTGGTGGAGATGTTGACCCCGCTGAGGGCAACAAAGGTATCTTTATCCCCTCTCCTTTTCTCATCCCAATTCCCCGTCAAACCAGAAGGCTTTATCAATTTACAGCTCCTGATACTGTCTGCATTCCTTGCTCCATTCCTGCCCCCCTGCCCTCACCTTAACCTGAGTCTTATGCCATTTATGCTTTCAGATAACCAGCAGCTGTGGAGCTTGCAGCTGATCCCTCCCACCCCCAACCTGACTTGACTTAAAGAGACAAAAAATTACTCTTAGTACCAATTTATTTTTACCCTCAAAGAAGATTTTGACCAGAAACACACAATCCAACACTTTGCTCCTCTTTGCTTTCACTTTTGACAAGGCGTGGCCCACATTCGCACTGTTAGATTTTAGAATTAAATTAAATCATCACTATGTTAATTGTGCCATTATCTTTCACTTTCAAATGATCCTTTGATCTACTTCTAAATCAGTCGCTCTGAAACTCATTGAACTACTAATATTTCTTTCGTCCTGTCACCAAAATTGGTAACAGTGTTTTAGGATCCTTTAATGTTCCCAACAATTAACATCACAAACAACAGTCTTACGTACAAATTAATTCATTATCCACAGTAGCTTGGTATGCTGTCATACCAATCAAAACATATTAAAGTCAAATAATTATTGGTTAAGAAATTAGGCAGGAATCTTAAGAGCCGAAAAGGAAAATAAACAAGGGGCTAGAAATTCGCTTTCAGTGGTAGCAGAAAACGGACGGTAATGGATCGGCCACCCATTATAAACCCATAGCTTTCCATTCCATTCTACCACAAGTGTAAATCTACCCCTCACCCGCCAAAAAATGCACATTTTTAACAAATACCATCCAAAGGCAGAAGGGTAACCACATTTTGACATATTTGGAAGAAGAGAATGAGCTATGGAGGGATGGCAGGCAGATCAGGTGGCGCAACAGATGCTCAATGTTCACCTGCCAGTACTCGTACACCTGCATATATAGAAAGAGGTGAAATACCTTACTTTGGCAGACAATTCGCGCAGGTAGAGCCTCGTCTTCCTAAAGGAAGTTAGAACAGTGGATCCTTCTAAGAGTTGTGAGTGCCTGATTAACCAAATGATTGAATATTTCCTTGGAAGTCCTCCAGTCACAATATGTCATGCTTTCAGTCAGACTGCATGGAAGAAGACATGTCAGGTTGATCATCTACCAGTGTAGCCTCATTAACTGCACCTACCATGATGCCAGCAAATAATTTGGCAAGCTCTGGTGCACAGACCTGGCAATGACCAGGAGAAAGTGTTTTTCTCAAGGTCTGAAGGAGTAGAGAGGCTAAGGCAACATTGTGCATCAGCCGCAAGGACGCCTGTACCTACCTTGCAGAATACCATGGCTGGCACATCTAATGACAGTAACAGTCTGCTGTGGCTGGACATTTGGCTACTTCTTCTTCCAGGCATAATGTTATCATCATCATAGGCAGTCCCTCGGAATCGAGGAAGACTTAAAATGAGTCTTTAGGTGGCGGAACAGTCCAATACGAGAGCCACAGTCTCTGTCACAGATGGGACAGATAGTCGTTGAGGGTAAGGGAGGGTGGGACAGATTTGCTGCACACTCTTTCTGCTGCCTGCGCTTGATTTCTGCATGCTCTCGGCGATGAGAGTCAAGGTGCTCAGCGCCCTCCTGGATGCACTTCCTCCACTTAGGGCGGTCTTTGGCCAGGGACTCCCAGGTGTCAGTGGGGATGTTGCACTTTATCAGGGAGGCTTTGAGGGGTCGTTGTAACATTTCCTCTGCCCACCTTTGGCTCATTTGTCGTGAAGGAGTTACGAGTAGAGTGCTTGCTTTGGAAGTCTTGCGTCAGGCATGCGAACAACGTGGCCTGCCCAGTGGAGCTGATCAAGTGTGGTCAGTGCTTCAATGGTGGGGATGTTGGCTTGGTTGAGGATGCTGATGTTGGTGCGTCTGTCCTCCCAGGGGATTTGTAGGATCTTGCAGAGACATCGTTGGTGTTTCTCTAGTGACTTGAGGTGTCTACTGTACATGGTCCATGTCTCTGAGTCGTACAGGAGGGCGGGTATTACTACAGCCCTGTAGACCATGAGCTTGGTGATAGATTTGAGGGCCTGGTCTTCGAACACTCTTTTCCTCAGGCGACCGAAGGCTGCACTGGTGCACTGGAGGCGGTGTTGAATCTCGTCTTCAATGTCTGCTCTTGTTGATAGGAGGCTCCCGAGGTATGGGAAATGGTCCACATTGTCCAGGGCCGCGACGTGGATCTTGATGACTGGGAGGCAGTGCTGTGCGGCGAGGACAGGCTGATGGAGGACCTTTGTCTTATGGATGTTTAGCGTAAGGCCCATGCTTTCGTATGCTTCAGTAAATACGTCGACTATGTCCTGGAGTTCAGCCTCTGTATGTGTGCGGACACAGGCGTCGTCCGCGTACTGTAACTCGATAATGGAGGTTGGGGTGGTCTTTAATCTGGCCTGGAAACGGCAAAGGTTGAACAGGTTCCCACTGGCTCTGTAGTTTAGTTCCATTCCAGCAGGGAACTTGTTGACTGTGAGGTGGAGCATGACAGCGAGAAAGATTGAGAAAAGAGTTGGGGCGATGACGCAGTCCTGTTTGACCCTGGTCCAGACGTGGATTGGGTCTGTAATAGATCTGTTGGTAAGCATCATGGCCTCCATGTTGTCATGGAGCAGGTGGAGGATGTTGACGAACTTTTGGGGGCATCCGAAACGGAGGAGGACGCTCCATAGACCCTCACGGTTGACATTGTCAAAGGCCTTTGTAAGGTCTATATACTGTTATAGAGATGATGCCTTGGGTTGGTGCAGAGGACCTATATCCTTGCAACGACCCCAGACAGTATCGCCTTCACTTCAGCATTCATCGTGCAGGGCTTGGTACTAGGCTGCTCTCTCGTTTGCCTTCTCTCCTTCATTTTTGTCTGTTTCTTTTTAGTCACCTCTCTTTTCAGTCTTGGCAAAGGCCACAGATTATTGGCTGAGATGCCTTTAGAGTCCTTATTCCCATGCAGTCATCTTACCTACTAATGATCATTTCAGGATTCAGAAGTGTTCATGGGTCTCTACTGACTCCTTGTCCAGTCACTATAACTGCAGCTCCTGATAGCATCCTTGTGTACCTGGTACATTATTGATGAGATTCCTAAAACTACATTTAACTTGACAGCTGTAAGAACCATTTTCAAGGTTAATAATATGATGGTGAATCTTTGCTAGAACATACTCTCGGTATCGCCCATTTTGAGGCGTTAATCCTGTTGGTACCCTCAAAGTCCAGTAGCACCCTCTAAAAGTTTGTGTCGCCTACCGCAAAATTAGGTTTCAGGGCCCCAAGAGGGAATGGGAATGTTAAATCAGTCATTACACAATTCTCTTAGAGCGGTAGAACCGAAAATCTCAGCTGTAAATTTCCAGAAGGAATGCGCTTGCTGTGAAGGTGCTATACATCCTGTGTACAGCCGATTCTTCAAGGCGTGGTAAGATAATATACGCATGCTCAGTTCCAACTGCTCAGTCTGCTAAGAGTGGGAAAATCGAGGAGGGAGGAGGTCGCCAGCACGCCCTCTGCCTCCCGCCAATGGCTGTTGTTGCATTAATGGAGGCAGTGGAGAGACGGTGGAATGTGCTGCAACCTTCCAGTGGCAGGAGGCCCACTCCTAGGACCTTCAGGAGGCTATTGAGGGAGGTGGCCCAGCACGTCTCCGCCAGGAACATGGTGGCCAGAACTGCGACACACTGTCGAAAGGAGTTCAATGACCTCACTAGGGACGTGAGGGTGAATACCCTTTCTATTAACATTGCAATGCCATAATGTGAACCTAACTGTCTCACACAATGTCAACTCTTTGCAGTACCTGCTCCTTCACTATGTGTACCAGGCCATGGTCTTCATTGGTGAAGACACCATAAAAATTCAGGCGCAGTTCAACAGCCATGCCCTGGCCATTCAAGTGGTGCTGATCTTCTTGTTCCCTACTCAGCTGCACCTCTCCTTGTACTACCATTTCACTCTTGATATAGGTTCCCAACACTTCAGCCTCATCCTTCATTTTAGGTGGCTGTCATCTAATCCCACCATTCACACAGCCAGTATACGCCGCCATGCAGATTCAAATGGAGATCTGCACACTTCCATACAGTAGCAACTTTTCAACTATAGAAGGCACATGTGGCATACAATGAGCTACAGACTCACTCACGCCGTCTTGTGATTGTTATTGCAGTCGGAACTGGCACACAACAGGCGCGAACAGAGGTATACCGGAGGAGAGGAGCCTGATGTCCAAAACCTCACGGAGGTGGAGGAATGAGTGTCCGCCCTCATGGGCACACCAATTGGTGTGGGGGCAGTGATGGTATGTTAATGCCCTTTGTATTTTATGTGAGATCCTTTAACCCTGATACCACATGCCTTACCCCCTTTACATATAAATGCCCAATGCCACCTCCCTCTTCCCTTCCTGCCCCCTCCCCTACTGCTAACCACAGTTGTGTTGTGCTTACAGATAATGAGCAAGAAGCGCGGCAGCCTGCCCGGGAGCCCTTCACATCCAAAGATGGGGGGAGACAAGGAGGAAGGGGACACAAGTGTTGCGACAGAATGGGACCCTCCATCAGCTGCACTGAGTGGGGAGACCACTTCGGTGGATAACACACCATTCCTGGGTTTTGAAGAGCCTCAGGCTCCCACCTCCAGTGGCCTGCAGCAATGCCCAATGTGAGGGGAAACTCAGGGGCCAGCTCCCCGGAGAGTGAGTCAGCCACCAGGAGTCCTGCTCAGAGACATTCAGATGTGGACCTGGACTTGGAGGCTATGTCGAGAGAGTCAATGGTAATGCACCGTGAGCTTATGAATGCATTGGAAGGGGTCCCACAGAGCATGGATATATTCGCTCTGAGGTTCGGGGAGGCCGCCTCAAGCATTGTCCATGCCTCTCAGCAGCCCATCGAGTCTATAATGTCTGTAGCTCCACACTGTGGACGCCTGTGTCACTGCAGCTAGTGCTGTTAATAAAGAGCAGGTCACCTGACCAGCAGGTCAGGGGTCACCGAAACCTGCAGCCATTTTACAGGATGTGTGATGTGTGTGCTCTCTAAGACATGACATTTGGTGACAGGAATGGGATGTAATCGGATAATAGAAAGCTGAAATTTTTGTTGGTGAAGGATTCAGCCAGACAACAGAGAGACTTTGAGAGCTTCTCTGTTTTTGGAAACAGCTACAAATCTGAGGTAAGTTACAAGCACACTTGGTGAAACTGCCAGATTCAAAATGGCTGCCCCTAAGGGAGTTATAGGGCATGTGGGGGAATTTCAACGTGACCGTGAAAGTTTCAGAGCGTATGTGGATCGGATAGAAATATTTTTCACTGCAAATAATATCATCGAAATTCCAGTAATGAAGACAATAACCGGGTGGTGTTGGAACAAAAAAGAGCTATATTCTTAACTGAGGCTGGGCCCGGGTTGTATGAAACACTGATAAATTTGCTTGAGCCTGACAAGCCTAAGGATACAATGCTGAAACAGATTCTAACTAAGCTAGAATAACATTACAGCCATGTTCCGTACCAGGTCGATGAGCATGGCCGTCAAATATTTCCAAGAATTTCATACTAATTTCAGTCATCAGACAATTGAGGTGAACCGCCTGCAGGTTCAAAGTAAAAGGTGCTGGGGCCCCAAAGTCTCAGAAACTGGAAATAGGAACAGAGCATTGACATCCTGCTATCAGTGCCTGGGACAACACATTGCTCAAAGTTGTCCATATATGAAGACAGAGTGTTTCGTCTGCAGAAAAACTGGGCATCTTGTGAAGGCATGTCGACTGAAGGGTAAACCAGCTTTCAAAGCTATGAGTAGAAATCCCCAGAGGCTACATAGCATAGAAAAACAACAACAGGATGAGGAGATGTTAGAGTTAAACGTTATCATGAGCACGAGGTTAACGGATGGCAATTCAAAAAGTATCATAATCCAAATAGCTGTTGCAGGATTCAAGATACCCATGGAAATCGACACTGGTGCATCCATGATTGTAGTACCGGAGTCGCTATACCGTGACAAATTGTGAGATTTCCCATTGGATAAATCCAAGATAGAGCTGCGAGGCTACTAGGGAGAGAACATTCCGGTGGTAGGTCATATCGCCGTACCGGTGAAATACAAGGATCAAGTTCAGAGCTTGTCTCTAATAGTAGTGGCAGGAGACAAGCCTGCCTTACTAGGAAGAAATTGGTTGGGATCACTGAAGCTGGATTGGAGTGAGATTTTTTTGTGTCAAAACGAGATTTGCGTCAAAGGCTGATGTCATCAAGAATAATCTGAAGGTGTTCTGCGAAATGGGCAGTCCGGTCCAAGGCTTCAAGGCGAGTGTCAGGATACAGAAGGACGCTAGATTGGTTTACTGCAAGCCACGTTCCATACCATATGCACTCAAGGAGAAAGTTGAGCAAGAACTCAAAAGACTAGAGATTGAGAACATTATTTCTAAGATAGATCGATGTATTTGGGCTACACTCATTGTTGTTGTACCTAAGTCCGCTGGTAAGGTAAAATTGTGTGGTGATTATAAAGTAACCATAAACCAGGTTCTAGAGGGTAATGTCCCCAATACATTGCCAATATAGAAGATTTGTTCATAACACTGACAGGAGGTCAGATTTTCTCAAAGTTGGATCTGATGAATGCTTACTTACAGCTAGAACTAAATGAGGAGTCCAAGTCATGCTTGACTATAAATACTATCTAGGCCTACATCAATTTAATGGGCTACAGTTTGGAGTGTCTTCCACCCCTGCCATATTCCTAAGGGTAATGCACTAGATTTTGCAAGTTATTGAAGGGGTAGTATGTTATTTAGATGACATACTGATTTCAGTACCAAATAGGCAAATTCATAATAACATATTGAATGAAGTCCTCAAACGGCTAGAGAAACACAGAATACGAGGGTCTGCTTGCAAGTGTGAGTTATTTCAAAACTCAGTGGAGTACTTAGGGTAGACAAAGATGGTTTACATCCAACCAAGGAAAAATTGGATGCAATCAGAAATGCACCCACTCCCAAGAATGTCACTGAACTTCGATCATTTTTGTGTCTTTTGAACTTTAATGGGAAGTTCCTACAAAATTTGGCTACAGTATTACATCCACTGAATGACCTATTGAAAAAACAGGTCCATTGGAAGTGGTCAAAAGAATGCCTCTCCAGCCTGTTAGTTCACTTTGACGAATCTCAGGAGATCAGGCAAGCATGTGATGCCTCTCGTTATGGAGTTGGGGCAGTAATCTCTCATGTATTATGTAGTGAGGCGGAGAGACCAAGTGCTTTTGCTTCATGCATTCTCAGTGCCAGTGAGCGTAATTATGCGCAAATCGAAAGGGAAGCTTTGGCATAAATTTTGGGGTGAAGAAGTTCCACAAATACTTGTATGGTCATAAGTTTACTCTTGTTACGGACCTAAAGCCCCTGACAGCAATCCTCCATCCAAAGTCCCCAGTCCCAACATTAGCTGCAGCCCGAATGCAGAGATGGGCATTGATTTTGTCAGCATATACATATGATATTGAATACAGATGATCAGCTGATCATAGTAATGCTGATGCAATGTCTAGATTGCCTTCCCGATCACAAGTTACACCCGATAGGGAAGAGGTGTTTATTTTTCATACATCGATGAACTGCCAGTGAGAGCTGAAGAGATTGGGAGGGCAATCAAACGTGATGTCAAAGGTGTATGATTATATTGCAAATGGATGTCCAAACTGTTATGTATGTAAACCTGTAAATTACATGGCTAACCACCAGAGGGCTTATCCCCTGGAGTCCCAAGGGATCCCACAATCCCTTGGGAGCACCTGTATATAAGGAGGCCTCACAGGCTGTAGAGGCACTCTGAGATCTGTAATAAAGGACTACGGTCACACCTTACTTTGAGCTTACAGTATCTAGTCTGACTCTTTATTCAAGACATAACAACTGGCGACGAGATACAAATGACGAACCCCACCGCAACAATGCAGAGAACCATGGGCATCCTGGAGAAAATTTTACAGGGTGCTGATTGAGAAAACTTTGTGGAGCGACTCGACCAATACTTTGTGGCCAACGAGCTGGAAGGAGAAGCGAATGCTGCCAAACGAAGGGCGATCCTCCTCACTTTTTGTGGGGCACCAACGTATGGCCTCATGAAAAATCTGCTCGCTCCAGCGAAACCCACAGACATGTCATATGATGAGTTGTGCACACTGGTCCGGGAGCATCTAAACCCGAAGGAAAGCGTTCTGATGGCGAGGTATCGGTTCTACACGTACAAGAGGTCTAAAGGCCAGGAAGTGGTGAGCTACGTCGCTGAGCTAAGGCGCCTTGCAGAACATTGCAAATTTGAAGGACACTTGGAGCACATGCTCAGGGACTTCTTTGTGCTTGGGATTGGTCATAAAGTAATACTTTGCAAACTTTTGACTGTAGAGACTCCAACCTTGAGTAAAACCATAGCGATAGCCCAGGCATTCCAGTGATAATACCAAACAAATTTCTCAGCACACGAGTGCTGCTGCAAGTACTGTGAACAAAGTAATGTTGTTTTTGAATCGAAATGTACAAGGCAGGACTTACACACCTGCAGCTTCACGTCTGCAGATGACTCAGAGTCCACCATCAAGGGTGGTGAATACAAAGCCATTAACACCTTGTTGGCACTGCGGGGGTGATCACCGTTTCCATTCATGCCGCTTCAAAGGATACGTTTGCAAGGGCTGTGGAATAATGGGACACCTCCAACGTATGTGCAGGCAAGCTGCAAATCCTGCTAATCCTGCAAACCACCATGTTGCAGAGGAAGACAGATCCACGGTGGATCATGATGAACCAGAGCCTCAGACCGAGGAGGCAGAGGTATATGGGGTGCACACATTTACCACAAAGTGTCCCCCGATAATGCTGAAGGTTGAATTAAATAGACTCCCGGTGTCCAAGGAGCTGGACACGGGCGCACGCCAGTCCATAATGAGCAAAACGTCTTTCGATAAGTTCTGATGCAGCAAGGCCTCAAGGCCAGTCCTGACTCCCATTCGTACTAAACTGAGAACGTATACAAAGGAACTGATTCCCTAAATCGGCAGTGCTACCGTAAAGGTCTCCTACGATGGAGCGGTGCACGATTTACCACTCTGGGTGATACCGGGCGATGGCCCCATGCTGTTCGGCAGGAGCTGGCTGGGAAAGATACGCTAGAACTGGAACAATGTACAAGTGCTTTTGTCTGTCGATGACACCTCATGTGCCCAGGTCCTAAACAAGTTCCCCTCGCTGTTCGAACCAGGCATCGGGAAGTTCCAAGGAGCAAAAGTGCAGATCCATTTGATTCCGGGGGTGCGACCCATCCATTACAAGGCGAGAGCGATACCTTACATGATGAGAGAGAAGGTGGAGATCGAGCTGGAGAGGCTGCAATGAGAGGGCATCATTTCGCCGATCGAATTCAATGAGTGGGCCAGTCCGATTGTTCCAGTCCTCAAGGGAGACAGCACCGTCAGAATCTGTGGTGATTACAAAGCAACTATCAATCGTATCTCACTGTAGGATCAATACCCGCTACCGAAGGAAGACGACCTATTTGTGACACTGGCGGGAGGGAAAACGTTCATAAAGCTGGACTTGACCTCGGCCTACATGACGCAGGAACTGGAAGAATCATCGAAAGGCCTCACCTGCATCAACACACACAAAGGTCTCTTCATTTACAACAGATGCCCGTTTGGGATTTGATCAGCCATGGCGATATACCAGAGGAATATGGAAAGCTTGCTGAAGTCGGTCCCGCGCACCGTGGTCTTCCAAGACGACATTTTGATTACTGGTTGGGACATCGTCGAGCATCTGCAGAACCTGGAGGAGGTTCTTAGTCGGCTTAATCGTGTGGGGCTCAGGCTAAAATGCTCAAAGTGCGTTTTCCTGGCACCTGAAGTGGAGTTCCTGGGGAGAAGAATCGCTGCAGACGGCATCAGGCCCAGCGATTCGAAGACGGAGGCAATCAGGTACGCACCGAGACCACAGAACACGACGGAGCTGCGGTCGTTTCTAGGACTCCTGAACTATTTTGGTAACTTCTTACCGGGTCTTAGCACACTGTTAGAACCCCTGCGCTCTTTACTGCGTAAAGGAGATGAATGGGTGTGGGGTAAAAGCCAAGAAAATGCCTTTGAGAAAGCTAGGAAGCTGTAATGATCAAACAAAATGCTTGTGTTGTACGATCCATGTAAGCGTTTGGTACTAGCATGTGATGTGTCGTCGCATGGGGTCGGGTGTGTATTGCAACAAGCTAATGAATTTGGGAAATTGCAACCTGTTGCTTATGCATCCAGAAGTCTGTCTAAGGCCGAGAGGACCTACAGTATGATCGAAAAAGAAGCGTTAGCGTGTGTTTACGGGGTAAAGAAAATGCATCAATATCTGTTCGGGCTCAAATTTGAATTGGAAACCGACCATAAGCCGCTTATATCCCTCTTTTCTGAGAGCAAGGGGATAAATATGAATGCATCGGCCCGCATCCAGTGATGGACGCTCACGTTGTCCTCATACAACTACGCCATCCGCCACAGGCCAGGCACAGAAAACTGTGCCAATGCTCTCAGCAGCGTGCCATTGCCCACCACAGGGGTGGAGGTGGCACAGCCTGCAGATTTATGGTAATGGAAGCATTCGAGGGTGAGCAATCACCTGTTACCGCCCGACAGATTAGAACCTGGATGAGCCAGGACCCCTTACTGTCCTTAGTAAAAAAAACTGTGTGCTCCACTGGAGTTGCTCTCGTGACCCGTTAGAGATGCAGGAAGAAATAAAGCTGTACCAGCGGCGCAAAGATGAAATGCCTATACAGGCAGACTTCCTCCTATGGGGTAATCGGGTAGTGTTGCCAAAAAAGGGCAGGGACACTTTCATTAGTGTAGTGTAGTGGCCCGGTATTGATGCAGACTTAGAGTCCTGTGTGCATAAATGTAATACATGTTCACAGTTAAGCAATGCACCCAGGGAGGCACCACTAAGTTTATGATCATGGCCCTCCAAACCGTCGTCCAGGGCCCGTGTCAACTATGCAGGCCCATTCTTGGGAAAAATGTTCTTAGTGGTTGTAGATGCGTACTCCAAATGGAGTGCATGTGTGATAATGTCGGCAAGCATGTCCGCTGCCACCATTGAAAGCCTACAGGCCATGTTTGCCATGCACGGTCTGCCTGATGTCCTTGTAAGTGACAATGGGCCATGCTTTACCAGTGCTGAGTTCAAGGAGTTCATAACCCGCAATGGGATCAAACATATCACATCTGCCCCATTTAAACCAGCGTCCAACGGTCAGGCAGAACGAGCAGTTCAAACAATAAAGCAGAAGGCTCACTGCAGACTCGCTTATCCCGAGTCCTGCTCAGTTGCCGCACAAGACCCCACTCGCTCACTGGGGTCCCTCCTGCTGAACTGCTCATGAAAAGGGCACTTAAGACAAGGCTCTCGTTAGTCCACCCTGATCTACACAAACAGGTAGAGAGCAGGCGGCTTCAACAGCATACATATCATGATCACGCAAATGTGTCCCGCGAAATTGAGATAAATGATCCTGTATTTGTGTTGAACTATGGACAAGGTCCCAAGTGGCTTCCTGGCACTGTTTTGGCCAAAGAGGGGAATAGGGTCTTTGTGGTCAAACTCTCAAATGGACTCACCTGTCGGAAATACTTGGACCAAACCAAAGTTAGATTTACAGACCATCCAGAACAACCCACAATGGACTCCACCTTTTTCGACCGCCCAACACACACACAAGTGGCAACCGACCCAACAGTTGACCACGAAGCAGAACACATCACCCACAGCAGCCCAGCAGGACTCACCACCCCCCAGCAGCCCAGCAAGGCCAGCTGCGCAGCAGCACAGCGAGGGCCCAACAAACGACTCACCAAAACCAGCATTTGCACCGAGACAATCAACCAGGGAAAGGAAAGCCCCAGATTGACTCACATTGTAAATAGTTACACTACTGACTTTGGGGGGAAGTGTTGTTATGTATGTAAACCTGTAAATACCATGGCTTATGCCCTGGAGTCCCAAGGGATCCCACAATCCCTTGGGAGCACCGGTATATAAGGAGGCCTCACAGGCTGGAGAGGCACTCTGAGATCTGTAATAAAGGACAACGGTCACACCTTACTTTGAGCTTGTAGTATCTAGTCTGACTCCTTATTCAAGACATAACACAAACCAGGTAACAGACAAAGATATTCATCTACTCTTGATTCGTAGGACTGAATTATCAGTCGAATTATCGGTCGATAAAGATTGTATCATGTGGGATGTGGGGTGCAAGAGTGGTTATACCAAATAAATTCAGGTCCAAATTATTAGGAGACCTCCATGACAGCACCTGGGAATGTGCTTGACCAAGAGTTTTACACGTAGTTAATTATGGTGACCAGGTCTTGATAAAGATATAGAGTACATTGTCAGTCAGTGTACGACATGTCAATCGGTAAGCAAGCAACCACCATCAGTACCATTACAGCCATGGAAATGACCTCCCAGGGTGTGGCTAAGGCTACATATCGATTTTGCTGAGCTGGAAGGGCAACAATTGTTCATTGTGATTGATAGCCATTCGAAGTGGGTCGAGATGTTTCCAATGTGGAAAATAACAAGTAAAACATTAGACATTTTGCGAAGATTATTTTCTTCATTTGGCCTCCCAGAAGAAATTGTTTCTGATAATGGACCACAATTTCGTTCCGAAGAATTTGCACAGTTCACGAGCAAAAATGGTGTGAAACATACCAAGGTCCCACTGTACCACCCTGCTTTGAATGGTGCAGCAGAGCGCACTGTACAAATTGCAAAATGTGCCCTCATCAAACAAATGTTGGATCCAAATCCAAAGAAAGACAGTTGTCATTGGATCACAAATTGGCTAATTTTCGAATAGCGTATCATAACACTCCTCACATAACTACTGGTAGAACACCAGCAGAGTTGTATCTCAAATGACAGCCACGAACCAGATTCTCGTTGTTGAAACCAAATTTGGCACAGTTCGTAAAAGAGACACAATTAAGATAGAAAGAGAATCATGATAGAGGTAGAGTAAAAGAGAGAAGTGTGAAATTAAATCAGAAAGTGAGAGTGAAGAGCTATCACCATAAATGGGTAAAGTGGTTACCAGGAAGAGTGGTGAAGATGTGTGGTCCTCGCACATATTTGGTCAAGATGTTTGATAATGGACAAGTTAGGTTTGTTCACATTGGCCATATTTTACCCACAGACATGGAAGTAGTTGAAGGTGGGAATGATTCAATTATTTCTGACTCATCAGATAGTTTTGATACAATAGTAGCATATCCTACATCCAATGTACTGGAAATAAATCCAAAAGAAAGTCAGAATTTAAGTCTGAGTCCGAGTCAGGAAAACAAACAGTCTGAAGTTAAAGAGAGTTCAAATGGAAATCAAGGGCATCCCTTGGAGGAAAACTTCCCTCAGGATCAGCCTCAAATGATTTTAAATTCGACACCATGTTTGGAAGGTTCTGTTCAACGCGAAGGTATCCTCTTCGAAACAGAAAACAAGTGGTTAAGCTTAATTTGTAAATATGGCAAAATAAGTCTATATCCTTTGTTATGTATAACCATGTAAGTTATGTATGATGATTGTTTGTTATAATAACTTCTTCATTAAGGAGGGAGCAATGTAATGTCTGTAGCGCCACACTGTGGATGCCTGTGTTAGTGCAGCTGGTGCTGTTTAATAAAGAACAGGTCACCTGACCAGCAGGTAATGGGTCACCGGAACCTGAAGCCATTTTACAGGCTGTGTGATGTGTGTGCTCTCTAAGATATGACAGAGCCCATCCTTGACCAAAGGGAGATGGGCTCAACAAGCGACAGGGGAGTCCCAGAGGTGATGGTGCGTGTCATGGTTGACGTGGCAGCAGCTATCACATTACAAGCCGAAGCCATGCAAGGGCCTTCGTGATGTGATGCAGTCACTGGTTGCTAGCATCAACTCTCCGACTGCTGCCTTTCAGACTCAGTGTGCTGGGAGTCAGTTTCAAATTGATGCCATGCAATCACTGACTGCTGCCATTTTCTCCGTGTTCCCCACAACGGGGAAGTGACAGTGCTGAAGCAGGCCAGCAATCTGTGCTCTCACAGATTGTTCTGGATTCTGAGGCTCTGTCCTGGGAGAGTGGCAGTGGACCACTGGAAATGGAAGGTGCTGTCCTTGCTTGAGATGACAGCATTCCAGTTCCTACCACTGCTACTCTGCATTTGCATCTGCTGCATTCTACACCCCAGCCATCCGAGACTGTCGCTGCCAATGCTGAAGTGGTGCATTCTGCAGCCGGGCCTTCCAGGCCCAGAGCTGGTTCAGGGTGTCCTGCAAGGCCATCTGCCTTCAAGCAGCCTTGCTGCAGACACTAGGGCTCCATTAAGGAGGAGCAGTAGGTGTGGGAGGGGTTTAAGGAAATGGGTGGGAAATTACAGAGCAAGTCGCATTAAAGACTTTGGCCACCATGGACACATGTCCTCATCCTGTAAATATTATTGTAAATATCTCGTGGTTGTTGCCTGCTATTCGTGTATGGGTCTGGGCCTAATATTGAAGCTGCTGTGAAATTAAAAATGGCAGGGGCGTTTGTACACATATTGCCAAAGTTGATTATGTGTTTTGCTGTTTCAAGGGGCATTTGTTAAATTTTTATTGAAGTTGCTGGTGAAGGGTTTTTGGTGTGCTGTTTGAGACGAGACTTTTGCTGGAGTTATTAAAATGTTCATTTGACCGTTTGCATTCCCATCTTGTGTATTAACGTGGAATTTCACCGAGATGTGCCATTATCATAGCACATAGCCTGGGCAATATCAGCTGCATCTGTCAGCTTCCTGCATTCAAGAGAATCGATGTATTATGAGCCATTGATGTGTGGCCCTTGCAGCAGAAGCATTGCTATGGTGCCTCCTCCGTGGCTGCTCCTCCTCCTCCTCGTCTGGCTGGCCATTTGGGGCCTTGGCAGGCTCCACCTCCTCCTGAGATGCAATCCCCATTGGCAACGCCTGGGTCCTCATGATGGCCAAGGTGTGCAGCATGCAGCACATTACAATGAATAGCCACACCTATTAAGCGCAGTGTGGAAAGCTGCCTCCAGAGCGGTCCAGGCATCGGAAACATTGCTTCAGCACCCCTATTGTCTGCTTGATTATGTTGCGGGTTGCCTCATGGCTGTCGTTGTAGCGATGCTCCACTTGTGTGGCGGAGTTCTGGAAGGGGGTCATTAGCTAGGTAGCTAGGTTGCTTGGCGGTGTCCTTTGTCCAGGCAGCCAGCCGCGCCCTTCCCGTGGTGGCTGAAACAGTCGAGGCACAGTGCTCTCACGCGAGATGAATGCATTATGTACGCTGCCAGGATAGCGGGCATTCATTGCGAAGATGCATTGCGTGTGGCCGCACACCAGTTGCACATTCAAGGAGTGGTATCCCTTTCGGTTTTGGAAGACCTCGGCATTCTGGAATGCTGCTCGCAAGGCTACATGTGTGCAATCAATGGTATTGGGAAGCCCGCCATCCTGGCAAACCTACATATCCGCTCACCCTGATTATCCCTGCTCATTGGGAACATTATGAACTCCATTGTCCATCTGTACAGAGCCTGTGTCACGTTGCGGATGCAGCCATGTGCAGCAAATTGAGAGACGCTGCATATGTCCCCTGATGCAGCCCGGAAGGAGCCGCAGGCATAGAAGCTACATTGACCTTCACTGCGATGGGCAGCTCAGTCCTGGTGCTGATGTCAGGCTGCAGGAGATGTCATATCTCTGTCAGGACCTCCTTTCGCAAGCGCAGCCTCCTGCTACACTGCTTCTCTGACATGTCGAGGTATGGGCGTTGCTCCCGGTAAACCCGTGGGGCATAAGGTCTCCTGTCCTGACGTCTATGAGGTCTCCTCAGTCATGGGCAGATATGACCAACTGCCTTTCTATCTTGACGCCGCCTAAAAAGAGCATGTAGAAGGTGATGCTGGTGTGCTAGTCATTACCCATTTAATTCTCAAACTCAAGTTACTAAGAACCTGTAAGATCAGTTAGATCTGCTACTACAAATTAAGAGGTTCATGCACATGCTCTGTCGAGGTGTTGCCGATTAATCTGGTTGCCCCTCCCTTAAAATAGCCTCCAGCTATCACTTAAAGAGGTTGGGACCGCCTGGTTTCTCCGGCGTGTTCAGCGTCGGACACAAAATGAGGTGTTTTACGTTTACTGACGTCATGATCTGACTGAAGTTAGACGGCGAGGCTATCACTATCACTAACAAGAATGTTTGGTTCAGACCATAGTGTTCAAGATGTGGAGGGGGGGAGGAGGAGGGCCAAACCCTTCTTTGATGAGGCCAACGAGGCCCTCGTCACAGAGGTGCACTCGCGGTGGGCCCAATTAACTTGGGGTGGGTGTGGGAAACCTCCACCCTGGGCGTACCATAAAATCGGCACGGTGGCGTCGACATCCCATGAGGCGAGGGGATCCGACCAGTGCCGGAAGCGCTGGAACAGCCTGGTTGCTTCGGCAAGAGTAAGTATAGATTTTAAATTGTAATGGTGCAAATTGTAATTAGAAATCTCACGGAATGAAATTAAGCTTGTTATTCTTGCATATATTCCCTGCTAAGATCTGAACAGGGCTCGAAACCTGCGCCCACTTTAAGTCTCTCTGTGTCAATCTCTCCGGCTGCTGTCACTTACACAGTGACCCAGCATGGACAGGTGGAGAGCTGCCCTTGCTCACTCTCTGCCCTAAGACACATTGGGACATGAGCTCCTGTCATTGCCCAGTTCACCAGCTATGCTGATTCCCACCACTCCTGGGGGCCCTTCAATGGAGATTGTAGTCAAGATGCTTGTGTCAAGCATTAGATCCTAAACACGATCTTTGTTATAACCATGCATCAATTGTGGATACAAACCCTATTAGCATATAACACTGGAAACTGTTGTCTTTCCATGATAGCTTATGCCATGGTCTTGTCATGTTTGCAGAGGAAGATATCTAAGAATCGGGCTGAGCGCAGGTGCACGGGAGGAGGCCCTGCCCAGCTGACTATCCTGACCAACTTGGAAGAACACGCTGCGGCACTGGTCGGCAGCCACAGTGGCTCGGCCACCCGTGGTGAGGCAGAGCCCCCCCTTGCGTCACGTGAGTAATGTGTTAAGCAGTGTTAAAGTAATGTAACGTCATTTAATTATAATATACGAATGATGTCATGTTATGCATGCCCTCAGGTTGACAACATAAGAAATAAGAGCAGGAACAGGCCATCTGGCCCCTTCTCTGTCCACTCCCCATAAACCTTCACTCCCTTATCATTCTGTCTATCTCTGACTGATCCAGCCTCCACAGCTCTCTGGGTCACTGAATTTCAACTGGATGTACTACCATTTACTACCGTGTGATGCGTTGTTATGTAACGTCTCTTGGTCTCATTTATTGTAGTAATGATGCTCCTCCTTCATATGCCAGCGCAGCGCAAGAATGTGTATCCTTCCGTTCTAATAAGCTCAATAAGCTCAATTGTGTTTTGCAGGTCCAACAACACCCATGTGCAGTGAGGCACGACCTGAACCGGAACTTACACTGTTGCAGATGTTCCTCACCACGGGTGGGGAGGAGGAGGAAGACGATGATGATGAACAGACAACTGAGCCTGAAGAGGATATTATTGATACAGAGCAGGATGCCCCGAGCATCCCTCTGACTAATCTATCACCTGTGGGACCTGCGGCCATAACGTCGTCTTCGACAGAAGAAGTAGCGGGACCAAGCGGGTTACAGCCGGCGAAGCCAAGGCACATGTTAGTGCTCACGCCGACCCCATGGAGGTCGAGTCAGTGAGGTCAGCAGACGCCTGCTCTGGCTGATCGCATCGAGGGCTTGACCAGACTGTGCATGTAGAGTGCCGCGATAAGTCGCGAGTTCCTTCAGGTGTTTGTGGTTTACACGAGGGTCATGTCCCGGGCGTCTGCTCGCAATTCGGAGGATATGCAGCAGATGATCTGGGAGATGTATGTGACGACTGCCTCCATCGATGCCTTGCGACATGCGATAGTGGCGGGACACGGCACTGCACTCCAAATGCCATCGAACAAACCACCAGCACCAGCACAGAAACGAGTCAGGAGGAAGCACTTCCTTCTGACTTGGAAGGCATTTCCGCAGGAACTTTTTCCCCTCCAGCACCCCAAGAACCGATCGAGCCACCGTCACCACCCGCCCACAGCAGGAAGTCTTGCCATCGCCCGCTGCACGGCCATCTCGTCTCGGGACCCGGGGACCAAAACGGGGGTGGGGGGGGTTAAGACATGGGGTTAGAGGACCTGGAGGGAAACGTGGCCGCAGGTAGGGAGGGGGGTGCTTTATTGTTGTTTTATAGTTATTGTTATTGTTGGTATTATTAATACATTGTTCTTATTGTGTTTTTTAAATTTATTGTTGGTTGACTATGGGGAGGGCGGCGGAGCGGGGGGCGGTATTACAGTTTCAAAAAAATTAGTTAAATTGTTAAATCATTAAAAAATTTTATTGCATTTCACAATTGTTGTGCAGTGTTTTCTAATAACGTAAGTTAAGCTAAAACTTGAATACAATTATTGGAAAACAATGGCCAGGCCAGACCAGGCAAGGATGAAATGTAACACAACTGCAACTGTTGTCTTTCCGTAACTGTAACTGTGACTATCCCCACTGTAAGTTCATGCAAATCGTTCATTTATGACCTGCTGATGCAACAGTTTTGCAGCCGCGTAACTCCCACAGGGTTTTTCCAGTCTTGCAGGGGGACACGGAGGCATTGGTTCATCGCCAGGCTGATTGTCTTCCCCGATATCCTCCTCAGCCTCCTCCTCCTTCTTCTCCTCTGCCTCTTCTGCCTCCAATCCTTCCTGAGGTGGACCGGCAATCCATCTGGCAATTGTTGTCCTCTCCTATAGCTAGGTTATGTAACATGCAGTACACCACATTAAACTCAGTGACCTGGTCAAGGTGGTATTGTAGGATGCCTCCAGAGTGGTCCAGGCATCTGACGCACTGCTTCAGCACTCCAATTGTCTTTTCAACGATATTGCATGTAGCTATATGGCTTTCATTGTAACGCTTCTCGGCTCCCGTCTGGGGATTACGCGGGGAGTCATGAGCCAGCTGGCAAGGCCATATCCTTTAAATCCCAGCAGCCAACCGTGACCTTGTGGCTGACTGTTAAACAGGTCAGAGACAGTGCTCTCATGCAGGATGTGTGCATCATGGATGATGCCTTGAAATTTAGGATTTACTGCCATGATTATTTGGTTGTGGTCAACAAAGAACTGCACATTTAGGGAGTGGAATCCCTTTTGGTTACGCAACACCGCATAGAAACATAGAAAATAGTTGCAGGAGTAGGCCATTCGGCCCTTCAAGCCTGCACCGCTATTCAATGAGTTGATGGCTGAACATGCAACTTCAGTACCCCATTCCTGCTTTCTCACCATACCCCTTGATCCCCCTAGTAGTAAGGACTACATCTAACTCCTTTTTGAATATATTTAGTGAATTGGCCTCAACAACTTTCTGTGGTAGAGAATTCCACAGGTTCACCACTCTCTGGGTGAAGAAGTTTCTCCTCATCTCGGTCCTAAATGGCTTATCCCTTATCCTTAGACTGTGACCCCTGGTTCTGGACTTCCCCAACATTGGGTACATTCTTCCTGCATCTAACCTGTCTAAACTCATCAGAATTTTAAACGTTTCTATGAGATCCCCTCTCATTCTTCTCAACTCCAGTGAATACAAGCCCAGTTGATCCAGTCTTTCTTGATAGGTCAGTCCCGCCATCCCGGGAATCAGTCTGGTGAACCTTCGCTGCAGTCCCTCAATAGCAAGAATGTCCTTCCTCAAGTTAGGAGACCAAAACTGTACACAATACTCCAGGTGTGGCCTCACCAAGGCCCTGTACAACTGTAGCAACACCTCCCTGCCCCTGTACTCAAATCCCCTCGCTATGAAGGCCAACATGCCATTTGCTTTCTTAACCGCCTGATGTACCTGCATGCCAACCTTCAATGACTGATGTACCATGACACCCAGGTCTCGTTGCACCTCCCCTTTTCCTAATCTGTCACCATTCAGATAATAGTCTGTCTCTCTGTTTTTACCACCAAAGTGGATAACCTCACATTTATCCACATTATACTTCATCTGCCATGCATTTGCCCACTCACCTAACCTATCCAAGTCACTCTGCAGCCTCATAGCATCCTCCTCGCAGCTCACACTGCCACCAACTTAGTGTCATCCGCAAATTTGGAGATACTATATTTAATCCCCTCGTCCAAATCATTAATGTACAATGTAAACAGCTGGGGCCTCAGCACAGAACCTTGCGGTACCCCACTAGTCACTGCCTGCCATTCTGAAAAGTACTCATTTGCTCCTACTCTTTGCTTCCTGTCTGACAACCAGTTCTCAATCCATGTCAGCACACTACCCCCAATCCCATGTGCATCAACTTTGCACATTAATCTCTTGTGTAGGACCTTGTCGAAAGCCTTCTGAAAGTCCAAATATACCACAAAAATTCCTCCCTTGTCCACTCTACTGGAAACATCCTCAAAAAATTCCAGAAGATTTGTCAAGCATGATTTCCCTTTCACAAATCCATGCTGACTTGGACCTACAATGCCACCTCTTTCCAAATATGCTGCTATGACATCCTTAATAATTGATTCCATCATTTTATCCACTACTGAGGTCAGGCTGACCGGTCTATAATTCCCTGTTTTCTCTCTCCCTCCTTTTTTAAAAAGTGGGGTTACATTGGCTACCCTCCACTCCATAGGAACTGATCCAGAGTCAATGGAATGTTGGAAAGTGACTGTCAATGCATCCGCTATTTCCAAGGCCACCTCCTTAAGTATTCTGGGATGCAGTCCATCAGGCCCTGGAGATTTATCGGCCTTCAATCCCATCAATTTCCCCAACACAATTTCCCGACTAATAAAGATTTCCCTCAGTTTGTTCCCCGTTATAACTTCCCCGATTCTGACTGCAGGAGACCTACATTTGTCTTTATGAACCTTTTTCTCTTTACATATCTATAGAAGCTTTTGCAGTCCGTCTTAATGTTCCCTGCAAGCTTCCTCTCGTACTCTATTTTCCCTGCTCTAATCAAACCCTTTGTCCTCCTCTGCTGAGTTCTAAATTTCTCCCAGTCCCCGGGTTCGCTGCTATTTTTGGCCAATTTGTCTGCCACTTCCTTGGCTTTAATGCTGTCCCTGATTTCCCTTGATAGCCACGGTTGAGCCACCTTCCCTTTTTTATTTTTACGCCAGACAGGGATGTACAATTGTTGTAATTCATCCATGCGGTCTCCAAATGTCTGCCATTGCCCATCCACAGTCAACCCCTTAAGTATCATTCACCAATCTATCCTAGCCAATTCACGCATCATACCTTCAAAGTTACCCTTCTTTAAGTTCTGGACCATGGTCTCATCTTAACTGTTTCATTCTCCATCCTAATGTAGAATTCCACCATATTATGGTCACTCTTCCCAAGGGGCCTCGCACAACAAAATTGCTAATTAATCCTCTCTCATTACACAACACCCAGTCTAAGATGACCTCCCCCCTAGTTGGTTCCTCGACATATTGGTCTCGAAAACCATCCTGTAAAGGTGCTGTCAGGGCAATGTGCATACAGTCTGTTGCGCCATGCACCTTGGGGAAGTTTGCTATTCTGGAGAAACCCAAAGTCTCTCACACTGTGCCTCCCTGGTCATAGGGAAGCTTATTAAATCCATCCTGCGAGCGTAAAGGGCTTCAGTCACCTGTCGAATGGAGCAAGTGTGTGGTGCGCTGAGAGATACCACAAATGTCGCCAGCTGAAGCCTGAAAGGAGCCCGATGCATAAAGGGTAGTGCCGCAGTAACATTTACCTCAATGGGAAATGTGGTCCTGATGGTGCTGGAAGGCTATAGATCTCCCTTGATGAGCTGGCATATCTGAGCGATGATCTCCTTTCGGAAGCACATCCTCCTAAGGAACATGTTATCAGACAAGTTGAGGTAAGATTGCTTTTCCCTGTAAGTTCGTTGGGTGTACGGTCTCCTCCTCCGTGTTAGTCTGCCACTTCTTTGATTGGGCCTTTCACTAAACCCTTCACTAAACCCAACTTCAGACTCCAGCATGTGAGAATACAAATAATGGTAGAGAAGTTACAGACCCCATCACTTTCAGTATTGCTATAAATGCCCTTTGTACTAAAATAAATATAAATGTAAATATACATGTGAGTGGATCAATCAGTAACTAAGGCCCTTAAATAACTCACAAATTATAAGCCCCTTCTTTAAGCAGCCTCTCACTTCCTCTGACTTTCAAAATGCCGTCCGTAGTGACAAGTTCTGTGAACAGTGCTAGGTAGGAGCAAGCTTTTCTCCAGCGATGTCCAGCGATCTTCTCGGTGAGCAATCAGCCCGGCAATGTGTGGGTGATGTGCTGAAAGTTGGATTGGGCAATGTGTGGGTGATCAATCGGCGATGTGAAACGAAAGTTGGGCCGACGATCTTTGGCCAATGTTCTGGCCCAACTTTCCACTTTTAAAGTAAAATGGGCGATAGCCTGCCTTTTTGGGCAATAAAAGGGTGCTAGCCCAACGATCTCAAGTGGAAAGTCCAGCCTTTAAGTCTCTGCATTCAATAGTATAAGGATTTGGTGCCTGATGTGATTATCCATCCCAATATCACCTCCATTGACTTCTCCAAAGCCTGCATAGTGTTCCTCAGTGTCGGGGTAAAAAGGAGGCTTCTCTCCCTCAAGGTGGACTAACTGATATAGTTAATCGACACCTGCCCGTCTGTTGGGGTAAAAGGAGACTTCGCTCCCTCAATGTGGACTAATTGATATAGTTAATTCACACCTCGCCCAGCTTCCCACTGTATAATGACCATGGAAGTAAACAAACGAAACTTCAGGTTCACCGGTTTTATTACGAGCAATGCACGGGAAGGTTCAGTCGTGGAACCTCTGAAATACACGAGGTTTCAAGCACAATTTGTACAGGTTTTGGAGAGGAGCACTCTCCTACAAAATCCTCTCTAGATCTAATTCTATCAGCGAAGTTACATTGATTTGCCATCTCTTATCAAACTATCTCTGAGTGGTATATGCAATTGCCATCTTCTATGGTGTTGTTCCATGACTTGCATTTTGCCACAGTATAATAGACACCGAAACTGCCTTCCTTATCTCTTCCTCAGAAATTTCTGATCAACAACTGCTGATTTTGCTGTTTAAGTATTACAGAGGTTACGGATTCAGTATAATGCGTTATACATTTGTGCTATACCTACATAAACAAATGTTACATACATAGGCAATTGTACAGACCCTCCTAATACTGATAAGTTCACTATCTTTAGCATAATTCTGACCACCTATTTGCAACTCTTACAATTTATCCCTTACACTCAGAATAACATTATTGACTCACTCAGGTTCATCCTTTTTACATGCTACTCATTCAGCAACATGGGGCCACCTTCAACATTACATAGAAACATAGAAACATAGAAAATAGATGCAGGAGTAGGCCATTCAGCCCTTCAAGCCTGCACCACCATTCAATAAGATCATGGCTGATCATTCATCTCAGTACCCCTTTCCTGCTTTCTCTCCATACCCCTTGATCCCAATAGCCGTAAGGTCCATATCTAACTCCCTCTTGAATATATCCAATGAACTGTCATCAACAACTCTCTGCGGTAGGGAATTCCACAGGTTAACAACTCTCTGAGTGAAGAAGTTTCTCCTCATCTCAGTCATAAATGGCGCACCCCTTATCCTTAGACTGTATCCCCTGGTTCAGGACTTCCCCAACATCGGGAACATTCTTCCTGCATCTAACCTGTCCAGTCCCGTCCGAATTTTATACGTTTCTATGAGATCCCCTCTCATCCTTCTAAACTCCAGTGAATACAGGCCCAGTTGATCCAGTCTCTCCTCATATGTCAGTCCAGCCATCCCGGGAATCAGTCTGGTGAACCTTCGCTGCACTCCCTCAATAGCAAGAACATCCTTCCTCAGATTAGGAGACCGAAACTGAACACAATATTCCAGGTGAGGCTTCACCAAGGCCCTGTACAACTGCAGTAAGACTTCCCTGTCCCTATACTCAAAACCCCTAGCTATGAAGGCCAACATACCATTTGCCTTCTTCACCACCTGCTGTACCTGCATGCCAACTTTCAATGAATGATTTACCATGACACCCAGGTCTTGTTGCACCTCCCCTTTTTCGAATCTGCCGCCATTCAGATAATATTCTGCCTTCATGTTTTTGCTCCCAAAGTGGATAACCTCATATTTATCCACATTAAACTGCATCTGCCATGCATTTGGCCACTCACCTAACCTGCCCAAGTCACCCTGCAGCCTCTTAGCATCCTCCTCACAGCTCACAATGCCACCCAGTTTAGTGTCATCTCCAAACTTGGAGATATTACACTCAATTCCTTGATCCAAATCATTAATGTATGTTGTAAATAGCTGGGGTCCCATCACTGAGCCCTGCGGCACCCCACTAGTCACTGCCTGCCATTCTGAAAAGGACCCGTTTATCCCGACTCTCTGCTTTCTGTCTGCCAATGAGTTCTCTATCCATGACAGTACATTACCCCCAATATCATGTGCTTTAATTTTGCTCTCCAATCTCTTGTGTGGGACCTTGTCAAAAGCCTTTTGAAAGTCCAAATACACTACATCCACTGGTTCTCTCTTGTCCACTCAACTAGTTACATCCTCAAAAAATTCCAGAAGATTTGTCAAGCATGATTTCCCCTTCATAAATCCATGCTGACTTGGACTGGTCCTGTCGCTGCTTTCCAAATGTGCTGTTATTTCATCTTTAATAATTGATTGCAACATTTTCCCCACTACTGATGTCAGGCGAACCAGTCTATAATTACCCATTTTCTCTCTCCCTCCCTTTTTTAAAAAGTGGTGTTACATTAGCTACCCTCCAGTCCATAGGAACTGATCGAGAGTCGATACACTGTTGTAAAATGATCATCAATGCATCCACTATTTCTACGGCCACTTCCTTAAGTACTCAGGGATGCAGAATATTCGGCCCCGGGGATTTATCGGCCTTCAATCCCATCAATTTCCCTAACACAATTTTCCACCTAATAAGGATATCCTTCAGTTCCTCCTTCTCACGAGACCCTCGGTCCCCTAGTACTTCCGGAATGTTATTTCTGTCTTCCTTAGTGAAGACAGAACCAAAGTATTTTTTCAACTGGTCTGCCATTTCTTTGTTCCCCATTATAAATATACCTGAATCTGACTGCAAGGGACCTACGTTTGTCTTCACTAATCTTTTTCTCTTCACATATCTATAGAATCTTTTGCAGTCAGTTTTATGTTCCCGGCAATCTTCCTCTCATACTCTATTTCCCCCCATCCTAATTAAACCCTTTGTCCTCCTCTGCTGAATTCTAAATTTCTCGCAGTCCTCAGATTTTCTGCTTTTTCTGGCCAATGTATATGCCTCTTCCTTGGATTTAACACTATCCTTAATTTCTCTTGTTAGCCACGGTTGAGCCACCTTCCCCATTTTATTTTTACTCCAGACAGGGATTTCTAAGTTTTGAAGTTCATCCATGTGATCTTTACATGTTTGCCATTGCCTATCCACCATCAGCACTTGAAGTATCATTTGCCAGTCTATTCTAGCCAATTCACGTCTCATTCCATTGAAGTTACCTTTCCTTAAGTTCAGG
Source organism: Pristiophorus japonicus (assembly GCF_044704955.1). Taxonomy (NCBI): domain Eukaryota; kingdom Metazoa; phylum Chordata; class Chondrichthyes; family Pristiophoridae; genus Pristiophorus; species Pristiophorus japonicus. The sequence goes on along the minus strand of NC_091978.1, from coordinate 250,780,057 downwards.
ACTCAATTTTCGGAATTAACTGTGTCACTTTCCATCTTAATAAAGAATTCTACCATCTTATGGTCACTCTTCCCCAAGCGGCCTCGCACAACAAAATTGCTAATTAGTCCTTTCTCATTACACATCAGCCAGTCTAGGATGGCCAGCCCTCTAGTTGGTTCCACGGTATATTGGTCCAGAAAACCATCCCTATTACACTCCGGGAAATCCTCCTCCATCATATTGCTACCAGTTTGGTTAGCCAATCTATATGTAGGTTTACATCGCCCATGATAACTGCTGCACCTTTACTGTGTGCATCCCTAATTTCTTGTTTGATGCTGTCCCCAACCTCACTTCTACTGTTTGGTGGTCTGTACACAACTCCCACTAGCGTTTTCTGCCCTTTGTTATTCCGCAGCTCCACCCATACAGATTCCGCATCATCCAAGCTATAAAAGGCACAGCAGGGAGTCCGGGGCCCAGCGTCGGCGGCAGTCGGGAGCAGCATCGAGGAGTTGCGTGGAGAGGCCTATAAAAGGCACAGCAGGGAGTCCGGGGCCCAGCGTCAGCGGCAGTTGGGAGCAGCGTCGAGGAGGTGCGTGGAGAGGCCTATAAAAGGCACAGCAGGGAGTCCGGGGCCCAGCGTCAGCGGCAGTCGGGAGCAGCGTCGAGGAGGTGCGTGGAGAGGCCTATAAAGGCGTGACTTGTGCAGCGACAGGGAGAAGGCAAAAAAGAAGTAGAAAGAAATCAAAAGGTGACATCACAACCAAGAGGGTAAGTGATTGGCTGGTGATTGGTGAGTAGTTTTTCTTTTGTATCAGTGAGTAACTTTTAACACTGTTGTTGCCAGTTTAAGTGTATCTAAGGGTTAAGTCATGGCAGGACGGCTCGGTCGGGTGTTATGCTCCTCCTGTACCATGTGGGAACTCAGGGATGACTCCAGTGTCCCTGTCGACTATGTGTGCAGGAAGTGTATCCACCTCCAGCTCTTGACGGTCCGCGTTGCGGAGTTGGAGCTGAGGGTGGATTCACTCTGGAGCATCCACGATGCTGAGAATGACGTGAGTATCACGTGTAGCGAGTTGGTCGTACCGCAGGGAAAGGGTCCACAGCCAGATAGGGAATGGAAGACCAACAGGAAGAGCAGTGCAAGGAAGGTAGTGCAGGAGTCCCCTGTGGTCATCCCCCTGCAAAACAGATACACTGCTTTGGGTACTGTTGAGGGGGATGACTCATCAGGGGAGGGCAGCAGCAGCCTAGTTCATGGCACCGTGGCTGGCTCTGCTGCACAGGAGGGCAGGAAAAAGAGTGGGAGAGCGATAGTGATTGGGGATTCAATGGTGAGGGGAATAGATAGGCGTTTCTGCGGCCGCAACCGAGACTCCAGGATGGTATGTTGCCTCCCTGGTGCAAAGGTCAAGGATGTCTCGGAGCGGGTGCAGGACATTCTAAAAAGGGAGGGAGATCAGCCAGTTGTCGTGGTGCACATTGGTACCAACGACATAGGTAAAAAAAGGGATGAGGTCCTACAAAACGAATTTAAGGAGCTAGGAGCTAAATTAAAAAGTAGGACCTCAAAAGTAGTAATCTCGGGATTGCTACCAGTGCCATGTGATAGTCAGAGTAGGAATCGCAGGATAGCGCAGATGAATACGTGGCTTGAGCAGTGGTGCAGCAGGGAGGGATTCAAATTCCTGGGGCATTGGAACCGGTTCTGGGGGAGGTGGGACCAGTACAAACCGGACGGTCTGCACCTGGACAGACCGGAACCAATGTCCTAGGGGGAGTGCTTGCTAGTGCTGTTGGGGAGGATTTAAACTAATATGGCAGGGGGATGGGAACCAATGCAGGGAGACAGAGGGAAACAAAAAGGAGGCAAAAGCAAAAGACAGAAAGGAGATGAGGAAAAGTGGAGGGCAGAGAAACCCAAGGCAAAGAACAAAAAGGGCCACTGTACAGCAAAATTCTAAAAGGACAAAGGGTGTTAAAAAAACAAGCCTGAAGGCTTTGTGTCTTAATGCAAGGAGTATCCGCAATAAGGTGGATGAATTAACTGTGCAAATAGATGTTAACAAATATGATGTGATTGGTATTACGGAGACGTGGCTCCAGGATGATCAGGGCTGGGAACTCAACATCCAGGGGTATTCAACATTCAGGAAGGATGGAATAAAAGGAAAAGGAGGTGGGGTAGCATTGCTGGTTAAGGAGCAAATTAAGGCAATAGTTCAGAAGGACATTAGCTTGGATGATGTGGAATCTATATGGGTAGAGCTGCAGAATACCAAAGGGCAAAGAACGTTAGTGGGAGTTGTGTACAGACCTCCAAACAGTACTAGTGATGTTGGGGAGGGCATCAAATAGGAAATTAGGGGTGCGTGCAATAAAGGTGCAGCAGTTATAATGGGTGACTTTAATGTGCACATAGATTGGGTTAACCAAACTGGAAGCAATACGGTGGAGGAGGATTTCCTGAAGTGCATAAGGGATGGTTTTTTAGATCAATATGTCGAGGAACCAACTAGGGGGGAGGCCATCTTAGACTGGGTGTTGTGTAATGAGAGAGGATTAATTAGCAATCTCATTGTGCGAAGCCCCTTGGGGAAGAGTGACCATAATATGGTGGAATTCTGCATTAGGATGGAGAATGAAACAGTTAATTCAGAGACCATGGTCCAGAACTTAAAGAAGGGTAACTTTGAAGGTATGAGGCGTGAATTGGCTAGGATAGATTGGCGAATGATACTTAAGGGGTTGACTGTGGATGGGCAATGGTAGACATTTAGAGACCGCATGGATGAACTACAACAATTGTACATTCCTGTCTGACGTAAAAATAAAAAAGGGAAGGTGGCTCAACCGTGGCTATCAAGGGAAATCAGGGATAGTATTAAAGCCAAGGAAGTGGCATACAAATTGGCCAGAAATAGCAGCGAACCTGGGGACTGGGAGAAATTTAGAACTCAGCAGAGGAGGACAAAGGGTTTGATTCGGGCAGGGAAAATGGAGTACGAGAAGAAGCTTGCAGGGAACATTAAGACGGATTGCAAAAGTTTCTATAGATATGTAAAGTGAAAAAGGTTAGTAAAGACAAACATAGGTCCCCTGCAGTCAGAATCAGGGGAAGTCATAACGGGGAACAATGAAATGGCGGACCAATTGAACAAGTACTTTGGTTCGGTATTCACTGAGGAGGACACAAACAACCTTCCGGATATAAAAGTGGTCAGAGGGTCTAGTAAGGAGGAGGAACTGAGGGAAATCCTTATTAGTCGGGAAATTGTGTTGGGGAAATTGATGGGATTGAAGGCCGATAAATCCCCAGGGCCTGATGGACTGCATCCCAGAGTACTTAAGGAGGTGGCCTTGGAAATAGTGGATGCATTGACAGTCATTTTCCAACATTCCATTGACTCTGGATCAGTTCCTATGGAGTGGAGGGTAGCCAATGTAACCCCACTTTTTAAAAAAGGAGGGAGAGAGAAAACAGGGAATTATAGACCGGTCAGCCTGACATCGGTAGTGGGTAAAATGATGGAATCAATTATTAAGGATGTCATAGCAGTGCATTTGGAAAGAGGTGATATGATAGGTCCAAGTCAGCATGGATTTGTGAAAGGGAAATCATGCTTGACAAATCTTCTGGAATTTTTTGAGGATGTTTCTAGTCGAGTGGACAAGGGAGAACCAGTTGATGTGGTATATTTGGACTTTCAGAAGGCTTTCGACAAGGTCCCACACAAGAGATTAATGTGCAAAGTTAAAGCACATGGGATTGGGGGTAGTGTGCTGACATGGATTGAGAACTGGTTGTCAGACAGGAAGCAAAGAGTAGGAGTAAATGGGGACTTTTCAGAATGGCAGGCAGTGACTAATGGGGTACTGCAAGGTTCTGTGCTGGGGCCCCAGCTGTTTACACTGTACATTAATGATTTAGAAGAGGGGATTAAATGTAGTACCTCCAAATTTGTGGATGACACTAAGTTGGGTGGCAGTGTGAGCTGCGAGGAGGATGCTATGAGGCTGCAGAGCGACTTAGATAGGTTAGGTGAGTGGGCAAATGCATGGCAGATGAAGTATAATGTGGATAAATGTGAGGTTATCCACTTTGGTGGTAAAAACAGAGAGACAGACTATTATCTGAATGGTGACAGATTAGGAAAAGGGGAGGTGCAAAGAGACCTGGGTGTCATGGTACATCAGTCATTGAAGGTTGGCATGCAGGTACAGCAGGCGGTTAAGAAAGCAAATGGCATGTTGGCCTTCATAGCGAGGGGATTTGAGTACAGGGGCAGGGAGGTGTTGCTACAGTTGTACAAGGCCTTGGTGAGGCCACACCTGGAGTATTGTGTACAGTTTTGGTCTCCTAACCTGAGGAAGGACATTCTTGCTATTGAGGGAGTGCAGCGAAGGTTCACCAGACTGATTCCCGGGATGGCGGGACTGACCTATCAAGAAAGACTGGATCAACTGGGCTTGTATTCACTGGAGTTCAGAAGAATGAGAGGGGACTTCATAGAAACGTTTAAAATTCTGACGGGGTTAGACAGGTTAGATGCAGGAAGAATGTTCCCAATGTTGGGGAAGTCCAGAACCAGGGGACACAGTCTAAGGATAAGGGGGAAGCCATTTAGGACCGAGACAAGGAGGAATTTCTTCACCCAGAGAGTGGTGAACCTGTGGAATTCTCTACCACAGAAAGTTGTTGAGGCCAATTCACTAAATATATTCAAAAAGGAGTTCGATGAAGTCCTTACTACTAGGGGAATCAAGGGGTATGGTGAGAAAGCAGGAATGGGGTACTGAAGTTGCATGTTCAGCCATGAACTCATTGAATGGCGGTGCAGGCTAGAAGGGCCGAATGGCCTACTCCTGCACCTATTTTCTATGTTTCTATGTTTCTATGTTTCTATGTCCTTCCTTACCATTGCGTTAATTTCCTCTTTAACCAGCAACGCTACCGCTCCTCCTTTTACTTTCTGTCTATCCTTCCTGAATGTTGAATATGCCCTGATGTTGAGTTCCCAGCCTTGGCCACCCTGGAGCCATGTCTCCGTGATGCCAATTATATCATATTCATTAATTGTTGCCTGTGCAGTTAATTCGTCCACCTTATTACGAATATTCCTCGCATTGAGGCACAGAACCTTCAGGCTTGTCTTTTTAATACACTTTGCCGTTTTAGATTTTTGCTGTAATGTGGCCCTTTTTGATTTTTGCCTTGGGTTTCTCTGCCCTCCACTTTTTCTTTTCTTCTTTCTATCTTTTGCTTCTGCCCCCATTCTACTTCCCTCTGTCTCCCTGCATAGGTTCCCATCCCCCTGCCATATTAGTTTAACCCCTCCACTAGCAAACACTCCCCCCTAGGACATTCGTTCCGGTCCTGCCCAGGTGCATACCGTCCGGTTTGTGAGGTGTGAGGTGCATCGCAAGACAGAGCCAGTTCTAATGCCCCAGGAATTTGAATCCCTCCCTTCTGCACCACACCTCAAGCCATGTATTCATCTGAGCTATCCTGTGATTCCTACTCTGACTAGCACATGTCACTGGTAGCAATCCTGAGATTACTACCTTTGAGGTCCTACTTTTTAATTTAACTCCTAGCTCCTTAAATTCAGCTTGTAGAACCTTGTCCTGTTTTTTACCTATATCGTTGGTACCTATATGCATCACGACAACTAGCTGTTCACCCTCCCCCTTCAAAATGTCATACAACCGCTCCGAGACATCCTTGATCCTTGCACCATGGAGGCAACATACCATCCTGGAGTCTCGATTGCGGCCGCAAAAACATCTATCTATTCCCCTTACAATAGAATCCCCTACCACTAAAGCTCTCCCACTCTTTTTCCTGCCCTCCTGTGCAGCAGAGCCAGCCACGGTGCCATGGACTTGGCTGCTGCTGCCCTGCCCTGATGACTCATCCCCCCAACAGTACCCAAAGCGATGTATCTGTTTTGGAAGGGGATGACAGCAGGGGACCTCTGTACTAACTTCCTTGCACTGCTCTTCCTGTTGGTCATCCATTCCCTATCTGTCTGTGTAACCTTTACCTGCGGTAAGACCAACCCTCTAAACGTGATATTCACGGCATCCTCAGCATCGCGCATGCTGCAGAGTGAATCTACCCGCAGCTCCAGTGCTGCAATGTGGTCTGTCAGGAGCTGCAGCAGGGTACACTTCTCACACCTGTAGACGTCAGGGACACTGGAAGCATCCCTGAGTTCCCACATAGCACAGGAGGAGCATGACACATGTTCGAGCTCTCCTGCTATGACTTAACCCTTAGATTAACTTTATTTGGCAAGAAAAATGATAAAGGTTACCTACTGATAGGGAAAAGAAAAAGAGAAATTACTCACCAATCATCAGCTAATCACTTACCCCCTTGGCTGTGACATCACCTTTCGATTTCTTTCTACTTCTTTGTTTACCTTCTGCCCCTGCAGCTGCAACAGCTGGCCTTTTATAGGCCTCCGACCCCGGACTCCCGCCTCTCCTCGACTCACTGACGCTCCTCACTCGCGGGCCTTTGAGGGGCCCCTGACCTCGGACTCCCACCTCTCTTCGATTCACCGATTCTCCTCACTCACGGGTCTTTTATAGGCCTCCAACCCCGGATTCCCGCCTCTCCTCGATTCACCGACGCTCCTCACTCACGGGCCTTTTATAGGCCTCCGACCCCGGATTCCCGCCTCTCCTCGACTCTCCGACGCTCCTCACTCGCGGGCCTTTTATAGGCCTCCGACCTCGGACTCCCGCCTCTCCTCGACTACACTGATAACATTCAGCTCTCTGCCTTCTCATTTGCCTCCAGGCTTTTGCCACTTCCTCTCATTGCCTATCCAACATGATAGGCTAGATTTTACACATTTGTGCAGATCGCCCAAAAATGGGCGTAATTTCCGGCGTGGGCGGTAAATATGGGTTTTCTGATAGCTGGCTTGTCGTCCACTTTTAAACCCCTTTGTTTTTATTTTATAAAATGGGCGTTACCACGAGCAATCTGAAATGGGTGTTAGCATTAAATCTCTCTGACCTTCTGCCGTAAAGTGTCATCGTCCTTAGCAACGGCGTGGCAACGCTCGATTCCCGCGATTCAGGAGGTCAAGGGTCATTCATTACATATGCATAAGAGGAGACAGAGAGAGAGGGAGCAGAGAGGGAGTGAAGGCATGTGTGGGTGTAGTGTGGCTGCTTTGGGAGGAAGGAGAGAGAGTTTCGAGCTTGATAGAAAATTGTGCCAAAATATTCTGCTGTTTCCAGCCAGATATTTTCCCGAATTTGGTGCCTATAATGGAGGGAGTGGAGGAGGCGACACAGCAAGCTGATGCTAGTGAGAGCAATGAGTTGGGAGAAGAGCAAATTGGAGGACGCCAAAGAGCGAGGAGTTCTTGAAGGAGGCTAATGCCTTCCTCATGCAGGAAGTCGAGTCACGCTGCGGTGATTTGAAACAGGGAGGGCGTGGGAAGCCCACTCCATAGGCCTACCAGAGTATATGGGCCGAGACAGCAGAGGTGGTCTCGTCGGCGACCAACGAGGTGCGTGAGGGCAACCAATGCCATAAGCTATGAAATGACCTTGTCGGACCTGCAAGAGTAAGTATTACGACCTTGTCGGATCTGCAAGAGTAAGTATTACATTTATTTGCATGTACTTATATATTTATGTAATTTGATTTGGAAGAGTCATGAGTGACTATCATCAGATGTGAGGTCTTTCACTTTTACCGGGAATGTTTTACTCAAAGCCTGCGGTCACGCTGCACATCTTTAGGTAAAGAATGGTATTTACCATAATAATCATGATTACATCTGTCGGTTATGTATTGTATCGGTCTCTGTGACAGTACCTAGCAATGATATCATGCAATTATCTCATGCCATATCATCCTGTTATCTTTTACAGAAGAAGCTCTCGATGATGAGGTCCAATCAGAGGCGAACGGGTTGAGGGTCACCAGTCATTAGCAACATCACTGAGATGGAGGAGCGGGTGCTCACACTTGTGGGAAAGCACACCCGGACAGCTGCGGACACATCTGCAGACCCTGAAGTGAGTAAAGCTTACACCATTGCGTGATGTAAAGTCAATAGATGCCACACCCATTCATATCCGGATAATAATATATGATAGATGATTTCTAAAAGTGGTCTATATATAATGCTGGTCTCATGAAAATCATTGCAATGCAGAATTTGGTGATGATCATGAAATGTGATGCCTGTGATGATTTTGATAGCTGTGGTGCTTTTCTCGTGCATATGCTGTGTGTAGTGCTGAACTCACCTTGTGACTCTAGCAACCCCTTCTCCTCTAATAACCTCATTTGTGTTTTGCAGCTCAGTCAGCAGCGCGGCCCCAGGCAAGACTACCGAGCCCAGAAGGTGGGGACATGGAGCCGGACTCAGTGGACGCTCCTACGTCTGCTGCTGAGGAGCTGCGATTCTCGCCCGCCAATCATCTGGGTCAGTTCTCCACGGATCAGAGTGCCGACTTTGAGGAACCTGCATCGCCACGCTCCAGAAGGCATTCCACCCCAAGACCATCTAATGCTCCTCCGACCATTCCCACCTCCACTCTGGAGGTACCGGGCCCAGGCACCTCGCCACAGGGCACCCCAACTGTTCCCAGGATGGCGCCGACCCCGCGGAGGTTTCGTAGACGCAGCAGGTCTGCTCCACGAGTGCCATATGAGAGCGGCGAGATGGTAAAGTTGTACACAAGGACAATTGACAAAGGTGACCAGTTCATAGAGGCATTGGGGGGCATATCCCGACAGCTGGCCAGCATCTCCAGCACCATGACTGAGTACGTACCACGGATGGCGGAGGCCCTGGAGGCGATAGCCAGGAATACTGGTGGCACAGGCTTCCCAGTGGCCCAAGAGTGTGGCATTCCACCCCTAGGTTCTGCATCCCCAGTGCCAATGACACATCAGGGGCAGGAGCAAAATCCTGCTTCTGCATCTGATAATGTTGCCACATCGGTACCCCCCGCTCCCGTCCCCATCCAACTACCGCCTCTGCCTTCATTCCCCCCTCAATGAGGCACCAACTGAGGAGCTCCTCGGTCAGGCAGCATGGAGCAAGGAGGGCAAAGGGTAGAGGTGGGGAGAAGAAGGGGGAGGGAAGGAAAGTGAGGTGCATGTCCGCAGGTGATGGCTTTGTTATATCTTCATCTCGGTGTACGCAATTTGTTGTAATGTGTGGGGGGAGGAGGCCACCCTCCTGCTTTGCATTTGTGTTCTTTGTTGCTGGACATGTTGACCATTTGATTAGAAACATAGAAACATAGAAAATAGGTGCAGGAGTAGGCCATTTGGCCTTTCAAGCCTGCACCGCCATTCAATGAGTTCATGGCTGAACATGCAATTCAGTACCCCATTCTTGCTTTCTCGCCATACCCCTTGATCCCCCTAGTAGTAAGGACTTCATCTAACGCCTTTTTTCATCTCGGTCCTAAATGGCTTACCCCTTATCCTTAGACTGTGACCCCTGGTTCTGGACATCCCCAACCTGTCTAAACCCATCAGAATTTTAAATATTTCTATGAGATCCCCTCTCATTCTTCTGAACTCCAGTGAATACAAGCCCAGTTGATCCAGTCTTTCTTGATATGTCAGTCCCGTCATCCCGGGAATCAGTCTGGTGAACCTTCACTGCACTCCCTCAATAGCAAGAATGTGCTTCCTCAAGTTAGGAGACCAAAACTGTACACAATACTCCAGGTGTGGCCTCACCAAGGCCCTGTACAACTGTAGTAACACCTCCCTGCCCCTGTACTCAAATCCCCTCGCTATGAAGGCCAACATGCTATTTGCTTTTTTAACCGCCTACTGTACCTGCATGCCAACCTTCAATGACTGATGTACCATGACACCCAGGTCTCGTTGCATCTTCCCTTTTCCTAATCTGTCACCATTCAGATAATAGTCTGTCTCTCTGTTTTTAACCACCAAAGTGGATAACCTCACATTTATCCACATTATACTTCATCTGCCATGCATTTGCCCACTCACCTAACCTATCCAAGTCACTCTGCAGCCTCATAGCATCCTCCTCACAGCTCCCACTGCCACCCAACTTAGTGTCATCCGCAAATTTGGAGATACTACATTTAATCCCCTCGTCTAAATCATTAATGTACAATGTAAACAGCTGGGGCCCCAGCACAGAACCTTGCAGTATCCCACGAGTCACTGCCTACCATTCTGAAAAGTACCCATTTACTCCTATTCTTTGCTTCCTGTCTGCCAACCAGTTCTCAATCCACATCAGCACACTACCCCCAATCCCATGTGCTTTAACTTTGCATATTCATCTCTTGTGTGGGACCTTGTCGAAAATCTTCTGAAAGTCCAAATACACCACATCAACTGGTTCTCACTTGTCCACTCGACTGGAAACATCCTCAAAAAATTCCAGAAGATTTGTCAAGCATGATTTCCCTTTCACAAATCCATGCTGACTTGGACCTATCATGTCACCTCTTTCCAAATGCGCTGCTATGACATCTTTATGTTCGAAAAAGTGGGGTGGGGGTTGGGTGTTTTTGCCCGTGATACTTATGATTTCAGACCAATGGTCGTATTAAATGTTTTTTATTCAACATAACCTTGTTGCGCATTGTCTCAGATAGCTGGACTGTTACACGTTTGTATTTGGTATTCACTGCCATAGTTATCTGGTCGTGATCGACAACTAGTTGGACCTTCGGGAGTGAAATCCTTTTCTGTTGCGAAAAACCTCTGGGTCCTGATATCGTGCCCGCATGGCGATGTGCGTACAGTGTATTGCTCCCTGCACTTTGGGGAACTTAGCAATTCGGTAGAATGCTCCAGCTCTGTCAGCCTGAGCCTCTGTGGTTATAGGGAAGCTGATAAAGTTCATCCTACGCGCATACAGGGCTTCCGTGACCTGTTTAATGCAGCAATCTGTGGCATGCTGAGATATAGGGGAAATGTCGACTGCGGAAGCCTGAAAGGAACCGGATGCGTAGAACGACAGTGCTGCGGTGACCTTGACCTTGACGGACATTGATGTCCTGAAGGTGCTGGCAGGCTGCAGATCTGCCCTGATGAGCTGGCATATCTCACTGATAACCAGTTTATGAAAGCATAGTCTCCGAAGCCAGGTGTTCTCGGATAAGTCGAGGTAAGACCGCTTCTCCCCGTAAGTGCGGTGTGTGTAAGGTGTGGACCTTCTCATTAGTCTGGCACATCTTAGATTGGGCACATAATGCTGTGGATTAGACGTTGTGCCATTTGCACTCTGCAGCATCTGCATTGTAATCGATGCAGGCTGAGAAATGGCTGGTTCCATTCCAATAAAAGTATAATGCCGATTGTTCACAAGCAATAAATTTCCCCACTAAGACACCTACAGTAAAACCCAATCGTCCACAGTATGAAAAGATGTGTGTTCAGATGGTCACATCACCTGAGAAGAACTCCAGAGTAAATCCAAACTCCCCCGAAGTTGAAGCAGCCTTTTCAATGAAGCGACCTGCGATTTACAAAATGGTGTCCACACCGCTGTGATTAGTTCAGAACAGTTCAACTTTTTCAGAGCATTTTTTTCGCGAGTGATATTGTGGGCAAGATGTGTGTGAGGTGCTGAAAGTGACGCTGGGCGATATTATGGGCGTTCGTATTATTTTTTCTCGCCGTTACGTACATGGCGAAAGTAAGTGATAAGTGTTCGAGAAATGGGCGTCAGTTTCCATTTTGTGACTAAATGGGTGACATCTGCGCTTTACACCTCATTTCAGCATTAAAATGGACTTTAAGTGGGCGTTATGCATGCAAAAATAATGGAAAATCTAGCCCTATGATCTGGATGAGCATCAACTTCTTCCAGTTAATTGGCAAAATTGAAGCCATCTTCGTAGGCTCCCACAGACACCTCCATGCCACTTTCATGCTTTCCAAACCCCACTGATACCCAACTGACTTTAAAATCCTTGCTCTCACTAAATTTCTCTATGGCCTTGCCCTTCCCTATCTCTGCAATCTCCTTCAGCCATATACCCTTGGTGTGCACCCTGTACTCCTCTAACACCAGCCTACATCTCATTCCGTGCTTCCTCCCCCCTCTTTCATGGGGCCACTCCTCCAGCCACTATGCCCCTGCATTTTGGAATGCACTCTGTCAACATCTCTGTCATGCCATCTCCTTCTCTGTTTTTCAAAGCCTCATGAAGACCACTGTTCCCTTCCACTATGATTCTACCCCTCCCCGGATTTTTCCTTCTCCCCTCAGGCCAAGTGTCCATTTCCTGCCCATTGCCCCAGAAAGTGTGAAGTTGTTGTTGATGACATTAGTAAGTGACTGAGATTCGTTTTTCTGTTCACAAGCTGTATTTCCCATTCAATGTGCTATCTAAAAATGACAATCCAAATGCATTATCTGATAGAAAATTACTTACACTTAACTAGAACATATGTAGGATTTAGACTATAATTTAGCAGCATAAGTAAATAACCACAGACAAGAAATTACTCCTGCCAATATCAGCAGATCAATACTTGACATTTAACCCTTTGTTGGATGTTCCTCTCTCTGCCAGTTAAATAGAGGCGTTAATCCATTTATTTTCAACGGTTAAGGTGTTCATTAAAAAAAAAAGAGAGGAATGTCATATGAACATTCATCTGGTACTATCAGCAACATTGATTTCAAGCTTCAGAAAATTTAACACTGGCTTTTGTAACAACTGCCTCTAATATCGCCACCATGTGCTGCATATGTATGTGTGGGTGGGGATCGGCAGGGGAATGCAATAATATTTCTACTGGGTTGTAGCCAGTTATGTGAATATGAATTTTCAAGTGCTTAGTATCACTCATTAAAATAAAGTGAGCATTCTTATATTAGCGAATATACTACCAGCTGTGCTGGCTCGAGCACAGCTGTAACTGTGCAGCAACCTGCCAATACATAAATAGGCAGTGGACATGCTATCGGCATCTGCCAGAGGATTTTGGACAGCTCCTACTAGAACATGACAATGAGTAAAAATTGGTACAGGTAGTAAGACTCCACATCACAACTGCTGAGGTGATATTTTATTCATTATATCAGGTTGTGGTGACAGCAATGTAGTTTAAATGCTAAGGAGTAACTTTAAGTAAAATAATATTTATTTATGAGCTGAACAGGTCGGGGAATCGCACCTTATTTTGTTTTTAGGAAGGCTGTTGGACAGGCTCAATTGCTACAAAAAAACTTCATTCATAAGCTGCTCTATGGGTGGCTGCAGGGGACCATGGGCTAGAAATTCCACTTTTGAGGTTATCGCCTAAAAAAGGGCGATATTTCCGGCGTGGGCGGTAAAAAAGGGTTTTCAGATCACCGGCTTCTCACCCATTCGTAAATCATCTAGTCTCCACTTTTGAAAATGGGCATTACCGTGAGTGATATAAAATGGGCCGTAGCGTTAATTTTTTTTGACCTTCTGCCGTAAAGTGTGGTCGTCCTTATTAACAGCATTGCAACGCTCGATTCCCATGATTCTGGAGGTCAAGGGTCACCATGACAAGTGCAGAAGAGGAGACAGAGAGAGAGGGAGCTCAGAGGCACTGAAGGCGTGGCTGGGTGTGGTGTGGCTGCTTTGGGAGGAAGGAGGGAGACTTTAGAGCTTCACAGCAAGTAAGCAAACAAAAAGTAGGTGTTACCAGCCACATATTTGACCGAATTTGGCCTATAATGGAGAGAGAGGAGGAGGCATCACAGCAAGCTGTGGAGACTGACTCTGGAGAGAGCAGTGAGCTGGGAGAGGAGTACAAAAGAGCCAGGAGGTTCTCGGACGAGGCAAATGCCTCTCTCCTGCAGGAGGTCGAGTTACGCTGGGTGATTTGACACAGGGCGTGGGAAGCCCACCCCAAAGCTCTACCAGAAGATATGGACCGAGATAGCAGAGGTGGTCTCGTCGGCGACCAACGAGATGCGTGAGGGCAACCAATGCCGCAAACGATGGAATGACCTTGTGGGATCTGCAAGAGTAAGTATTACATTGATTTACATCTACTTATGTATTTATGCATTTATATAATTTGATTTGTAACAGTCATGAGTGACGATCAGCAGATGTGAGGTCTTGCACTTTTACCGGGAATGTTTTACTCAAAGCCTGCTAGCTGAGCTGCAAAACACAAATGAGGTCACGGTGTACATTCTTAGGTAAAGAACGATAGTTATCATAATAATCATGATTACATCTGTCGGTTATGTGTTGTATCATCTCTCTGACAGTACCGAGCAATGATATCACGCAATAATCTCATGCCATGCCATCCTGTCACCTTTTACAGAAGAAACTATCGACAATGAGGTCCATACAGAGGCGAATGGGTGGGGGTCCACCAGTCCCCAGCGACATCACTGACATGGAGGAGCGTGTGTTCGCACTCGTGGGGAAGCACCCCCGGACAGCCACGAAAGCATCTGCAGACCCTGAAGTGATACTATAGAAACATAGAAACATAGAAACATAGAAAATAGGTGCAGGAGTAGGCCAGTCGGCCCTTCTAGCCTGCACCGCCATTCAATGAGTTCATGGCTGAGTAAAGCTTACACCATTTCATCATGTAAAGTCTATAGATGCTACACCCATTCATATCTGAACAATCATATAAGATAGATGATTTCTAAAATTGTCATAGAAATAATGCTGGCCTAATAAATATCATTGTAATGCACAATGTATTGATGATCATGAAATGTGATGTCTGTGATGATTTTGATGGCGGTGGTGCTTTTGTCGTGCATATACTGTGTGTAGCGCTGGACTCACCTTGTCACTCGAACACCCCTTTCTCCTCTAATAACCTCATTTGTGTTTTGCAGTTCAGCTAGCAGCGCGGCCCCAGGCAAGACCACAGAGGCCAGAAGGTGGGGGCGCGGGGCAGGAGTCGGCAGATGATCCTACTATATCTGGTTTTGAGGAGCTCCGATTCTTGCCCGTCGATCAGCTGGGTCTGTTCTCCATGGATGAGAGTGCGGACTTCGAAGAACTTGCATCGCCACGCTCCAGAAGCCATTCCACCCCAAGGCCATCTAGTGGTCCTCCGGTCATTCCTGCCTCCACTCTGGAGGTACCGGCCCCAAGCACCTCGTCACAGGGCACCCCATTTGTTCCCATCATCATCATCATCATCATCATCATCATCATCATCATCATCATCATCATCATCATCATAGGCAGTCCCTCAGAATTGAGGGGACTTGCTTCCACTCCCAAAGTGAGTTCGTGATGGTTGAACAGTCCGATATGAGAGCCACAGACCCTGTCATAGGTGGGATAGACATTCATCGAGGGAAGGGGTTGGTGGGGCTGGTTTGCCGCGCGCTCCTTCCGCTGCCTGCACTTGGCCTCTTCATGCTCTTTGCGTTGAGACTCGAAGAGCTCAACGCCCTCCCGGATGGACTTTCCCCACCTCGGACGGTCTGCGGCCAGGGTCTCCCAGGTGTCAGTGGTGACGTCGCACTTTACCAGGGAGGCTTTGAGAGTGTCCTTATAACATTTCCGCTGTCCTCCTTTACTATGAAGGAGCTCTGCATAAAGCATTTGCTTAGGGAGTCTCGTATCTGGCATGCGAACTATATGGCCTGCCCAGCGAATCTGATTGAGTGTGGTCAGTGCTTCAATACTGGGAATGTTAGCCTGGTCGAGGACACTGATGTTGGTGCGCCTGTCCTCCCAGGGGATTTACAGGATCTTGTGGAGACATCGTTGGTGATATATCTTCAACGACTTGAGGTGTCTTCTATACATCGTTCATGCTTCAGATCCATACAGGAGGGCGGGTATTACTGCAACCTTGTAAACCATGAGTTTGATGGTAGATTTGAGGGCCTGGTCTTCAAACATTCTTTTCCTCAGACGGCCAAAGGCTGCGCTGGCGCACTGGAGGCGATGCTGAATCTCCGCATCAATGTCTGCCTTTGTTGATAAGAGGCTCCAAAGATATGGGAAATGGTCCACGTTGCTCAGGACAGCGCCGACCCCGCAGAGACCTCGTGGACACGGCAGGTCTGTTCCACGAGTGCGACATGAGAGCAGAGAGATGGTACAGTTGTCCAGGAGGACTGTAGACATTGGTGACCAGCTCATCAAAACATTGGGGGGCATATCGCGACACCTGGCCACCATGACCGAGTACATTCCACGCATGGCGGAGTCCCTGGATGCGATAGCCAGGAACACTGCTGGCACAGGCCTCCCAGTAGTCCCCGAGCGTGGCACTCCACCCCTCGGTTCCGCACCATACCACTGCGAATGACAGATGAGAGCAAGGACCAAGATCCTGCTTCTGCATCAGAGAATGTTGCCCCCTTGGCACCCCCCACTCCTGTAGCCATGCAACGACTGCATCTGCGTTCATCCCCCACAAAGATGCACCGCCTGAGGAGCTCCTTGGCCGGGCGCGAGGAGGAGGAGGGGAAGGGGTAGAGGTGGGGAGAAGAAGGGGAGGGGGGAAGGAAAGTAAGGTGCTTGTCCACAGGTGATGGTTGTATTATATCTCCATCTGGGTGTATGCAATTTGTTGTAATGTATGGGGCTGGGGTCCACCCTCCTGCTTTGCCTTTGTATTCTGTGTGGTGGACATATTAAACATGTGATTGATGTGAATGGTGGAAAAAGTGGGATGTGGGCGAGGGTTGGGTATTATTGGCTGTGATACTTATGATTACACTCTAATGTTGGTATTAATTTTTGTTAATGAACATAACCTTGTTGCGCAATGTCTCAGAGAGCTGGACTGTTGCACAATGGTGATTCCTGACCATGAAAGGGTTAAATACAACTTAACATCAATCAATTTAACTTTAAATGTCACCAAGGTAATGGGCACCATTTATGTCTGAGCTGCACACACACAACAGTGTGTCAGCGTTGTCAGTCACATCGACGCTCTTTCAGGCAAATCGTTCAGGGAATGGTTGACCACCAGACCGAGCAGTGGAGGAAATGTAGTGCAAGGGTCCCCTCCGGTAATCTACCTCCAAAACAGATATACTGTTTTGGGTACTGTTGGGGAATATGACTCATCAGGGGAAGGCAGCAGCAGCCAAGTTCATGGCACCATGGGTGGCTCTGTTGCACAGGTGGGCAGGAAAAAGAGTGGGAGATCTATAGTGGTAGGGAATTCTATTCTAAGGGGAATAGATAGGCATTTCTGCGGCCGCAATCGAGACTCCAGGATGGTATGTTGCCTCCCCGGTGCAAGGGTCAAGGATGTCTCGGAGCAACTGCAGGGCATTCTGGAGGGGGAGTGTGAACAGCCAGTTGTCTTGATGCATATAGGTACCAACGATATAGGTACAAAATGGGATGAGGTCCTACAAGCTGAATTTAGGGAACTAGGAGTTAAATTAAAAAGTAGGACATCAAAGGTAGTAATCTCAGGATTGCTACCAGTGCCACATGCTAGTCAGAGTAGAAATAACAGGATAGTTAAGATGAATACAAGGTTTGATGAATGGTGCAAGAGGGAGGGATTCAAATTCCTGGGACATTGGAACAGGTTCTGGGGGAGGTGGGACCAATGCAAACCGATGGTCTCCACCTAGGCAGGTTCGGAACCAATGCCCTTGGGGAGCGTTTGCTGGTGCTGTTGGGGAGGATTTAAACTAATATGGCAGGAGGATGGGAATCTATGAAGGGAGACAGAGGGAAGTAAAAAGTGGTCAGAAGCAAAAGGTAGAAAGGAGAGAAGTAAAAGTGGAGGGCAGAGAAATCAAAGGCAAAAATCAAAATGGCCACATTACAGCATAATTCTAAAAGGACAAAAATGTTAAAAAAACAAGCCTGAAGGCTCTGTGTTTCAATGCGAGGAGCATTCGTAATAAGGTGGATGAATTAACTGTGCAGATAGCTGTGAATGGATATGATGTACTTGGATTACGGAGACAAGGCTCCAGTGTGACCAAGGCTGAGAAATCAACATCCCGGGGTATTCAATATTCAGGAAAGATAGACAGAAAGGAAAAGGAGGTTAGGTAGCGTTGCTAGTTAAAGAAGAGATTAGCGCAATAGTAAGGAAGGATATTAGCTTGGATGATGTGGAATCTGTATGGGTAGAGCTGCGGAACAACAAAGGGCAGAAAACACTAGTGGGAAATGTGTACAGACCACCAAACAGTCGTAGTGAGGTTGGGGACGGCATCAAACAGGAAATTAGGGATGCGTGCAATAAAGGTACAGCAGGTATCATGGGTGACTTTAATCTGCATATAGATTGGCCTAACCAAACTGGTAGTAATACGATGCAGGAGGATTTCCTGGAGTGTATAAGGGATGTTTTTTTAGACCAGTATGTCGAGGAACCAACTAGAGAGCTGGTCATCCTAGACTGGGTGTTGCGTAATGAGAGAGGATTAATTAGCAATATTGTTTTGCGAGGCCCCTTGGGGAAGAGTGACCACAATATGGTAGAATTCTTCATTAAGAGGGGGAGTGACACAATTAATTCAGAGACTAGGGCCTGAACTTAAAGAAAGGTAACTTCGATGGTATGAGTTGTGAATTGGCTAGGATAGATTGGCGAATGATACTGAAAGGGTTGATGGTGGATAGGCAATGGCAGACATTTAAAGATCACATGGAAGAACTTCAACAATTGTACATCCCTGTCTGGAGTAAAAATAAAATGGGGAAGGTGGCTCAACTGTGGCTAACAAGGAAAATTACGGATAGTGTTAAATCCAAGGAAGAGGCATATAAATTGGACAGAAAAAGCAGCAAACCAGAGGACTGGGAGTTTAATTAGGAGGGGGAAAATAGAATATGAGAGTAAGCTTGCTGGGAACATAAAAACTGACTGCAAAAGCTTCTATAGATATGTGAAGAGAAAAAGATTAATGAAGACAAACTTAGGTCCCTTGCAGTCAGAATCAGGTGAATTCATAATGCCGAACAAAAAAATTACAGACCAATTGAACAAATACTTTGGTTCTGTCTTCACGAAGGAAGACACAAATAACCTTCTGGAAATACTAGGGGACCAAGGGTCTAGCGAGAAGGAGGAACTGAAGGAAATCCTTATTAGTCAGGAAATTGTGTGAGGGAAATTGATGGGACTGAAGGCCAATAAATCCACAGAGCCTGATAGTCTGCATCCCAGATTACTTAAGGAAGTGGCACGAGAAATAGTGGATGCATTGGTGGTCATTTTCCAACATTCTATAGACTCTGGATCAGTTCCTATGGATTGGAGGGTAGCTAATGTAACACCACTTTTTAAAAAAGGAGGGAAAGAGAAAACAGGGAATTATAGACCAGTTAGCCTGACATCGGTAGTGGGGAAAATGTTGGAATCAATTATTAAAGATGTAACAGCAGCGCATTTAGAAAGCAGTGACAGGATCGGTCCAAGTCAGCATGGATTTATGAAAGGGAAATCTTGCTTGACAAATCTTCTAGAATTTTTTGAGGATGAAACTAGCAGAGTGGACAAGGGAGAACCAGTGGATGTGGTGTATTTGGACTTTCAAAAGGCTTTTGACCAGGTCCCACACAAGAGATTAGTGTGGAAAATTAAAGCACATGATATTGGGGATAATGTATTGATGTAGATAGAGAACTGGTTGGCAGACAGGAAGCAAAGTGTAGGAATAAACAGGTCCTTTTCAGAATGGCAGGCAGTGACTAGTGGGGTACCGCAAGCTTCAGTGCTGGGACCCCAGCTATTTACAATATACATCAATGATTTAGATGAAGGAATTGAATGTAATATCTCCAAGTTTGCAGATGACACTAAGCTGTGGCAGTGTGAGCTGTGAAGCGGATGCTAAGAGGCTGCAGGATGACTTGGACAGGTTAGGTGAGTGGGCAAATACATGGCAGATGCAGTATAATGTAGACAAATGTGAGGTTATCCACTTTGGTAGCAAAAACATGAAGGCAGAATATTACCTGAATGGTGACAGATTAGGAAAAGTGGAGTTGCAACGAGACCTGGGTGTCTTGGTACATCAGTCATTGAAAGTTGGAATGCAGGTACTGCAGGCGGTGAAGAAGGCAAATGGCATGTTGGCCTTCATAGCGAGAGGATTTGAGTACAGGAGCAGGGAGGTCTTATGCAGCTGTACAGGGCCTTGGTGAGGCCACACCTTGAATATTGTGTACAGTTTTGGTCTCCTAATCTGAGGAAAGACTTTGTGCTATTGAGGGAGTGTAGCGAAGGTTCACCAGACTGATCCCCGGGATGGCAGTACTGACATATGAAGAAAGATTGGATCGACTAGGCTTATATTCACTGGAATTTAGAAGAATGAGAGGGGATCTCATAGAAGCCTATAACATTCTGATGTGATTGGACAGGTTAGATGCAGGAAGAATGTTCCCGATGTTGGGGAAGTCCAGAACCAGGGGTCACAGTCTAAGGATAAGGTGTAAGCCATTTAGGACCGAGATGAGGAGAAACTTCATCACTCAGAGAATTGTGAACCTGAGGAATTCTCTACCACAGAAAGCTGTTGAGGCCAGTTCGTTAGATATATTCAAAATGGAGTTAGATGTGGCCCTTACGTCTAAAGGGATCAAGGGGTATGGAGAGAAAGCAATAATGGAGTACTGAAGTTGCAAAAATGATCAGTCATGATCATATTGAATGGTGGTGCAGGCTCGAAGGACCGAATGACCTACTCCTGCACCTATTTTCTATGTTTCTATATCAGCTCCTTATGTAAGAGTGCGATTTAACAAATGCCAGCCACACCGCTGGCATTCGTTCCGGTTAGTTCCACTTTTTGTGGGCGTTTTTTTGGGCGAGCGATATTGTGGGCGATATGTATGCAAGGTGGTGAAATTGACATTGGGTGATCTCATGGCCGCTAGTTTTGCTTAATATGCTCTTTACGCCAAAAACAGTGGGCGTACGTTAATATTGAATCTTGGAGTTAATCCCATGCGGAAAGTATCGCCGGGCAATATTATGGCCGTTGATTTTGCCCATTCTGCTGATTCTGCCCCAAAACAGTGGGCGGGTGGTAATACTTTTTCCAGGCGTTAAGCACATGGAGAAAGTAACGCTCGCCGATAAGTTTCCTAAAAATGCTCGTCAGTTTCCATTTTGTGCCAAAATGGGTGATATATGGGCATTATACGTCATTTCAGCGGTAAAATGGGCGTTAAGTGGGCATTAAGTATGCAAAAAAAGTGGAGGTTCTTGCCCCATGAATTAGCTGGACCAATATATTGGAATCTATTTTAACACACCCTGTCTAGCAAGAATGGGGCGGGGGACACGATAAAATCAATCGATTTGACTTACCTGAATATTCCTGGTGCTGCAATTTTAACTTCAGCATTCATTTCAGTGGCTGACGCAGGTGACTGCCTCATGAATACATGCAAATCATTGGGCTCCAATGCAATTTTAATTGGGTGGGTCAGAAGCAAAACCCCATGGGGTTGGTTTCAGGCACTAACCAGGGTCAATTTTGAAAGTCCTCGGCAGGCATTAATGGGGTGTTAACGACCTCAAAATGAGGCCAGTTACCGCCTCATTAACACAGCGCTCTGGCCGGCTCCATTTTATGAGGGGTCTACCACCAGCTGCCCAAAGTGCCCATCTATTTCAGGTGATACAACCCGTTTAAATTGGAATTCGGCATTCTATGACATAAATGTTGCCATTTTAGGTAGGAACTGATCAACCCTGTGTGCTCATAAAAGCCCACAGGGTTTCCTGGATATAACTGCGGGGCACTGTATTAGGAGGATGCACTTTATCAGGCAGGCTGTCACTGATATATGCAGCCTTTTGCAAAAGTATCTGCTTCCTGTTGGCCCAAGTAAACATGCTTTACCAGTGGCTGTCAAAATCACTAGCGCCCCTTAACTTCTCTTCCTCAAGCTCCTTCCAGGCTGCTAAATGAAATTCTACCCACATCTGGCAGTCTGCAGTGCATTGCTGCATCAAGTAGCTCGCCAATGCTTTATTTGACAGGGGCAACCAATACATCATCTTTCCCACGTCACTGGAAATGACAGAACTGTGAGATTTGCAGCAGCTGCTGAATTCCCTCGTGTCCAGGGTGTTATAGACTGCACTCATGTAGTCATCAAGGCAGCAGAAGTTTTCGTCAACAAGAAGGGCTATCACTCAATTCCTGTCCATCTGAGAAGTTGCAACAGCAAACGCACTTTGTTGGAATGAAGCTGCCAGTGGAAGAATGATCTGGAACATCCGATATTACAATTGGTCAAGTTCTCCAACATGCTGACCGCTTCAGCCCGCACTAGATCTCAATCGACGTCAAAGACTGGTTGAATACTGGAGAGGATTTTCTTTACAAAGGGTTGTGCTTGCGCCTGCTCTCAATTTAATGAGATTTTTGGACAAGCATGAGAGCACCTCAAATGTTAGCATTTCCTCGGTTTTTGGAGCTAAAATCCTTTCTCTCTGACTTTATCCCATCCTTTATTATAAGGACTACCACTCCTTCTTTTCCATTTTGATCATCTCTTCTAAAAGTTAAATATTATCGAATATTTAGTGTGTGTATATATGAGTGTGTGTGTGAGTATGAGATGAGGATGTGTGTGTGTGTGAGTGTGTGTGTTAGAGTGAGTGTGTGGGTGTGTGTGTGAGTGTGAGGGTGTGTGTGAGTGTATGTGTTAGTGTGAGTGTGTGTGTGTGTGTGATTGTGAGGGTGTGAGGTTGTGTGTGTGTGTGAGTGCGAGGGAGTGTGTGAGTGTGAGTGTGTGTGTGTGAGTTTGTGGGTGTTTGAGTGTGAAGATGTGTGTGTGTGTGAGGGTGTGTATGAGTGTGAGGGTGTGTGAGTGTGTGTGTGTGTGTGTGAGTGTGGGTGTTAGTGTGATGGTGTGTGTGTGTGAGTGTGAGTGTGTGTGTGTGTGTCTGTGAGTGTGAGGGTGTGTGTTTGAGTGTGTCTGTGAGTGAGAGTGTGTGTGAGGGTGTGTGTGTGTGTGTGAGTAGGTGAGTGAGGGTGTTTGTGTGTGTGTGAGTGTGAGGGTCTGAGTTTGTGAGAGTGTTTGTGTGTGAGTGTGTGTGTGAGTGAGAGGGTGTGTGCGTGTATGTGAGTAAGTGAATGAGTGTGAGTGTGTGAGTGTGAGGGTGTGCATGTGGGTCTGTGTGAATTTTTGTGAGTGTATGTGTGTGCGTATGTGTTAGTGTGTGTGTGTGAGGGTGACTGTGTATGTGTGTGCGTGAGTTTGTGTTTGTATGAGAGTGAAAATATGTGTGTGTCTGTGAGGGGGTTGTGTTCGTGAGTGTGTGTGTGAGTGTGAGGGTGTATGTGAGTGTGTGTGTGTGAATGTGAGTGTGTGAAGTTGTGTGAGTGTGTGTATATATGTATGAGTGTGAGTGTGTGTGTCTGTGTGTGCATGAGTGCGAGGGTGATTGTGTGTGTGTACACGAATTTGTGTGTGTGAGTGTGAAGATGTGTGTGTGTGACTGTGAGTGTGTGTGTGTCAATGAGTATGTGACTGTGTGTGTGTGAGGGTGTGTGAGTATGTGTGAGTTTGAGTGTGTGAGAGTGTGTGTGTGAGGGTGTGTGATTGTGTGTGTCTCTGTGTGAGTGTGGGTGTTAGTGTGTGTGTGTGAGTGAGTGTGTGAGCATGAGTGTGAGGGTTTATGTGTGAGTGTGTATGCGAGTGAGAGTGTGTGTGTGTGTGTGTGTGAGAGTAGGTGTGTGAGTGTGAGGGTGTGTGTGATATGTCTTTACGATACAGTATAAATGCACATGAGGCCCATACTTGAGAGAAGGTCACTCTGTGACCAGTTACCTTTATTACCAAGACCTCAAGTGATGAAGGTGGATGGAGCTTCCCCTTTTATACCTGAAAGTCCAGGTTAGGAGTGTCTCCCACAAGTTCACCCGCTTGTGATCAATGTTCTCAAGGTGTACAACTTAGATCAGCTTATACATGGGTTATAATGATAGTTGAATACCTGACATCACCTCCCCCCCCAAAGTCATATTGGGATCACAGGTTAAGTCTCTTTGGTGGTTTACGCTCAATTGTAGAGCGCCTGAGTTGGAGCTCCGGTTGTTGGGCGCTGGCCTGAGTGTTTGCTGTTTGCGGTGCCTCAGGCCTGTCAAGACTGCTCACAGTGACTGGGCTCTCCTCCACTTGATTCTGGTGTTCGGTCACCTGTGGTGGAGTAAACTCTATGTCGTGTTCTTCCTCTGCTTCTTCTATGGGGTTGCTGAACCTCCTTTTAGTTTGATCCACGTGTTTGCGGCAGATTTGTCCATTGGTAAGTTTAACTACAAAAACCCAATTCCCCTCTTTGGCAATCACAGTGTCTGCAAGCCATTTGGGCCCTGCAGTGTAATTAAGGTCAAAAACAGGGTCATTAACATCAATACATTGCGCCCTCGCATTCCTGTCATGGTAGTCACATTGTGACTGATGCCTGCTCTCAACAATTTCTTTCACAGTAGGGTGTATAAGGGATAACCTGGTTTTGAGCATCCTTTTCATTAGCAGCACTGTGGGTGGAACCCCTGTGAGCGAGTGTGGTCGGGATCTAATGGCCTACAGGAGGCACGATAAGCGGCTTTGTAGGGAACCCCCTTGGAGTCAGAGCATCCCCTGTTTGATTATCTGCACTGCTCGTTCCGCCTGGCTGTTTGAGGCCGGCTTGAATGGTGCTGTTCTGACGTGTTGATTCCATTGCCTGCCATGAAGTCCTGGAATTCAGTGCTTGTGAAGCACGGGCCATTGTCGCTGACCAAGACATCCGGTAGACCATGCGTGGCGAACATTTCTACCATGGCAGAGGATGTGCTTGAATTTAAAATGGCACACTCAATCCATTTGGAGTAGGCGTCTACTACAACCAAAAACATTTTTCCCATAAAAGGACCTGCGAAGTCCACATGGATGCGTGACCATGGCTTGGCGGGCCAGGACCAGGGGCTAAGGGGGGCTTCCCTGGGTGCGTTGCCCAGCTGAGCACACGTGTTGCACCGGTGAACACAAAGTTCCAGGTCTGCATCTATCCCTGGCCACCAAACGTGTGACCTGGCAATTGCCTTCATCATGACAATGCCCGGGTGCTCATTGTGAAGTTCTCTGATAAACACCTCTCTGTCCCTCTGGGGCATGACTACTCAGTTTCCCTCCAGTAGGCAATCGGCCTGAATCGAGAATTCATCCTTGCGCCTATGAAATGGTTTAAATTCCTCAGGACATGCCCCGTACGTGGCTGCCTAGTCCCCATTCAGGACACATTTCTTAACTAAAGATGGTAGCGGGTCTTTATTTATCCAGCCTTTAATCTGACGGGCTGTCACAGGTGAACCTTTGCTTTCGAAAACTTCAACAGCCATGACCATCTCAGCATCATGCTCAGTTGCCCCCTTAGTGGTGGCTAGTGGGAGCCTGCTGAATGTATCGGCGCAGTTTTCAGTGCCCGGTCTGTGCCGAATTGTGTAGTCATAGGCGGCTAATGTGAGTGCCCACCTCTGTATGCGGGCCGATGCATTCGCATTTATGGCCTTATTGTCAGCCAAAAGGGACGTTAGGGGTTTGTGATCTGTCTCCAGCTCAAATTTCCTGCCAAACAGGTACTGGTGCATTTTTTTTACTGCATATACACATGCTTGCGCTTCCTTTTCTACCATCCCATAGCCCCTTTCTGCCTGGGACAGACTTCTGGAGGTATAAACTACCGGCTGTAACTGACCATTGGCATTCACATGCTGCAACACACACCCAATCCCACAGGATGACGAATCGCACGTTAGAACAAGTTTCTTACACGGGTCATATAACGTTAACAGTTTGTTGGAGCATAACAAATTGCATCCTCTATCAAAAGCCCTTTCCTGGCTGTCCCCCCAGACCCAATCGTGACCTTTGCGTAGGAGCACGTGTAGCGGCTCTAACAGCGTGCTCAATTTGGGAAGAAAATTGCCAAAATAGTTCAGGAGCCCCAGGAACAAACGCAGCTCCGTCGTGTTACGGGGTCTGGGTGCTCTCTGGATCGCTTCCGTTTTGGACGCAGTGGGTCTGCTCCGTCTGCTGCTACCCTCCTCCCCAGGAATTCTACCTCTGGAGCTAAGAAGATGCACTTCGCCTTTTTCAGTCGCAGCCCTACCCGGTCCAGTCTGCGTAGCACCTGGCTCATACTTTGGAGAAGGTCACTCTGTGACCAGTTACCTTTATTACCAGTGATGAAGGTGGGTGGAGCTTCCCCTTTTATACCCGAAAGTCCAGGTTAGGAGTGTCTCCCACAAGTTCATCCCCTTGTGGGTCAATGTTCTCAAGGTGTACAACTTAGGTCAGCTTATACATGGGTTACAATGATAGTTGAATACATGACAGTGTGTGTGTGTCAGTTTGTGTGAGTGTGAGGGTGTGAGTTTGTGTGAGTGTGTGGGTGTGTGTGTGAGGTTGTGTGAATATGTGTGAGTGTGTGTGTGTGTGTGAGAGGGTGTGTGTGTGTAAGTGTGTGAGTGTGACAGTGAGTTTATTGATTGTGAGTGTGTGTATGAGTATGTGAATGAGTGTGTGTGAGAGAGTGGGTGTGTGTGAGTGTGCATGTGAGTGTGAGGGTGTGTGTGTGAGTGTGAGGGTGTATGACTGTGTGGGTCTGTGTGAGTTTGTGTGAGTGTATGTGTGTGCGTGTGTGTGAGTGTGAGGGTGACTATGTATGTTTGTGCGTGAGTTTGTGTTTGTGAGAGTGAAAATGTGTGTGTGTCTGTGAGGGGGTGTGTGTTTGTGAGTGTGTGTGTGTGAGTGTGTATGAGTGTGAGTGTGTGAAGTTATATGAGTGTGTATGTATATGTATGAATGTGAGTGTGTGTGTCTGTGTGTGCATGAGTGAGTGTGAGGGTGAATGTGTGTGTGTGTACATGAGTTTGTGTGTGTGTGAGTGTGAAGATGTGTGTGTGACTGTGAGGGTGTGTGTGTTAGTGACTATGTGTGTGTGTGTGAGGGTGTGTGAGTATGTGTATGTGTGTGAGGGTGTGTGTGTGTGAGGGTGTGTGAGTATGAGTGTGTGTGAGGGTGTGTGTGTGTGAGTGTGAGGGTGTGTGTGTGAGTGTGTGTGTGAGGGTGTGAGTGTGTGTGTATGTGTGTGAGTGTGTGTGAGTGAGGTTGTGTGAGTGTGTGTGTGTCTGTGTATGTGAGCGTGAGAGTGACTGTGTGTGTGTGAGTGTGAGGGTGTGTGTGTTAGTGAGTGTGTGAGAGGATGTATTTTGAGTGTGTGTGTGTATGTGAGTGTGAGGTTGTGTGAATGTGTGTTTGCGTGAGTATGTTTGTGTGAGGGTGCGTATGTGAGTGAGTGTGAGGTTATATGTGTGTTTGTGAGTGTGTGTGTGTGCGTGTGTGAGGGTGTGTGTATGTCTGAGGGTGTGTATGTGTAAGTATGAATGTGTGTGTGAGTGTAAGGGTCTTTGGGCTAGACTTTCCAATTTTGTGCAGATCGCCCAAAAATGGACGTTATTTCCAGTGTGGACGGTAAAAATGGGTTTTGAGATTGCCGGATCATCGCCCATTTTCAAAACCCTAACTTTCCATTTTTGAAAATGGGTGTTACCGCGAGCGATCTGAAATGGGCATTAGCGTAAAATTTTTTGACCTTCTGCCGTAAAGTGTCGCCGATCATAGCAACGGCATGGCAACGCTCATGTCCCGCGTTTCAGGAGGTCAGGGGTCATCATTACATGTGCATAAGAGGAGACAGAGGGAGAGAGGGGAGCAGAGAGGGACTGAAAGCATGTGTGGGTGTGGTGTGTGCTTGTTTGGCTGTTGTGGGAGGCACGAGGGAGATTCATCAGCAGCAAAAAGCCAACTAAGCACAAAGAAGGTAGTTGGCACCAAGTTTTTGGGGAAAAGATAATATTGAACATGGAAGGGATAGAGGAGGTGACCCAACACGCTGTGGAGACTGAGGACGCTGGCAAAAGCAGTGAGCTGGGAGAGGAACAATTGGGAGGACAAAAAAGAGCGAGGCGGTTTTCAGACGAGGCAAATGCCTCCCTCATGCAGGAGGTTGAGTCACGCTGGGGTCAATTGACCAGGAAGGGTGTGGGAAGCCCACCCCATAGGCTTACCAGAAGATATGGGCCAAGATAACTGAGGTGGTCTTGTCAGTGACCAACGAGGTACGTGAGGGCAACCAATGCCGCAAGCGATGGAACAACCTTGTCGGATCCGCCAGAGTAATTATTACATTATTTACATGTAATTATATATTTATATAATTGGAATTGTAAGTGTAATGAATGATTAAAATCAGATGTGATGTCTTGCACTTATATCGGGAATGTTGTACTCAAAGCCTGCAGTCACGGTGTATATCTTTAGGTAAAGAATGATAATTTTCATTATAATCATGATTACATTTGTCGGTTATTGTTGCATCAGTCTCTGTGACAGTACCTAGCAATGATATCATGCAATGATCTAATGCCATGTCGTGCTGTTGTTATCTTTTACAGAAGAAGCTTTTGAGGAATCGGGCTGAACAGAGGCCACCAGTCATCAGCGACCTCACCGATATCGAGGAGCGGGTGTTGGCACTAGTGGGGACCCACCCCCGGTCGACCATGCAAGCAGCAGCAGAGCCTGATGTGATGCCACGTGAGTAAAGTATACACCATTGCATGATGTAAAGTCAATAGATGCCACACCCACTCATATCCGACCAATATTACATGATAGATGAATCATAAAATTCTTCCCTAAATAAGAATCATCACAATGCAGAATTTGGTGATGGTCATGAAATGTCTGTGATGATCTTCATAGCGGTGTTGCTTTTGTCGTGGATATGCTGTGTGTAGCGCTAGACTCACTTTGTGACCCTAGCACCCACTTCTTCTCTAATAACCTCATTTATGTTTTGCAGCTCAGCCAGCAGCGCGGCCCATGCAAGAATGCCAAGCCCAGAAGGTGCGGCGTGGGGATGGACTTGCTGAGAATCCCCAATCTTGCCTGTGCATCTGCTGCATCCCTATTCAACGGATGACAGTGCCGACTTCGAGGAGCCTGCATCGCCAACCTCCATAATCCATTTGACACCGATGACATCTAGTGCCCCTGTGGCCATTCCCACATCCACCGTGGAGGTACCGGGCCCAAGCACCTTGCCACAGGGCACCCCAGGTGTCTCCAGGATGGCGCTGACCAAGCGGTGGTTGGTTCGACGCGACAGGTCTGCCCCACCAGCGGCAGATCTGAGCGGGGACATGGTACACTTATCCAGGAGGAGTGTTGACATAGGTCAGCAGATCCAACAGACAATGGCAGGGCATATCCCTCAAGCTGGCCAGCATGTTCGCCACCATGACGGAGTATAGAGGCCTCCCAGTGGTCCCGGAGTGCGGCACTGCATCCTAAGGTGTTGCACCCCCATTGCCAACGACACATGAGAGCCAGGAGGCAGATTTTGCTTTTGGCCCAGAAGACGTTCCCACTTCGGGAATGTCCTCTCCTGTATCCATCCAAGCAGCGGTTCTGCTGTGATCGCCCCCCCAATGAAGCTGTGCCTGAGGAGCTCCTCAACTGCTTGGAGTCGGGGGGGGAAGGGGTAGATGTGAAGAGGTGAAGCGGGTGGGGGGGGGAAGGAAAGTGAGGTGCATGGCCGCAGGTGTTGTCTTGGGCATATTTTTATGTTGTTTGTACTATTTTGGTGGGAGGGTTGTGTGAAGGGGTGAGGGGCCTACCTTGCTGGTTTGCACTTATGTTCTGTGTTGCTAGAAATGGTGACCATTCGAATGATGTAAATGTGATAAATTTTGTTGTGGGGTGGGGCGGGGCTAGGGTGGGGTGTTTTTTACAGTTATAATTATGATTTCATTAAATGTTGTTGCGCATTGTCTCAGATAGCTGCACCGTTACACACTGGTGATTCCTTAACATGAAAGGGTGTTACACTTAACTTGGATCAACTTAAACTTTAACTGTCACCAAGGTGATGCACACCATTGATTGTATGACCTGCACATCCAGGAGTGTTGCAGCTTTGTAAATAACAACAACGTTCTTTCAAGCAAAGTGCTCATTTATGAGCTGCTGACTTAAGAGTCTTGCAGCTATGTAGCCACCACAGGCCCTTTCCTGTGGTCTAGAGGGGTGCGGAGGCATGGTTTCAGCGTATGCCTGATTGTCTGGCCCAAGGTCAGCGTCTACCTCCTCGTCCTCTCTCTCCTGATGTGGACTGTCAGGCTCATCAGGCAATTCTTGTCCCTCCTGATAGCCAAGTTGTGCAGCATGCAGCACACCATCACAAATTGAGCTACCTGCTCAGGGTGGTGTTGGTGCTCTCCTCTTGAGTGGTCCATGCATCTAAAGCACTGCTTAAGCACTCCAATGGTTTTCTCGATGATATTGCGAGTGGTTCTGTGACTCTCATTGTATCACTTCTAGGCTTTGGTATGGGTGTCACGCAGGGGGATCATTAGCCAGGTGGGGAGGCCATATCCTTTGTCACCAAGCATCCAGCATTGACCTTGTGGCTGACTGGTAAATATGTCAGATATAACGCATCCACGCAGGATGTGAGCATCATGGATGCTGCCCGGAAATTTGGCATTCACTGCCATAATTATTTGCTGGTGGTCAATGTTATGTATTGATGCTTGGGGTCACTAGACACCAGTGGGCGCCACTGTCGGAGGTCATCGGACTGTACACGCGTGTGTGTGGGCCCTAGTATATAAGAGCGAGTACCATGTCATGTGTGCACTTTGGGCGCAAATAAAGTTGAACGAGGTTTGCACCTGAGTGAGTTTACAGTAACAAGTCTTTTGAGTCATTATATACATTACATTTGGCGACAAGGTAAATTAAGAACCTTCGCATGCACAATGGGCACCATTGGAATTCTGGAGAAATTTGTGGATGGCGAGGATTGGGCGGATTTTATCGACTGCCTGGATCAGTATTTCATGGCCAACAAAATGGAGGAAGCTGGTGACGCAGTTAGGCGCAGGGCGGTTCTCCTCGCCGTTTGTGTTCCGAAAATTTATGGCCTAATAAAGAATCTTCTCTCGCCTGCACGTCCAACAGAAAAAGAGTATGGGGATTTGTGCGCTCTGGTGCGTGAACATCTCAAGCCAAAGGAGGGGGTCATCATCTCACGCTATCGATTTTACACACATGTTCGTGCTGGGGGCCAGGATGTGTCGGGATTCGTCGCCAACCTAAGACGTCTGGCTGAGCCGTGTAAGTTCGGAAACGCGTTGAAAGACATGCTGCGAGATTTCTTTGTGATAGGCATCAACCATGATGTGATCCTTCGTAAATTATTGGCTGCAGAAACGCTAGATTTGAGCAAGGCCATCGCGACTGCCCAGGCATGCATGGTAACTGATGATAATTTAAGGCAGATATCATCGAAGAGTCGGAGCT
Organism: Pristiophorus japonicus; assembly: GCF_044704955.1. Classification (NCBI taxonomy): domain Eukaryota; kingdom Metazoa; phylum Chordata; class Chondrichthyes; family Pristiophoridae; genus Pristiophorus; species Pristiophorus japonicus. Next base: position 250,748,734 of record NC_091978.1, on the reverse strand, counting down.
CCACGGCAAGTACTGTAAACAAGATTGTGTCATTGTCTGGCAGAGCTGCTTATGGCAGGGCCTACTTGACTGCTTATGTGAAACCTGTAGCTGCTCAAAGTCCGCCAGCTCGTACAAATCGGATTTCACCCTGTTGGCATTGTGGGGCAATCATCGGCCTCATCAGTGTCGGTTTAAACAGTACATCTGTAAAGGCTGTTCGAAAGTGGGGCATTTTCAGCGAATGTGCCCACAATTGAGCAAGCGTGCTGCTGCTCATCACATTGATGATGATGACCAGTCCAGCACTGGCCTGGATATGCAATCCAAGATACCCGAGGAGGAAGTGTATGGCCTGTATTCGTTTCTGACAAACAGCCAAACTATAATGGTTAATGTGAAGCTGAATGGTGTGCCTGTATCAATGGAGCTGGACACGGGTGCGAGTCAGTCGATAATGAACCAAAGGACATTCGACAAGCTGTGAGACACTGAGGCTGTGAAGCCTAAGCTGAGTCCAGTCAATGCCAAGTTGCATAGGAACTCATATTGGTGATTGGCAGTACAGTAGTCAAGGTGTCATATGATGGTGTGGTTCACGATTTATCATTATGGATCGTCCCAGGCAATGGTCCAATGCTGTTCGGCAGGAATTGGCACGAGAAAATCAAGTGGAACTGGAATGATATCAAAGTTTTGTCTTCGGTGGATGACACTTCGTGTGCTCAAGTGCTGAAGAAGTTTCCTTCTTGGTTTGAACCGGGCATTGGCAATTTTATTGGAGCCAAAGTGCAGATTCACCTGGATTCTGATGCAAGACCTATCTATCATAAAGCTCGGTCTGTTCCGTACATGATGAGGGAGAAGGTCGAAATTGAGCTTGACAGATTCCAACGTGAAGGGGTCATATCACCGGTCAAATATAATGAATGGGCCAGTCCTATCGTTCCTGTGTTAAAAAGTGATGGCACTGTCAGGATCTGTAGAGACTACAAGGTTACAATTAACCAATTTTTGAAACAGGATCAGTATCCGCTACCGAAGGCTGATGACCTTTTCGCCATGCTAGCTGATGGAAAGTCATTCACTAAACTGGATCTGACATCGGCCTATATGACATAGGAGCTTGTCGACACTTCGAAGAAACTCACCTGGATCAACACCCATGAAGGACTGTTTGTCTACAACAGGTGTCCTTTTGGAATCCGTTTGGCTGCAGCTATATTTCAGAGGAACATGGAGAGTCTACTGAAGTCCATTCCTAGAACCATCGTGTTTCAAGATGATATTCTGGTCACAGGTCGCGACACTGCTGAACATCTGAACAATCTTGAAGAAGTCCTACATCATCTGAACAAAGTGGGACTCAGGCTGAAACGTTCGAAGTGTGTCTTCATGGCACCTGAAGTTGAATTCCTGTGGAGGAAGATTGCTGCATCAGGCTTACTGATTCGAAAACCAAGATAATCAAAAATGCACCCAGACCTCAGAATGTGACGGAGCTGCGTTCATTCTACTCAACTACTTTGGTCATTTCTTACCCAGATTGAGCACTTTATTAGAACACTACACATGCTGCTCAGAAAAGGAAACAACTGGGTCTGGGGTGTATCTCAAGATAGAGCTTTTGAGAAAGCCAAGAATCTGCTCTGTTTGAACAAGCTGCTTGTTCACTATGATCCGTGTAAGCGTCTTGTATTGGCGTGTGATGCTTCATCATATGGGGTTAGCTGTATACGCCAACAAGCAAATGAATCGGGTAAGCCTCAAAAAGTTTGTCAAAGGTGGAAAGAGCTTACAGCATGGTAAAAAAAGAAGCTTTCGCTTGTGTCTATTGGGTCCAAAAGATGCATCAGTACCTGCTCAGTCTTCATTTTGAACTCGAAACGGATCACAAGCCACTCATTTAATTGTTTTCAGAAAACAATGATATTAATACCAATGCATCATACTGTATCCAGAGGTGGGCATTGACATTATCTGCCTATGATTATGTTATTCATCATAGACTTGGCACTGAGAATTGTGCTGATGCACTGAGTTGTCTGCCGTTGCCCACACCTGAAGTGGAGACGCATTAACCTGCAGATCTACTATTAGTAATGGATGCTTTTGAGAGTGAAGGAACTCCTGTCACTGCTCAACAAGTGAGGATCTGGACCAGCCATAATCCTATTTTATCAGTTGTGAAACGTTGTGTCCTCAGTGGTGATTGGTCTGCAATACTTATGGAGGTGTGTGATGAGACCAAACCTTACAACCGTTGCAAAGATGAACTATCCATTCAGTCAGATTGTCTACTGTGGGGCAATCGTGTTGTTATGCCGAAAAAAAGCAGAGAAAAATTTGTACGTGAACTACATAGCACTCATCTTGGTATCAACATAATGAAAGCCATTGCCACGGCTCATGTTTGGTGGCCTGGAATTGACTCTGACATGGAATCATGTGTGCATCAATGCAATACTTGGATGCAGCTAAGTAAAGTACCAGCGGAATCATCGTTAAGTCTTTGGTCATGGCCATCTAAACCATGTTTGAGGATACACATCGATTTTGGAAAGATGTTTTTTGTTGTGGTGGATGCATATTCAAAGTGGATAGAGTGTATTATTATGTCATCCAGTATGTCCATAGCTACTATTGAGAGCCTTCGTGTCATGTTTGCTACTCATGGTTTGCCTGACATTGTTGTGAGCGATGATGGATCTTGCTTCACAAGTCTTGGGTTTCAGGAGTTCATGCGGTTCAAACAATCAAGCAAAGCATGAAACGTGTGACTCAGGGTTCACTGCAGATCGCTTGTCATGTATATTGCTTAGTTACAGACAAGACCTCACACACTTACCGGGGTCTCCCCTGTTGAACTATTGATGAAGAGAAGTCTCAAGACCAAGCTTTCTCTTGTCCATCCTGGTTTGAATGATCGTGTTGAAAACAGACGTCAAAATCAGCAATGGTATCATGATTGTGCTGCTGTGTCACGTGACATCTCTGTCAACGATCCAGCTTATGTGCTGAATTATGGTCAAGGTCCAAAGTGAATTGCTGGTACTGTTACGGCCAAGGAGGGTAACAGAGTGTTTACTGTCGTGCTCAAGAATGGGCAAACATGTAGGAAACATGTTGATTAGATAAAACTGTGGCACAAGGATGAACCAGAACCGGTTGAGCAAGATGCAGTCAATGACCAAACAACCAATGTTCATTCATCAGAAAACTCTGCTGTCGTTATTGAATCTGGACTTCCGGTCTCTGATAGGCTCATTACTACTCCCATCAGATCAGTTACTCAGCCTCGGGTCATAACTGACTCAGAACATTCGCCCAGAACTGGAGTTGAACTGAGACGATCAACTCGTGAGTGAAAAGCCCCAGATTGTCTTAATTTGTAAAGAGACTGATACTAAGATCCTGAAGGGGGATGTTGTTATGAAGTGATGCTTGGGGTCAATAGACATCAGGGGGCGCCACTGTAGGAGGCCATCGGGCTGTAAGCGCGTGTGCGCGGGCCCTGGTATATAAGAGCGAGTACCATGTCATGTGCGCACTTTGGGCGGGAAGAAAGCAGAACCAGATTTGCACCTGAGTGAGTTTACAGTAACAAGTCTTTCGAGTCATTATATACATTACAGTTGACAACAAGTTGCACATTCAGGAAGTGGAATCCCTTGCAGTTCCTAAAAACCTCTGCATCCTGAAAAGATGCCTGCATTGCGATGTGTGTACATTCTATTGCTCCCTGCACCTTGGGGAAGTAAGCAATTCAATAGAATCCTAAAGCCCTCTCAGTCTGAGTCTCCCTGGCCATAGGGAAGCTGATAAAGTCCATCCTGCGTGCGTAACGGGCTTCAGTGACCTGTCTAATGCAGCAATGTGTGGCATGCTGAGATAGACTGCAAATGTCGCCAGCTGAGGCCTGAATGTAACCCGACACGTAGAACTAAAGTACCACAGTGACCTTGACCTCGACGGACAGTGCGGCCCTGATGGTGCTGGCAGGTTGCAGATCTCCCCTGATGAGCTGGCATATCTCACTAATAACCTCCTTGTAGAAGCACAGTCTCCTAAGGCAGGTGTTATCGGTCAAGTTGAGGTAAGTGCGGTGGGTGTAAGGTCTCCTCATCAGTCTGGCACATCTTAGATTGGACACATAATGCTGTCGAATATACCTTCTGCCATCTCTCTGCAGCATGTGCGTACTCATCAAGACAGGCTGAGAAATGACAGGCCCCATTCCAATAACTATCAGTATTACACCAATTGTTCACAAACAATAAATGTCCCCACTAAGACACCAAATTAAATTCCAATCATCCATAGTATGATAAGATGTTTGTTCAGATGTTCACATCACCTCAAAAGAACTCCAGAGTACATCCAAACTCCTTCGAAGTTGAAGCATCCTTTTAAATGATGCGAACTGCAATTTAGAAAATGGCGTCCATAACGCTGTGATTAGTTCAGGTGAGAGCAACATTTTCACCACGTTTTTTTCGGCGAGCGCTATTGTGCGAGGTGCCGAAAGTAAAGCTGGGCGATATTGTGGGCGTTGGTTTTGCCCATTCTGATCTTTCTGCCCAAAAAAGGTGGGCGGGCAGTATTATTTTTTATCGGTGTTAAGTTGATGCCGAAAGTTAAGCTTGGCGAAAAGTGACCGCGAAATGGTCATTAGTTTCAATTTTGTGGCTAAATGGCCGATATATGGCCGTTATGCCTCATTTCAGCGTTAAAATGGACATTAAGTGGGCAGTATGCATGCAAAAATAATGGAAAGTCTAGCCCTTTGTGTGTGTGAGTGTGAGGGTGTGTGTGAGTGTGTTAGTGTGTGTGTGAGTATAAGCGTGTGAATGTGAGTGTTTGTGTGAGTGTGATGGTGCGTGTGAGTGAGTGTGTTAGTGTGCCTATGAGTGTGATGGTTTGTGTGAGTGTGTGTGTGAGTGTGAGGGTGTGTGGCTGAGTGTTTTTGTGTGTGTATGTGAGTGTGTGTGTGTGCGTTTGTGTGTGCATTTGTGTGTGTGTGAGGATGTGTGTGAGGGTGTGTGTGTGAGGGTGTGTGTGTTTATGTATGTACATGGGTTTGTGTGTGTATGAACGTGAAGATGTGTGTGTGGCTGTGAAGGTGTGTGTGTTAGTGAATGTGTGAGTATGTGTGTGAGGGTGTGTGTGTGAGAGTGTGTAAGTGAGTGTGAGGGTGAGTGTGTGTCTGAGTATGTGTGTGTGTGTCTGAATGTGTGTGTGTCTATGAGTGTGAGGGTGAGTGTGTGTGTGTGTGTGTCAGTGTGTGAGTGCGAGATTGTGTGTGTGAGTCTGTGTGTGTGTGCGTGTGGGTGATTGTGTGTGTGTGTGCTTGAGGGAGTGTGAGTTTGTGGGTGTGTGAGTGTGAAGATGTGTGTGTGAGACTGTGAGGATGTGTGTGCTAGTGAGTGTGTGTTTGTGAGTATGTGAGGATGTGAGTGTGTGTGTGTCAGTGTGAGGGTGTGTGTGAGTGTGTATGTGTGTTTCTGTGTGTATGTGAGAGTGTGTGTGTGCTTGTTTGTGTGTGTCTGAGGGTGTACATGAGTGTGAGCTTGACTTTGTATGTGTGTCTGCATGCGTTTGTGTGACTGAGTGTGAAGGTGTGTGTGTGATTGTGAGGGTGTGTGTGTTAGTGAGTATGTGAGTGTGTGTGAGTGTGTGTGTGAGGGTGTCTGTGTGTGTTTGTGTGTGAGTGTGTGATGGTGTGTGTGAGGGTGATTGTGTGTGTGTGCATGAGTTTGCGTGAGTATGAATGTGAAGATGTGTGTGTGACTGTGAGGGTGTGTTTGTTAGTGAGTGTGTGTGTGTGCATTTGTGTGTGTGGAAGATGTGTGTGTGAGTGTGTGTGAGGGTGTGTGTGTGAGTGTGTGTGTGTATGAGTGTGTGTGTGTGTGAGGGTTTGTGTGTGAGTGTGTGTGAGGATGTGTGTGTGACAGTATGTAAGTAAGTGTGAGGGTGTGTGTGTGTCTGAGTGTGTGTGTGTGTCTCTGTGAGTGTATGTGTGGGGGTAAGTGTGTGTGTGTCAGTGTGTGAGTGTGAGGGCGTATGTGTGAGTGTGAAGATGTGTGAGTGACTGTGAGGGTATGTTTGTTAGTGAGTATGTGAGTGTGTGAGTGTGTGTGTGCGCATTTGTGTGTGTGTGAAGGTGTATGTATGAGGTTGTGTGTCTGAGGGTGTACGTGAGTGTGAAATTGATTTGTGTGTGTGTGCATGTGTTTGTGTTACTGAGTGTGAAGGTGTGTGTGTTAGTGAGTATGTGAGTGTGTGTGAGTGCATGTGAGCGTGTGTGAGGGTGTGTGTATGTGTATGTGTGTGATTATGTGTGTGAGTGTGAGGGTGATTGTGTGCGTGTGCATGAGTTTGTGGGTGTGTGAGTGTGAAGATGTGTGTGTGACTGTGAGGGTGTGTTTGTTAGTGAGTGTGTGTGTGTGTGTGCGTGTGTGCATTTTTGTGTGTGTGTGAAGGTGTGTGTGTGAAGGTGTGTGTGTGAGGGTATGAGTGTGTGTGAGGGTGTGTGTGTATGAGTACGTGTGTGAGGGTGTGTGTGTATGAGTATGTGTGTTGTAAAGTCCTGTCCCCTCAGTACAGATTCACACGAGGCATGTAGTGAAGTCAAGGTCACTCTGGACCTGCACCTTTATTTCACAGCTCTGGAATGCTGCACTTGCCTGAGACCTGTCCTTATATACCTGTCTCTTTCCCCTGGTGGAAAGGTATGCTAGTGGTTACAGGTCATATCTTATTACAGTCATGTATAGCATGTTAGGATACAGTTATATATAATAATGTAAGATACATGGCATCACCCTCCCCCAAGGTCTTATTGTCTTTATAGGTTGAGTCTCTCAGGTGGTCTACGCTCTCACGTGGAGCGTCTGAGTTGTGGTTCAGTTGTTTGCCTTGGTGTCTGTTTTTCTTTGGGTGTGGTTGCTGGTATCTCACCTGGGCTGTCTGTTTCGATTGGTGTGATTGTTGTTGACTCGCCTGGGCTGTCTGTTGGGATTGCCCTTTCCTCAGGTTGTTCCCTCTGTCTGTCCACCAGGTGTGGTGCGAGTTCCACATTGTAGTCTGCCTCTGGTTCCGCAGTGTTGTTGGTAAATCTGCTTTTGACTTGGTCTACATGCCTCCGGCAGGTTTTGCCATTGTCCATTTGTACTACCAGTAACCTGTTTCCTTTCTTGTCCATTACTGTCCCTGCAAGCCATTTGGGACCCCTGCCATAGTTTAGTACAAACACTTTGTCCCCTATCTCATTCCATCTCCCCTTCGAATTTCTGTCATGGTACTCAGTCAGCTTACGGCGCTTTGCCTCAACGATTTTGTGCATGTCTGGGAGGATTAATGAGAGCCTTGTTTTTAAAGTCCTTTTCATGAACAGTTGCACGGGGATCCCAGTCAGTGAGTGCGGACAAGATCTGTATGCCAGCAGCAGTCACGACAGGTGACCCTGCAGAGTGGGATCTTGGATTTTAAGCATGCCTTGTTCAATGATTTGCACTGCTCTCTCCACCTGGCCGTTGGAGGCCGGCTTGAACAGTGCCGTCTTGACGTGATTTATGCCGTGGTCAATTATAAAGTCTTGGAATTCTGCGCTGGTGAAGCACGGACCATTGTCACTGACCAATATGACAGGGATTCCATGCGTTGCAAACATGGTTGCGAGGCTCTCCACAGTGGTGGAGGTTGTGCTGGAGTTTAAAATGGTGCATTCGATCCACTTTGAAAATGCATCTACAACTACGAGGAACATTTTGCCCATGAATGGGTCCGCATAGTCTATGTGCACCCGCGACCACGGTTTGGTAGGCCAGGGCCAGGGGCTCAGTGGAGCTTCCCTGGGGGCATTGCTGAGTTGGGCACAAATGGTGCACACTTGGACACAGAGCTCCAAGTCCGCGTCAATATCAGGCCACCAGACGTGGGATCTGGCTATGGCCTTCATGAGAATGATCCCCGGGTAATCGCAGTGGAGCTCCCGGACAAATGCCTCTCTGCCTCGCAGAGGCATGACTAATCAGCTGCCCCCATCAGGCAGTCTGCTTGTAGTGATAGCTCATGCATGCGCCTGTGAAAGGGTTTTAATTCCTCGGGGCAGGCATCACGAGCCTCTGCCCAGTTACCGGTTAGGACACATCTTTTTACAAAGGATAACGTGGGGTCGCTGGCCATCCAGGCTCTGATTTGGCGAGCTGTCATGGGCGAACCTGTGGACTCAAAGGCATTGATTGCCATGACTATCTCACAGTCCTGTTCGTCAGACCCTTCCGTGGTCACCAGGGTTGCCTGCTGAACACGTCGGCACAGTTGTCTGTGCCTGGTCTGTACCTTATGCTAGAGTCGTAGGACGCCAGCATGAGTGCCCACCGTTGAATTCGCGCCGAGGCGTTGGCATTTATTGCCTTGCTCTCAGATAGGAGGGGCGTGAGGGACTTGTGGTCAGTTTCTAACGCGAACTTGGCCCTGAAAAGGTATTGGTGCATCTTTTTGACACCGTACACGCACGCGAGCGCCTCCTTCTCTACCATTCTGTACCCGCGCTCCGCCCGCGAAAGTGACCTGGAGGCATAAGCTATGGGTTGTAATTTGCCTGCGCTATTGATATGTTGCAAAACGCACCCGACCCCATACACTGACGCATCGCATGTGAGAACTAGCTTTTTACCTGGGTCAAAAAAAGTCAAAACACTGTTGGAACACAGAAGGTTGTGTGCCTTATTGAAGGCGCGTTCCTGGGCATCCCCCCAAAACCAATCGCACCCCTTCCTGAGTAGCATGTGGAGAGGTTCCAGCAGCGTGCTTAAGTTCTGCATAAATTGGCATAAATTACCCAAAGTAATTGAGTAGCCCGAGAAAGGCGCGCAGTTCTGAGACATTCCGGGGCCTGGGTGCCAGGCGAATTGCTTTTGTTTTGGACTCTGTTGGGCAGATTCCATCAGCGGCAATCATTCTGCCCAAAAATTCAACCTCGGGTGCGAGAAACAGGCACTTAGATTTCTTGACTCATAGGCCTACCCGATCCAACCGCTTTAGTATTTCCTCCAAATTACGGAGATGAGAGTCGGTGTCCCTGCCCCGTGATAAGTATGTCGTCTTGAAATACAACCGTCCCCGGGATGGACTTGAGCAGACTCTCCATGTTGCGCTGGAATATGGCAGCTGCTGACCTGATGCCGAATGGGCATCGATTGTACATGAAAAGGCCTCAATGTGTGTTGATGGTGGTGAGTAGCTTGGATTCCTCGGTCAATTCTTGCGTCATATACGGAGATGTGAGATCTAATTTTGAGAAAAGTTTACCTCCAGCCAATGTGGCAAATAAGTCCTCCGCTCTGGGCAGCGGGTACTGGTCCTGTAGGGAGACTCTGTTTATGGTAGATTTGTAGTCCCCACAGATTCATACGGATCCATCAGGCTTCATGACTGGGACGATGGGACTTGCTCAGTCACTAAATTCCACAGGTGATATAATGCCTTCCTGCAGAAGCCTGTCTAGTTCGTGTTCAATCTTTTCCCTCATCACATAAGGTACAGCTCTGGCCTTGTGATGGACTGGTCTAGCATCCTGTGTGATGTAGATTTTGACTTTGGCCCCTTTGAAAGTGCCCACACCTGGCTGAAAGAGATGTTCAAATTGCTTTATAACTGTTGAGCAGGAGGTCCGTTCCTCTAATGACATGGCATGGACATCATCCCATTTCCACTTTAGTTTTGCCAGCCAGCTTCTCCCCAGCAGTGCTGGGGGGTCTCCGGGGACGACAATCCACAGGGGAAGTCGGTTCACTGTCCCTTTGTGTATGACAGAGAGCATGGCGCTGCCGAGGACTGGTACGATTTCTTTGGTAGAGGTCCTTAGTTTGGTGTCGACCCTTGTGAGTTTTGGTCTGTCTCTTTTATGCGGCCACAGTTGTTCAAATTGTTGAGCGCCCATGAGAGATTGACTTGCTCCAGTATCCAGCTCCATGTTGACAGATATCCCGTTGAGTAGGACCCTCATCATTATAGGAGGCGTCCTGTTGTAGGAGCAATGGCCCTTGATCGTGTTGACCCGCTGTACATCGGTGTCCTGGGTACTCTCCCCATCATCTTCTGGTCCGCTTTCCGACCCATCCGATTCGTATACCAGCCGAGCTGCCGTTTTTTTGCACATGCGGGCAAAATGTCCTGTATTTTCACAATTTCTGCAAACAGCCTGCTGAAATCGACATCCCCTTGACGAGTGCCCACCCCCACACCTCCAGCACAGACCTGTTCCATTGTTCAAAGTGTTCCCAAAGAATGAGCTGCGTCTGGCTGATCTCTCTTGAGCTTCTCTCAGTTTGTAGTTGATTGCTCGCATTGTGGGTTGATGAAGTGTGAACGGCCATTCCTGTGGCCCTTGATGGCTTCTGCCTGCTGTCGAGAGCCTGTTCTCCCGGTTTTATGTAGGGGTAGCAGCTTGTTTAGTGCTGTGAACTTCTTGTTCCGATATTTTGTTAGTTGTCGTACCTGCATTGTAAATCAACCTTGTTTCTTCTTCCCCTACCAAGAATGTCTGTGCAACCAGTGCTGCTGCCTCTAAGGTCAGGTTCTTGGTCTCTATGAGCTTTCGAAATATGCCTGCGTGGCCTATTCCTTCAATGAAAAATTCTCTTAGCATTTCTCTCCTCAGTTCATCGGAGAACTCACATAAACTAGCCAACCTCCGAAGTTCCGCCACGAAGTCGGGTATGCTCTGGCCCACACAGTGTCTATAGTTGTAGAACCTGTGTCTGGCCATGTGTAGGCTGCTCGCTGGCTTCAGGTGGTCTCTTACCAGTGTGCTCAATTCTTCAAACGATTTGCTTGCTGGTTTCTCGGGTGCCAACAGATCCTTCATTAAAGCGTATGTTTTCGAGCCACAGCTGGTCAAGAGATGGGGTCTTCTCTTGTCTGCCTTATTGTCGCCTAACCAGTCTTTGGTTACAAAGCTTTGCTGGAGCCTTTCTATAATGTCCTCCCAATTGTCTCCCGCATTGTACTTTTCATCTGATCCGTTGTTCGCCATTCTGTGGATTCTGTCATCCCGTAACCCGTCGCCACTGTAAAGTCCTGTCCCCTCAGTACAGATTCACACGAGGCATGTCGTGAAGTCAAGGTCACTCTGGACCTGCACCTTTATTTCACAGCTCTGGAATGCTGCACTTGCCTGAGACCTGTCCTTATATAGCTGGCTCTTGCAAGTGCACCCCTGGTGGTAAGGTATGCTGGTATTTCCAGGTCATATCTTATTACAGTCATATATAGCATGTTAGGATACAGTTATATATAATAATGTAAGATACATGACATGTGTGAGGGTGTGTGTATGAGTATGTGTTTGAGGGTGTTTGAATATGTGTGTGACTTTGTGTGTGTGAGTGTGTGTGAGAGTATGTGTGTGAGTGTGAGGGTGTATGTGTATGTGCATGTGTGTGAGTGTGTGTGAGGGAGTGAGTTTGTGTGTGTGCGTGTGAGGGTGAGAATGTGTGTGTGTGTGTGTGAGGGTTTGTGTGAGAATGCATGTGAGTTTGTGTGAGGGTGTGAGTGTGTGTGAGGATGTGTGTGTGAGGGTGTGTGTATGAGTGTGTGTGAGGGTCTGAGTGTGTTTGGGTGTGTGTGTGTGAGTGTGTGTGAGGGAGTGTGTATGTGTTCGGGTGTGTATGTATGAGTATGTGTGTGAGTATGTGTGAGGGTGTGAGTGTGTGTGTGCGCATGTGAGGGTATGTGTGAGTGTGTGTGTATGTGTGTGTGTATATGAGGGTGTGAGTGTGAGGATTTGTGTGAGGGTGTGTGTGTGTATGTGAGGGTATGTGTGAGAATGTGTGTGAATGTGTATGAGGGCGTGAGTGTGAGGTTATGTGTGTGAGGGGTGTATGTGTGTCTGTGAGAATGTGTAAGTGTCTGTGTGAGTGTGTGTTAGTGTGTGTGTGTGTGTGTGAAATGTGTGTGTGAGTGTGTGTGTGTGTGTGTGTGAATGTGTGTGAGGTTGTGTGTGAGGGTGTCTGTTTGAATGTGTGTGAGAGTGTGAGTGTATGTGTGCGAGTATTTGTATGAGTATGTGTGAGGGTGTGTGAGTGTGTGTGAGGTTGTGTGTGAGTGTGTGTGAGAGTGTGTGTGTGAGTGTATGTGAGGGTGTGTGTGTGAGTGTATGTATGAGTATGTGTGATTGTGTGCGAGGGTGTGTGTGAGGGTGTCTGTTTGATGGTGTGTATGTGAGTGTGAGGGTGCATGTGTGTGTGAATGTGAGGGTCCTTGTTTGAATGTGAAGATATGTGTGTGAGTGTGAGGGTGTGTGTATGTGCGGTGTGCGTGTGTGAGTGTGAGGGTGTGTGTTTGTGAGTGTGAGAGTGTGTTTGTGTGTGAGTGTGTGAGGGTATGTCTGAGTGTGTGTGTGTGCATGGGTATGAGTATGTGTGTGATGGTGCTTTGAGGGTGTGTGTGTGTGAAGGTGTGTGTGAGAGTGTGAGGGTGTGTGTGAGAGTGTGTGTGTGAGTGTGAGGGTGTTTGTGTGTATGTGTGTCTATGAGTATGTATGTGTGTGTGGATGTGAGGGTGTTTGTGTGTGTGAGTGCGTATGAGTATGTGCGTGAGGGTGAGTGTGTGTGTGTGAGGGTGTGTGTGAATGTGTGTGAAGGCATGTGTGAGGGTGTGTGTGTGTGAATACGTGTGCAGGTATGTGTGAGTGTGTGTGTATATGTGTGTGTGTATGAGGGGGTGAGTGTGAGGACTTGTGTGAGGGTGTGTGTGTGTGCGTGTGAGGGTATGTGTGAGTATGTGTGTGAGTGTGTATGAGGGTGTGAGTGTGAGTGTATGTGTGTGAGTGTGTGTGATGGTGTGTGTGTGAGTGTTTGTGAGGGAGTATGTGTGAAGGTGTGTGTGAGTATTTGTGGTAGTGTGAGGGTGTGTCTGTGTGTGTGAGGGCGTGTGTGTGATTGTGTGTGTGTGAGGGTGGGTGTGTGAGTTTGAGGGTGTGAGTACATGTGTGTGAGGGGTGTGTGTGAGGGTGTGTGTCTGTGAGAGTGTCTGAGTATCTGTGTGAGGGGGTTAGTGTGTGTGAGGGTGTGAGTGTATGTGAGGGTGTGTGAGGGCATGTGTGAGGGCATGTGTGAGGGCGCGTGTGAGGGCGTGTGTGTGTGAATGTGTGTGAGGTTATGTGTGAGGGTATGTGTGTGAGTGTATGTGTGCGAGTGTGTGTATGAGTATGTGTGAGGGTGTGTGAGTGCGTGTGAGGGTGTGAGTGAGTGTGTGCGAGGGTGTCTGTTTGACGGTGTGAGTGTGAGGGTATGTGTGTGTGTGAATGTGAGGGTCCTTGTTTGAGTGTGAGGGTGTGTTTGTGAGTGTGAGTGTGTGTGTATGTGCCTGTGCATGTGTGTGGGTGTGTGTTTGTGATTGTGAGAGTGTTTGTGTGAGTGTGTGTGAGGCTGTGTTTGTGAGTGTGAGAGTATGTTTATGTGTGAGGGTGTGTGTGAGTGTGTGTCTGTGAGTGTGAGAGTGTTTGTGTGTATGTATGTATATGAGTATGTATGTGTGTGTGAGTGTGTTTGTATTTGTGAGTGTGTGTGAGTGTGTGTGTGAGGGTGTGAGTTGTGTGTGTGTGGAGGTGTGTTTGTGTGAGTGAGGGTGTGTGTGCAAGTGTGTATGAGTATATGTGATTGTGTGTGAGGATGTGTGTGTGAGGGTGTGTGTGTGTGTGTGTGTGCATGAGTATGCATGTGATTGTGTATGCGGGTGTGAGTGTGTGTGAGTATATTTGTGTGCATGAGTATGTGTGTGATTGAGTATGCGGGTGTGAGTGTGTGCCTGAGTGTATTTGTGTGCCTGAGTGTGTGAGGGCGAGTGTGTGTGTGTGCATAAATGTGTGATTATGTATATGGGTGTGAGTGTGTGCATGATGGTGTGTGTGTGAGTGTGAGGGTGTGCGTGAGGGTGTGTGTGAGGCTGTGTGTGTGAGTATGAGGGTGTGCATGAGGGTGTGTGTGACTGTGTGTCTGTGAGTGTGAGTGTGTTTTGTGTGTGTGAGTGTGTATGTGTGTGTGAGTGTGTATGAGTATGTGTGTGACTGTATCTGTGTATGTGTATGAGGTTGAGTGTGTGTGTGTGTGTGACCTCAAATCTGCCACCAAGCTTATGGTCTACAGGGCTGTAGTAATACCCACCCTCCTGTATGGCTCAGAGACTTCGGGCTAGAACCTCCATTTTTGAGCTTATCGCCCAGAAATGGGCGTTATTTCCGGCGTGGGCGGTAAAAAAGGGTTTTCAGATCGCTGGCTTCTCGCCCATTCTGAAAACACCTAGTTTACGTTTTTGAAAATGGGCGTTACCGTGAGCGATATCAAATGGGCGGTAACGTTGAATTTTTCTGACCTTATGCCATAAAGTGGGGCCGTCCTTAGCAACGGCATGGAATTATAGACCAGTTAGCCTGACATCGGTAGTGTGTGTGTGTGAGGGTGTGTGTGTGTGATTGTGTGTGAGGGTTTCTGTGAGTGTGGGTATGTGCGTGTGCTTGTGTGAGAGTCTGTGTGAGGGTGTGTGTAAGGGTGTATGTGTGAGGGTGTGTGTGTGTGTGTGTGTGTGATTGTGAGGGTGTGTGTGTGTGAGTGTGAGGGTGTGTGTGTGTGTGTGTGAGGGTGTGTGAGTGTGTGTGTGTGTATGAGTACTTCAATCAACATAAACTTTAACTGGCATCAAGGTGATGGGCACCATTTGATGTCTGAGCTGCACACACACAGCAGTGTGTCAGCGTTGTCACTCACAGCAACGTTCTTTCAGGCAAATCGTTCAGATATCAGCTCCTCACATAAGAGTTTTGCAGCTATGTAGCCACTACGGGCCCATTTCTGCGGTCTGGAGGGGGGCGTGGGCATGGTTGCATAGTCAGCCTGATTGTCTGGCCCTAGGTCAGTGTCCAAGCCCTCGTCCTCCTCTTCCTCTCTCTCCTGAGGTGGAGCATCAGTCCCTTCTGGCAATTCTTGTCCCCTCCTGATAGCCAGGTTGTGCAGCATGGAGCACACGACCACGAATTTACCTACTTGCTCAGGGTTGTATTGTAGCTCCCCTCCTGAGTGGTCCAGACATCTGAAGCGCTGCTTAAGCACAGTTATTGATTTCTAGACCACATTGTGTGTCTCTGTGGCTCTGGTTGTATCGCTTCTCAGCTTCGGTGTGGGTGTCACACAGGGGGGTCATCAGCCAGGTGTCTAAGCCATATTGATTATCACCAAGCATCCAGCATTGTCCTTGTGGCTGACTCTTAAACATATCAGAGACAGCGCTCGCATGCAGGATGTGAGCCTCATCAAAGCTGCCTGGACATTTGGCATTCACTGCCATGATGATCTGGTAATGGTCGACAACTGGTTGGACCTTCAGGGAGTGAAATCCTTTCTGTTAAGAAAAAGTTCTAGGTCCTGAGAAGGTGCCCGCAAGGTGATATGAGTGCACTGTATTGCTCCCTGCACCCTGGGTAACTTAGCAATGCGGTAGAATGTTCCAGCCCTGTCAGTCTGAGCCTCCGTGGTCATGGAGAAGCTGGGTAAAGTCCATCCTTTGCGCATACAGGGCCTCCGTGACCTGTCTAATGCAGCAATAGGTGAGACAGAGGGGAAATCTCGGCCGCGGGGGCCCGAAAAGATCCGGACGCATAGAAAGACTGTGCCACGGTGACCCCCCTTGACCTCGACCGACTCTAATGTTCTGATGGCAGGCTGCATATGTGGCCTGATGAGCTCACATATTTCATTGATCACCACCTTGTGGAAGTGCAGTCTCTGAAGGCAGGTGTGCTCGGACACGTTGAAGTAAGACCTCTTTTCCCTGTACATGCGGGGTGTGTATGGTCTGGACCTCCTCCTCATTCTTGCACATCTTAAATTGGACACATAATGATGTGTATCAGACATTGAGCCATTTGCACTCTGCAGCATCTGCGTATTAATCGATGCAGGCTGAGAAATGGCTGGCCCCATTGCAATGAAAGAATGATAGCGATTGATCAGAAGCAATAATTTCCTCACTAAAATACACCTACAGTAGACCCCCAATAGTACAGAGTCTGAAAATATGTCTGTTGAAATGGTCACTTCAACTGAGAAGAACTCCAGAGTCAATCCAAACTCCCCCGAAGTTGAAGCAGCCTTTTGAATGAAGTGACCTGCAATTTTAAAAATGGCGGCGGTGATTCATTCAAAACAGTTCCACTTTTTCTGAGCGATGTTTTGGGCGAGCGATATTGTGGGCGATATGTGTCCGAGATGGTGAAAGTGACGCTGGGCGACCTACTGGGCGTTAGTTTCAGCAAATGTGACCTTTATAACAAAAAAAAGTGGCCGGTCGGTATTATTGAATCTTGGCATTAATTCCGTATGGAAATTAACGCTGGCCAATATTATGGGTGTTGATGTCGCCCATTCTGATGATTCCGCCCCAAAAAAGTGGGTGGGCGGTATTATTTTCTCCTGGCGTTATATATATGGTGAAAGTAACGCTCAGCGATAAATGTCCGAAAAATGCCCATCAGTTTCCCTTTTGTGGCTAAATGGCCAATATCTGGGCATTATATGTCATTTCAGCGGTAAAATGGACGTTAAGTAGACATTAAGCATGGAAAAAAGTTAAAAATCTGGCCCCTGGTCTTGAATGTTGGGGTATGATTAAGAAGTTTGCAGATGACACAAAAATAGGCTGTGTGGTTGATAATGAAGAAGAAAGCTGCAGGCTGCAGGAAGATATCAATGTATTGGTCAGTGTCATATATTCAACTATCATTGTAACCCATGTATAAGTTGACCTAAGTTGTACACCTTGAGAACATTGACCACAAGGGGATGAACTTGTGGGAGACACTCCTAACCTGGACTTTCAGGTATAAAAAGGGAAGCTCCGCCCACCTTCATCACTTAAGGTCTTGGTAATAAAGATAACTGGTCACAGAGTGACCTTCTCTCAAGTATGGGCCTCATGTGCATTTATACTGTATAGTAAGGATATACGTTAGGCGACGAGAAACGAGGATTTCAACCACGCGAGCATGGCCACTAGCAGCACAGAAGAGAGGTAGTGTGTTGGTGATGATTGGGACGACTTTATTGAGAGACTACAGCAAAGTTTTGTCACAAAGGAATGGTTGGGACACGATTTGGCCGACAAACGCAGGGAACATCTCCTGAAGGCTTGTGGATTCAGAACGTACTTCCTGATGAAGGACCTGCTAGCGCCAGAGAAGCCGGTGGACAAGACGTTTGAAGAGCTCAGTAAGTTCATCGGGGAACACCTTAAACCGGCGAGCAGCATGCACATGGCAAGACAGCGGTTTTACATGCACCGGCGGCGAGAAGGGCAAAGCGTTCCAGACTTGGTGGCAGACCTCCGGCGACTGGCGAGCCGATGTAAGTTTCCAGATGCATGCGGAGCAGAGATGCTGCGAGACTTTTTTATTGAAGGCATCAGGCACCTTGGTGTTTTCAGGAAACTGATTGAGACCAAACACTTGACCTTGGAAGCGGCGGCTCTGATAGCCCAGACATTTATCTCAGGGGAGGAAGAGACCAGAATGATGTATGACAAAAATCTTGGCTCAAATGCGGCAAACGACTAGGGAGTCAACATTGTTAATGCGACACACAGTCCTCTAGACAGACAAGGGCAAACGGACATGCCCCAACATGTAGTGGAACCCAAAGGGGGAATTCAACAGAGACAATGGCTAGCTGAACGGCGATTCATGCCATCGCAATGTACAATGCGACCAGTAATGGGGCCATCAACACCTGTTAATGATGTGCTTAAGAACAGTTACAGAGAAAGTCAGAGACAATCGACTGGTAATGGACCTTTTGTTTCCAACAACGGGGCCTCCAGCTCATGCTGGAGGTGTGGAGACAAACACCCAGCCAGAGCTTGCAGGTATCAGCAATATACCTGCAGAAACTGCAACATCAGCGGTCGCTTGGCGCATATGTGCAGGAAGCCTGCAGCCAGGTTGATGTATGAGGAGGACGGGCCCGACGTAAGCCCTACGAAGCCAAATGAATACTGGGACAAATCGCTGGAAGCTGAAGTTCAGCAAGTTCATGTGGAGCACATATACAGTTCATATGCTAGGACGCCACTCCTCAATGGCATCCCAGTATTAATGGAGCTAGATATAGGGGCCAGCCAGTCCCTGATGAGTATCCAACAGTTCGAAAGGTTGTGGGTGTCCAAGGCCAGGAGGCCAAAATTATTGCCGATTGACGCACAGCTACGGACATAGACAAAGGAGATCATTCCGGTGCTAGGCTGCGCCACGGTAGTCGTGACCCACAAAGATTCGGAGCAAAGGTTGCCACTCTAGATTGTCCCGGGGGACGGTCCTGCACTACTGGGGAGGAGTTGGCTTGCTGTCATGAACTGGAAATGGGGCGATGTCAATGCAATTTCCTCTGTGGAGCGAGTATCATGCTCACAGGTCCTGGACAAATTTGACTCATTATTTCAACCCGACGTCGGCACTTTCATGGGGGCCAAGGTAGTGATTCACATAAACCCGGATGCCAGGCCAGTAAACCACAAGGCCAGAGCGGTGCCATATGTGATGTGGGAAAAGATAGAATGCGAATCGGACCGCCTGCTGAGGGAAGCCATCATCTCAACCATTAAATTCAGTGACTGGGCGAGCCCGATCGTGCCGGTGCTCAAGGCAGATGGGTCGGTCAAGATATGTGGCGATTACAAGGCCACCATCAATCGGGTGTCACTCCAAGACCAGTACCTGCTACCGAGAGCGGAGGACCTCTTTGCGACACTATTCGGTGGAAAACTTTTTTCAAAATTGGAGCTGACCTCAGCTTACATGACCCAGGAGCTGGCGAGTGAGTCGAAGTAGCTGACCACCATCACGACACATAAGGGATTGTTTGAGTATAACAAATGTCCGTTCGGGATTCGTTCGGCCGCCGCGATCATTCAGCGAAATATGGAAAGCCTCCTCAAGTCGATTCCAAGGACGGTGGTTTTTCAAGACGACATCCTCATCACGGGTCGCGATACTGAAGAACATCTCCACAACCTGGAGGAGGTGCTACACAGACTGGACCGGGTAGGGCTGCGACTGAAAAAGGCGAAGTGCGTCTTCTTAGCTCCAGAGGTAGAATTCTTGGGAAGGAGGGTAGCAGCAGACAGGATCAGATCTACTGCGTCCAAAACGGAAGCGACCCAGAGAGCACCCAGACCCCGTAACACGATGGAGCTGCGTTTGTTCCTGGGGCTCCTGAACTATTTTGGTAACTTTCTTCCCAAATTGAGCACGCTGTTTGAGCCGCTACACGTGCTCCTACTCAAAGGTCGTGATTGGGTCTGGGGGGACAGCCAGGAAAGGGCTTTTGATAGAGGATGCAATTTGTTATGCTCCAACAAACTGTTAATGTTATATGACCCTATAAGAAACTTGTTCTAACATGCGATGCATCGTCCTATGGGATCGGGTGTGTGTTGCAGCATGTGAATGCCAATGGTCAGTTACAGCCGGTATTTTATGCCTCCAGAAGTCTGTGCCAGGCAGAAAGGGGCTACGGGATGGTAGAAAAGGAAGCGCTAGCATGTGTATATGCAGTAAAAAAAAATGCACCAGTATTTGTTTGGCAGGAAATTTGAGCTGGAGACAGATCACACACCCCGAACGTCCCTTTTGGCTGACAACAAGGCCATAAATGCGAATGCATTGGACCGGATACAGAGGTGGGCACTCACGTTAGCCGTCTATGACTATACAATTCGGCACAGACCGGGCACTGAAAACTGCGCCGATGCACTCAGCAGGCTCCCACTAGCCACCATGATGCTGAGATGGTCAAGGCTGTTGAAGCTTTCGAAAGCGAAGGCTCACCTGTGACAGCCCATCAGATTAAAGTCTGGACAATAAAGACCCGCTACTGTCTTTAGTTAAGAAATGTGTCCTGAATGAGGACTGGGCAGCCACGTTCGGGGCATGCCTTGAGGAATTTAAACCGTTTCATGGGCGCAAGGATGAACTCTCGATTCAGGCCGATTGCCTACTGTGGGGAACTGAGTAGTCATGCCCCAGATGGGCAGAGAGGTGTTTATCAGAGAACTTCACAATGAGCACCCGGGCATTGTCATAATGAAGGCAATTGCCAGGTCACACGTTTGGTGGCCAGGGATAGATGCAGACCTGTAATTTTGTGTTCGCAGGTGCAACACGTGTGCTCAGCTGGACAACGCACCCAGGGAAGCCCCCCTTAGCCCCTGGTCCTGGCCCGCCAAGCCATGGTCACGCATCCATCTGGACTACGCAGGTCCTTTCATGGGAAAAATATTTTTGGTTGCACTAGACGCCTACTCCAAATGGATTGAGTGTGCCATTTTAAATTCAAGCACATCCTCTGCCGCGGTAGAAAGTCTACGGACAATGTTCGCCACCCATGTCTACCGAATGTCTTGGTCAGCGACAATGGCCCGTGCTTCACAAGCACTGAATTCCAGGTCTTCATGGTAGGCAATGGAATCAACCATGTCAGAACGGCACCGTTCAAGCCGGCCTCAAACGGCCAGGCGGAACGAACAGAGCAGATAATCAAACAGGATGCTCAGAATCCAAGAGGGTTCCCTACAAATCCGCTTATCACGCCTCCAGTTGTCCAATAGATCCCGACCACACTTGCTCACAGGGGTTCCACCCGCAGAGCTGCTAATGAAAAGGACACTGAAACCTGGTTATCCCTTATACACCCTACTATGAAAGAAATTGTTGAGAGCAGGCATCAGTCATAATGTGACTACCATGACAGGAATGCGAGGGTGCGATGTATTGATGTCAATGACCCTGATTTTGCCCTTAATGACGCTGCAGGGCCCAAATGGCTTGCAGACACTGTGATTGCCAAAGAGGGGAATAGGGTTTTGATAGTTAAACTTACCAATGGACAAATCTGCCGCAAACACGTGGATCAAACTAAAAGGAGGTTCAGCAACCCCATA
Organism: Pristiophorus japonicus; assembly: GCF_044704955.1. Taxonomy (NCBI): domain Eukaryota; kingdom Metazoa; phylum Chordata; class Chondrichthyes; family Pristiophoridae; genus Pristiophorus; species Pristiophorus japonicus. Next base: position 250,727,764 of record NC_091978.1, on the reverse strand, counting down.
GAAGAAGCAGAGGAAGAACACGACGCAGCGCTTACTCCACCACAGGTGACCGAACACCAGAACCAAGTGGAGGAGGGCCCAGTCACTGTGGGCAGTCCGGACAGGCCTGAGGCACCGCAAACAGCAGACACTCAGACCAGCGCCCAACAACCGGAGCCCCAACTCAGGCGCTCTACAAGGGAGCGTAAACCACCAGAGAGACTTAACCTGTGATCCCAATAAGACTTTGTGGAGAGGTGATGTCATGTATTCAACTATCATTGTAACCCATATATAAGCTGACCTAAGTTGTACACCTTGAGAACATTGACCACAAGGGGGTGAACTTGTGAGAGACACTCCTAACCTGGACTTTCAGGTATAAAAGGGGAAGCTCCACCCACCTTCATCACTTGAGGTCTTGGTAATAATGGTAACTGGTCACAGAGTGACCTTCTCTCAAGTATGGACCTCGTGTGAATTTATACTGTATAGTAAGGATATATCAGTCAGAACAGTGGCAAATGGAATTCAATCTGGATAAGTGTGAGGTAATGCATTTGGTGAGGTTTAACAAGGCAAGGGAATACACATTAATGGTACGACACTGAAAAGGGACCTTGGAGTGCAGGTCCACAGATCCCTGAAGGTAGCAGGCCAGATAGATAAGGTGGTTAAGAAGGCATATGGAATACTTGCCTTTATTAGTCGTGGCATGGAATACAAGAGCAAGGTGATTATGTTTGAACTGTATAAAACACTGGTTAGGCCGCAGCTGGAGTACTGTGTGCAGTTCTGGTCACCATATTTCAGGAAAGATGTGATTGCTCTGGAAAAGGTGCAGAGGAGATTTACCCGAATTTTGCCTGGACAGGTCAATTTTGGTTATGATGAAAGATTGGAGATGCTGGGTCTGCTTTCTCTGGAACAGAGGAGGCTGATGTGAAATCTGATTGAGGTATATAAAATTATGAGGGTCCTGGATAGAGTGGAAAGGAAGAACCTGTTTCCCTTGGCAGAGGGGTCAACTAACAGGGGGCATAGATTTAAAGTAATTGGGGGTAGATTTAGAGGAGATATGAGGGGAAATGTCTTCACCCAGAGTGTGGTGGGGGTCTGGAACTCACTGCTTGAAAGAATGGTAGAGGCAGAAATCTTCAGCACATTTTAAAAATACTTGGATGTACACTTAAAGTGCCGTAACCTGCAGGACTACGGACCAAGAGCTGGAAAGTGGGATTAGGCTGGATAGCTCTTGGTTGGTTGGCATGGATACGATGGGCCAAAATGGCCTCCTCCTATGCTGTAAATTTCTATGATTCTATAATTCTATGATTCTATGACTTGAAACTCAGAAATGTAGTAAACAATGACGAGGATAGTAACAAACTTCAAGAGGACAAAGTCAGACTGGTGAAATGGGCAGACACATGCCAGATACAACTTAATACAGGAAACTGTGAAGTAATGCAGTTTGGTAGGAAGAATGAAGCAAGATAATCTAAATGGTACAATTTAAAAAGGGGTGTGGGAACAGAAAGATCTTGGGATGTAATACACAAAACTTTGAAGTGGGCGGGACAAGTTGAAAAGGTTGTTCAAAAGCATATGGGTTTCTTGGCTTTATTAATAGAGGAATAGAGTACAAAAGCAAGGAAGTTATGCTAAACCGTTTATTAATCACTAGTTAGGCCTCAGCTGGAGTACTGTGTTCAGTTCTGGGCACCACACTTTAGGAAGGATGGCAAGGTTAAAGAGAGGGTGCAGAGTAGATTTACTTGAATGGTACATAGAAACATAGACATAGAAACATAGAACATAGATGCAGGAGTAGGCCATTCGGCCCTTCTAGCCTGCACTGCCATTCAATGAGTTCATGGCTGAACATGCAACTTCAGTACCCCATTCCTGCTTTCTCGCCATACCCCTTGATCCCCCGAGTAGGAAGGACTTCATCTAACTCCTTTTTGAATATATTTAGTGAATTGGCCTCAATAACTTTCTGTGGTAGAGAATTCCACAGGTTCATCACTCTCTGGGTGAAGAAGTTTCTCCTCATCTCGGTCCTAAATGGCTTACCCCTTATTCTTAGACTGTGACCCCTGGTTCTGGACTTCCCCAACATTGGGAACATTCTTCCTGCATCTAACCTGTCTGAACCCATCAGAATTTTAAATGTTTCTATGAGGTCCCCTCTCATTCTTCTGAACTCCAGTGAATACAAGCCCAGTTGATCCAGTCTTTCTTGATAGGTCAGTCCCGCCATCCCGGGAATCAGTCTGGTGAACCTTCGCTGCACTCCCTCAATAGCAAGAATGTCCTTCCTCAAGTTAGGAGACCAAAACTGTACACAATACTCCAGGTGTGGCCTCACCAAGGCCTTGTACAACTGTAGCAACACCTCCCTGCCCCTGTACTCAAATCCCCTCGCTATGAAGGCCAACATGCCATTTGCTTTCTTAACCGCCTGCTGCACCTGCATGCCAACCTTCAATGACTGATGTACCATGACACCCAGGTCTCGTTGCACCTCCCCTTTTCCTAATCTGTCACCATTCAGATAATAGTCTGTCTCTCTGTTTTTACCACCAAAGTGGATAACCTCACATTTATCCACATTATACTTCATCTACCATGCATTTGCCCACTCACCTAACCTATCCAAGTCACTCTGCAGCCTCATAGCATCCTCCTCGCAGCTCACACTGCCAACTAACTTAGTGTCATCCGCAAATTTGGAGATACGACAGTTAATCCCCTCGTCTAAATCAATAATGTACAGTGCAAACAGCTGGGGCCCCAGCACAGAACCTTGCGGTACCCCACTAGTCACTGCCTGTCATTCTGAAAAGTACCCATTTACTCCTACTCTTTGCTTCCTGTCTGACAACCAGTTCTCAATCCACGTCGCACACTACCCCCAATCCCATGTGCTTTAACTTTGCACATTAATCTCTTATGTGGGACCTTGTCGAAAGCCTTCTGAAAGTCCAAATACACCACATCAACTGGTTCTCCCTTGTCCACTCTACTGGAAACATCCTCAAAAAATTCCAGAAGATTTGTCAAGCATGATTTCCCTTTCACAAATCCATGCTGACTTGGACCAATCATGTCACCTCTTTCCAAATGCGCAGCTATGACATCCTTAAATATTGATTCCATCATTTTACCCACTACTGAGATCAGACTGACCGGTCTATAATTCTCTGTTTTCTCTCTGCCTCCTTTTTTAAAAAGTGGGGTTACATTGGCTACCCTCCACTCGATAGGAACTGATCCAGAGTCAATGGAATGTTGGAAAATGACTGCCAATGCATCCGCTATTTCCAAGGCCACCTCCTTAAGTACTCTGGGATGCAGTCCATCAGGCCCTGGGGATTTATCGGCCTTCAATCCCATCAATTTCCCCAACACAAATTCCCGACTAATAAGGATTTCCCTCAGTTCCTCCTCCTTACTAGACCCTCTGACCCCTTTTATATCCGGAAAGTTGTTTGTGTCCTCCTTAGTGAATACCGAACCAAAGTACTTGTTCAATTGGTCTGCCATTTCTTTGTTCCCCGTTATGACTTCCCCTGATTCTGACTGCAGGGGACCTGCGTTTGTCTTTACTAACCTTTTTCTCTTTACATATCTATAGAAACTTTTGCAGTCCGTCTTAATGTTCCCTGCAAGCTTCCTCTCGTACTCCATTTTCCCTACCCTAATCAAACCCTTTGTCCTCCTCTGCCGAGTTCTAAATTTCTCCCAGTCCCCGGGTTCGCTGCTATTTCTGGCCAATTTGTATGTCACTTCCTTGGCTTTAATACTATCCCTGATTTCCATTGATAGCCACGGTTGAGCCACCTTCCCTTTTTTATTTTTACGCCAGACAGGAATGTGCAATTGTTGTAGTTCATCCATGCGGTCTCTAAATGTCTGCCATTGCCCATCCACAGTCAATCCCTTAAGTGTCATTCGCCAATCTATCCAAGCCAATTCACGCCTCATACTTTCAAAGTTACCCTTCTTTAAGTTCTGGACCATGGTCTCTGAATTAACTGTTTCATTCTCCATCCTAATGCAGAATTCCACCATATTATGGTCACTCTTCCCCAAGGGGCCTCGCACAACGAGATTGCTAATTAATCCTCTCTCATTATACAACACCCAGTCTAAGATGGCCTCCCCCCTACTTGGTTCCTCGACATATTGGTCTAGAAAACCATCCCTTATGCACTCCAGGAAATCCTCCTCCACCGTATTGCTTCCAGTTTGGTTCGCCCAATCTATGTGCATATTAAAGTCATCCATTATAACTGCTGCACCTTTATTGCAAGCACCCCTAATTTCCTGTTTGATGCCCTCCCCAACATCACTACTACTGTTTGGAAGTCTGTACACAACTCCCACTAACGTTTTTTGCCCTTTGCTGTTCTGCAGCTCTACCCATATAGATTCCACATCATCCAAGCTAATGTCCTTCCTAACTATTGCATTAATCTCCTCTTTAACCAGCAATGCTACCCCACCTCCTTTTCCTTTTGTTCTATCCTTCCTGAATGTTGAATACCCCTGGATGTTGAGTTCCCAGCCCTGATCATCCTGGAGCCACGTCTCTGTAATCCCAATCACATCATATTTGTTAACATTTATTTGCTCAGTTAATTCATCCACCTTATTACGGATACTCCTTGCATTAAAACACAAAGCCTTCAGGCTTGTTTTTTTACAGCCTTTGTCCTTTTAGAATTTTGCTGTACAGTGGCCCTTTTTGTTCTTTGCCTTGGATTTCTCTGCCCTCCACTTTTCCTCATCTCCTTTCTGTCTTTTGCTTTTGCCTCCTTTTTGTTTCCCTCTGTCTCCCTGCATTGGTTCCCATCCCCCTGCCATATTAGTTTAACTCCTCCCCAACAGCACGAGCAAACACTCCCCCTAGGACATTGGTTCTGGTTCTGCCCAGGTGCAGACCGTCCGGTTTGTACTGGTTCAACCTCCCCCAGAACCGTTTCCAATGCCCCAGGAATTTGAATCCCTCCCTGCTGCACCACTGCTCAAGCCACGTATTCATCTGCGCTATCCTGCGATTCCTACTCTGACTAGCACGTGGCACTCGTAATAATCCCGAGATTATTACTTTTGAGGTCCTACTTTTTAATTTAGCTCCTAGCTCCTTAAATTCGTTTCGTAGGACCTCATCCCTTTTTTTTACCTATGTCATTGGTACTAATGTGCACCACGACAACTGTCTGTTCTCCCTCTCTTTTTAGAATGTCCTGCACCCGCTCCGAGACATCCTTGACCCTTGCACCAGGGAGGCAACATACCATCTTGGAGTCTCGGTTGCGGCCGCAGAAACGCCGATCTATTCCCCTCACAATTGAATCCCCCATCACTATCGCTCTCCCACTCTTTTTCCTGCCCTCCTGTGCAGCAGAGCCAGCCACGGTGCCATGAACTTGGCTGCTGCTGCCCTCCCCTGATGAGTCATCCCCTCAACAGTACTCAAAGCAGTGTATCTGTTTTGCAGGGGATGACCACAGGTAACCCCTGCACTACCTTCCTTGCACTACTCTTCCTGCTGGTTTTCCATTCCCTAGCTGGCTGTGGACCCTTCTCCTGCGGTAAGACCAACTCGTTACACATGCTACTCACATCTTTCTCAGCATCGTGGATGCTCCAGAGTGAATCCACCCTCAGCTCCAATTCCGCAACGTCGTCCATCAGGAGCTGGAGGTGGATACACTTCCCGCAGATGTAGTCGTCAGGGACACCGGAAGTGTCCCTGAGTTCCCACATGGTACAGGAGGAGCATATCACGTGACCGAGCTCTCCTGCCATGACTTAACCCTTAAATACACTTAAATTGGCAACAACAATGTTAAAAGTTACTCACTGTTATAGAAGAGAAAAAAGAAAAACTACTCACCAATCACCAGCCAATCACTTACCCCCTTGGCTGTGACATCACCTTTCTATTTCTTTCTACTTCTTTTTTGCCTTCTCCCTGTAGCTGTACAAGCTCTGTCTTTATAGGCCTCTCTCCGAAGTCCCGACTGCCTCTCCACACACCTCTCGCCGACTCTGGGCCCAGGACTCCCTGCTGTGCCTTTTATCAGGGATGTGGGACTTCAGATATGTAGAGTGACTAGAGAAGCTGGGGTTGTTCTCCTTAGAGTAGAGAAGGTTAAGGGAAGATTTAAGGACATGTTTATTTGTACTGTGAAAATGACCGCCATGCTCCATCCTTTGTCTACGATTGGTCCCCTTCGAGGATAAGCCACACCCTGAAGTTTCACAGGAATGTGGCACTGGAACAGCCCAGCCCAAGGTCTCTGTCATGTATGTAACCACAATGTAACACCACTGTATTATTGTATACACTCAACCTAGATGTACACCTTGACCACAAGGGGTGAACTTGTGGGAGACACTCCTTACCTGATCACACAGGTATAAAAAGGGAAGTCTCACGCCGGGTCATCGTCTTTAGAGTCCTGTAAATAAAGAGAGCAGGTCACAGAGTGACCTTGTCCCCAGAATGTGCCTCGTGTGGTTTCATGCTGTCGAGTAAGGACTTTATATTGGCGATGAGAAATGGGAATTCACGGCCCACGAGAATGGCCACCGGTAGCACAGAGGAACGGTGCTGTATTGGGGAAGACTGGGACGATTTTGTCGAGGGGCTTCAGCAAAGCTTCATTACGAAAGAATGGTTGGGGGATGCAGCGGCCGACAAGCGAAGGGCTCATCTTTTGACCAGCTGCGGATCAAAGACTTAAGCGCTCATGAAGGACTTACTAGCACCTGAAAGGCCGGCGTACAAAACCTTTGAAGAACTTACCAAATTGATCGTGGAGCACCTCAAACCGGCGAGTAGCATACATATGTCCCGACACAGATTCTACACCCACCGACACTGTGAACGACAGAGCATACCGGACTTCGTAGTGGACCTCCGGCGTTTGGCCAGCCTCTGTAAGTTCACAGACGCCTGCAGGGGGAGATGCTAAGGGAATTCTTTAACGAGTGCATCAGTTATGCGGGAATTTTCTGCAAATTAATTGAGACCAAGAATTTGACCTTGGAAGCGGCGGCGTTGATGGCTCAAACTTTCATGGTGGGGGAGGAAGAGATGAAAATAATATATGCGCGCAATTCTGCCTCTAACACGGCGATGGATCAGGGAGTCAACATCATCAATGCGACTCAGAGCCCCGCAGGCAGATAGGGGCAGTCTGACATTCCCCAGGCAGCAATAGACCCCAGAGTAGGACTTCAACAGAGACAATGGCATACTGAATGGACATTCACGCCATCACAGTGGATAATGCGGCCTGGGATAGGGCCATTGACACCCACTAATAGGGTACTTAAGAGCAGTCAAAGGGACAGTCAGCGTGGAATGCCTGTCCATAGTCCGTTTGTTCCCAACAATGGAAACTTTAACTCATGCTGGAGGTGTGGGGGAAAACACTCAGCTAGATCTTGCAGATTTCAAAAGTTTGTCTGCAGGAACTGCAATCTCAGTGGCCATTTAGCTCGAATGTGCAGGAAGTCTGCAACCAGACTAATATATGAGGCGGATGAACCAGAAGAGGGTTCTTTGAGGCAGGATGACTTTTGGGGCAAATCGATGGACGCTGAGATGCAGCAGGTCCATGTGGCGAATACTCACAGTTCATACACCAAAACGCCACCAATGATGATGAGGGTTTTATTAAACGGTATCCCTGTATGCATGGGGCTGGACACTGGGGCCAGCCAGTCACTCATGGGAGTTCAGCAATTTGAGAAGCTATGGCCACTTAAAGCCAGCAGACCCAAATTAGCACATATAGTGACACAATTACTGACTTACACTAAAGAAATCATTCCGGTGCTAGGCAGTGCAATGTTGGGTGTCACACACAATGGGTTAATGAATCAGCTGCCGCTCTGGATTGTCCCGGGCAATGGTCCCGCACTATTGGGGAGGAGCTGGTTAGCCGAGATGAACTGGAAATGGGGGAATGTTCACGCAATGTCATCTGTGAAGCGAAGTTCGTGCTCACAAGTCCAACAACAATTCGGTTCACTATTCCAGCTTGGCGTCAGGACTTTCAAAGGCACTAAAGTAGTGATACACATCACCCCGGATGCCAGGCCAGTGCACCACAAACCAGAGCGGTGCCGTATGTGATGCGGGAAAAGATCGAGAGCGAATTGGACCGGCTGTTGAGAGGGGGCATCATCTCGCCTTTTGAATTCAGCGACTGGGTGAGCCCCATCGTTCCCGTCCTAAAAGAGAATGGCTGTGTCAGGATCTGTGGCAACTACAAGGCCACCATCAATCGGGTGTCCCTACAAGATCAATACCCGCTCCCGAGAATGGAGGACCTCTTCGCCATGCTGGCAGGCGGCAAGCTGTTCACCAAGTTGGACCTCACTTCAGCCTACATGATCCAGGAATTGGCCGATGAATCTAAACTACTGACCACCGTCACCACGCACAAGGGACTGTTCGTTTATAACAGGTGCCCGTTTGGCATTCGATCAGCGGCCGCAATTTTTCAACGAAACATGGAAAGCCTGCTTACATCCATTCTTGGAACGATCGTATTCCAGGACGACATCCTCATCACGGGTCGAGACACCGAGGAACGCCTCCACAACCTGGAGGAGGTGCTACGCCGACTGGACCGGGTAGGCCTTTGACTCAAGAAGTCTAAATGTGTGATCTTAGCTCCTGAGGTTGAGTTTCTGGGCATGAGGGTTGCTGCAGATAGGATTCGGCCCACCGAATCCAAAACAGAGGTGATTTGATGAGCACCCAGGCCCTGCAACACATCGGAGTTGCGTTCATTCCTGGGACTGTTGAACTATTTCGGGAACTTTCTGCCGAACTTGAGCACGTTGTTGGAGCCGCTACACGTGCTCCTGCACAAGGGTTGTGATTGGTTTTGGGGGGACTGTCAGGAACGGGCTTTTGATCGGACGCGAAACCTACTTTGTTCAAACAAGTTGTTGACCCTGTATGACCCCTCTAAAAAATTGGTTCTGACATGTGATGCATCGTCCTATGGGGTTGAGTGCGTGATGCAGCAGGGCAATGCTGAGGGTCAACTACAACCTGTGGCTTGTGCCTCCAGGTCGCTCTCTCAAGCAGAACGGGATATGGGATGGTCGAGAAGGAAGCGCTTGCATGTGTCTATGGTGTAACACCATAGACATATGCCATTAACATCCCTGTTGTCAGATAGCAAGGCTATCAATACCAACGCATCAGCTTGCATACAGCGATGGGCTCTCACACTGGCTGCTTATGACTACTCCATCCAGCACTGGCCCGGCACTGAAAATTGCACTGACATGCTCAGCAGGCTTCCATGGCCACCACTGAGGGGGCAGCGAAGCAAAGCGCCAAGATGGTCGTGGCTGTCGAAGCCTTTGACAGCACAGGCTCCCCCATCACAGCCCGCCAGATCAAAATCTGGACAAACAGAGATCCCCTCCTATCCCTGATTAAGAAATGTGTCCTGACTGGGGTTTGGGCACCCGCACACGGAGCATGCCCTGAGGAGGTCAGACCGTTCCACAGACGGATGGATGAGCTCTCCATCCAAGCCAACTGCCAACTATGGGGCAGCCGAGTAGTTATGCCCCAGAAGGGCAGGGAGGTATTCATCAGGGAACTCCACAGCGAGCACCCAGGCATTGTGCTGATGAAGGCCATTGCCCGGTCACACGTTTGGTGGCCTGGAATTGATTCAGACCTGGAACACTGTGTTCGCAGGTGCACGACGTGTGCCCAGCTGGGCAATGCCCCCAGGGAGGTCCAGGGAGGCCCCGCTCAGCCCGTGGCCCTGGCCCACCAGGCCATGATCACGCATTCATGTTGACTACGCGGGCCCGCTCATGGGTAAGATGTTCCTTATTGTGGTAGATGCGTACTCGAAATGGATCGAGTGCATCATTCTGAATTCATGCACGTCATCCACCACCGTGGAATGCCTACGTGCGATCTTTACAACCCATGGCTTGTCGGACATCCTGGTTCGTGATAACGGCCCATGTTTCACAAGCTACGAATTCCGAGAGTTTATATTGGGTAATGGCATCAACCACGTCAGGACTGCGCCGTTTAAGCCGGCCTCCAATGGCCAGGTGGAACGTGCGGTCCAAATAATTAAGCAAGGGACGCTCAGGATTCAAGGACCCTCCCTACAATGCCGCCTGTCGCGCCTCCTGCTGGCCTATAGATCCCGACCGCACTCGCTCACGGGGGTCCCGCCTGCAGAGCTACTAATGAAATGGACACTCAAAACTCGGTTGCCCCTCATTCACCCAGTCCTGACCAACATAGTTGAGGGCAAGCGCAAGTCACAAAACGAATACCATGACCTTAAGTCGAGGGGGCGATGTATAGAAATAAATGATCCTGTATTCATCCTCAATCACGCCATGGGGCCCAAATGTCTTGAGGGCACTGTAATTGACAAAGAGGGGAATAGGGTCATCATGGTAAAACTTAACAATGGTCAGATATGCCGTAAGCATCTGGACCAAGTAAAAAAAAGGTTCAGCACCGACACGGAGGAACCTGAAGAAGACCATGAAATAGAGTTCACAACACCGCCAGTGAACGAGCAACAAGAGCAATCAGAAGAATGCACAGTCCCTGCGGTCAGCCCGGACAGGCCGGAATCACCACAGGTGACAGATACTCATGTCAGTGTCCAACAACCAGAGCCCTAACTGCGGCGCTCCACAAGGGAGCATCGACCACCTGAAAGACTAAACCTATGATCCCAATAAGACTTTGGGGGGGAAGGTGATGTCATGTATGTAACCACAATGTAACACCACTGTACTACTGTATGCACACAACCTAGATGCACACCTTGGCCACAAGGGGTGAACTTGTGGGAGACACTCCTTACCTGATCATACAGGTATAAAAAGGGAAGTCCCACGCAGGGTCATCGTCTTTGGAGTCCTGTAAATAAAGAGAGCAGGTCACAGAGTGACCTTGTCCCCAGAATGTGCCTTGTGTGGTTTCATGCTGTAGAGTAAGGACTTTACAGTCTCACTGACGTTGCAAATTGTAACTCGATCCACTTTGACTTACTAAAGCGACAGAGGACAGAGCTCCCCAGAGGACAGCAAGGGCGGCCGAAGTGCCTTAGCCCAGTCCAAGTACATCCCTCCCCCAGCCGAAGTGCCTTACCCAAGTCCAAGTGCATACTCCCCCTGCACCCTCTCCTCCCCACCATTGTTGGGGCAGGCATTGTGTACAGATTGTTAACAGGTTTACTGGGTATGAAGTGAAGAGTGACAGTTTCATGACTTCTGGATATCATCCACTCCAATGATGTCCCTTGTAGGGGGGTTGGAAAAATGTGATCCATCTTCCCCCTACCCATGTCTCCCCCCTCAGTTTCTCTCTCTCCTCCTCAGCCTCTCTCTCTCTCCTCCCAGCCTCTCTCTCTCTCTCCTCCCAGCCTCTCTTTCTCTCTCCCTAGCCTCTCTCTCTCTCTCTAACCCCAGCCCCTCTCTCTGTCTCTTTCCCCAGCCTCTCGCTCTCTCTCTCTCTCCCCAGCCGCTCTCTCTCTCTCTCTCTCCCCAGCCTCTCTCTCTCTAACCCCAGCCCCCCTCTCTCTCTCTCTCCCCAGCCTCTCTCTCTCTCTCTCTCTCCCCAGCCTCTCTCTCTCTCTCTCTCCCCAGCCTCTCTCTCTCTCTCTCTTCCCAGCCTCTCTCTCTCTCTCTCTCTCTCCCCCACAGCCTCTCTCTCTCTTCCCCACAGCCTCCTTGTCTCTCCCCCCAGCTTCTCTCTCTCCCCCCCCAGCCCCTCTCTCCCCCCTCCCGAGTCTCTTTCTCTCCCCCCAGTCTCTCTCACCATCCCCCCAGTCTCTCTCACTTCCCCCCCAGTCTCTCTATCTCTCTATCCCCCCAGTCCCTCTCACTCTCCGCAGCCTCTTTCTCTCTCTCCCAAGCCTCTTTCTCTCTCCCAGCCTCTCTCTCTCTCTCCACAGCCTCTCTCTCTCCCCTCCCAGCCTCTCTCTCTCCCCCCCACCTAGCCTCTCTCTCTCTCTCTCTCTCCCCCACAGCCTCCCTGTCTCTACCTCCAGCCTCTCTCTCTCTCCCCAGCCTCTCTCTCTCTCTCTCCAGCCTCTCTCTCTCTCACCAGCCTCCCTCTCTCTCTCTCCAGCCTCTCTCTCTCTCCCCAGCCTCTCTCTCTCTCTCCGCGCCCCCCCAGCCTCTCTCTCTCCCCCCCACCGAGCCTCTCCCTCTACCCCCCCAACCTCTCTCTCTCCCCCCCCACCCCAGCCTCTCTCTCCATCCCCCCCAGCCCAACCTCTCCCTCTCCCCCAGCCTCTCTCTCTCCCCGCCCCACCCCAGCCTCTCTCTCCACCCCCCCCAGCCCAACCTCTCCCTCTCCCCCAGCCTCTCTCTCTCCCCGCCCCACCCCAGCCTCTCTCTCCACCCCCCCCAGCCCAACCTCTCCCTCTCCCCCAGCCTCTCTCTCTCTCCCCCCAGACTCTCTCTCTCCCCCCAGACTCTCTCTCTGTTCTCTCCCCAGACTCTCTCACGCTATTGGGCCCATGACCGCTGCTATCGGAGAGGGAGCGAGTCGGGGCCTAGCGAGTCGTGGAGGTGGGGAAAGAGATTCGGCAGTGGAGAGTCCAAGCGAGTCAGGGCATTAGCGAGGGCGAGACCTTGGGGAAATCAGTGGCGGAAGAGAGTCGGAATCTCGGGCCTCAGGTCCTGCTTCTCGGCACCACATGGAGGGAATGATTCGGGGCCCAGGAAGGGACGGGAGGGGGGGGCGGAGCTTGACAGGGGGCGTGGCTTGTAGCCTGTTGGTCAAAAAAAAAGTGCGGCAGGACTGGACGGACGGCTGTCTGCCAAAAAAGTACAGTACAAATAGTTACTTCGAAGATTTAATTAAGTTTTTCAAAATCATGAAAGGTTTTGATGGAGTAAATAAGGAGTAACTGAGACTAAATAAGCCCGTGTACCACCAGTTTTTTAGGTGCTACATGGCCACATATGGATCAAAAAATGGGAATGAAATGCTCATGCACACTTCCAACAGGAAGTGCACAGGACGCCATCGTAGTATAAGATAAATAAGAGGCGTCCTTTACGTACATCTGAAACAGGCATTAGTTTATTTGCATATGCAAATGCGGTCTATCGCCTGCTTATGGTCCCTGCTGCAACTTTGGCTTCCCCTGAGATAGCCAGTGCCAGTGCTGGTTCTTTCAGGAAAAAACAATTCTAAACACCACGTAAGAAAAAAAAGGTATCTACTTACTATAATCTGGCAACTCATGGTCCCGAGATCTCTGACCTCCCACCTCCCTCCTGACAACAATCTCCAGGCCCCCGCTGATCTCCCTGTGAACCCCCCCCCGCACGACCTGACCCTGACCAGGTAAGAAAAAATAGCGATAAGACAAACAGGGCTATAGTATAAAATAATGTTAAGATGTCTAATAATGTTAAAAAGACAAATTTAAAAGTATTGTATCTGAATGCACGAAGCATCTGTAATAAGGTAGATGAATTAACAGCACAAATAGATGTAAATGGATACGATATAGTTGCAATTACGGTGACCAGGGTTGGGAACTGAATATCCAAAGTTATTCGATATTTAGGAAGGACAGGCAAAAAGGAAGAGGGGGTGGTGTGGTGTTGCTAGTAAAGGATGAAATCAGAGCAATAGTGAGAAAGAATATTGGCTCAGAAAGTCAAGATGTAGAATCAGTCTGGGTGGAGCTAAGGAGCACCAAGGGGCAGAAAACATTGGTAGGAGTTGTCGATAGGCCTCCAAACAATAGTGGTAATGTAGGGGACGGCATCAAACAGGAAATTAGAGATGCATGTAGCAAGGTACTACAGTAATCGTAGGAGACTTTAATCTACATATAGACTGGCCAAACCAAATTAGTAATAATACTGTGGAAGATGAATTCCTGGAGTGTGTACATAGAAACATAGAAACATAGAAAATAGGTGCAGGAGCAGGCCATTCAGCCCTTCTAGCCTGCACCGCCATTCAATGAGTTCATTGCTGAACATGAAACTTCAGTACCCCCTTCCTGCTTTCTCGCCATACCCCTTGATCCCCCGAGTAGGAAGGACTTCATCTAACTCCCTTTTGAATATATTTAGTGAATTGGCCTCAACTACTTTCTGTGGTAGAGAATTCCACAGGTTCACCACTCTCTGGGTGAAGAAGTTTCTCCTCATCTCGGTCCTAAATGGCTTACCCCTTATCCTTAGACTGTGACCCCTGGTTCTGGACTTCCCCAACATTGGGAACATTCTTCCTGTATCTAACCTGTCTAAACCCGTCAGAATTTTAAACGATTTTAGGAGGTCCCCTCTCATTCTTCTGAACTCCAGTGAATACAAGCCCAGGTTGATCCAGTCTTTCTTGATAGGTCAGTCCCACCATCCCGGGAATCAGTCTGGTGAACCTTTGCTGCACTCCCTCAATAGCAAGAATGTCCTTCCTCAAGTTAGGAGACCAAAACTGTACACAATACTCCAGGTGTGGCCTCACCAAGGCCCTGTACAACTGGAGCAACACCTCCCTGCCCCTGTACTCAAATCCCCTCGCTATGAAGGCCAACATGCCATTTGCTTTCTTAACCGCCTGCTGTACCTGCATACCAACCTTCAATGACTGATGTACCATGAAACCCAGGTCTCGTTGCACCTCCCCTTTTCCTAATCTGTCACCATTCAGATAATAGTCTGTCTCTCTGTTTTTACCACCAAAGTGGATAACCTCACATTTATCCACATTATACTTCATCTGCCATTCATTTACCCACTCACCTAACCTATCCAAGTCACTTTGCAGCCTCATAGCATCCTCCTCGCAGCTCCCACTGACACCCAACTTAGTGTCATCCGCAAATTTGGAGATACTACATTTAATCCCCTCGTCTAAATCATTAATGTACAATGTAAACAGCTGGGGCCTTAGCGCAGAACCTTGCCGTACCCCACTAGTCACTGCCTGTCATTCTGAAAAGTACCCATTTACTCCTACTCTTTGCTTCCTGTCTGACAACCAGTTCTCAATCCATGTCAGCACACTACCCCCAATCCCATGTGCTTTAACTTTGCACATTAATCTCTTGTGTGGGACCTTGTCGAAAGCCTTCTGAAAGTCCAAAAATACCACATCAACTGGTTCTCCCTTGTCCACTTTACTGGAAACATCCTCAAAAAATTCCAGAAGATTTGTCAAGCATGATTTCCCTTTCACAAATCCATGCTGACTTGGACCTATCATGTCACCATTTTCCAAATGCGCTGCTATGACATCCTTAATAATTGATTCCATCATTTTACCCACTACTGAGGTCAGGCTGACCGGTCTATAATTCCCTGTTTTCTCTCTCCCTCCTTTTTTAAAAAGTGGGGTTACATTGGCTACCCTCCACTCGATAGGAACTGATCCAGAGTCAATGGAATGTTGGAAAATGACTGTCAATGCATCCGCTATTTCCAAGGCCACCTCCTTAAGTACTCTGGGATGCAGTCAATCAGGCCCTGGGGATTTATCGGCCTTCAATCCCATCAATTTCCCCAACACAATTTCCCGACTAATAAAGATTTCCTTCAGTTCCTCCTCCTTACTAGACCCTCTGACCCCTTTTATATCCGGAAGGTTGTTTGTGTCCTCCTTAGTGAATACTGAACCAAAGTACTTGTTCAATTGGTCTGCCATTTCTTTGTTCCCCGTTATGACTTCCCCTGATTCTGACTGCAGGGGACTTACGTTTGTCTTTACTAACCTTTTTCTCTTTACATACCTATAGAAACTTTTGCAATCCGCCTTAATGTTCCCTGCAAGCTTCTTCTCGTACTCCATTTTCCCTGCCCTAATCAAACCCTTTGTCCTCCTCTGCTGAGTTCTAGATTTCTCCCAGTCCCCGGGTTCGCTGCTATTTCTGGCCAATTTGTATGCCACTTCCTTGGCTTTAATACTATCCCTGATTTCCCTTGATAGCCACGGTTGAGCCACCTTCTCTTTTTTATTTTTACGCCAGACAGGAATGTACAATTGTTGTAATTCATCCATGCGGTCTCTAAATTTCTGCCATTGCCCATCCACAATCAACTCCTTAAGTATCATTCACCAATCTATCCTAGCCAATTCACGCCTCATACCTTCAAAGTTACCCTTCTTTAAGTTCTGGACCATGGTCTCTGAATTAACTGTTTCATTCTCCATCCTAATGCAGAATTCCACCATATTATGGTCACTCTTCCCCAAGGGGCCTCGCACAATGAGATTGCTAATTAATCCTCTCTCATTACACAACACCCAGTCTAAGATGGCCTCCCCCCTAGTTGGTTCCTCGAGATATATGTCTAGAAAACCATCCCTTATGCACTCCAGGAAATCCTCCTCCACCGTATTGCTTCCAGTTTGGCTAGCCCAATCTATGTGCATATTAAAGTCACCCATTATAACTGCTGCACCTTTATTGCAAGCACCCCTAATTTCCTGTTTGATGCCCTCCCCAACATCACTGCTACTGTTTGGAGGTCTGTACACAACTCCCACTAACGTTTTTTGCCCTTTGGTATTCTGCAGCTCTACCCATATCGATTCCACATCATCCAAGCTAATGTCTTTCCTAACTATTGCATTAATCTCCTCTTTAACCAGCAATGCTACCCCACCTCCTTTTCCTTTTATTCTATCCTTCCTGAATGTTGAATACCCCTGGATGTTGAGTTCCCAGCCCTGATCATCCTGGAGCCACGTCTCTGTAATCCCAATCACATCATATTTGTTAACATCTATTTGCACAGTTAATTCATCCACCTTATTGCGGATACTCCTTGCATTAAGACACAAAGCCTTCAGGCTTGTTTTTTTAACACCCTTTGTCCTTTTAGAATTTTGCTGTACAGTGGCCCTTTTTGTTCTTTGCCTTGGGTTTCTCTGCCCTCCACTTTTCCTCATCTCCTTTCTGTCTTTTGCTTTTGCCTCCTTTTTGTCTCCCTCTGTCTCCCTGCATTGGTTCCCATCCCCCTGCCATATTAGTTTAACTCCTCCCCAACAGCACTAGCAAACACTCCCCCTAGGACATTGGTTCCGGTCCTGCCCAGGTGCAGACCGTCCGGTTTGTACTGGTCCCACCTCCCCCAGAACCGTTTCCAATGCCCCAGGAATTTGAATCCCTCCCTGCTGCACCACTGCTCAAACAACGTATTCATCTGCGCTATCCTGCGATTCCTACTCTGACTAGCACGTGGCACTGGTAGCAATCCCGAGATTACTACTTTTGAGGTCCTACTTTTTAATTTAGCTCCTAGCTCCTTAAATTCGTTTCGTCGGACCTCATCCCTTTTTTTACCTATGTCGTTGGTACCAATGTGCACCACGACAACTGGCTGTTCTCTCTCCTATTTCAGAATTTCCTTCACCCGCTCCGAGACTTCCTTGACCCTTGCACCAGGGAGGCAACATACCATCCTGGAGTACGAGATGGTTTTTTAGACCAGTATGTTGAGGAGCCTACTAGGGAACATGCTATCCTAGTTTGGGTGTTGTGTAATGAGAAGAGGTTAATTAACAGTCTTGTTGTGCGGAGTCCTTTAGTGATGAATGAATTCTTTATTAAGGTGGAAAGTGAAGTAGTCCAATCCGAAACTAGGGTCCTAAATCTAAACAAAGTAAACTACGAAGGTACAGGTTGAGCATCCGAAATCTGGAGTTCCAAAATTCGGAATGTTCCAGGATCTGGACACTAGGCCAATCTGTGGCGGAGTCGTCCAGAAACCGGAAAATGTTCCAAAATCTGGACTCCCCCGCTTTGGCGGCCTGACTTCGCTCTGGCCCGACCTCGCCTCGGCCCGACTTTGCCCCAGCCCGACCTCACCCCGACTCTTGGCAGCCCTAACTTCGCCCTGGCCCTCGGTAGCCTGACCTCGCCCCAGCCCGACCTCACCCCGACCCTTGGCGGCCCTAACTTCGCCCTGGCCCTCGGTAGCCTGACCTCGCCCCGGCCTGACCTCGCCCCGGCCTGGCTTTGCCCCGACTTTGCCCCAGCCCTCAGTGGCCCGACCTCGCCCCGGCCCGACTTCACCCCAGCCCTCGACAGCCCAACGTCGCCCCGACCCGACCTACTTCGCCCAGGCCCGACCTCGCCCCATCCCGACTTACCTCGCCCCGGCCCAACTTCACCCTGATCTCGCGCCGGCTGTCGCCCCCTTACCTCAGTAGCCTGACCTCCCCGACCCCACCTACCTTGGCCCAGGCAAAGACATTTCAAAATCCAGAAATACCTGGAATCCAGAACGGCCTCGGTCCCAAGGTTTCCGGACTTCAGACACTCAACCTGTCTGAGGAATGAATTGGCTATGATCGATTGGGAGGATTCATTAAAAGGCATGACGGTGGATAGGCAATGGCTAACATTTAAGGACCAAATGCAAGAATTGCAACAGTTATACATCCCTGTCTGGCGTAAAAACACAAAAGGAAAAATGGCCCAACCATGGCTAACAAAAGAAATTAAGGATAGCATTAGATCCAAAGAGAAGCTATACAAAGTTGCCAGAAAAAGTAGCAAGCCTGAGGATTAGAATTCAGTAAGAGATTGATTAAGAGGGGAAAAATAGAATATGAGAGTAAACTTGCAAGGAACATAAAAACCGACGGCAAAAGTTTCTACAAGTACGTAAAAAGAAAAAGATAAGTGAAGGCAAATGTAGATCCTTTACAGACAGAAACGGAATTTGTAATGGGGAACAAGGAAATGGCAGAACAATTAAATAAATATTTCAGTTCTGTCTTCACAGGGGAGGACACAAATAATGTCCCAGAAATGCTAGGGAACCAAGGGTCTAGTGAGCAAGAGGAATTAAAGGAAATGATTATTAGTGTTGGAGAAACTAATGGGAGTGAAGGCCGGTAAATCCCCAGGGCCTGATGATCTGCATCCCAGAGTACTAAAAGAGGTAGCCATGGAAATAGTAAATGCATTGGTTGTCATCTTCCAAAATTCTATAGATTATGGAACAGTTCCTGCAGATTGGAGGGTGGCAAATGTAACCACATTATTTAAAAAAAGGAGAGAGAAAACAGGGAACTACAGACTGGTTAACCTGACATCAGTAGTAGGGAAAATGCTAGTCTATTATAAAGGATGTGATAACGGCACACTTAGATAACATCAACAGGATTAAACAAAGTCAACATGGATTTATGAAAGGAAAATCATGTTTGACAAACCTACTGGAGTTTTTTGAGGATGTAACTGATAGAATAGATAAGGGAGAACCAGTAGATGTAGTGTATTTGGATTTTCAGAAGACCTTTGATAAAGTCCCACATAAGAGGTTAGTGTGCAAAATTAAAGCACATGGGATTGGGGGTAATGTATTGGCATGGATTGAAAATTGGTTAACTGACAGGAAACAGAGAAGAGGAATAAATGGGTCTTTTTTGGGGTGGTGGGCAGTGACTAGTGGGGTACCACAGGGATCAGTGCTTGGGCTCCAGCTATTCACAATATATATAAATGATTTAGATGAGGGAACCAAATGTAATATTTCCAAGTTTGCTGATGACACAAAACTAGGTGGGATTGTGAGTTGTGAGGAGGATGCAAAGACGCTGCAAGGCTATTTAGATAGGTTGAGTGAATGGGCAAACACATGGCAGATGAGTATAATGTGGATAAATGTGAAGTTATCCACTTTGGTAGGAAAAACATAAGGACCAAATATTATTTAAATGGTGATGGCTTGGGAAGTGTCGATGTACAGAGGGACCTGGGTGTCCTTGTACAACAGTCATTGAAAGCAAACATGCAGGTGCAGCAAGTAGTTAGGAAGGCAAATGGTATGTTGGCCTTCATTGCAAGAGGATTTGAGTATAGGAGCAAGGATGTCTTACTACAGTTATACAGGGTCTTGGTGAGCCCGCACCTGGAGTATTGTGTGCAGTTTTAGTCTCCTTACCTAAGAAAGGATATACTTGCCATTGAGGGAGTGCAGCGAAGGTTCACCAGACTGATTCCTGGGATGGCAGGAATATCGTATGAGGAGAGATTGGGTCGACTAGGCCTGTGTTCACTAGAGTTTAGAAGAATGAGAGGGGATCTCATTGAAACGTATAAAATTCTGACTGGGTTGGATAGACTAGATGCGGAGAGGATGTTTCCCCTGGCTGGGAAGTCTAGAATAAGTGGTCACAGTCTCAGGATACGGGGTAGGAAATTTAGGACCGAGATAAGGAGAAATTTCTTCACTCAGAGAGTGGTGAACCTGTGGAATTCTCTATCACAGAAGGCTGTGGAGGCCAAGTCACTGAATATATTTAAGAGGGAGATAGAATAGATTTCTAGAAACAAAAGGCATCAAGGGGTATGGGGAAAAAGCGGGAATATGACGTTGAGATAAAGGATCAGCCATGATCATATTGAATGGCAATGCAGACTTGAAGGGCCAAATGTCCTACTACTGCTCCTATTTTCTATGTTTCTATGTTTCTCTGACCTCCTAGCTTCCCCCCTCCTCCCCGCGCCCCCCACCTGTCAGCACTCCCAACCACCCAACAGTACTCACGAGGCCTACGATCTCCCTACCCGATTGTTGTTTTGATCTAGACTGCACTGCCTGAAAGGCTGGTGGAAGCCTTAATCTGGAAAGAGGCAGCCAATACTGTGCGTATATATTTAATGTAAGCACACATATCTTCTGTCAGATAGTGAACAATTTAAATATCAGGAAACCACTCCACATGTTTAACTTTTTGGATCAAATAGCAGACTTGTGGAAAGATAGCAAGTGAAAGGGTATGATATTGTTCCACTGACTTATCAGCAGTCTTTGTATTGACGTTGTTGTTAGGAAGAACATATTCAAGAAACAAGCCTGTTTATATCAATATTTAATGTATGATATTAATGCTGTCTTTGCAATTTCATCCTCTCAAGAGTGCAAATATCAATTTTCTTACACAGTGGGGTCGATTGTAATCCTACGTGCCCAATGGTAGCAGTTAAAAAGAAGCAGGTTACTTACCCGCTTGGAACTCGACCTTTTCTTGTTGTCTCTGAAATTAACCTGTATGGTTCTGCAAGCTTCTAAAGCAGGCAGGATCCATATGAATTTATACAAATTGGGGTCCTATTGCATTAATAGCACCCCGATAGCATTTTTATCAAGGCCTGAGTGGGATAGCCGCAGCCATTTTCCAGCCAAGTTGAAGCATGTCGGCAACTGGTGGGGAGACCAACACAAAATTCCACAAGTTTCTCTTGTGGAGCCAGGAGGAGCAGACCGGCTCCTCCAGACCCTACAAGCAAATCACGGCTTCCACTGCACCAGACTTCCCTCCTTCCCTCCCGTGAGACCCTCACGAAACCATCTCATCGCCACTTACCTGGAAACTGGCAGGTAACCAAGGGTGGCCAATCTTCTCCTGATTGCAGCCACTCTGCGTCCTCTTTCTCCCCATTCTGGGCGGGAATTGGGCCGCAGGTTTTAAAATGAGACCTGATGATTAAAATCACCATGACCTCGTGCAGCTTCTGCCGTCGGGAAATTAACTTGCCAGAGCAGTTTGCTGCCGGAAACTCACTCTGAATTGAAATTCACCCCAGTGTGACATTATCAACACCATGAGGTGCCCATGAGAAAAATGGGCTTTCCAATGGAAGTAATAATCCTTAGGCTTCATCTCCTGGAAAATTGCAACTGCTGATCCTCTTCTACAGAGAGAAACTGAGCAATGTTTAGATTTTAAATATACACCCACTTGTGCTCATGTGCAGAACTCCTGGTGGTTAATTTTTATGTGGACAGTCTGCTTCAGCCCAAGAAGGTGACCACTCGGCGGGATGGGCTCAAAGGCAAGGCAGGTAGTTCATGGTGGAGGGCTCAAGATGATAGTTTCGATCTGGCCACTGTTGAGCTGGAGGAAGTTATGACTCATCTAAGACTTGGGCCTGGAGTTTTATATATTCAAACCAATGAAACTTGCAAAGACTGACCAACTGCTTCAAACAGCCTTGATTATGGGCACATGACTTGTATGAGTAAGTTTAATGGGCCGGATTTGCAATGGGTAATGATGGCGAACTGTCATTACCCCTCTGAAAATGACTACAACTTCAGGATTTAGCGTATGTGGAAATCTTGAAGTTGCGGTCAGTCATTCCCTGCTCTGACACAAGCTGCGCTGTAGACACCCACTCCACCCCATAGCCAGCAATCAGCGTCATCAATGAAATCAGTGGAACTGATGAGAACTTGGGATTTTCTGCACTAATATCACTGCTAAATACCGCATTAAATATTAAGTTGGAATAGGTGTAATTGGGGTTTTAATAGGGTATTGGCTGATGAAAAACATTTCTGGTTCTGGAAAACTAATTTATACATATATATATATATATATATATATTTGTCAAATTTCTCCATTATGATAAAAAATTATTATTTTTTTAAACTTAAAAGTTTGTTTATGATATTTCAGATTCTACCTTACCCTCATGTGAAAATCCCAATCTTTACGACTGTAACATTTATAAAAAATCTGGATGAAAGCTCCTTTTCATTTCCTGCTTTGCTTTCTGTGAGAATTTTTCCATGTGGTTGGCTGCTTAGACAGCTTGTTGATATCACTGCAGCTCTTCTCTGGGAATTCCCATTACACAATGCTACAGTCAATTGCATGTCGAGAAAGGCAAACTTCTCCCCACTTGTCATTTTTTGCTCTGCACACTTCAGTTTATAGTGGAACTCTTTGCCCATTCTCAGTTCACATTGGCACTCTTCTCCACTCCTTTCTTCACAATGGCACTCAGCTCCCCTTTCCCCCCTCAAGTAAACCTGGTAGTGTCCCCCTCTCAGCTCATGCTGGTAGCCTTCTCTCCCTTCCTTCGCAGTTCCACTAGTACCCTTCTATCCATCGCTCAGTTTAAGCCTATAGCCTTCACCTTTCCCCTCCTACAGCTGCTATATGCATAAAAATGATATTGATTGACTTCATGTGATTTTTCCAACTTGATTCATACACTTGTCGCTCTGGAGAATCGCCTTCCTACACTTAGCGATTTCTTCAGATTGTGACCAGGATCTCATCCACATGCCAGCTCCTACCTGACGTTGTTATTGCTCCAGCTATTGAATTTCAGATGTAGTGAGAATTCCTACCCTCAGCAGTGATCCATTTCACAGAGCAGCAGCGTTAGGAGTGAGGACTCATTGCCATTCACAAATGCAGACAATTGGCCACTGACTACTGGCATGTATGAATGTAAATGCTAGAAGTTTGTATGGTTGTTGTAATGTCCTTACACACTACTATAAATTCACATGAGGCACATTCTGCAGACAAGGTCACTCTGTGACCTGAACCTTTATTCACAGGACCAAGAAGTGATGACCCTGTGTGGGACCTCCCTTTATATACCTGGATGACAAGGTGAGGAGTGTCTCCCACAAGTTCACCCCTTGTGGTCAAGGTGTGCATTTCTTAGGTGTATACAGTATGCAGTGTTGTTATGAAGGTTACAGTTACATGAAGGTTACATACATGACATCACCTCCCCCCCAACATCTTATGGGGTCAAAGATGAAGTCTTTCAGGTGGTTGACGCTCTCTCGTGGAGCGCCGCAGTTGGGGCTCTGGTTGTTGAGACTTGGCATGCGTCTCTGTCACTGTGGTGATTCTGGCTTGTCCGGGCTGGCCGCAGGGACTGTGCATGCTGCTGAATGTTCTTGTTGCTTGTTCACTGGCGGTGGTGTGGGCAACATCTCATGATCTTTCTCAGGTTCCTCAGTGTCCATGCTGAACCTTTTTTTTACTTGGTCCAGATGCTTGTGGCATATCTGTCCATTGTTAAGTCTGACCACTATGACCCTATTCCCCTCTTTGCCAATTACAGTACCCTCAAGCCACTTGGGCCCCAAAGCGTGATTAAGAACAAATACAGGGTCATCAATTTCTATACATCTCCCCTTTGAGTTACAGTCATGGCACTCATTTTGGGACTGGTGCTTGCCCTCAACAATGTCTGACAGGACAGGATGAATGAGGGACAGCCGAGTTTTAAGTGTACGTTTCATGAGTAGTTCCGCGGGCGGGATACCTGTGAGCAAATGCAGTCGGGACCTATAGGCCAGCAGGAGGCGTGATAGGCGGCATTGAAGGGAGGGTCCTTGAATCCGGAGCATGCCCTGTTTTATGATTTGGACCGCACGTTCCGCCTGGCCATTGGAAGTCGACTTGAACGGTGCCGTCCTGACATGTTTGATGCCATAACCCGACATGAACTCCCGGAATTCATAGCTAGTGAAACACGGGCCGTTGTCGCTAACCAGGATGTCTGGCAAGCCGTGGGTCGCAAAGACCGCACACAGATTCTCCACAGTGGTGGATGTCGTGCACGAATTCAATATGATGCACTTGATCCATTTCGAGTACGCATCACCAACAATGAGGAACATTTTTCCCATGAACGGGCCCACGTAGTCTACGTGAATAGGTGACCATGGCCTGGTGGGCCTCCCTGGGGGCATTGCCCAGCTGGGCACACGTCGTGTACCTGCAAACACAGTGTTCCAGGTCTGAGTCAATTCCCGGCCACCATACATGTGACCGGGCAAAGGCCTTCATTAGCACGATGCCTGGGTGCTCGCTGTGGAGTTCCTTTCCCTTCTGGGGCATGACTACCCGGCTGCCCCAGAGTAGGCAGTCAGCTTGGATGGAGAGTTCATCCATCCATCTGTGAAACGGTCTGACCTCCTTGAGGCATGCTCCGTGTGCGAGCGCCCAATCCCCAGTCAGGACACATTTCTTAATCAAGGATAGGAGGGGATCTCTGTTGGTCCAGATTTTGATCTGGCAGGCTGTGATGGGGGAGCCTGCGCTGTCAAAGGCTTCAATAGCCATGAGCATCTCAGCGCTTTGCTCCACTGCCCCCTCAGTGGTGGCCAGTGGAAGCCTGCTGAGCGCGTCAGCGCAATTTTCGGTGCCTGGCCGGTGCCGTATGATGTAGTCATATGCAGCCAGCGTAAGAGCCCATCGCTGTATGCGAGCTGGTGCATTGGCATTGACAGCTTTGCTGTCTGACAACAGGGATATTAATGGCTTGTGGTCCGTTTCTAACTCTAACCTTCTGCCAAAAAGGTATTGGTGCATCTTTTTCATCCCGTAGACACATGCGAGTGCTTCCTTTTCAACCATCCCATATCCCCGTTCTGCTTGGGAGAGTGACCTGGAGGCATAAGCCACAGGTTGGAGTTGGCCCTCATCATTACTCTGCTGCAACACGCACCCAACCTCATAGGATGATGCATCACATGCCAAAACCAATTTCTTACAGGGGTTTACAGAGTCAACAGCTTAGAACAAAGCAGGTTCCGCACCCGATTGAAAGTCCGTTCCTGACAGTCCCCCCAAAACCAATCGCAACCCTTACACAG
The DNA here is from genome assembly GCF_044704955.1 of Pristiophorus japonicus. Taxonomy (NCBI): domain Eukaryota; kingdom Metazoa; phylum Chordata; class Chondrichthyes; family Pristiophoridae; genus Pristiophorus; species Pristiophorus japonicus. Next base: position 250,702,339 of record NC_091978.1, on the reverse strand, counting down.
GAGCACGTGTAGCAGATCTAACAATGTGCTTAAGTTCGGCAGAAAGTTCCCGAAATAGTTCAGGAGTCCCAGAAATGAACACAACTCCGATGTGTTGCCGGGCCTGGACGCACGATGAATCACTTCCGTTTTGGATTCGGTAGGCCGGATCCCATCTGCGGCAACCCTCCTGCCCAAAAACTAACCTCTGGGGCTAAAAACACGCACTTGGACTTCTTTAGTCGCAGGCCTACCCGGTCCAATCGGCGTAGCACCTCCTCCAGGTTGTGGAGGTGTTCCTTGGTGTCTCGACCCTTGATAAGGATGTCGTCCTGAAATACGATTGTTCCAGGGATGAATTTGAGCAGGCTTTCCATGTTCCTTTGAAAGATAGCGGCCGCTGATCGAATGCCAAACGGACACCTGTTGTAGACAAACAGCCCCTTGTGCGTGGTGATGGTGGTCAGTAGCTTGGATTCTTTGGCCAGTTCCTGGGTCATGTAGGCTGAAGTGAGGTCCAACTTGGTGAACAGCTTGCCGCCTGCCAGCGTGGCAAAAAGATCCTCCACTCTCGGAAGCGGGTATTAGTCTTGTAGTGACACTCGGTTGATAGTGGCCTTGTAGTCGCCACAGATCCTGACCGAGCCATCCGTTTTTTGGACAGGGACGATGGGGCTTGCCCAGTCGCTGAATTCAACGGGTGAAATTATGCCCTCTGTTAGAAACCTGTCCAACTCACTCTCAATTTTCTCCCGCATCACATACGGCACAGCTCTGGCTTTGTGGTGCACTGGTCTGGCATCCGGGGTGATGCGTATCACTACTTTGGTACCTTTGAAAGTCCCGACACCAGGTTGAAATAGTGACTCAAATTTCTGTAGGACCTGTGAGCATGAACTTTGCTCCACAGATGAAATGACGTGCACATCCCCCCCATTTCCAGTTCATCTCAGCTAGCCAGCTCCTCCCCAAAAGCGCGGGACCATTTCCCAGGACAATCCAGAGTGGCAGCCAGTTATCCATTATGTGTGACCACCAACATTGCACTGCCTAGCACTAGGATGATCTCTTTGGTGTACGTCCAGAATTGCGTGTCAATGCGTTCTAGTTTGGGTCTGCTAGCTCTGAGTGGCCATAGTTTCTCGAATTGTTGGACACTCATAAGTGACTGGCTGGTTCCTGTGTCCAGCTCCATGCGTACCGGGATGCCATTTAACAGTACTCTCATCATCATTGGTGGCGTTTTTGTGTATGAGTTGTGGATGTTTTCCACATGAACCCGCTGAACTTTAGCGTCCATTGCTTTGTCCCAAGCATCAACCTTCCTTGCAGACCCCTCTTCTGATTCATCTGCCTCGTAAATTAGCCTTGCTGCGGACTTCCTGCATATTCTGGCTAAATGTCCACTGAAATTACAATTTCTACAGATAAATTGTTGGAACCTACAGGTTTTTGCAGCATGTCTGCCCCCGCACCTCCAGCATGAGCTAGATCATTGTGAACAAAAGGGCTGTTACCAGGCATTCCTCTCTGATTATCTCTTTGATTACTCTTGAGCACTCTGTTAAAGGGTGTCAATGGCCCCATCCCGGGACGCATTGTCCACTGTGATGGCGTAAATGTTCATTCAACCTGCCATTGTCTCTGTTGAGGACCCACTCTAGAGTCTGTTGCTGCCTGGGTGGTGTCGAATTGCCCTTGCCTGCCTGCGGGGTTCTGAGTCGCGTTTACAATGTTAACTCCCTGATCCATCGCCACGTTGGAAGCAGAGTTGCGCTCATATATAACTTGGTTTCCTCCTCCCCCGCCATGAAACTCTGAGCCATCAACGCCGCCGCTTCCAAGGTCAAGTCCTTGGTCTCAATTAGCTTTCTGAAAATCCCGGCATGACCAACGCCTCAATAAAGGAATCCCATAACATCTCCTCCCTGCAGGCGTCTGTGAACTTATAGAGGCTGGCCAAGTGCCGAAGGTCCGCAACGAAGTCCGGTATGTTCTGTCCTTCCCGACGTCGGTGTGTATATAGAATCGGTGTCGGGCCATGTGTATACTGCTCGCCGGTTTGAGGTGCTCACTGATCAGTTTGCTGAACTCTTCAAAAGTTTTGTCCGCCGGCTTCTCGGGTGTGAGCAGGTCTTTCATCAGCACGTACGTCTTAGGTCCACAGTTGGTCAGTAGATGCGCCCTTCGCTTAACAGCCGCTGCATCTCCCAGCCAGTCCTTCGTGACAAAGCTCTGCTGGAGCCTCTCAATGAAATCGTCCCAGTCCTCACCAACACAGTACCGTTCCTCTATGCTACCGGTGGCCATTCTCGTGAGTCGTTGATTCCCGTTTCTCGTCGCCAAATGTAATGTCCTTATACACTACTATAAATTCACACAAGGCACATTCTGCAAACAAGGTCACTCTGTGACCTGAACCTTTATTCACAAGAAGTGATGACCCTGCGTGGGACCTCCCTTTATATACCTGGATGACCAGGTGAGGAGTGTCTCCCACAAGTTCACCCCCTGTGGTCAACGTGTGCATTTCTTAGGTGTATACAGTATGCAGTGTTGTTATGAAGGTTACAGTTACATGAAGGTTACATACATGACAGTTGTCATTTTGATATCAGACTCTACATTATTTGTTTCATTCTCAGAAATTTAGAGGTTCTCACCAATTTAGATTTTATATTGAAACCTTCAACATGAAAGTGCAATAAATTTGTAGATGCTGTGATGTGCCTAAAGATATTCTAACAGTCATTTTCTTTTAAAATATCTTGTTCACGTTTGTGCATATCTGTTGTAATGCTTCTTTCATTAATAGTTGTTTTAAGCAAGCAGCAGGCATACTTCTATGTACAGATAAGTTGCAATTTATAGAGATTGAGGACAGAGGCACCCTGCTAAGTGATCGGATATTCAGAAGTAATGCTGGGCTCTCAAGTCTCTGATAAACCCAGTTAACTGTGAAAGCCATAATTGAAATCACACAAGCATTGCTGTACAGATATATGTAGATGGTGGTGAGCCGCCATTTCAGAGGGCAGCTAAGAGTCAATCACATTGCTGTGGGTCTGGAGTCACATATAGACCAGACCAGTTAAGGATGGCAGATTTCCTTCCCGAATGGACATTAGTGAACCAGATGGGTTTTTACGACAATCCGGTAGTTTCACGGTCACCATTGCTGACACTAGCTTTTTATTCAATATTTTATTTAATTAGCTGAATTTAAATTCCCCAGCTGCCATGGTGGGGCACGTCTCTGGATCATAAATCCATGCCTCTGGATTACTAGTCCAGTAACATACCATCATCATCATAGGCAGTCCCTCGGAATCGAGGAAGACTTGCTTCCACTCTTGAAATGAGTTCTTAGGTGGCTGAACAGTTCAGTATGAGAGCCGCGGTCCCTGTCACAGGTGGGACAGATAGTCATTGAGGGAAGGGATGGGTGGGACTGGTTTTCCGCACGCTCTTTCTGCAAGCTCTCGGCGATGAGACTCGAGGTGCTCAGCGCCCTCCCGGATGCACTTCCTCCACTTCGGGCGATCTTTGGCAAGGGACTCCCAGGTGTCAGTGGGGATGTTGCACTTTATCAGGGAGGCTTTGAGTGTGTCCTTGAAATGTTTCCTCTGCCCAGCTTTGGCTCATTTGCCGTGAAGAAGTTCCGAGTAGAGCGCTTGCTTTGGGAGTCTCGTGTCTGGCATGCGGACAATGTGGCCTGCCCAGCGTGCTGATCGAGTGTGGTCAGTGCTTCAATACTGGGGATGTTGGCCTGATCGAGGATGCTAATGTTGGTGCGTCTGTCCTCCTAGGTGTACATAACCACTATGCTACCGTACCCGTGGTATGGGCCCATATAACATCAGAATCTGAAAAATTCAATTTTACATCTAAAATTTTAATCCATTCAAGAGAGATATGATGTAGGTCACCTCTCAGTGAAAGCTGTTAAAGGTCACAAGGGAAATGACTGGATATCAATACTTGAGGGCATGCATTTATCATAGCAGAAATGTGTCTTGAAGCAGAACAGCTTGAGTCATTAGTGAAACCTTTGAAATATGTATAATAATCAGTTACTGTTTTAAATTAGAAAGAGCTACACTCCTTTTAGGGAATGTTAGTTTAAAAAAAACAGAGAAAGTGTTGAACTGTAATTTTTGCCTTTAATACTCCCAGCACAAAGCTTTCTGTATCAGAAAATTTTTTGGGCAGGTGCTCCTTACGGTTTTCCGAATTCCCTATATGCCCTATGCACGAACCTCTGCCTCATGTGTACTAAAGGTGAAAATTTATCCTGCATTTATTGATATCTAAACACATTGCAGCTGTCCACTGGAAACTGTTTACTTTTGATTTTATGCTGGGAGTTTGGGAGGTGCTGGCAGCTCAGTGACTGCATTTTTTTAAATTGGGAAACCTTGGTTGAAGGGTCAAGTCCCATAGTATAGGACAGCATAAGAGGACAAGATGAAACAGGAAGTATTGATTAAATTAAGCCAAATTTGGGTTCCAAAAGCTTGCAGATTGTATAGGGAGAGGAAGAAACTGAGGGAGGTAAGGAGTTGCATAGTTTCAGGATCCTGACCAAAACAATAGAGTACGAGACTGTGATGAGTCTTCATTTCACTAATTGAGGATATAGAGCGGAGCAAGAGCATGCACATTGGTGTATTTGAAGCTTCGTGTTATTACTTTACAAAAAAAGTACAAGACTTGTTTTTATCATCAATAAAATAGAATATGATGCTCTGTTGCTATTCTTTTTCCGAGCGCACTCGGCACAAATGTCATTTCCTGGGGGTTAAATAATGTTTACTCTGTCCCACACAAAGCTGAGTTCACCCCTCATGTCTGAACATTTTTCTCCAGTTGCTCATATTCTAACCAGTATGTCCTTGGGCCTACTGCCAAGAATTACTATCCGGTGGCAAGAGACACACACCTGGAATGTGTACAATGAGGCCTGTTGTTGCCTGCATCCAGTTTAATTATCTAGAGTAGATAGTTGTCTGTCTCTCTTTTAATATATATTCATTCGCATGCTGTGAGCGTCGCTGCCAAGGCCAGCATTTATTGCCCATCCCTAGTTGCCGAAGAAAAGTTGGTATTGGACCTTCTTCTTGAACCGCTGCAGTCCGTGTAGTGAGGGTACTCCTACAACACAGTTAAAGAAAGACTTATAAAACACCTTACACAACCTCAGGGCATCCTAAAGCACTTTACAGCCAATAAATTACTTTTGATGTGTATTATAATGTAGGAAATGTGGCAGCCAATCTGTGCACAGCAAGATCACACAATCGGTGAAGTGATTATGACCAGACAATATTTTTCATTGATATTGGTTATGGGATAAATATTGGCCAGGACACTGTGGAGAATTAAACATAGGTTTGCAATTTTTAGCTTTAGTCCCATGCGTAGGACCATCTGTCACTGAATCACAAGCTTTTACCTTATGGACGTTTTATGTTTCTTTTTTTTTTCTGAGTTTGTCAGTGAAATGTATTTTGATAAATATCAAATATTTCTTGCTTTTTCTTTAACACCAGGACTGTGGGTAGACAACAAGGTGATTTTGAAAAATGTGTTATTTTTTGTGTCTCTTAGGATCTTTTTGCACTAAGTGTAGGGTCAGTCGTGGTTATGATGCAACGTTTCCTGCAGGTCAAAGCAGTATGGGACAAAACCACAGTGCTATCCTTAGCATCGACAACTGTAACGAGACATCATGCACCAGCTAAAATAAGTAAACCTGAAGAGACCGTGGCCGAGAAATTGCTTTCATGTCCGGAATGTGTGCACAAAAACAAAAACAAGGTAAAAATTCCAGGCCTCACTTTTGGTGAGCTGCAGATGCAGGCAAGTCCTGGGATGGGGATGGGAAGTGACCGGGAAGTAGCAATGTGGTTCGGCAGCAGACCATATTGCACGTTAAAAGTAACTAAAATCAACCATACTTAGCTGCTTTTCAACCCGTTTAAAGACCGCTGGCTAGACTGCGGTAAATCTGGAAAAACTGAGTGAATACTCCACCCAGTTTCTGCTGGATTTAGCAGCCGGTTCCTAAAATGGGTTTGAGGGCCCTGATTAGCATGTTTAAGCGGAGTAATGCCTGTTTTAGGCAGGTGCTCTGGGCCTTTGGAAGACCATGTTTCACAATTTGCCAATCGGCACAATTCGGGCAGCGATCAGGTGTGAGAGATCATGGCCAGAAATTGATCGGCCCAACGTGAATTTTGTACCCAAAGGACGGGCACAAAGGGGACCAAGTTCTCACCACCCCCCACCCCCTCCATCCTGCACACCGCCCCCCCCCCCGCACCCCACATGTATTTTTATGTTTTGTAGTCTTTCAAAAACCTTGTCATTAATGTTGCAAAATTTTTAATCAACAGTTCATTCATTGTGATTTGAAAACATTCAAAGAATACTTCTGTCCAAAAAGCAGCTGATGTCACAACATTGCAGTAGAAATTTTCAAAGGTGTTCTTTTCCTCTTTGTGTTCATCACTGTGAAAGAATTTATTCCATCTTCACAACCTGTGAGATGCTTTGAGGTGCTTCGTATTTGTTCTTTTGTTTATCACACCCGATAATCCTGATAGAAATGTTTTTTTACATTTTGCCCTACTACTCATAATTCAAAATGATTCGAAGTACTGAACAAATCAGCATACCAAAAACACATCATCAGGTAGCTGACATGTTAGTACAGTCACCACCACTTACCTCATCCACTCTTATCATGAGCAGTCGCCTATATCAGGCATATGGCTCTAGCCATTTGCCATCACAATAGGCATTCATTATAAAGATGTTGCTTATTACGTATTAAGAGCAGTGACTAATTTGGGCAGCTCAAGAAACACTTTCCCTGTACTGATTGGTTTATAAGGCTCTGCTGATTTCAGGCACATTCAGCTCTTCAAGCAGCTGTTCGCCCTTCGTTAAAGTGTGATTAACTTAGTGATGAGATTCTGGATGCAACTGCTAACAATTAGAACAAAAGCAAATACTGCAGATTCCAGAAATCTCAAATAAACACAGAAAATGCTGGATACGCTCAGCAGGTCAGCCAGCATCAATGAAGAAAGAAACAGGCTGAATTTTAACACACAAAAATGGGTTTGGGTCAGGCATTAACATTAAATTCTGAACCCCGAACCCTACACGCCTCCAACACGTCCATTTCCAGATTTTACAGATACAGGGCTGGGGTGGGCAGCCCGCTCAGGAGACGGGTTGGCAATTTAAATATTTTAATGAGGCTGGCAGCCTCTGATTCAACCTGCTTTGCAAGTATAACCGTGGCTGGCCCGGTTTCCCAGGCCTCGGGAAACCCAGCAGTTGAAGGGAGGCGAGGACAGCTTTGGGGAGAAGGAAAGTGCCTTCACAGCACTGCTTGTGGGCCAGGAGGAGCAAGAGTGCTTCTCACCGGGCCCCCCAAGTTCCCCACATCAGACACCCCATACAAAGGCCCGCCATGGTCGGGGATCAGACCCCGCTGGGAAGAACACCTGCATGCCTCCCCCCAACCCCCTGAGTCAGGAATTGGACCTACCTGATCCTGCAACCTGCTCCAGAGTGCTCCCCACCCGACTGGAAGCCAAGTCAGTCAATCAGGCTAACTTCTAGGTGGGGAACCCGTCAGGGCCAAAAGACGCATACTGCGGAGTTAAAACAGACAAAAAATAAATAATGGTTGCCAATGGAGGAGAAACCCCTCCAGCGCGTATGGTTTCCTTTGAAGTTGTTTTGTGTTTCCTATCCGAAACTCCAACCATCTCCCACGTAACCCGTGCCGTTAATATCTAGGCCGAGCTTTAGGATTGCTGAACTTTAGGAGAGGGATTTGATGTGGAGATTTCTTGTACTTGTATTTTCTAAATGTGTTCGGTACTTTGCTTTTTTGGTGTTCATCATCATCATAGGCAGTTCCCCGAAACGAGGATAACTTGCTTCCACGCCAAAAAGGGATGAGTTTATAGGTGTGTCAATGAAGGACCTAATATTCCAGATCCCGAACTATATCGTGAAGGGTGGAAGATGCCTGTGCTCGGATTTTTTTAACGTGTGGTGGCCGTTGCACACCAGCCACCACACGGGCTTGACAGAGCTAGGTCTTGGTACAGTGGCAAGGATTACCCCAAGACAACTGGAGACCAGCTCTGCTGCACAGACCGAATGTGCACACATATCGCAGTGTGGGCTGGCCCCTGCGCCGTGGGGGTGGGGGGGAGGGGGCGTGATGTTACCATCCTTACGTATAGCGGGCAAATCGTATAAACATCAACGCACCTGCTATAAGCAGTCGGGACTGTACTCAGTCTAGGCAGAAGTCAAAGCAGCTGATTTTTGGTTTCAGCAGACTCTGGGCAGGCAGTGGGAAGAGCAGTAAGTCAGTAAGCTGCATTTTGAGCTGCTCGCCGATCAGAGAGACTGGAAAATCCAGTGACTCCAATGTGGAGCCCAGTGATCCAGGTAAGTTAAAGGGTGGGGAGGAGACAATACACATTACTCTCAGCCCAACAAAAATCATATAGAAAACCTTTTTAGAATGTTTTCTTGAGTGGCCTGCAGTGGTCCCCTTAAGGACTGCCAGTTGGGCTGCTCAGTGCCAAGTATCAATGGGCAGAGTATACACTCTCTACCCATTGTTACCTCAAAGTTGCCGTCATAGGATCCTGATTTGCATGGTTACTGAGATGTGTTTCCTGTAGGCACCTGGGCCACCTATAGCAAGGACCTCACCTACATTTTCAGCGCACTACCATCCCATTCCTGTTTGACAGAGGAAATCAAAGTCGGCTGAATTCCAGTATGGAAAGAAAATTTGCTTTTTATATATGTTTTCAATATTCATCCAAACTGCATACAGATGTAGCTATAGAAGATGTAGTAGATTATAGAATATTTAATACTCACAGTTTTATGATGAACATGTGTTTTGTACTCACCAAGTTGGGAGATCAATGCATGAAAACAGAGAATGTTTCCACTTTTTGTATAAAAGTTCAGCATCCAGCAGTCCCAGGTCAGATATAACATGGGTTACATGCAGGTAAAGCAGTTTCTACGGTTCCCTAATAATAGATTGCTGAGCCTCTACTGCAGCAGTGTGAATTGTTCCATTGTCACACCTGCATTTTAATGGCAGAGTGGGACAAGGGGGGGGCGGTGCATTGGCAAAGTTCCCTCTAATGTGCACGGTGGAGTGGCCGCGCACCAACCACGAGGGCCCACGCAGGCCGCTCACCAGTGCTGCTGCTTGAAGAGATACCGCGCATGCACAGCAAATTTAAAGGGCAGGAAACAAATTAGAGGGGTCATTAGGCGACAGGACTCTGAGTCAAAGCGTTAAGTTGTAAAATATAAACAATTTTGTTCTGTGGGCTTTTGCTTTTCAGGGCCTGAGTTGAAACCACATACATTAATTTCAGTGAGAGAGAGACTTTCACTCCATCAGTCTCAGCAGGATACAACAGATCCAGGTACCAGAGGTGAGAGTACAGTGTTGCATAGTTCCATGTTCACATTAAGTGAGAATATTGCAACAATTTGGGGTTGGCGCTTATAGTAGCCACAGAAATGATCTTGACTGTCTCTGGGTATTTAGTAGAGAGTGAGTTACTGGAGTTGGAGGGATATATGGTTGGAATGGATTCTCTGTGAAGACGGGAGTGGAGAATTGGAGCCTGGGTTGGCATGCACTTCTACTCTGGACTAGATTGGCTTCCTATAGATGTCTGGATCCGAAGCTGCAGCCTGCACCTGTGAAGAAGAATTACTGGATCCTATTATAATTGTAAAATTGTTAACTAGAATCATAGAAATTTATGGCACAGAAGGAGATCATTTGGCCCATCATGTCTGCGCCAGTCTAAAAGAGTTCTCCAGTCTAATCCTGCTTTTCAATTTTTGGTCCGTAGCCTTACAGGTTCCGGCAATTCAAGGGCATATCCAAGAACTTTAAAAAAAAAGAGTCAGACAAAAAGCAGGAAACTATAGACCAGTTAGCCTAACATCTGTGATTGGGAAAATGTTGGAGTCCATTATTAAAGAAGTGGTAGCAGGACATTTGGAAAAGCAAAATTCGGTCAGACAGAGGCAGCATGGATTTATGAAGTGGAAGTCATGTTTGACAAATTTGCTGGAATTCTTTGAGGATGTAACGAACAGGGTGGATAAAGGAAAACCAGTGGATGTGGTGTATTTGGACTTCCAGAAGGTATTTGACAAGGTGCCACATGAAAGGTTACTGCACAAGATAAAAGTTCACGGTGTTTGGGTAATATATTAGCATGGATAGATGATTGGCTAACAAACAGAAAACAGAGAGTCGGGATAAATGGTTCATTCTTGGGTTGGCAATCAGTAACTAGTGGGGTGCCGCAGGGATCAGTGCTGGGACCCCAACTATTTACAATCTATATTAACGACTTGAAAGAAGGTACTGAGTGTAACATAGCCAAGTTTTCTGATGATACAAAGATGGGAGGAAAAGCAATGTGTGAGGAGTTCACAAAACATCTGTAAAAGGACATAGACAGGCTAAATGAGTGGGCAAAAATTTGGCAGATGGAGTATAATGTTTCAAAGTGTGAGGTCATGCACTTTGGCAGAAAAAAATCAAAGAGCAGGTTATTATTTAAATGGAGAGAGATTGCAAAGTGCTGCAGTACAGCAGGACGTGGGGTATTTGGGCAAGAAACACGAAAGGTTACTATGTAGGTACAGCAAGTGATCAGGAAGGCCAATGGAATCTTGGCCTTTATCGCAAAGGAGATGGAGTTTAAAAGCAGGGAAGTCTTGCTACAGTTGTATAGGGTATTGGTGAGGCCACACCTGGAATACTGTGTACAGTTTTGGTTTCCATATTTAAGAAAGGATATACTTGCTTTGGAAGCAGTTCAGAGAAGGTTCATTAGGTTAATTCCAGAGATGAGGGGGTTGTCTTATGAGGAAAGGTTGAGCAGGTTGGGCCTCTACTCATGGGAATTCAGAAGAATGAGAGGTGATCTTATCGAAACGTATAGATTATGAGGGGGCTTGACAAGGTGGATGCAGAGAGGATGTTTCCACTGATAGGGGAGACTAGAACTAGAGGGAAAAATCTTAGAATTAGGGGCCGCCTATTTAAAACTGAGATGAGGAGAAATTTCTTCTCTCAGAGGGTTGTGGTTCTGTGGAACTCACTGCCTCAGAGAGCTGTGGAAGCTGGGACATTGAATAAATTTAAGACAGAAATAGGCAGTTTCTGAAACGATAAGGGAATAAGGGGTTATGGGGAGCGGGCAGGGAAGTGGAGCTGAGTCCATGATCGGATCAGCCATGTTTGTATTGAATGGGGGAGCAGGCTCTCAGGGCCGTATGGCCTACTCCTGCTCCTATTTCTTATGTTCTTACTAATGAGGGTTTTTGCCTCTACCACCCTTTCAGGCAGTGCATTTCAGACCCCGATCACATTCATTCCATTAAATCTATGCCCCCCCCATCCTCGTTAAAAATTGAACTAACATTACCATGAAGTCTCTCTTCCCCTCTTCCTTTTCCTCGCTCTCTCTCGCTCTCTCTGGTTCCAGGCTCCATCTACCCCCTTTCAATTTAATGCACTTTCTGCAGATTACAAAACATAAAATAACAGGTATGTAATCGAAAGTGCCATTTTTTCTCATTTTCGCACCAAGACAGACACATGCCTGCACACATACACACTCGCATCCTGTTTTTTCTAAAAATAACTCAACATAATTTTACATCTATAAAGCTTTTGACTTTGTCCTCTAGTTTTTCAAAATTATTTGATGAACAGCTACCATCTAGGAGCTAACGAAAAATATTCCAACAGCATAACTGATTGAATGCTACTTATCCTGAGAAATTAGATACACGGTCTATGCTTATACTACACAACCCAATTTCAGCTCAGGCAGTCAGCTCTGTGCAAAAACACCATGTTCAAGCTCAGACATCTGGGAGAGGCTGCTGCCTGAAAGGAAATACTTTAATGGAGACATTAAAAGACACCAAAAATAATTCAGTTGACAAACTTAATCATGTTATTGTGAAATACATAAGTTAGAAGGCAGTGAGTCCTAATCTCACTCGAGAAAGACGTGAGCACATAATCTAGGCTGCCACTTCAGTTCAGTACTGAGAGAGTGTTATACTGTCGGAGGTGTTGTCTTTTCGATAAGACGTGAAACCTGCCTTCTCAGGTGGATGTAAAAGGTTCCCTCATACTATTTAAAGGAGAGCAGGGGAGTTCTCCTGGTGTCCTGACCATCTTTATCTCTCAACCAACGTTACCAAATAGATTATCTGGTATTTATCTCATTGCTGTTTGTGGGACCTTTCTGTGCACAAATTGACTGCCTCATTTCATAGAATCACAGAAATGTATGGCACAGAAGGAGGCCCATTGGGGCCATTGTATCTGCACTAGTTGAAAAAGAGCTATCCAGCCTAATCCCACATTCCAGCTCTTGGTCTACAGCCCTGTAGTTTACTGCACTTCAAAAGTGTAATCAAGTACTTTTTAATTGCAGTGAGGGTTTCTGCCTCTACCACCCAATAAGGGTGGTAGAGGCAGATCCGAACCACCTTCTGGGTGAAAAATGTTCTCCTCAACTCCACTCTAAATCTCTGACCAATTACTTTAAATCTAAGCCCCCTGGTTGTTGACCCCTCTGCTAAGAGAAATAGATCCTTCCTATCCACTCTATCTAGGCCCCTCATAATGTTATACACCTCAATACCGTCTCCCCTCTGCCTCCTCTGTTCCAAAGAAAACAACCCCAGCCTATCCAATCTTTTCTCATAGCTAAAATTCTCCTGTCCTGGCAACCAAAGGTGACAAAAGGAAAAACCTTTTTATGCAGTGAGTGGTTAGGAACTGGAATGCACTGCCTGAGAGGGTGGTGGAGGTAGGTTCAATCATGGCTTTCAAAAGGAAATTGGTAAGTACCTGAAGCAAAATAATTTGCAGGACTGCGGGGAAAGGGTGGGGGAGTGGGACTAGCTGAAGTGCTCTTGCAGAGAGCCGGCACTGGCTCGATGGGCCGAATGGCCCCCTTCTGTGCAGTAACCATTCTATGATTCTATGATTCTAACATCCCCATAAATCTCTTCTTTACATCTATAGTGCGATCACATCTTTACTTTAATGTGGTGACTAGAACTGTACACAGTACTCAAGCTGTGGCCTAACTAGTATTTTATATAGTTCTTGCATAACCTCTCTGCTCTTATATTCTAACGGTTGGATTTTAGGCTTTTGCGATTTTGGGGTGCTAATCACGGCGGCTCGTTAAAGATACTGGTGCCAAAATTCAGCTCCCCAAATAGGCCACTTACCGCCAGAAAGCAGCGGCCAATCGGCAGAGTTGATTGGCTGCCGACTTCCGGTCCAATGGCCGCCGTCAGCGAAATTCAGCTCAGGAGTTTTTCTGGTGATCCTCACTTGCGACCCGCTGCTGCCGACCCCCCTCTTAGGTGCCAGGCCACTGGCCAGGCCGAAACCCTCCCTGGTGGCCCAGTGGCTGAACCTAAACAACCGCTGCTTCTCTCCCCTTTAAATGAGGAGAGAGACGCGGTGATGCATTCGCATGCTGATGTCATCATCGCTCCGCTGCTGATTGACAGCGGCGGTGACTCTGTCCCGCCTCCACTTCCGTCCCTCTAGAGTACTTACCGCTGCACCTCCGCCCCCATTATGACTGATTTCTGGTCCACCTGAAAAAAAACAACAAAGAGCTGAATTTCACGAAAGAGGACACCTCATCGGAAGCTGCGGTATAAACACTTCAAAAGCGGTAGGTGTGACCTGTTTCAGGCAGGGCTGAATTTCGGCCCCAGCACCTGAAAATAGTTAGCACCCTCGACTGCAAGTTTCGGCAAAAATGTAAGTTGGAGGAGCGTTGACGTTAACTCAGGCATTACACAACGTACTTTATGCGCCTGAGCCAAACCTTGCAGCGGTAAAGAAGTTTCATTGTTGTTTAGTGCCCTGCAACATCACGTTGTACATTGTATGGTTTTATTTTGGTGGGGGGAGATTTTGTGACTATCTTGCAGTATAATATATGAATCATAATTTGCCATCATTCCAACGTTCACCGGAGATGTGCCTTTATGGGGGCACATACCGTATCCAATATTAGCTCCATCCCTCAGCTTCCTCCATTTAGGAGAGCCGGTCCATTACCAGCTGGCAAAGGGTGACTCTTTGTCCGGCAGCATCTCCACGCTGCCTCCCCGTGGATGGTGAGGCTATCCAATAGGGGCCTCACCAGGCTCCTCTTTGCCATCCTCCTCCTCCTGAGGTGGGCATGAAATTCCCATTGGCAATGCCTGGCCCCTCAAGATGGCCAAGTTGCAGCACACCACTATTCATTTGGATACCTGTTGATGGGAGTATTGTAGGCTGTCTCCAGAGCAGCACAGGCATAGGTCTGCCTGTAGTAGACGGCATATCACACACTGCTTCTCAGAGAGCTGGAGGTATGAGCGATGGTGCCTGTAAACCCGTGGGGGGGTAAGCCACGCCTTCGGCCTCTCCTCATCCATTAGCCAATATAGACAAGTGCCTTTCTTCTAGCTTGAAGCCGACTGGCAATAGTATAGAGCATGACACCTTGGCAAACTAGTAATGCCCCCATTAAATTTTCTCAATTAAGTTGTAAGGGCGCTGTGATGGAAGATAGAAGTGAAGGTGGTAAGTCGGAGCTTCACACAGCATTATGCGTTGTAGTCAATATGACCTTCGATATAGGATTCTCATCCCTCCACCCTGGGACCGCCTGTTTTTTTCAGGCGTTTCCTGGGACTGGCGTTAAATGAGGTGTCAGGTCTGAATGTTCCATCCGGGGCGCTAGCGCAGCAATGTATGATGATTGACATCATGATATCAGTCAAAATGGATGACGGGGCGGTAAGTTTTTGTGCTAACTAGTCGCCAAATCTACAGGCCGGGCGATAAATCCTGGATGCCCGGCATTACGCCCAAAAGCAGCATTTAATGCCCCACCGGGGGGCGCTAACCGAGGCACAAAAGAGCGAAGATCCAGCCCTAAGTGTTGGCTAATAAAGGCAAGTATCCCGTATGCTTTCTTAACCAACTTATCTATCTGTTCTGCTACCTTCAGTGATCTGCAGACATGCACTCTAAGGTCCCTCTGTTCTTCTATATTTCTCAGTATCCTACCATTTATTATATATTCCCTTGCCTTGTTAGCTCTCCCCAAATGCATTGCCTCACACTTCTCTGGATTGAATTCCATTTGCCACTGTTCTGCCCATCTGACCATCCATTGATATCTTCCTGCAGTCTACAGCTATCTCCCTCACTATCAACCACACAGACAATTTTTGTATCATTTGCAAACTTCTTAATATGCCCCTCAACTGAGCACACACGCTGCATTGCCGTACACAGGACTCTAAGTCAGAGCCGATACTGGGCCACCACACATGGGATCTGGTTATCGCTTTCATCATTACTATACCCGGGTGTGTGCAATGGAGATCGAGATGAACATCTCTTTGCCCTTTTTAGGTAGCACTACGCGGTTACTCCACAACAGGCAGTCTGCCTGAATGGACAGCTCGCCCTTCGCCGCTGGAACGGTTTGATTAGCTCTTGCATTTCAACGGGGATGCTGGCCCAGCTCCCATGTGGTACACAGTCTTTTACTAGGGACAGCTGAGGATCTTGGCTGGTCCAAGTCCTAATCTGGCAGGTCATGACAGATGATTTATCATTTTCAAATGCTTCCATGACCATCAACAAGTCTGAGGGCTGCGCCACCATCAACAAGTTTGCAGGCTGCACCATTTCCATCCCCGTGGTGGGCAATGGTAGCTGACTGAGAGCATCCGCACAGTTCTTGGTGCCTGGCCTGTGGCGAATGGTATAGTTATACGCTGATAGCGTGAGTGCTCACCTTTGTATGCGGGCTGAGGCATTAGTACTTATCCCCTTGTTTTCAGTGAACAGGGATATGAGGGGCTTTTGATCGGTTTGAGGCCAAACAGGTACTGATGCATTTTCTTTACCCTGAACACACACCCTAATGCCTCTTTCTCAATCATGCTGTAAGCCCTCTCGGCCTTAGACAAGCTCCTGGAGGCATAGGCGACAGGTTGCAACTTCCCCGCAACGTTAGCTTGTTGTAATACACACCCGACTCCGTACGACGACGCATCTCATGCTAGCACAAGTATTTTACACGGGTTATACAATACAAGCAGCTTGTTGGAGCATAAAATGTTTCTGGCTTTCTCAAAAGCAATTACTTGGTTTTTTCCCCATACCCAGTTCTCACTTTTACACAATAACACATGTAGGGGCTCGAAGAGGGTGTTTAACCCCGGTAGGAAGTTACCAAAATAGTTGAGGAGTCCCAGGAACGACTGCAGCTCCGTGACGTTCTGTGACCTGGGCGCGTTCCTGATAGCTTCTGTCTTGGTGTCTGTGGGCTGAATGCCGTCCGCCGCGATCTTTCTCCCCAAAAACTCCACTTCTGTTGCCATGAAGACGTATTTTGACCTCTTCAGCCGCAGCCCTACACGATCCAGTCGCTGGAGGACCTCCTCCAGGTTTTGTAGGTGCTCGACGGTGCCCCGACCCGTGACCAATATGTTGTCCTGAAAAACTACCATATGTGGTACCTACTTGAGTAGGCTCTCCATGTTTCTCTGGAAGATCGCTGCAGCCGACCGAATTCCAAACGGCCATCTGTTGTAGATGAACAGTCCCTTGTACGTCTTGATGCAGGTGAGGCCCTTTGAAGATTCCTCCAGCTCCCGCGTCATGTAGGCCGAAGTCAGGTCGAGCTTGGTGAACGTCTTGCCTCCTGCCAACGTCGCAAATAGGTCATCTGCCTTAGGTAGCGGTTATTGGTCCTGTAGCGAGAAACGATAAATAGTTACTTTATAATCGCCGCAAATCCTGACCGTGCCATCACTTTTGAGTACTGAAACAATTGGGCTGGCCCACTTGCTGAATTCCACTGGGGAGATGATGCCTTCGTGTTGCAGCCTGTCCAGCTCGAATTCCACTCTCTTCCTCATCATGTGAGGTACCGCTCGCGCCTTGTGGTGAATGGGTCATGCCTCTGGGACCAAGTGGATCCACACCTTCGCCCCGGAAAATTTCCCAATCCTGGCTCAAAAAGGGAAGGAAATTTGTTAAGAACCTGGGTACATGAGGCCTCATCGACATGTGATAGCGCTCGGATGTCATCCCAGTTCCAGCGGATTTTGCCCAGCCAGCTCCTTCCAAGTAGTGTGGGGCATCGCCCGGTACAATCCAGACTGACAGTTCGTGCACCATGCCCTCGTAGGTGACCTTGACTATGGCGCTGCCCAGGAGAGTGATAAGCTCTTTGGTGTACATTCTCAGTTTTGTGTGGATGGAGCTCAGGACTGGTCTGAGTGCTTTGTTGCACCACATGCTCGCAAACAGTGAAGGCCTTACTGAGGGTCGGTGTCTCTACAGTCAAAAGTTTTCATAGCTTGGTCTCGTGGCCAATGCCCAGTACAAAGAAGTTTCTGAGCATTTGCTCCAGGTAGCCATCAGACTCACATTGTCCTGCAAGTCACCTTAGCTCGGCGACGTAGCTCGCCACTTCCTGAACTTCAGATTGCTGGCACGTGTAGAACCGATCCCTCGCCATCAGCATGCTCTCCCTTGGGTTAAGATGCTCCTGAACCAGTGTACACAGCTCCTCATAAGACTTATCTGTGCATTTCACCAGAGCCAGAAGATTCTTCATGAGGCTGTTGGTCGGTGCCCGCAGACCGTAAGGAGGACCGCTCTCCTTTATGCAGCGCTTCCTTCTCCATCCAGCTCGTTGGCTACAAAGTACTGGTCTAGCCATTTGACATAGGCTTCCCAGTCCTCACCCTCCGAGAACATCTCCAGGATGCCCACAGTTTGCTGCATCTTTGCGTTGGATTCGTAAACTCGTCACCAGTTGTTGTGTTCCTAACACAGATGAGACTGCACACAGGGTGGTTAAAGTAACAGTGACCTCAGTCTTTATTAAGACACCCCAGTGTGAGTAACAGACCTTAAGGGCCAGCTTATATACAGTGCTCCCAAGGGATGCTGGGATCCCTTAGGACTTCAAGGGATGCGCTCCCTGGTGGCGGAACTTGGGAGTGCATGCTTTACAGGTACACAACAGAAACGGGCATGGAAAATAGGAGCTGAAGGGTAATGTGGGGATTGAGCAGCTATTGGGCGTATCGGCACCACCCTTGCAAGGATTCGATGGGGATGATGACTCCTGGCTGGGTGGCGACAGGGATCCCCCTCCTCCTCCTCCTGTGCCTCCTCGTCATCAGGTGGTACTGTTGGCTCGACCTCCAGTGGCTGGCCCCTAATGACGACCAGGTTGTGCAACATGCAACAGACCACCAAGGATATGGAGACCCGTTCAGGAGAGTACTGCAAGGTGCCACCAGACTGGTCCAGGCAACGGAACCTCTGCTTGAGGATCCCAATGCAGTGCTCGATGATGCACCTGGTGCCACAATGAGCGTCATTGTAGGCATACTCTGTCACTGTCCTGGGATTCCGCAGTGGAGTCAGCAGCCAGGTGGACAGGGGATGTCCCTTGTTGCCAAGCAGCCAACCACAATCCTGATTTCGGCCGGTGAAGAGGGCGGGAACGCTGGCCTGGCACAGAATAAAGGCTGCTGCTTGGATACCTGGCATCAACTGCCAAGAGCAGCGCGAGTCCGGGGTGCGAGGTGAAGCCTATAAGAGGCCCAACATTGGAGGAGGAGCGGCAGTTCGAGCAGCGCGAGTCCGGGGTGCGTGGTGAGGCCTATAAGAGGCCCAACGTCAGAGGAGGAGTGACAGTTCGAGCAGCGCGAGTCCGGGGTGTGTGGTTAGGCCTATAAAGGCCCAACGTCGGAGGAGGAGTGACAGTTCGAGCAGTGTGAGTCCGGGATGCATGGTGAGGCCTATAAAGACCCAACGTCGGAGGAGAAGCGGCAGTTCGAGCAGCGCGACTCCGGGGTGCGTGGTGAGGCCTATAAAGACCCAGCTTGTGCAGCTCCAGCCAGGAGAAAAAGCAAAAAAGAAGTAGGAAGAAATCAAAAGGTGACGTCACAGCCAAAGGGGTAAGTGATTGGCTGGTGATTGGTGAGTAGCTTTTCTTTTTCTTTTTTATATCAGTAAATAACCTGTTAGCATTGTTATCACCAATTTAAGTTAATCTAAGGGTTAAGTCATGGCAGGAGAGCTCGGTCACGTGATATGCTCCTCCTGTACCATGTGGGAACTCAGGGATACTTCCGTTGTCCCTGACGACTACGTGTGCGGGAAGTGTATCCGCCTCTTGATCCTGACGGACCGCGTTGCGGATTTGGAGCTGAGGGTGGATTCACTCTGGAGCATCCACGATGCTGAGAATGATGTGAGTAGCACATGTAGCGAGTTGCTCTTACCGCAGGTGAAGGGTGCACAGTCATCTAGGGAATGGAAGACCAGCAGGAAGAGCAGTGCAAGGAAGGTAGTGCAGGGATCCCCTGCGGTCATCCCCCTACAAAACAGATACACTGTTGAGTACTGTTGAGGGGGGTGACTCATCAGGGGAGGGCAGCAGCAGCCAAGTTCATGGAACCGTGGCTGGCTCTGTTGCACAGGGGGGCAGGAAAAAGAGTGGGAGAGCGATAGTGATTGGGGATTCAATTGTAAGGGGAATTGATAGGGTTTCTGCGGCCACAACCGAGACTCCAGGATGGTATGTTGCCTCCCTGGTGCTAGGGTCAAGGATGTCTCGGAGCGGGTGCAGGACATTCTGAAAAGGGATGGAGAACAGCCAGTTGTCGTGGTACACATTGGTACCAACGACATATGTAAAAAAAGGGATGAGGTCCTACGAGACGAATTTAGGGAGCTTGGAGCTAAATTAAAAAGTAGGACCTCAAAAGTAGTAATCTCGGGCTTGCTACCAGTGCCACGTGCTAGTCAGAGTAGGAATCACAGGATAGCACAGATGAATACGTGGCTTGAGCAGTGGTGCAGTAGCGAGGGATTCAAATTCCTGGGGCATTGGAACCAGTTCTGGGGGAGGTGGGACCAGTACAAACCGGATGGTCTGCACCTGGGCAGGACCAGAACCAATGTCCTCGGGGAGGAGTTAAACTAACATGGCAGGGGGATGGGAACCAATGCAGGGAGACAGAGGGAAACAAAATGGAGACAGAAGCAAAAGACAGAAAGGAGATGAGTAAAAGTGGAGGGCAGAGAAACCCAAGGCAAAAAACAAAAAGGGCCAATGTACAGAAAAATTCTAAAAGGTCAAAGTGTAATAAAAAGGCAAGCCTGAAAGCTTGGTGCCTCAATGCGAGGAGTATTCGGAACCCAGGGGAGTGCTCTGAGCTAGTTAGAGTGGGTGAGAGCTCAGATGAACAGGACCCCAAGAAAGAATGCAAAAGGCAGGAGGCAACAGAGCAGAGTAGCACTGGGGTAAGTGTAAACCACAAGTTGATAGGAAGGGACAATATATATGAATTTCAAGGGGTTGCAGGAGGGGTCAAAATCTAAAAATCATGGTTTAAAAACTAGTATTAAAACACTCTACCTAAACGCACGCAGCATTCGAAATAAAGTAAATGAGTTGACGGCACAAATCATTACAAATGGGTATGATTTGGTGGCCATTACAGAAACGTGGTTCC
Source organism: Pristiophorus japonicus (assembly GCF_044704955.1). NCBI lineage: Eukaryota > Metazoa > Chordata > Chondrichthyes > Pristiophoridae > Pristiophorus > Pristiophorus japonicus. The sequence continues at coordinate 250,681,660 of NC_091978.1, read as the reverse complement.
AGGGTGGCCAAGACTGGGAATTAAACATACAGGGGTATCTGACAATTCGGAAGGATAGACAAGAAGGGAAAGGAGGTGGGGTAGCTCTGTTAATAAAGAATGATATCAGGGCAGTTGTGAGAGATGATATTGGCTCTAATGAACAAAATGTTGAATCATTGTGGGTGGAGATTAGAGATAGTAAGGGGAAAAAGTCACTGGTGGGCGTAGTTTATGGGCTCCCAAATAATAACTTCACGGTGGGGCGGACATTAATCAAGGGAACAATTGAGGCATGTGAAAAAGGAATGGCAGTAATCATGGGGGATTTTAACCTACATATCGATTGGTCAAATCAAATCACACGGGGTAGCCTGGAGGAGGAATTCATAGAATGCATACGGGATTATTTCTTAGAACAGTATGTTACAGAACCTTCAAGGGAGCAAGCTATCTTAGATCTGGTCCTGTGTAATGAGACAAGAATAATAAACAATCTCCCAGTAAAAGATCCTCTCGGAATGAGTGATCACAGTATGGTTGAATTTGTAATACAGATTGAGGGTGATAGAAAATTCAAACAGGCTGCATTTGGACAGGCTGTGAAAATTCACAGACACCAAGTCAGAGATGCTACGTGAGTGGGGGCATGTTGCATTAAATCATCAATCAACTTGACATTTTATGACCTTGGGAAGCGAGCCAATTAAAAGGTTAAAAGACTATTAATTGAGCCAATAAGGTCAAAGAAGGTGAGTTCTTTCCTATAAATTGAACCCAATATAAATACAGCCATTTTGGCCATGTGATATCAGAAGGACATAGACTTGGCTTAAAGCCAAGAGCTTGTTACTGCTGCTAAAATAAAGTGACATTAAAACTACAATCGGAGTTCGTATTTCATTGGAAAGTAAGAGATCTAACAATTTTGGCGTCACAAACACGATCGCTGAGGAAAGAAACTGAATTTTGGACATCGGACCTACATACTGAGGTAAGGACTCGTCTTTATAAAAGTCCTTGGTCAAAAGTCTAAATTCGCCTCTCCTTCTACGCGATTCCGAAAGCCTCCGGTTTGCGAACCCTCCGGTTGGTAGTCGGCTCGAGGTCCCATAGACGTCTAACTTCGGCGGTGTGTTAGTTAATTAATCACCGACCTACTGATCGGCTGGAAAGCCTACGACTCGAGACCCCAGTAAAGAAATCAGTATTATGGCAGCAGGAGGTAAGAGCAAAGAATTGCCTGCAACTGTAAAAGGTAGGCAGGCACCATCTGAGGTTTTGCTAGATGAGATTCTCGAACAGTTGAAAGAATACATAGAGCAACAATTCAACTTATCTAAAACCTGTATTAAGATCGATCAAAAGTACGGAATCTCCAAAGGACAATGGTCCTTGGACGAGATTAAAAGGGTCTGGGGAATAACGACCCGTATGAAAAATAAAGAGTGAATCAGATGGTCCCTAGCGGTTATGGGACAGATTCAAAAGCGGAATGAAATTATAATGCGTTCCCAACATGATCGAGAACTGACCAGTACAAAGGATCAATTGCAAGCTGTTTGTGCGCAGCTGCGACAGAAAAAGCTTGAACTTGAAAAGCTGGAAGCGGAAGTTAAAGATCTTAAAGGTGAAATTAAAGATTGGAAAAAATCATTAGGTCAAGAGACAGTAATAGGAAAAGGAAAATGTATCGGTCAATTCCCAGGGTACCCATGTTTGGATAAATTAAAAGCGCAAACCCGAAGACATGACCGAGGAATAGATACGAATTTTGAATCCTCCGACAATACAGTGTCGGAGGAGGATGAAGAATTAGGGGTGCGCTTTGCCCTGTTTAAAAAAAGACGAGTTGTAGTCAAATCAGAAGAGACTGCGGATGAGGGCGGAACCAAAAAAACGAGGAAATATACTTATTTCATGATCCGGCAGACCCAGAGAAAATTGATAAATGGTCCAAGGAATTGCCCAATTCAAAGAAAGGGGGAGTAAAAATGTGGGACCAATTGGACCGCTTAAGAAATATATATCAACTTCATCCCTGGGACGGAGTGCAAATTTTGACCATAATGGTGCCAAAAACACAGGGAAGAAAATTTCACGACAAGGTAGAAGAAGCTTTGGGGCAGGATGAGCAAGAATTAGACGCAGGATGGGAGGCGATTAAACACTGGCTGCAAGCCTTCAGTCCAGCTAAGACAGACTGGGGAAAAATTGCAGCCTGCCAACAGAAAGGAACAGAGGAGGTCCTGGAGTATGACGAGCGGTTTAGATGCACGTGGCTGGAACATTCGGGTCTGAATAATACGGATGAGGAAATGGATGAACAAGTGTTTGGACCCCTGAAAGCAGCTTTCGTGGCAGGTCTAAAGCCAGAACTGTCCAAAATGCTTAAGGTAGTGTTACCGGACTGGGAAGGTAGAGGAACTACCTTTGCAGCATTGGTGGATCGATGTAACCAATTAGATCGGGATATGGGAGCTAAAGTCCGAGCTGTACAGGCTATGGGATGGAAATTCCGATAAACAGTTATTAGGAAAATTACCCGGAAAATGTCATTATTGTGGGAAAGAAGGTCACTGGGCCAAGACGTGCAGGGCAAAACAGAAAGGTCGTGGCTGGGGAAGAGGACGCAGCCAGGGATACAATTCAGCCAACAAACCAGGCTTGTCACAAGAGAACGACCTCATAGAAGCATTTAAGCGACTGACAATACAACAACAGAAGGAGTTACTTGGGATAGCAAAAAACGATTAGAGCCAACCCTGGCCCCGCTCCTCGCATTAATACAACAGAGGGGAGATGGGCTATATATAACTGTGAGGGTGGGCGATAAGGATATGGACTGTCTTTTAGACACAGGCGGAATTAACATGCTTACCCCTACAATATGGAGACTTTTTGCCGTTGTATGGTAGGGCACGTACAGCCTATGGAGTTGGGGGCCATAAAATGGAAATTAAAAGGACAATACCGGTACTTATAGGGCTGGGACCACATGAACTAACCACGCCGGTCTGGATAGGCCAGTAGATCAACCCCTTTTGCGAATGGACGTTCGAATCCAAATAGATTCATCGTTGCATTTCGAGGATGGTCGGGTGACATGGTCAATTAAAACTTTGAAGAAAGAAGAATTGAAGGAACACCCGATATGGGCTAAAGATAAGAACGATTGTGGTCTACTCCAGATGGAGCCTGCGTCATTTACTGGGACCAAGCCTCCATGCTCCAAACAGTATCCCATCAGTTCAACTGCCATCGCGGGAATCTTACTGGTTATTCAGCAATTGGAGAAACAAGGGGTGCTTATTAAAATGCATAGCTCCTCCAATAGCCCCCGGTACAGAAATCGAATGAGATTTGGTGTTTGACTGTCGATTATAGGAAAGCTAACCAGTGTATTGATTGAAAAGCTCCTTTGGTCGCAGATCCCTCCACCATTTTTAATGCCCTCAAGCCGGAACATAAATATTTCTCGGTTATAGATATGGCCAACGGATTTTGGTCGGTGCCTCTGGCACCGGAGGTTCGACAGTGGTTTGCTTTCATGGTCCAAGGACAACAGTATACTTGGACCCAGTTACCGTAGGGTTTCCACAATAGCCCTACGGTATTCCACATGGCTTTACAAAGCCATTTGCGAGAATTACCTCCCCTGTCATCCACAGTCATCCAATATGTAGAAGATATCCTGCTCGCTTCAAACACGGAAGACCAGCATGAACAAGATTTACGAGCTTTGCTGGACCACCTTCGGCTGAAAGGACATAAAGCCAGCATCGACAAAGCACAAATATCCCAAGAAGAGGTTGCATACCTGGGACAAAAGATTTCACAAGGAAAGAGAGAACTTACCCAGGATAGAACTGCAGCCATTCGGGCTGCTAAAAAACCCACCACTATTCAGGAACTAAAGTCTTTTTTGGGATTGTATAACTTTAATAGAAATTGGATTGACTCCTTCAGACAGCTTGCTCAGCCATTGAATGATATTTTAAAGGGGAAACGTGCCTCTAAAGAAGCCATCACCCTCACAAAGAACAGCAAGAGGCCTTCCTGAGTTTGAAAAAGGCTTTGTGTTCGGCACCTGCTCTGGGAATCCCCGACAGTGGTAAGCCATTTACCCTGTTTGTCCATGGGAAAGAAGGATATATGACAGCTATACTGACACAAGAACATGGGGATCGACAAAGACCCATTGGCTATTATTCGGCAAAACTGGATGCGGTAGCCCTCGGATGGGGAAGTTGCCTAAGGGCCATGGAAGCTTCATGTCGAGCAGTAATGATCACTGTGGGTCTAGTCCTCGACCAAAAGCTGATTGTCAAGTGTCCCCACACCGTACATGCTTTGCTGTCTATGACTAGAATGTCTCAGGTGACGGCAGCTAGATGGACCCGCTGGACAGCAGTTTTGGAAGCTCCTAATCTCCATATCGTCCGGGCCAGCCCGGTTAATCCCGCAACTATGCTCCCGATATCAGAATCGAGGGAGCAAGAGGGGGGAGAATGTGAAGAGCATGACTGCGTGGAGATTTTAAAAGAAACAGAAGAAGCAGCCTTAGCAGCAGAGGAGCCTCTGCACAACCCAGACCTCATCCTCTTTACAGATGGTTCCTCCTTTGTTGACAATGGTACCAGAAAAGCAGGATGAGCAGTTACAACCTTATATGAGGTAGTGGCAAAAGGATGTTTACCCTCAGGAACGTCAGCACAACAGGCCGAGTTACGGGCCCTGTCAGAAGCATGTCGAATAGCAGAAGGACAGACAGCTAATGTCTACACAGATTCGCGTTATGCTTTTGGAGTCGTTCACGACTTTGGTCTGTTATGGCGGAAAAGAGGATTCCTCACTGCTGCTGGTACACCTATCCGAAATGGAAAAGAAGTCCGAGACTTACTGGAGGCCATACAATTACCTCAGGAAGTGTCCATCCTGAAGTGTAAGGCCCATACCAAGGAAAATACCACAGAAGCTCAGGGAAATGCCCTAGCCGACCAGTCAGCTAAAGATGCCGCCTCACAGGGCGTTCCTCCAGAAGAACCAACACAGATGTGCAGATTGAAAGCACTCAGGACTCTGACACGAGACCTTCAAACAATGCAAGGCGAATGCTTCCGAGAGGAAAAATGGACATGGATTGAGGCAGGAATTAAGCTATGTGAAGATAATGTCTGGAGACAAACAGTTACCGACAAGCCAGTCGCGCCACAAGCGCTTATGTCTTTTTTAGCCCAACAGATCCACTCGTGGGGACACTTGGCCTCACAACAGATGATGGCACGGTTCGAGAAAAGCTGGTGGGGTCGAGGATTTAAAAAACATGCCCAGCTGGTCGTAGACCGCTGTGTGGTCTGCCAGAAAAATAATTCTGGACCCATCACGGTCATGCCCCAACTGAGGCCCCCTGCCCCTGTCGGACCATTCCAGCATCTGCAGGTTGATTATATATCTCTTCCTTCATGCCAAGGTTACACTAACATTCTTGTCATGGTCAACAGATTCTCTAGATGGGTAGAAGCTGTCCGAACTAAAAGAGCCACAGCCAATCACACTGAAAAGGTCTTGTGGAAGGATTACATTCCCCGATGCGGAGTCCCGAGTAGCATTGACTCAGATCAGGGAACACACTTCACAGGTGTTGTCTGCCAAGAAGTCTGCAGGTTATTGAACATTACGTGGGATTTACACTGTCCTTATCATCCACAATCATCAGGACAAGTGGAGCGAATGAATCGAACTCTGAAACAACGGCTTGCCAAATATCACCAAGAAGGAACACCATGGCCCCAGGCACGATCAATAGTGCTATGTAGCATTAGGGCAACCCCGAACAGAACGACAGGTCTAAGCCCATTTGAAATTATAACAGGAAGACCCATGTCGCTGCCAGGAACTATTGATTTACGGAAAGCTGATGTTCACTTAATGAGTGACACTTTGTTATCATACTGTCAGAACCTAACCAATGCTATTAGTTCTGTTTCCCGACAGGTATCGGCAGCTTGAGGTAATACACCCGAAGGAGGACACGACATCATCCCGGGAGTCTGGGTGTATGTGAAAAAGTTGCATAAAGAACCTTTGGGTGCCAAGTGGGAGGGACCTTATCACGTGTTATTGACCACCCAGGCAGCTGTTAAAGTCGAAGGAAAGAAAGCCTGGATCCACGCTTCACACGTTAAACGAGCACCCGTAACTGAAGCTGAAATCTAATAAGGACAATTACTTTTTGCCAAAATGTATAAATTTACTGTATTATTGATTGTAGGTATTCGAGGCATTTGCCTACTTCTTACTAACCGACCTTCTGCGCCAAAGGGAAATAGTAGGGTAGCAAGGGAATTACATGTAAATACCTTTTTATATATGTCATACATTTATGCCAAACAAGGTAACATTTCTAGTTGTTGGGTGTGTGTGCATATTCCTATTCACTCAAAGGGAGGGATTCCCTTGAGGCCAGTTCCCTTGAATATCTCGGAAATGGCTGAGTGAATAATTAATCAAAACAAAACAGGCAATGCATTTCAGGATACAGAAAACTGGGCACGTAAATGGAAGTCAGCAGGTTACAATCTGACTACCATTGAAGGGGGATACCAACCGTGCTACAATAATTCCAAACGGCCCCCATTTTTTGTGATCACTAATACAACGGGAATAGGAAGACCGGGGGAATCGGTCTGTCTGATTAGAAACATCAAAGGAGGCCAAAATATGGGGTATAGTAACTGCTCCCGGAATTATAATATAATCAAGCCAAGGAACCATCCAAACTGGGCCGATGTGGGAATTTTTAACGTAACGGGGATTCTGAATAAAACAGATGGAAAAGCCTGGACAGGCCCCGGAGTATTGCTGACAAAGAAACAGCTAACCTTCATTGCCTATAATGGCACCTATTGGGTGTGTGGCCACAAGGCCTACCCTTGGTTGCACCAGAATTGGACGGGATCCTGCTATTTAGCCTACATTGTGCCTTATATGTATCATATAAAGTCACTGTCAGAACATTTACACCGTCCTAAGAGAGCTATCACAGAAACAGAGAGGTTCTTTACCATTCTGATCCCCAGGTATGGGACCGCCAGACTGGCAAGGGAATCCATTAACATGGCATCCGTTGTGGAATGGGTAGCCAATGATACCGCAGAGGCCCTAGTTAAAATCAATGCAGAAATGGTAGCAATCCGCACAGTAGCCCTACAGAATAGACGGGCCCTTGATTACATCCTGGCTGAAAAGGGAGATACTTGCACCCTACTCAGAACTGAGTGTTGCACATATATCCCAGATAGCTCCGAAGAAATTATCCACTTAGCGGAGCATATCCAAAAGGAGGTAGAAAAACTTAAGCAACCCCCATCATTCACTTTGTGGAGCGGAGCCACTGAATGGCTAGGTTCAATAGGAACTTCATTGGTGGAAGGTTTAATTCTATTTGTTGTAATTATTTTACTTTTATATTGTTTGTTTATGTTGATTAAATGTTGTTGCGACCAGGCGGCTGTCGCTGCTGTCCCACAGGTGAGACACCTTGCAGGTCCCAGCATACCATCTGTACATGGCACAGGGGTATGTTATGCTTAAGGGAAGGTTGTTAACTGGTTGAATTAAGATTTGGATTAAATTGGAATAAGGTTAATTAACCTACTAAAATCAGACTTCCATTGTGGCCACGATGGAACTCGGGTTGGTGTAAATTTGTGTGGAAGCTACTCGTCTGGACATGTGGCGAAACACATCAACAAATTTTAGAAGGAAACTCTATTAACATGGATGAAATTATTTTGTAGAATGTTTAACCAGTGATACCTGATGTTTTATGATTCAGTTTGTGAAAGAATCAAAGGGGGGATTGATAGAGAATACAAACAGGCTGCATTTAGACAGTCTGTGAAAATTCAGACACCAAGTCAGAGATGCTACGTGAGTGGGAGCATGTTGCATTAAATCATCAATCAACTTGACATTTTAGGACCTTGGGTAGCGAGCCAATTAAAAGGTTAAAAGACTATTCATTGAGCCAATAAGGTCAAAGAAGGCGAGTTCTTTCCTGTAAATTGAACCCAATATAAATACAGCCATTTTGGCCATGTGATATCAGAAGGACAAAGACCTGGCTTAAAGCCAAGAGCTTGCTACTGCTGCTAAAATAAAGTGACATTAAAACTACAATTGGAGTTCATATTTCATTGGAAATTAAGAGATCTAACACAGGGTGAGGAAGTAGTGTCTCAAACGAGCGTACCATACTCAAACAAAAGGGACTACAGTGGGATGAGTGCAGAGTTAGCTAAAGTAGACTGGGAACACAGACTAAACGGTGGCACAATTGAGGAACAGTGGAGGACTTTTAATTAGCTCTTTCATCGTGCTCAACAAAAATATATTCCAGTGAAAAAGAAGGGCGGTAAGAGAAGGGATAACCAGCCATGGATAACCAAGGAAATTACGGAGAGTATCAAATTAAAAACCAATGTGTATAAGGTGGCCAAAGTTAGTGGGAAACTAGAAGATTGGGAAAATTTTAAACGACAGAAAAGAATGACTAAGAAAGCAATAAAGAAAGGAAAGATATATTACGAAAGTAAACTTGCACAAAACATAAAAACAGATAGTAAAAGCTTTTACCGATATATAAAACAGAAGAGAGTGACTAAAGTAAATGTTGGTCCCTTAGAAGATGAGATGGGGGATTTAAAAATGGGAAATGTGGAAATGGCTGAGACCTTAAACAATTATTTTGTTTTGGTCTTCACAATGGAAGACACAAAAACCATGCCAAAAATTGCTGGTCACGGGAATGTGGGAAGGGAGGACCTTGAGATAATCACTATCACTAGGGCGGTAGTGCTCGACAGGCTAATGGGACTCAAGGTAGACAAGTCCCCTGGTCCTGATGAAATGCATCCCGGGGTATTAAAAGAGATGGCGGAAGTTATAGCAGATGCATTTGTTATAATCTACCAAAATTCTCTGGACTCTGGGGAGGTACCAGCGGATTGGAAAGCAGATAATGTAACGCCTCTATTTAAAAAAGGGGGCTGACAAAAGGCAGGTAGTTATAGGCCGGTTAGTTTAACATCTGCAGTGGGGAAAATGCTTGAAGCTATCATTAAGGAAGAAATAGCGGGACATCTAGATAGGAATAGTGCAATCAAGCAGACACAACATGGATTCATGAAGGGGAAATCATGTTTAACTAATTTACTGGAATTCTTTGAGGATATAACGAGCATGGTGGATAGTGGTGTACCGATGGATGTGGTGTATTTAGATTTCCAAAAGGCATTCGATAAGGTGCCACACAAAAAGTTACTGCAGAAGATAAAGGTACGCGGTGTCAGAGGAAATGTATTAGCATGGATGGAGAATTGGCTGGCGATCAGAAAGCAGAGAGTCGGGATAAATGGGTCCTTTTGAGGTTGGAAATCGGTGATTAGTGGTGTGCCACAGGGATCAGTGCTGGGGCCACAACTCTTTACAATATACATAGATGACCTGGAAGAGGGGACAGAGAGTAGTGTAACAACATTTGCAGATGATTAATGGGAAAGTGGGTTGTGTAGAGGACACAGAAAGGCTGCAAAGACATTTAGATAGGTTAAGCGAATGGGCTAAGGTTTGGCAGATGGAATACAATGTCGGAAAATGTGAGGTCATCCACCTTGGGGTAAAAAAAAGTAAAAGAGAATATTATTTGAATGGGGACAAATTACAACATGCTGCAGTGCAGAGGGACCTGGGGGTCCTTGTGCATGAAACTCTTTTTGGAATTTACCTGCAAAACATAAACATTAAAACCATGCCACCCACCTGGGTGACACAGCAGACATTTTCAAGGCCCCTTTTTTTTCCTTATTTTTTTGGGGTTTTTTTTTGGGGCGCTAAAATCAAATTTTTCCAGTGCCCCCTATAAAAGGGAAGGGGGACACTAAAAGCACCGGCAATTAAAACAAATTAAATTTTAAAACGTAAAATCAAATTAAAATTTGGTTGCCGGGCGTGATGATGCACTCCAGTCCCTCCGGTGCCCACCTCTCGCGGAAGGCCGCGAGCGTACCGGTGGACACCGCGTGCTCCATCTCCAAGGACACCCTGGACCGGATGTAAGAGCGGAAGAGAGGCAGGCAGTCAGGTTGAACGACCCCCTCGACCGCCCGCTGCCTGGACCGGCTGATGGCACCTTTGGCCGTGCCCAGGAGCAGTCCAACGAGGAGGCCTTCGGACCTACCCGCTCCCCTCCGCACAGGGTGCCCAAAGATCAGGAGAGTGGGACTGAAGTGCAGCCAGAATTTCAGGAGCAGCCCCTTCAAATAATGGAACAGGGGCTGCAACCTCGTGCACTCAATAAAAACATGGAACACGGACTCCTCCAGACCGCAGAAATTGCAGGCGGCCTGGGAGTCCGTGAACCGGCTTAAAAATTTGTTGCACGGCACTGCTCCGTGCACCACCCTCCAGGCCAAGTCCCCGATGAATAGTGGGAGGACCCCTGCGTAGAGTGCCCTCCATCGGGGACCCCCGCCTCCTCCGGACGGCAAGATGGTACACCATCGCGTGTCCGGACGGCCGGCGAGAATGGCAAAGTTGAGGGTGTGCAGGAGCAGCCCGTACAGGAAACCCCTCCGCGCGGAACTGAAAGGCACGGAGGGGATTTCCCCGAGGCGGCTCAAGTTGTGAGGCGCCGGCCCCCGAGGGAGGTTCCGGGGTTTGGCGCCGATGAGGAATTCCGTCCGGACAGGGGTCAGTTCGGACGGGATCTCCCCACGTGCTTGAGCCTCCTCGATGCACCTAACGGAGTCAGGGCCCAGAGCTGGTTTTAGCGACTCGATGGCATCGGCCGCGTGGCGGAGGTTGGCAGAATTTAGGCGCCGCGACAGCGTGTCTGGCGCCATCCAGCCCGCTCCTCCGCCATCGAGCAGGTCCCTGACCCTGGTCACCTCACCAGCCACAGCCCTCTCTTCCGACCGCCACATAAAACCTCGGCCGTGGAGGTACGGATTCCCGAGCAGCGGTTCCTGCAGGACGGCCGCCACTCCAGCCGGCGTAGAGCTGCGCTTGGTGGAGACTTTGTTCCAGACCCTGATGAGTTCCCTGTAAAAGACAGGCAGCTCCCGGAGGGCGGTCCTGGCACCCCCCAAGTTCACAAACAGGAGCTGCGTGTCATAATTGAGGTCGCGCTGCTGGCGGAAGAAATACCTCGCCAGAGCGCACCACCTAGGAGGGGGCTCGACGTAAAGATATCTCTGCAGGGTCTGAAGACGGAAAGTCGCGAGCTGGGCGCTGACGCACACCAACGACTGACCGCCCTCCTCAAGCGGGAGACTCAAGACCGCGGCAGAGACCCAGTGCTTCCTGTTGTTCCAGAAGAAGTCCACCAGCATCTTCTGTATCTTGGCGACAAACGCAGGGCGAGGGGTCAAAGTGACCAGCCGGTACCACAGCATTGCGGCCACCAGCTGGTTTATGACTAGCGCTCGACCCCTGTAGGACAGCACTCGGAGCAGTCCTGTCCAGCGCCCGAGGCGAGTGGCGACCTTGGCCTCCAGCTCCTGCCAGTTCGCCGGCCAGGCTCCCTCGTCGGGGCTAAGGTAGACTTCCAGATAGAGGAGATGGGTCGTGCTCCAGGCAAAAGGCCTGAGCTCCTCCGGCAGGGATTCCACTCGCCACTGACCCACCAGGAACATTTCTCCCAGTTGATCCTGGCGGAGGACGCGGCCGAGTAAATCTCCTGGCACTCACGCATCCTCCGCAGGTCAGCGGGATCCTCTACCGCGAGGAGCACGTCATCGGCGTAAGCCGAGAGGACGACCTCCACGCCCAGCCCTTGCAGAGCCAGTCCCGTCAACCTCGTCCGCAAGAGGCGCAGGAAAGGCTCCACGCAAACGGCGTATAACTGGCTGGACATGGGGCATCCCTGGCGCACCCCTCTCCTACAGCGAAGGGGCGCCGTCAAGGACCCGTTAACCTTAATCAGACACTCCGCGGCGGCGTACAAAAGTCGGATCCGGGCGACGAAATGCGTCCCGAACCCGAAAGCGCGCAGAGTTCCGAGCAGATAGTCGTGATCCACCCTGTCGAATGCCTTCTCTTGGTCGAGGGATAGGAAGGCGACCGACAGACCAGCCTCCTGGGAACAATGGATGAGGTCCCGGACCAGATGGATGTTATCGTGGATTGTCCGGCCCGGGACCGTGTAGGACTGGTCGGGGTGGATCATGTGGTCCAGCACGGCACCAAGGCGAGCAGACATCGACCTGGCGAAGATTTTGTAGTCCGTGCTGAGGAGGGAGACCGGGCGCCAGTTCTTAAGGAGGCGGAGATCGCCCTTCTTTGGCAGCAGGACGATGACTGCCCTGCGCCAAGAGAGGGGCATCTCCCCGGTCGCCAGACTTTCCCCCAGGACCCGCGCGTAGTCGCTCCCCAGGACGTCCCAGAACGCCCTGTGGAATTCTACGGTCAGCCCGTCCAGCCCCGGGGATTTTCCCCTCGAGAGCCGGGCGAGGGCACCGGTCAGCTCCGCCAGGCTTAGCGGAGCTTCCAGATTTTCGGCGCCCTCCGGGCTGACCTTCGGCAGATCCTCCCACAAAACTCTACGCGCTTCCTCGCTGGACGGATCCGGAGAGAACAGAGCCCCGTAATATTCACGGGCCCTGTTGTTGACGCCCTCCGGATCCGAGACGAGAGAGCCGTCGTCGGCCAGCAGCGTCAAGAGCTGCTTACGGACACTCTGCCTTTTTTCCAGCGAGTAGAAGAAGGGGGAGCCGCGGTCCAGATCCCGCAGGAACCGGATCCGCGACCTCACGAACGCGCCTCGGGACCCGACGAGCTGCAGGTCCTTCAGCGCGGCCTTCTTTGCTTCGTACACCGTCCGCAGGGCCGGGCCCTGGACGACTTGACCGAGACGGGCTTCCAGGTCGAGCACCTCTTTTTCTAGGCGCCCGACTCTGGCCGCCCGCCTCTTGGTCGACCCCCTCGCGTACTCTTGACAGAAGACGCGGACGTGAGCCTTGCCCACGTCCCACCATAGCCTCAAGGAGGGGAAGCCCCCCTGCTTCCTTCTCCAGTCGGACCAGAATCGACGGAACGAGTCCTGGAACCGCACGTCCTCCAGTAGCCGGTTGTTAAAGTGCCAGTACGCGGACCCCGTCCTCGCGCGGAGCGAAGCGAGCTCCGCCCACACCAGGTGGTGGTCCGAACACGGCACCGGCTGCATGGAGGCCGCCGGGACGCAGGAAACGTACGCCCGAGACACGTAAAGGCGGTCGACTCTAGACCATCCTACTCCAGGCCTCACCCAAGTAAAGGCGCTGGAGTCGGGGTGGAGATTACGCCAGACGTCCACCAAGTCGAAGGACCCGACCAGGTCCCTCAACTTCTCCATCGCCGTCATGCACTGCGGGGCACCGGAGCGGTCCCTCGCCTCGAGGGTGCAGTTAAAATCCCCCCCGAGGACAATGCAGTCGCTGACGTCGACGGAGCCAAGAAGAGCGGACACCTCTTCAAAGAAGCGCGTTTGCTGCAGGCCGGGCTGAGGGGCGTACACGTTCACGAGATGGAGCGGCACGTCCCCCAGGCGAACCGTTACGTGCAGCAAGCGGCCTGGCACGGGCTCCTCGACCCCCAAGATCTCCGGCTGAAAATGCGGGCACAGCAAGATGGCCACCCCACTAGAAATGGCGGTGAGGTGGCTCATGCGGACCTCTCCTTGCCATTCCAGGAGCCACGTGGCTTCGTCTCCCGGAACGGTGTGGGTTTCTTGCAGGAAACACATCGCATATTTCCCCTCCCGCAGGAGCGAAAAATTGTCAAATCTACGGCGTGCCCCTCTGCCGCCGTTGATGTTGAGGCTGGCTATGGTTATCTTCATGGCAAAAGCATAGTGCAACCTCTACCTTAACCTATTGTGGGGGAGGGAGCGGAGTCTTTTGTTGAACTCCGCTCCCTCCGCAGCCCAGCGAGGAGTCCCTCGAGCTCGCGCGGCTCAAGGTGTTGCGCCTTTGTCAAGGGCCCGCCCGCGGCCAAGGTTTTAACAGCGGCGCGGACGGACCCCTTGATCAGCTCTGGCTCGGACCATTTTTCCAGGGCCAGTCGGGTTTGGTTGCAGCGACCCCGGCTCTGGGCCAAAAAGTCCCGGAGTTCCTTTGCAGGAATGAGGATGGTCTCGGCGGCGGCCGCGAGCAGATCCACTGCCTCGCTGGCGGTGGTCTCTAGGTCTTCACCCGCGTCCCCCACCGAGTCCCCGTCCTCCTCCGGGAGGTGGCCGCCAGCAGCCGGCCCATCGACCGCACAAGGTACGGCAAATGAACCAGCCGCTCCAACCGGCCCTGGCTCTGCCCCGATCCCACCCCCAGGATCGTCGGCAGAGGAGTCCCCACTGGGCTCTTTTAAAAATGGTGCTGGGTCGGGAAATGACAGCGGAAGGGGTTCCCCCTCCGCCCCAGGAACTGGGGAACAAGGAGAGACCCGGCCATAGGAAATCCCCAGGCTCCCCAAGTGCACCAGCTCCAAAGTAAGGGGCGAGGGTGGGTGTTCCTCCCCCTCCCCGCTGCCACCCCCCGGCCCAGCATCTAGAGTGTCATTAAATTTCTTAATAGTTTGTATTTCTGCCGGGTCGAGCGACTCCCGGGGGAAGTTGGGTATTGGTTGGGCGGGCTCAGGTTCGGCCTTTTCGGCCCCGCCCGCCTCAGTCCCCGGGACGCCCGGCCCGGCGGCAATGCATTCCTCCGCGGTCCCCACGCCCCCCACGACAGGCAGATCTTCCACGCCATCCCCGGGAGGCAGAGGCTGGGCAGCCTCAACTGTCTCACCCTCCCCGGGGACAGACTCCTCCCGCCTACGGCGCTGCTTGGGGGCGCTGGTGGGGGACGCAGGACACGCGGTGGGCACCGACTCCTCCGCGGAGGGATGTTGTTCCCCCTCCGCCTCAACGGAGCGGCGCCTCCTTTTGTTGCTGGAGGTGCGCTGAGGCAGGGAGACCTCCATGTCTGCCGAGGCCTCCCACTCCGCCCCCCCTTTTTCTTTTCTTGCCCGCGCCCGGGCCCCTCTGCGGTGTTGTTCAAGGGCTCGGGCACGGGCTCGGGGCACCCCGCGCTCGCCGGTGACTGGGTTGGGCCGAGCGCGGTAAACAAATTGTCTGCCGCACCGAGGGGACCCGCCTCTGGATGTTTTGCCTTGACCCGCGCCTTCCTTCCGTTCGGACGCTCTCCCTCCCCCCCGCCGGAGGCCACGATAACAAAGGCCTCCGACGATGCCCGCGCACCTATGGCTCCCGGCATGCGGACGCAACTAGGGGGAGGGGTGGCGGCGGTGCCAGCCTTGGCCGCCTTCGGTGGTTTGGCGGCCTTGGAGGCGGGGCAGTTCTTGCGAATGTGCCCCACCTCTCTGCAGGCATGGCACCGCACGCCATCCGACGTCCAGAAGACGCGGTAGGCAGTCCCCTCGTGCACCACATTAAAGTTCCCCTCCGTCGTCTCCTCCCGCGCCAGCCGGACAAAGAGCTGGCGGCGGAAGGAGAACACGTGGCGCAGGCTGCTCTCCCTGAGGCCGAGCGGTATGGGGTTGATCCCCGACCTTACCTCCCCCAGTTGGTGTAGGTGAGGGAGGAGGAGCTCAGCGGGAACAAAGGGCGGGCGTTCGATATGATGACCCTCTGCGCGGTGGCCTCGAGAGGGTCCACCGGCAGGAACGTCCCGCCCACCGTGAGCCCCTTTTCGAGGGCCAGGGACACCGCCCGCTCCGACCCCAGGAAGAACACGGCCTTCCCAGACATCTTGGAGGCCGCGACAATGGCCGAGGGGCCGACTACCCCAGCCATCGCCCGCACGCACTCCTCGATGCTCATTGTGGGGTGAGTGTAGCTCTTGACCCCGTGTTTCCTGGTTATAAGTCTGAAAGGTGGCAGGGCAGCGGGTGGCGCAGGAGGTGCCGTGGAAGCGGTTGCCACCTGCGCATACGTCTTCGCTGGCCCTGCCACCGGCGTGGATGGGGTCGCCATCATGGGGTCCCTTTAAGGGCTACACCCACCCCAAAGTCACAGGCCTTAATGGTCTTGATTGGCCTCGTTTGATTTGACTGAGCAGAGGAGCTCTTAATGAGGCACCTCTCCCCTAGTTGGCAATTGGGGAGGGGCCTTGCTCCCTCTGCTCAGTTGTCTTAATTGTTTCTTTTTTTTAAATTGATTTGGGAGGAAAAGGGCTCTCAGAGAGAGAGGGGAGAAACAGAGAGTAACGGAGAAAGAGAGAGGGGGGTGGGAAGTGGGAGGGGGAACTGCGAGGGCAGGTCTCCCCTCGCAGCTGTGGGTGGGTGCACTCCCCAGATGGCAAAACACACAAGCACAGTCTTTGGGTTGGTCTTCAGGTGGGGGGAGAAGATGTCTTCACCTGGGGTTGCTAGAGCCACCAGGCACACACTCCTAACGATGTTAATTGGGTAAATGAGAAAAATCTTCAGCCTGGTAGCTCCAGCTATCCCAGGCTAGGCAAATGTGGGGGGTGGGGGGGGGTTCCAATTGTGGGGGGGGGCCTAGTTGTAAGCACGGCCCCCACGCACACTTCCACACACACACACACACCCCGCGATGTTCCGGCCCTCAGTGGTCTTCTTTCCTCCCCCCACCGATATAACAAAGTCTTTTGGGAAATGCATCCACACCCACCTGTATAAATGTAGAGTCTCCCTCCTTCCACACTGGATGTTGTTGTGGTTTTCCCTCCTCTCTCCAACTCCTTGCAGAAATGATAAAGTTGTTAAAAAGTTTTCTGTTCGCCTCCTCTCCCTCTGGGTGAAAGTTGGTGGTGAAGCCCCTTCCTTCCTTCTCTTCCTGGGCTGGTCTCAGGGCTCTCCAGGCAGGAGCACAGGTTGATAGCTGCTCCTCTCTCTGCAGCTCAGCTCCTACTGTGCAGGACACGCCTCCACTGCTCCACAATTGGTCCTTGTGCATGAAACTCTTTTGAGTTTACCTGAAAATAACCATAAACATTAAAACCATGCCAACCGCCTGGGTGACACATCCTTGTGCATGAAACTCTTCTTGGAGTTCACCTGCAAAACATAAAACATTAAACGGTGCCATCCGACCTGGGTGACACTCCAGACATTTACAAGGCCCTTTTTTTTTCCCCTTTTTTTTTTCTGTTTTTCTTTTTTTGGTTTTTTTTTGGGCACTAAAATCACAATTTTCCCCAGTGCCCCCTATAAAAGGGAAGGGGGACACTAAAAGCACCGGCAATTAAAACAAATTAAACTTAAAAACGTAAAATCAAATTAAAATTTGGTTGCCGGGCGTGATGATGCACTCCAGTCCCTCCGGTGCCCACCTCTCGCGGAAGGCCGCGAGCGTACCGGTGGACACCGCGTGCTCCATCTCCAAGGACACCCTGGACCGGATGTAAGAGCGGAAGAGAGGCAGGCAGTCAGGTTGAACGACCCCCTCGACCGCCCGCTGCCTGGACCGGCTGATGGCACCCTTGGCCGTGCCCAGGAGCAGTCCTACGAGGAGGCCTTCGGACCTACCTGCTCCCCTCCGCACAGGGTGCCCAAAGATCAGGAGAGTGGGACTGAAGTGCAGCCAGAATTTCAGGAGCAGCCCCTTCAAATAATGGAACAGGGGCTGCAACCTCGTGCACTCGATAAAAAGATGGAACACGGACTCCTCCAGACCGCAGAAATTGCAGGCGGCCTGGGAGTCCGTGAACCGGCTTAAAACTTTGTTGCACGGCACTGCTCCGTGCACCACCCTCCAGGCCAAGTGCCCTCCATCGGGGACCCCCGCCTCCTCCGGACGGCAAGATGGTACGCCATGGCGTGTCCGGACGGCCGGCGAGGATGGCAAAGTTGAGGGTGTGCAGGAGCAGCCCGTACAGGAAACCCCTCCGCGCGGAACTGAAAGGCACGGAGGGGATTTCCCCGAGGCGGCTCAAGTTGTGAGGTGCCGGCCCCCGAGGGAGGTTCCGGGGTTTGGCGCCGATGAGGAATTCCGTCCGGACGGGGGTCAGTTCGGACGGGATCTCCTCACGTGCTTGACCCTTCTCGATGCACCTAACGGAGTCAGGGCCCAGAGCTGTTTATAGCGACTCGATGGCATCGGCCGCGTGGCGGACGTTGGCAGAGTTTAGGCGCCGCGCCAGCGTGTCTGGCGCCATCCAGCCCGCTCCTCCGCCATCGAGCAGGTCCCTGACCCTGGTCACCTCACCAGCCACAGCCCTCTCTTCCGACCGCCACATAAAACCTCGGCCGTGGAGGTACGGATTCCCGAGCAGCGGTTCCTGCAGGACGGCCGCCACTCCAGCCGGCGTAGAGCTGCGCTTGGTGGAGACTTTGTTCCAGACCCTGATGAGTTCCCTGTAAAAGGCAGGCAGCTCCCGGAGGGCGGTCCTGGCACGCCCCAAGTTCACAAACAGGAGCTGCGTGTCATAATTGAGGTCGCGCTGCTGGCGGAAGAAATACCTCGCCAGAGCGCACCACCTAGGAGGGGGCTCGACGTAAAGATATCTCTGCAGGGTCTGAAGACGGAAAGTCGCGAGCTGAGCGCTGACGCACACCAACGACTGACCGCCCTCCTCAAGCGGGAGACTCAAGACCGCGGCAGAGACCCAGTGCTTCCTGTTGTTCCAGAAGAAGTCCACCAGCTTCTTCTGTATCTTGGCGACAAACGAAGGGGGAGGGGTCAAAGTGACCAGCCTGTACCACAGCATTGCGGCCACCAGCTGGTTTATGACTAGCGCTCGACCCCTGTAGGACAGCACTCGGAGCAGTCCTGTCCAGCGCCCTAGGCGAGCGGCGACCTTGGCCTCCAGCTCCTGCCAGTTCGCCGGCCAGGCTCCCTCGTCGGGGCTAAGGTAGACTCCCAGATAGAGGAGATGGGTCGTGCTCCAGGCAAAAGGCCTGAGCTCCTCCGGCAGGGAGTCCACCCGCCACTGACCCACCAGGAGTCCGGGACATTTCTCCCAGTTGATCCTGGCGGAGGACGCGGCCGAGTAAATCTCCTGGCACTCACGCATCCTCCGCAGGTCAGCGGGATTCTCTACCGCGAGGAGCACGTCATCGGCGTAAGCCGAGAGGACGACCTCCGCGCCCGGCCCTTGCAGAGCCAGTCCCGTCAACCTCGTCCGCAAGAGGCGCAGGAAAGGCTCCACGCAAACGGCGTATAACTGGCCGGACATGGGGCATCCCTGGCGCACCCCTCTCCTAAAGCGAAGGGGCGCCGTCAAGGACCCATTAACCTTAATCAGACACTCTGCGGCGGCGTACAAAAGTCGGATCCGGGCGACGAAATGCGTCCCGAACCCGAAAGCGTACAGAGTTCCGAGCAGATAGTCGTGATCCACCCTGTCGAACGCCTTCTCTTGGTCGAGGGATAGGAAGGCGACCGACTGACCAGCCTCCTGGGAACAATGGATGAGGTCCCGGACCAGATGGATGTTATCGTGGATTGTCCGGCCCGGGACCGTGTAGGACTGGTCGGGGTGGATCATGTGGTCCAGCACGGCACCAAGGCGAGCAGACATCCCCCTGGCGAAGATTTTGTAGTCCGTGCTGAGGAGGGAGACCGGGCGCCAGTTCTTAAGGAGGCGGAGATCGCCCTTCTTAGGCAGCAGGACGATGACTGCCCTGCGCCAAGAGAGGGGCATCTCCCCGGTCGCCAGACTTTCCCCCAGGACCCGCGCGTAGTCGCTCCCCAGGACGTCCCAGAACACCCTGTGGAACTCCACGGTCAGCCCGTCCAGCCCCGGGGATTTTCCCCTCGAGAGCCGGGCGAGGGCACCGGTCAGCTCCGCCAGGCTTAGCGGAGCTTCCAGATTTTCGGCGCCTTCCAGGCTTACCTTCGGCAGGTCCTCCCACAAAACTCTACGCGCTTCCTCGCTGGACGGACCGGAGAGAACAGAGCCCCGTAATATTCACGGGCCCTGTTGTTGACGCCCTCCGGATCCGAGACGAGAGAGCCGTCGTCGGCCAGCAGCGTCAAGAGCTGCTTACGGACACTCTGCCTTTTTTCCAGCGAGTAGAAGAAGGGGGAGCCGCGGTCCAGATCCCGCAGGAACCGGATCCGCGACCTCACGAACGCGCCTCGGGACCCGACGAGCTGCAGGTCCTTCAGCGCGGCCTTCTTTGCTTCGTACACCGTCCGCAGGGCCGGGTCCTGGACGACTTGACCGAGACGGGCTTCCAGATCGAGCACCTCTTTTTCTAGGCGCCCGACTCTGACCGCCCGCCTCTTGGTCGACCCCCTCGCATACTCTTGACAGAAGACGCGGACGTGAGCCTTGCCCACATCCCACCATAACGTCAAGGAGGGGAAGCCCCCCTGCTTCCTTCTAGAGTCGGACCAGAATCGACGGAACGAGTCCTGGAACCGCACGTCCTCCAGCAGCCGGTTGTTAAAGTGCCAGTACGCGGACCCCGTCCTCGCGCGGAGCGAAGCGAGCTCCGCCCACACGAGGTGGTGGTCCGAACACGGCACCGGCCGCATGGAGGCCGCCGGGACGCAGGAAACGTACGCCCGAGACACGTAAAGGTGGTCGACTCTAGACCATCCTACTCCAGGCCTCACCCAAGTAAAGGCGCTGGAGTCGGGGTGGAGATTTCGCCAGGCGTCCACCAAGTCGAAGGACCCGACCAGGTCCCTCAACTTCTCCATCGCCGTCATGCACTGCGGGGCACCGGAGCGGTCCCTCGCCTCGAGGGTGCAGTTAAAATCCCCCCCGAGGACAATGCAGTCGCCGACGTCGACGGAGCCAAGAAGAGCGGACACCTCTTCAAAGAAGCGCGTTTGCTGCGGGCCGGGCTGAGGGGCGTACACGTTCACGAGATGGAGCGGCACGTCCCCCAGGCGAACCGTTACGTGCAGCAAGCGGCCTGGCACGGGCTCCTCGACCCCCAAGATCTCCGGCTGAAAATGCGGGCACAGCAAGATGGCCACCCCACTAGAAATGGCGGTGAGGTGGCTCATGCGGACCTCTCCTTGCCATTCCAGGAGCCACGTGGCTTCGTCTCCCGGAACGGTGTGGGTTTCTTGCAGGAAACACACCGCATATTTCCCCTCCCGCAGGAGCGAAAAATTGTCAAATCTACGGCGTGCCCCTCTGCCGCCGTTGATGTTGAGGCTGGCTATGGTTATCTTCATGGCAAAAGCATAGTGCAACCTCTACCTTAACCTATTGTGGGGGAGGGAGCGGAGTCTTTTGTTGAACTCCGCTCCCTCCGCAGCCCAGCGAGGAGTCCCTCGAGCTCGCGCAGCTCAAGGTGCTGCTCCTTTGTCAAGGGCCCGCCCGCGGCCAAGGTTTTGACGGCGGCGCGGACGGACCCCTTGATCAGCTCTGGCTCGGACCATTTTTCCAGGGCCAGTCGGGCTTGGTTGCAGCGACCCCGGCTCTGGGCCAAAAAGTCCCGGAGTTCCTTTGCAGGAATGAGGATGGTCTCGGCGGCGGCCGCGAGCAGATCCACCGCCTCGCTGGCGGTGGTCTCTAGGTCTTCACCCGCGTCCCCCACTGAGTCCCCGTCCTCCTCCGGGAGGTGGCCGCCAGCAGCCGGCCCATCGACCGCACAAGGTACGGCAAATGAACCGGCCGCTCCAACCGGCCCTGGCTCTGCCCCGATCCCACCCCCAGGATCGTCGGCAGAGGAGTCCCCACTGGGCTCTTTTAAAAATGGTGCTGGGTCAGGAAATGACAGCGGAAGGGGTTCCCCCTCCGCCCCAGGAACCGGGGAACAAGGAGAGACCCGGCCATAGGAAATCCCCAGGCTCTCCAAGTGCTCCAGCTCCACAGCAAGAGGCGAGGGTGGGTGTTCCTCCCCCTCCCCGCTGCCACCCCCGGGCCCAGCATCTACAGTTTCATTAAAATCACTCATTTGTGTTTCTGCCGGGTCGAGCGACTCCCGGGGGCAGTTGATTAATAGCTGGGCGGGCTCAGGTTCGGCCTTTTCGGCCCCGTCCGCCTCAGTCCCCGGGACGCCCGGCCCGGCGGCAATGCATTCTTCCGCTGGCCCCACGCCCCCCACGACAGGCAGATCTTCCACTCCATCCCCAGGAGGCAGCGGCTGGGCAGCCTCGACTGCCTCACCCTCCCCGGGGACAGACTCCACGCGCCTGCAGCGCAATTTGGGAGCGCTGGTGGGGAACGCGGGACACGCGGCGGGCACCGCCTCATCCGCGGAGGGACGTTGTTCCCCCTCAGCCTCATCGGAGCCGTGCCTCCTTTTGTTCCTGGGGGTGCGCGGAGGCAGGGAGACCCCCATGTCTGCCGAGGCCTCCCGCTCCGCCCCCCCCTTTTCCTTTTCTTGCCCGCGCCCGGGCCCCTCTGTGGTGTTGTTCAAGGGCTCGGGCACGGGCTCGGGGCACCCCGCGCTCGCCGGTGACTGGGTTGGGCCGAGCGCGTTAACCAATTGTCTGGCGCACCGAGGGGACCTGCCTCTAGATGTTTCTCCTTGTTCCGCGCCTTCTTTCCGCTTGGACGCTCTCCCTCCCCCCCGCCGGAGGCCCTGAAAACAAAGGCCTCCGACGATGCCCGCGCACCTATGGCTCCCGGCACGCGGACGCAACTAGGGGGAGGGGTGGCGGCGGCGCCAGCCTTGGCCGCCTTCGGTGGTTTGGCGGCCTTGGAGGCGGGGCAGTTCTTGCGAATGTGCCCCACCTCTCTGCAGGCATGGCACCGCACGCCGTCCGACGTCCAGAAGACGCGGTAGGCAGTCCCCTCGTGCAGCACATTAAAGTGTCCTTCCGTCATGTCCTCCCGCGCCAGCCGGACAAAGAGCTGCGCAGGCTGTTCTCCCTGAGGCCGAGCGGTATGGGGTTGATCCCCGACCTTACCTCCCCCAGTTGGTGTAGGTGAGGGAGGAGGAGCTCAGCGGAAACAAAGGGCGGGACGTTTGACACGATGACCCTCTGCGCGGTGGCCTCGAGAGGGTCCACCGGCAGGAACGTCCCGCCCACCGTGAGCCCCTTTTCGAGGGCCAGGGACACCGCCCGCTCCGACCCCAGGAAGAAAACAGCCTTCCCAGACATCTTGGAGGCCGCGACAATGGCCGAGGGGCCGACTACCCCAGCCATCGCCCGCACGCACTCCTCAATGCTCATTGTGGGGTGAGTGTAGCTCTTGACCCCGTGTTTCCTGGTGATAAGTTGAAAAGGTGGCAGGGCAGCGGGTGGCGCAGGAGGTGCCGTGGAAGCGGTTGCCACCTGCGCATACATCTTCGCTGGCCCTGCCACCGGCGTGGATGGGGTCGCCATCACGGGGTCCCTTTAAGGGCTACACCCACCCCAAAGTCACAGGCCTTAATGGTCTTTATTGGCCTCGTATATTTAACTGAGCAGAGGAGCCCTTAACGAGGCACCACTCCCCTAGTTGGCAATTGGGGAGGGGCCTTGCTCCCTCTGCTCAGTTGTCTCAATTGTTTTTTTTAAATTAGGAGAAAGGGGCCTCAGAGAGAGAGGGGAGAAACAGAGTAACAGAGAAAGAGAGAGGGGGGTGGGAAGGGGGGGGGGACTGCGAGGGCAGGTCTCCCCTCGCAGCTGTGGGTGGGCGCAATCCCAGATGGCAAAATACAAAGTCTTTGGGTTGGTCTTCAGGTGGGGTGAGAAGACGTCTTCACCTGGGGCAGCTAGAGCCACCAGGCACACACTCCTAACGATGTTAATAGGATAAAAGCGAAAGATCTTCAGCCTGGTAACTCCAGCTATCCCAGGCTAGGCAAATGTGGGGGGTGGGAGGGGTTCCAATTGTGGGGGGGGCCTAGTTGTAAGCACGGCCCCCACGCACACTTCCACACACACACACACCCCCCGCGATGTTCCGGCCCTCAGTGGTCTTCTTTCCTCCCCCCACCGATACAACAAAGTCTGTTTGGGAAATGCACCCACACCCACCTGTATAAATGTAGAGTCTCCCTCCTTCCACACTGGATGTTGTTGTGGTTTTTCCCCCTCTCTCCAACTCCCTGCAGAAATGGTAAAAAGTTGAAAATGTTTTTTGTTCTCCTCCTCTCCCTCTGGGTGAAAGTTGGTGGTGAAGCCCCTTCCTTCCTTCTCTTCCTGGGCTGGTCTCAGGGCTCTCCAGGCAGGAGCACAGGTTGATAGCTGCTCCTCTCTCTGCAGCTCAGCTCCTACTGTGCAGGACACGCCTTCACTGCTCCACAATTGGTCCTTGTGCATGAAACTCTTTTGAGTTTACCTGAAAATAACTATAAACATTAAAACCATGCCACCCGCCTGGGTGACAAATCCTTGTGCATGAAACTCTTTTGAGTTTACCTGCGAAAACATAAAACATTAAACGGTGCCATCCGACCTGGGTGACACTCCAGACATTTACAAGGCCCTTTTTTTTTTTTCCCCTTTTTTTGTTTTTTTTTGTGTTTTTCTTTTTTTGGTTTTTTTTTGGGCACTAAAATCACAATTTTCCCCAGTGCCCCCTATAAAAGGGAAGGGGGACACTAAAAGCACCGGCAATTAAAACAAATTAAACTTAAAAACGTAAAATCAAATTAAAATTTGGTTGCCGGGCGTGATGATGCACTCCAGTCCCTCCGGTGCCCACCTCTCGCGGAAGGCCGCGAGCGTACCGGTGGACACCGCGTGCTCCATCTCCAAGGACACCCTGGACCGGATGTAAGAGCGGAAGAGAGGCAGGCAGTCAGGTTGAACGACCCCCTCGACCGCCCGCTGCCTGGATCGGCTGATGGCACCCTTGGCCGTGCCCAGGAGCAGTCCTACGAGGAGGCCCTCGGAGCTACCCGCTCCCCTCCGCACAGGGTGCCCAAAGATCAGGAGAGTGGGACTGAAGTGCAGCCAGAATTTCAGGAGCAGCCCCTTCAAATAATGGAACAGGGGCTGCAACCTTGTGCACTCAATAAAAAGATGGAACACGGACTCCTCCAGACCGCAGAAATTGCAGGCGGCCTGGGAGTCCGTGAACCGGCTTAAAAATTTGTTGCACGGCACTGCTCCGTGCACCACCCTCCAGGCCAAGTCCCCGATGAATAGTGGGAGGACCCCTGCGTAGAGTGCCCTCCATCGGGGACCCCCGCCTCCTCCGGACGGCAAGATGGTACGCCATGGCGTGTCCGGACGGCCGGCGAGGATGGCAAAGTTGAGGGTGTGCAGGAGCAGCCCGTACAGGAAACCCCTCCGCGCGGAACTGAAAGGCACGGAGGGGATTTCCCCGAGGCGGCTCAAGTTGTGAGGCGCCGGCCCCCGAGGGAGGTTCCGGGGTTTGGCGCCGATGAGGAATTCCGTCCGGACGGGGGTCAGTTCGGACGGGATCTCCCCACGTGCTTGAGCCTCCTCGATGCACCTAACGGAGTCAGGGCCCAGAGCTGTTTTTAGCGACTCGATGGCATCGGCCGCGTGGCGGACGTTGGCAGAATTTAGGCGCCGCGCCAGCGTGTCTGGCGCCATCCAGCCCGCTCCTCCGCAATCGAGCAGGTCCCTGACCCTGGTCACCTCACCAGCCACAGCCCTCTCTTCCGACCGCCACATAAAACCTCGGCCGTGGAGGTACGGATTCCCGAGCAGCGGTTCCTGCAGGACGGCCGCCACTCCAGCCGGCGTAGAGCTGCGCTTGGTGGAGACTTTGTTCCAGACCCTGATGAGTTCCCTGTAAAAGACAGGCAGCTCCCGGAGGGCGGTCCTGGCACCCCCCAAGTTCACAAACAGGAGCTGCGTGTCATAATTGAGGTCGAGCTGCTGGCGGAAGAAATACGTCGCCAGAGCGCACCACCTAGGAGGGGGCTCGACGTAAAGATATCTCTGCAGGGTCTGAAGACGGAAAGTCGCGAGCTGGGCGCTGACGCACACCAACGACTGACCGCCCTCCTCAAGCGGGAGACTCAAGACCGCAGCAGAGACCCAGTGCTTCCTGTTGTTCCAGAAGAAGTCCACCAGTTTCTTCTGTATCTTGGCGACAAACGCAGGGGGAGGGGTCAAAGTGACCAGCCGGTACCACAACATTGCGGCCACCAGCTGGTTTATGACTAGCGCTCGACCCCTGTAGGACAGCACTCGGAGCAGTCCTGTCCAGCGCCCTAGGCGAGCGGCGACCTTGGCCTCCAGCTCCTGCCAGTTCGCCGGCCAGGCTCCCTCGTCGGGGCTAAGGTAGACTCCCAGATAGAGGAGATGGGTCGTGCTCCAGGCAAAAGGCCTGAGCTCCTCCGGCAGGGAGTCCACCCGCCACTGACCCACCAGGAGTCCAGAACATTTCTCCCAGTTGATCCTGGCGGAGGACGCGGCCGAGTAAATCTCCTGGCACTCACGCATCCTCCGCAGGTCAGCGGGATCCTCTACCGCGAGGAGCACGTCATCGGCGTAAGCCGAGAGGACGACCTCCACGCCCGGCCCTTGCAGAGCCAGTCCCGTCAACCTCGTCCGCAAGAGGTGCAGGAAAGGCTCCACGCAAACGGCGTATAACTGGCCGGACATGGGGCATCCCTGGCGCACCCCTCTCCTAAAGCGAAGGGGCGCCGTCAAGGACCCGTTAACCTTAATCAGACACTCCGCGGCGGCGTACAAAAGTCGGATCCGGGCGACGAAATGCGTCCCGAACCTGAAAGCGCGCAGAGTTCCGAGCAGATAGTCGTGATCCACCCTGTCGAACGCCTTCTCTTAGTCAAGGGATAGGAAGGCGACCGACAGACCAGCCTCCTGGGAACAATGGATGAGGTCCCGGACCAGATGGATGTTATTGTGGATTGTCCGGCCCGGGACCGTGTAGGACTGGTCGGGGTGGATCATGTGGTCCAGCACGGCACCAAGGCGAGCAGACATCGCCCTGGCGAAGATTTTGTAGTCCGTGCTGAGGAGGGAGACCGGGCGCCAGTTCTTAAGGAGGCGGAGATCGCCCTTCTTAGGCAGCAGGACGATGACTGCCCTGCGCCAAGAGAGGGGCATCTCCCCGGTCGCCAGACTTTCCCCCATGATCCGCACGTAGTCGCTCCCCAGGACGTCCCAGAACGCCCTGTGGAACTCCACGGTCAGCCCGTCCAGCCCCGGGGATTTTCCCCTCGAGAGCCGGGCGAGGGCACCGGTCAGCTCCGCCAGGCTTAGCGGAGCTTCCAGATTTTCGGCGCCCTCCGGGCTGATCTTCGGCAGGTCCTCCCACAAAACTCTACGCGCTTCCTCGCTGCACGGATCCGGAGAGAACAGAGCCCCGTAATATTCACGGGCCCTGTTGTTGACGCCCTCCGGATCCGAGACGAGAGAGCCGTCGTCGGCCAGCAGCGTCAAGAGCTGCTTACGGACACTCTGCCTTTTTTCCAGCGAGTAGAAGAAGGGGGAGCCGCGGTCCAGATCCCACAGGAACCGGATCCGCGACCTCACGAACGCGCCTCGGGACCCGACGAGCTGCAGGTCCTTCAGCGCGGCCTTCTTCGCTTCGTACACCGTCCGCAGGGCCGGGTCCTGGACGACTTGACCGAGACGGGCTTCCAGGTCGAGCACCTCTTTTTCTAGGCGCCCGACTCTGGCCGCCCGCCTCTTGGTCGACCCCCTCGCGTACTCTTGACAGAAGACGCGGACGTGAGCCTTGCCCACGTCCCACCATAGCCTCAAGGAGGGGAAGCCCCCCTGCTTCCTTCTCCAGTCGGACCAGAATCGACGGAACGAGTCCTGGAACCGCACGTCCTCCAGCAGCCAGTACGCGGACCCCGTCCTCGCGCGGAGCGAAGCGAGCTCCGCCCACACCAGGTGGTGGTCCGAACACGGCACCGGCCGCATGGAGGCCGCCGGGACGCAGGAAACGTACGCCCGAGACACGTAAAGGCGGTCGACTCTAGACCATCCTACTCCAGGCCTCACCCAAGTAAAGGCGCTGGAGTCGGGGTGGAGATTTCGCCAGGCGTCCACCAAGTCGAAGGACCCGACCAGGTCCCTCAACTTCTCCATCGCCGTCATGCACTGCGGGGCACCGGAGCGGTCCCTCGCCTCGAGGGTGCAGTTAAAATCCCCCCCGAGGACAATGCAGTCGCCGACGTCGACGGAGCCAAGAAGAGCGGACACCTCTTCAAAGAAGCGCGTTTGCTGCGGGCCGGGCTGAGGGGCGTACACGTTCACGAGATGGAGCGGCACGTCCCCCAGGCGAACCGTTACGTGCAGCAAGCGGCCTGGCACGGGCTCCTCGACCCCCAAGATCTCCGGCTGAAAATGCGGGCCCAGCAAGATGGCCACCCCACTAGAAATGGCGGTGAGGTGGCTCATGCGGACCTCTCCTTGCCATTCCAGGAGCCACGTGGCTTCGTCTCCCGGAACGGTGTGGGTTTCTTGCAGGAAACACACCGCATATTTCCCCTCCCGCAGGAGCGAAAAATTGTCAAATCTACGGCGTGCCCCTCTGCCACCGTTGATGTTGAGGCTGGCTATGGTTATCTTCATGGCAAAAGCATAGTGCAACCTCTACCTTAACCTATTGTGGGGGAGGGAGCGGAGTCTTTTGTTGAACTCCGCTCCCTCCGCAGCCCAGCGAGGAGTCCCTCGAGCTCGCGCAGCTCAAGGTGTTGCGCCTTTGTCAAGGGCCCGCCCGCGGCCAAGGTTTTGACGGCGGCGCGGACGGACCCCTTGATCAGCTCTGGCTCGGACCATTTTTCCAGGGCCAGTCGGGCTTGGTTGCAGCGACCCCGGCTCTGGGCCAAAAAGTCCCGGAGTTCCTTTGCAGGAATGAGGATGGTCTCGGCGGCGGCCGCGAGCAGATCCACCGCCTCGCTGGCGGTGGTCTCTAGGTCTTCACCCGCGTCCCCCACCGAGTCCCCGTCCTCCTCCGGGAGGTGGCCGCCAGCAGCCGGCCCATCGACCGCACAAGGTACGGCAAATGAACCGGCCGCTCCAACCGGCCCTGGCTCTGCCCCGATCCCACCCCCAGGATCGTCGGCAGAGGAGTCCCCACTGGGCTCTTTTAAAAATGGTGCTGGGTCGGGAAATGACAGCAGAAGGGGTTCCCCCTCCGCCCCAGGAACCGGGGAACAAGGAGAGACCCGGCCATAGGAAATCCCCAGGCTCTCCAAGTGCTCCAGCTCCACAGCAAGAGGCGAGGGTGGGTGTTCCTCCCCCTCCCCGCTGCTACCCCCCGGCCCAGCATCTACAGTTTCATTAAATCAATAAATTGTGTTTCTGCCGGGTCGAGCGACTCCCGGGGGAAGTTGGGTATTGGCTGGGCGGGCTCAGGTTCGGCCTTTTCGGCCCCGCCCGCCTCGGTCCCCGGGACGCCCGGCCCGGCGGCAATGCATTCTTCCGCTGGCCCCACGCCCCCCACGACAGGCAGATCTTCCACTCCATCCCCAGGAGGCAGCGGCTGGGCAGCCTCGACTGCCTCACCCTCCCAGGGGACAGACTCTTCGCGCCTGCAGCGCAATTTGGGAGCACTGGTGGGGGACGCGGGACACGCTGCGGGCACCGACTCCTCCGCGGAGGGATGTTGTTCCCCCTCCGCCTCATCGGAGCCGTGCCTCCTTTTGTTCCTGGGGGCGCGCGGAGTCAGGGAGACCCCCATGTCTGCCGAGGCCTCCCGCTCAGCCCCCCCCTTTTCCATTTCTTGCCCGCGCCCGGGCCCCTCTGTGGTGTTGTTCAAGGGCTCGGGCACGGGCTCGGGGCACCCCGTGCTCGCCGGTGACGGGGTTGGGCTGAGCGCGGTGGTCAAATTATCTGGCGCACTGAGGGGACCCGCCTCTTGATGTTTTGCCTTCTTCCGCGCCTTCTTTCCGGTCGGACGCTCTCCCTCCCCCCCGCCGGAGGCCCTGAAAACAAAGGCCTCCGACGATGCCCGCGCACCTACGGCTCCCGGCACGCGGACGCAACTAGGGGGAGGGGTGGCGGAGGCGCCAGCCTTGGCCGCCTTCGGTGGTTTGGCGGCCTTGGAGGCGGGGCAGTTCTTACGAACATGCCCCACCTCCCTGCAGGCATGGCACCGCATGCCGTCCGACGTCCAAAAGACGCGGTAGGCAGTCCCCTCGTGCACCACATTAAAGTTCCCCTCCGTCGTGTCCTCCCGCGCCAGCCGGACAAAGAGCTGGCGGCGGAAGGAGAACACGTGGCGCAGGCTGCTCTCCCTGAGGCCGAGCGGTATGGGGTTGATCCCCGACCTTCCCTCCCCCAGTTGGTGTAGGTGAGGGAGGAGGAGCTCAGCGGGAACAAAGGGCGGGACGTTCGATATGATGACCCTCTGCGCGGTGGCCTCGAGAGGGTCCACCGGCAGGAATGTCCCGCCCACCGTGAGCCCCTTTTCGAGGGCCAGGGACACCGCCCGCTCCGACCCCAGGAAGAACACGGCCTTCCCAGACATCTTGGAGGCTGCGACAATGGCCGAGGGGCCGACTACCCCAGCCATCGCCCGCACGCACTCCTCAATGCTTATTGTGGGGTGAGTGTAGCTCTTGACCCCGTGTTTTTTAGTGATTAATCTGAAAGGTGGCAGGGCAGCGGGTAGCGCAGGAGGTGCCGTGGAAGCGGTTGCCACCTGCGCATACGTCCTCGCTGGCCCTGCCACCGGCGTGGATGGGGTCGCCATCACGGGGTCCCTTTAAGGGCTACACCCACCCCAAAGTCACAGGCCTTAATGGTCTTAATTGGCCTCGTTTGATTAGACTGAGCAGAGGAGCCCTTAATGAGGTACCTCTCCCCTAGTTGGCAATTGGGGAGGGGCCTTGCTCCCTCTGCTCAGTTGTCTCAATTGTTTGTTTTTTTTTTTTGTTTTTTTTTAATCGATTTTGGAGGAAAAGGGCTCTCAGAGAGAGAGGGGAGAAACAGAGAGTAACGGAGAAAGAGAGAGGGGGGTGGGAAGGGGGGGGGGAACTGCGAGGGCAGGTCTCCCCTCGCAGCTGTGGGTGGGTGCACTCACCAGATGGCAAAACACACAAGCACAGTCTTTGGGTTGGTCTTCAGGTGCGGGGAGAAGATGTCTTCACCTGGGGTAGCTAGAGCCACCAGGCACACACTCCTAACGATGTTCATTGGTGATTTAAAGAAACTTCAGCCTGGTAGCTCCAGCTATCCCAGGCTAGGCAAATGTGGGGGGGTGGGGGGGGTTCCAATTGTGGGGGGGGGCCTAGTTGTAAGCACGGCCCCCACGCACACTACCACACACACACACACCCCCCGCGATGTTCCGGCCCTCAGTGGTCTTCTTTCCTCCCCCCACCGATACAACAAAGTCTGTTTGGGAAATGCACCCACACCCACCTGTAGAAAGTGTAGAGTCTCCCTCCTTCCACACTGGATGTTGTTGGTTTTTCCCCCTCTCTCCAACTCCTTGCAGAAATGATAAAGTTGTTAAAAAGTTTTCTGTTCTCCTCCTCTCCCTCTGGGTGAAAGTTGGTGGTGAAGCCCCTTCCTTCCTTCTCTTCCTGGGCTGGTCTCAGGGCTCTCCAGGCAGGAGCACAGGTTGATAGCTGCTCCTCTCTCTGCAGCTCAGCTCCTACTGTGCAGGACACGCCTCCACTGCTCCACAATTGGTCCTTGTGCATGAAACTCTTTTGAGTTTACCTGAAAATAACCATAAACATTAAAACCATGCCACCCGCCTGGGTGACACATCCTTGTGCATGAATCCCAAAAAGTTAGTTTGCAGGTGCAGCAGGTAATCAGGAAGGCGAATGGAATGTTGGCCTTCATTGCGAGAGGGATGGAGTACAAAAGCAGGGAGGTCCTGCTGCAACTGTATAGGGTATTGGTGAGGCTGCACCTCGAGTACTGCATGCAGTTTTGGTCACCTTACTTAAGGAAGGATATACTAGACTTGGAGTGGGTACAGAGACGATTCACTTGGCTGATTCCGGAGATGAGGGGGTTACCTTATGATGATAGATTGAGTAGACTGGGTCTTTGCTCGTTGGAGTTCAGAAGGATGAGGGGTGATCTTATGGAAACATTTAAAATAATGAAAGAGAGGCAGAGAGGTTGTTTCCATTGGTCGGGGAGACTAGAACTAGGGGGCACAGCCTCAAAATATGGGCGAGCCAATTTAAAAGCGAGTTGGGAAGGAATTTCTTCTCCCAGAGGGTGTGAATCTGTGGAATTCTCTGCCCAAGGAAGCAGTTGAGGCTAGCTCATTGAATGTATTCAAATATCAGATAGATAGATTTTTAACCAATAAGGGAATTAAGGGTTATGGGGAGCGGGCGGGCAAGTGGAGCTGAGTCCACGGCTAGATCATCCATGATCTTTTTGAATGGCAGAGCAGGCTCGAGGAGCTAGATGGCCTATTCCTGTTCCTCATACTTATGTAAGATCATATGCTGATGGTCACACACCAGCTGCACATTAAGTGAGTGGAATGCCTTCTGGTTGATAAAGACTTCGGGATTGTGTTGTGATGCCCTCAGGCCAACGTGTGTACAGTTCCTGGGGAACCCTGCAATGTGGGCAAATCTGGCCTGCCACTCCATCTGCTTCTCCCTGGTCATCGGGAAGGAGATATTGTCCCAAAATCTCCAATACAGTGCTTCGGTGACCTGCCGGATGGAGCTTTGGGCAGAGAATTGTGAGATGTTGGATTTGTCTACATTCACAGACTGGAAAGACCCTGCAGCATAAAAGTTCAAAGCTATGGTGACCTAGGTCTCAACAGTCAGAGCGGTCCTGAGCCTTGTGTGCAGCTCGAGATCTTGGTGCAAGACATTGCAGAGCTCCCTCAGTACGTCCTTTCTGAGCCTTCGCAAGCTTTGCCCATCACTGAGCTCCAGGAAGGAGAATTGACACCGGTAGACCCTTTGACGGTAGGGCCTCCTTCCCCCAGCTTTGTGCTGGCCACGTCCCAAGGCAGCTGGGCTGATTGCCTTCTCCCTGTTCCTCCTTATGTTCTGGAATCTCTGCAGGCTGTTTCTAGCAAGGCTCCTGGCTCAGTATGTGGTGGTGGCGGAGGGTCAGCGTACCTGACCCTCCTCCTCACGCCATCTCCCTCCTGGCCACCCACTCTCCATAGAAGTCTGTGCACATCTACAGGCCCTTCTGAATGTTGGGTAGCCATGGCTGCTGCCTCCTTTGCCCGCTGCCTCTCTATGCGTTGCTGACGGCGTCACCTTCTCCTGCTTGCCACCCTGCATCTGACAAGGTGTACAAGGCGTTCCCCTGCCAATACTGAGCCCATTCTGTGTGAAGCAAGCGCCTGTGGAGCACAGAATGAGGCCTACAGGCCTCCACTAATCAGTGAGAGCTAAAGTGCTCTAAACTCTCCCAAAAGAAATGAACACGCCTCAGCAGGTTAACCAAATGCACAAAAGGAACAGAAAAGGTTTTCACCTAAAATTCCCCCCATCGCGGGAATCCTCCCTTCTCCTCCAACGGCGTCGAGTAGCACGGCAAAGTGTATTGACCCAAAAAACTAGTGGGGACACTGTCCAACAAAAACCTCACTTTTTATAGGTGAATATGAGTGCCATGGCCGTTTAGCAGCGGCACGCACCCTGATAACGTCACTAAGGCCGCTAGCCCCATTCTGCGGCAGAAGTCGGCACTGCCGAAAAAAACTTCACGCTGAATATGCGTCGTGGAATTCAATCAACCGGAATGCGGCGGTCACTTGATTTTGCCAAAAGACCGCCAAAAACCCATGGTAATGGTCCTTTCCAGGACCCTGACTTTTGGTCCCATGATTTCTTACATTAGTACAAAGCCACACTCAACCTAATCTTGCTGTGCATCTCATCACATCCCCATCACTCTGCCTTCCCTACCCTATTCCTGCACATCCTTACTCACACCAACCTACCTTGCACCTCAACCCATCCCTCTCTATGTGCATTTTCAGATCCTCATCTCACTAGCCACCCCTCACACTCATCCTCAGCCTAGTCCAATCATATCAACTAATAATACACAAGGGTAGGCACTAGCCGCGCAAAATTTGTTTGATTAGCGCTACCCGATAGCACCCCGGAGTGGCGGTAATGCGCCGCTCATGCCTTAGCGCCTGGGTTCGGCGATTTTAGCACCTGCTGCAAAATTCGGTTGATGTTTAGTAGCGGCAGGCAGATCATGACATGAATATGCTTGCAACACCTTGTTAGTGCCCCGGACGCGAACTTCGGTTTGTGCGCCTCACTTACTGGCTGGCGCTGAACTTAGCACAGAAAGCAGGTGTTCATACCTGAGTGGGCTGATGCCAAGCCGGTATTTAAATGGGTGAACAAGCGGGTCACAGAGGCCACAGTGAGTACTATGTATTCTCCTAGCAGAGTGCATAGGTCTTGGCTTGCTGCGGCTGGTGATTGGTTACACTTACCAGTAACATAGCGGTTTTAACCCCTGCATTTTGATGGGGACAGCGCTGGAATACCACGTTTGCCTGCGGCGATTAATTGGTAAACGCCGGCTGCAGATACGGCATAAGGCCAATGTGGAGCCAGGTATGAGGAGATGCCGCAGAGTTCGGGACAGGAGGCCTTATCCCCCCAGGGTCTATCGGGAGCATTTCACCTACATCAATATGTCAGAGGAGCAGTACCTAAGAAAGCTGCGGTTCCACAAGAAGGTTGTCACAGAGCTCTGCCCCCTCCTGCACACAGCCCTAGAGGCTTACCACGGGACCAGGACTTCGCTGTCAGTGGCAGTGAAAGTCACAGTAGCTCTGAGCTTCTACACTACCAGCTCCTTTAAGGCTTAATGAGGGTATATCTGCAACATCTTTTTGCTGTAAATTGCTGTTTTCTGTAAATTGCTGCTTTTGGCAGGTCACAGACACTCTATACAGCAGGCAAATGGACCGCATCAACTTTAGTAGTGAGGTTGGGGACAGCATCAAACAAGAAATTAGGGATGCATGCAATAAAGGTACAGCAATTATCACGGACAACTTTAATCTACATATTGATTGGGCTAACCAAACTGGTAGCAATGCGGTGGAGGAGGATTTCCTGGAATGTATTAGGGATGGTTTCCCAGACCAGTATGTCGAGGAACCAACTAGAGGGCTGGCCATCCTAGACTGGGTGATGTTAATGAGAAAGGACTAATTAACAATCTTATTGTGTGAGGCCCCTTGGGGAAGAGTGACCATAATATGGTAGAATTCTTTATTAAGATGGAGAATGACACAGTTAATTCAGAGACTAGGGTCCAGAACTTAAGGAAAGGTAACTTCGATGGTATGAGATGTGAATTGGCTAGAATAGACTGGCGAGTGATACTTAAAGGGTTGACGGTGGATCGGCAATGGCAAAAGATCACATGGATGAACTTCAACAATTGTACATTCCTGTCTGGAGTAAAAATAAAATGGGGAAGGTGGCTCAACCATTGCTAACAAGGAAAATTAAGGATAGTGTTAAATCCAAGGAAGAGGCTTATAAATCGGCCAGAAAAAGCAGCAATCCTGAGGACTGGGAGAATTTTGTAATACAGCAGAGGAGGACAAAGGGTTTAATTAGGAGGGGTAGAATAGAGTACGAGAAGAAGCTTGCTGGCAACATAAAAACTGACTGCCAAAGCTTCAATAGATATGTGAAGAGAAAAAGATTAGTGAAAACAAACCTAGGTCCCTTGCTGATTCAGGTGAATTTATAATGGGAACAAAGAAATGGCGGACCAGTTAAACCAATACTTTGGTTCTGTTTTCACGAAGGAAGATACAAATAACCTTCTGGAAATATTAGGGGACCGAGGGTCTAGTGAGAAGGAGGAACTGAAGGAAATCCTTAATAATGGGGAAATTGTATTAGGAAAATTGATGGGATTGAAGGCTGATAAATCCCCGGGGCCCAATAGTCTGCATCCCAGAGTACTTAAGGAAGTAGCCCTAGAAATAGTGGATACATTGGTGATCATTTTCCAACAGTCTATCGATTCTGGATCAGTTCCTATGGACTGGAAGGTAGCTAATGTAACATCACTTTTTAAGAAAGGAGGGAGAGAGAAAATGGGTAATTATGGACCGGGTAGCCTGACATCAGTAGTGGGGATAATGTTGGAATCAATTATTAAAGATGAAATAGCAGCACATTTGGAAAGCAGTGATGGGATCGGTCCAAGTCAGAATGGATTTATGAAAGGGAAATCCTGCTTGACAAATCTTCTAGAATTTTTTGAGGATTTAACTGGTAAAGTGGACAAGGGAGAACCAGTGGATGTAGTGTATTTGGACTTTCAAAAGGCTTTTGACAAGGTCCCACACAAGAGATTGCTGTGCAAAATAAAGCACATGGTATTGGGGGTAATGTATTGACGTGGATAGAGAACTGGTTGGCAGACAGGAAGCAGAGAGTCGGGATAAACGGGTCCTTTTCAGAATGGCAGGCAGTGACTAGTGGGGTGCCGCAGGGCTCAGTGCTGGGACCCCAGCTATTTACAATATACATTATTGATTTAGATGAGGGAATTGAGTGTGATATCTCCAAGTTTGCAGATAACACTAAGCTGGGAGGCGGTGTGAGCTGTGAGGAGGACGGTAAAAGGCTGCAGGGTGACTTGGACAGGTTAGGTGAGTGGGCAAATGCATGGCATATGCAGTAAAATGTGGATAAATGTGAGGTTATCCACTTTGGTGGCAAAAACATGAAGGCAGAATATTATCTGAATGGCGGCAGATTAGGAAAAGGGGAGGTGCAACGAGACCTGGGTGGCATGGTACATCAGTCATTGAAAGTTGGCATGCAGGTATAGCAGGTGGTGAAGAAGGCAAATGGTATGTTGGCCTTCATAGCTAGGAGATTTGAGTATAGGAGCAGGGAGGTCTTATTGCAGTTGTACAGGGCCTTAGTGAGGCCTCACCTGGAATATTATGTTCAGTTTTGGTCTCCTAATCTGAGGAAGGATGTTCTTGCTATTGAGGGAGTGCAGCGAAGGTTCACCGGACTGATTCCCAGGATGGCAGGACTGACATATGAGGAGAGGCTGGAACGACTGGGCCTGTATTCACTGGAGTTTAGAAGGATGAGAGGGGATCTCATAGCAACATATAAAATTCTGACGGGACTGGACAGGTTAGATACAGGAAGAATGTTCCCGATATTGGGGAAGTCCAGAACCAGGGGACATAGTCTAAGGATAAGGGGTAAGCCATTTAGGACTGAGTTAAGGAGAAATTTCTTCACTCAGAGAGTTGTTAACCTGTGGAATTCCCTACCGCAGAAAGTTGTTGATGCCAGTTCATTGGATATATTCAAGAGGGAGTTAGATATGGCCCTTACAGCTGAAGGGATCAAGGGGTATGGAAAGAAAGCAGGAAAGGGGTACTAAGGTGAATGATCAGCCCTGATCTTATTGAATGGTGGGGCAGGCTCGAAGAGTCGAATGGCCTACTCCTGCACCTATTTTCTATGTTTCTATGTTTCTATCAACTTTAGCATGTCGAGGGAAAAGCAGGAGAAGTGCTCATGTGGCTTCGCCAGGATAGCGGGCTTCGCCATGGTTCAGAGAGCCATTGATTGTACTCATGTGGCATTGCTGGTACCTCACCAGAATGTGGAGGTGTTTCGCAGTCGCAAGGGCTACCACTCGCTCAATGTCCAGTTGGTGTGCAGCCACAGGCAGATCATCCTCGCTGTGAATGCCTGCTATCCTGGCAGCAGCCACGATTCTTTCATCCTGCGGGAGAGCACTGTGCCACGACTGTTCCAGCCATCATATGCATGTCGCGACTGGCTGCTCGGTAACAAAGGCTATGCTCTAGCCACCTGGCTGATGACACCCCTTACCAACCCCATCACCCCTGCTGAGCAGCACTACAATGAATGCCATGCCGCCACCAGGAACATCATTGAACAGACTATTGGGGTGCTGAAGCAGCGGTTCCTTGCTTTGACCACTCTGGAGGGACCCTTCAGTACTCCCCTGATCGAATCGCCATATTTACCATTGTCTGCTGCATGCTGCACAACCTGACCATCATGATGGCCCAGGCATTGCCACAGGGGATGGCAGCTCAGGAGGAGGAAGATGATGAGTACTATCAGGAGGCAGCATGGCAAGGCAGACCAGGAGGACGAACAGCAGCCACGGAGGAGGAAACATGAGATTGTTGCCGCTGCAAGGGCTGTGCGTCATCGCCTCATCATGCAACGATTTCGATGAATGATGCAACAAGTGGTGAGTGCCCATCATAGTCACAGCTCTATGTGCTGAACTCATCACGCAGCACCTTGCAAATCGCAAAGTGTGTATATCAGAGTGCAATAATCCAAAGGTTAAATTATTAATTTATTGATTTCAACAAGAATGTGCCCTCAACACAGAACCATCATCAGCAACTAATTATAAATGAATCAACACCTCTGGAAACATGATAACCCACAAGCAAGTGAAACAATATATATACAAACAACCCTCCCATCTGCAAAAAAACCGCAACGGCCATGAACAATATTTCTCTAAAAAACCTTCCACACACAATTAACATGAAACACTAAACTATATATATGCGGTAATAGTCCAAAAAAATGTGGAGATATGGCCAAGTTGCAAAAAATCCTTATTGGGACTTACTCCCATATTTCCCACCCCTTCCCTTTCCCACCCTTCCACGTCTACTGCTCCTCCTTAATGTGGACACAGTGCCTGCAGCAAGGCTGCTTGAAGGCTGCTCCGCCTGTGATGCAGAGACTTCAGATGACCTAGCAGGATGCCCCCGATCAGCTCTGGGCTTGGCAGGCTTGGCTGCGGACTGCACCACCTCCGTCTGGATGCCAGCAGTCTTGGTTGGATAGGGGGCGAAATGGCAGTTGTTGGAGGCGGAATTACGTCATCCTAAGAGAGGACAGCGCCTTCCATTTCCACTAACACGCTGGCACTCCCCTGGGGCAGAGCCTCAGCATCCGGAGCAATCTGGGGGAGCTCAAATCGCTGGACTGCTTCGGCATCGTGAGTACCCCTTGGACTGCTGGGGACCCAGAGACGACGGCAGTGGTCAGTGCTTGCGTGGCATGAATCTGATTCTGCATCAGAGCAGATTGAGTCTGCAAGAGAGCAAACTGAATATTGATGCTACCAAACACTGATGCCATGACAGCATGAAGGCCTTGCGTAGCTTCGGCCTGTGTTTCAATAACTGCTGCCACGTCAGCCATGGCACGCAGCATGATGTCATGGTCCCCACAGTCGCTCATTGATTCCATCATCCATTGGTAAGTGCATCACCCGGAGCATCACCCACCTGAGACCCCATGAGCATGTCCTCCTTCACCGAGGTGATGTCCCCACTGTTTTAGGCCGCTGGCTCCTCTGAAACTGGCAGAGAACTGTCCTCCCCTTTGTCCTTGTCTTCCCCATCACTGGAAATGGAGGACTCACGGACAGGCTCCTGGGCCTCTGGCTGATTATTTGAAAGCACAAAGCCAGAGAAGATTGGCTATGTGCAGGGGAGGGGGCAGGAATGGAACAATGCATTTGGAGATGACAATTACATGTAAAGTAGGAAAAGATTGTGGTGTCAGGGCTAAGTGGTCTGATAGAAGAGGGAAAGGTCATGAACATAGCATCACTGTCCCCAGAGGGCTCGGCTTCACCCACTGCAACCGCACCCACATGTGCGCCCATGATGGCGAACATGCGG
The DNA here is from genome assembly GCF_044704955.1 of Pristiophorus japonicus. Taxonomy (NCBI): domain Eukaryota; kingdom Metazoa; phylum Chordata; class Chondrichthyes; family Pristiophoridae; genus Pristiophorus; species Pristiophorus japonicus. Next base: position 250,642,211 of record NC_091978.1, on the reverse strand, counting down.
TTCTTGACCTCGGTGAGAGTGTGGAGGTCAGGCTCTTCTCCTGTGGACTGTAAATGCTCCCAGCAGTTATGCGCTAGCTTTGCCTGCAATAACAAACAGAACGTCTGAGTTACTGTGCATCTATCCGTCTGTCAGATGTGCCTTGCATAGTTGATTAGTTTTATCGTATGGAAGTTGTCAGATGTCTCAATAGCTGCACACAGTTGGTGTGGCAATGCTGGGATTTGGGAGCTACCAGCTAACATTAAAGGTAATGCTAACGTCTTCCATAACACATATAAAGAGTGAAAAGATAGCAAGTCAAGGGGTGGGGCTGAGTACAGAACAAAAAGGAGACCTGCCTGCAGGCCCAGGGTATGGCTGAGGAATCAAAGCATAAATTTGCATCTGTGTTGACCAACGAAGAGCATGGGGTCTTAAACATACTGATTGAGGAGCTACTGCACACATTATACATTGTATGAGACAGTGAGGTTCGATGATGGCATGGTAAGGTATATGGAAAAGCTACTCACCCTGACGACCCGAGTGAGGTCCTTGAACTTTTTGCGACATTGCATGGCGGTTCTGTGCACCGTGTTCCTGGCCGAAACGTGCTGTGCCACCTTTCTCCATAGCCGCCTAAAGGCATTTGGCTGTGGCCTCGTGCCAGTGTCTGGGTGCAGGACATCCAATCGTCTCTCCAATGTGCCAAGTAGAACATCCAAGGCAGTGTCTGAAAAATGGTGGGCATGCTGGTGACCTCTCATGTCTGCCATCTTCTCTTAATAAGAGTGCGCAGGCTGCAGTGATAAGAATGAGGCTGTGCAGCCCCATTAACAACCGGATGGTGCCAGTATGTCTGTTGCGCAGCTCCTGAGGCTGAATAACACTCTGATCTTAGTGCCCCGCTTGCTGCATTTAGCGTTTTAAGAGTCGCGTGTAATACTTGATTTATCGGTCCATTTCAGTCTTGGGGTGATGCAACTGAATTGCACTGAATTAGATGGTGCTAATTATCACCAGGCTCTAAACTTACCGACAAGGTGGTCTTCGCGCTTCAAAATGGATGGTACCGAATTTCTCCCACTTGATGTTTTATGCAATGTTCATGTAAAGTTTCTGTTAATATGGTGTCAAACATTGAAAGCTTTATTTTTATCACTTTGCATTCTTGGACAGATTTGTGTGCACCTTTAGAAGTAGCTTAGTGAGTTGCAGTGAATGTTGAGACATAACAATAACCCCACAATGGTGATGAGTGCGAAAGGAATGGCTTGCACATTGTAGGGATGCTTTATGGTGTTGGTAAAGGTTGGTGCCAACCTGGCACATCATGTGGCAAGTGAAGTAAATGTAGCCATGGTGAGCCCATCGTTGGCCTCCCAGGCAGCAATATGGTTGAGTGCAGATGCCGTGTTCTGTGCGGCATCAGTTGATTGTGGAAAAGATTGGTGTTGTTGGTGCTGCTGATGTGCCTGGTGATGCTTGTGTTGTGGCTGGACATGGTGGGATTCTGAGGACCAAGGTGGAAGAGTTTCAAGGGCACCCATGATGATGGAATAGATGGCAGATGAAGTAGAGATGACCTAAGCGATCTGTCAATGGTGGGAGAGGCAATGAGGTCACACTGGATGGAGACTTGTGTAAAGAATTTCAGTATTTTGAATCTGTAGTGGAAATGCAATTTAGAGAAGCTAGTTAGTAAGGGAACATTTCTCAGTTAGCTAGGCACTTTGACTTTACATCTGAAGCTGTCAACTCATCAGTTGATTCGATAGCCACAGACTTCCCACCTCAGCTTCACAGACGAGGTCAAAGCACAGCGGGAAAGCAGTGGGCAACCTGTCAAATTCCAACAGCTGGGGGAAATCCATTGCTAAGTGGCTATAAATAAGCCACTAATGATTTTAATTGCCCCTTGCGCCGCTGTGTGTTGGGTCTGCTCAGCGCTGACAGACCTGACATTTGGTAAAAGCACGTGGTGGCGGGTTCACAGTGGGGTCCCGACCCACTGGGGAAAAAAAACACATTCCCACCCGACCCGTCACCAATCGCGCCCACTGACCCCATGCAAAATCCAGCCCTACCTTCTTGAAGCTTCCTCAAAGAGTTTTATTATGAAAGAGGCCAAGAAATTCATTGCGCAGCACCCGTTTTTTGGACAAGAAATGGGTGCTGAAGAGTCCAATATGGCATGTGTGTGCTCAGTCCTGCCGGAAATGTGCCGCACATCATATTGGTTAGGGTGCCTGTGGTCGTTCAAGGAGGCCTACCTAAAACAGGTTTAGCCCCATTGCTTAAGCAAATTGTGAGCCTAACGCCTATTTCCGGCCCCTTTGCCAAACGGGGTGTGACTGAGTGCAGCATGCATGTTGCAATCAATTTTGACGCATGCACAGCAGTCAAAGAAATGGTTCCTAAAAAATCACCAGAGACTGCTACCAAAAAGGTAATAAAAATGTTAAATGAATGTGGAGCCAGGATGAGCAGGAATGCTTCACTTTGGGTCCACATTAAAACTGCGGGATGCTGCTGGATTGTCCCCGTCTTGAATGTATCCCTCTACCCACCCCAAATTTACCTGTTGCCAATGGCCGATGTCTAGATGGCCGATCATGTCCCCTCTTGTGGTCAGTGAGGTCCCTCTGGAGCTGTGACTAGGGCCAGCATCACGCTGGTGATAATCAAATGAAGCTGATGGACCAATTTTGTGTGGTTCTGCAGCCGGCCTCATTAAGCATGAATTCCGGCCAATCAATTTCTAGGTCAGTTCTCTTGTGATAGAATTAAGTCCCTCTGTGTAACATTAGAAACATTTGATGAATTGTTCCAATGACATAAGTTTACCAACCAATGAAAGAACAAAAACCATATGGAGAATTGTGTGAATATAATGTATAAAGTAATTACCCCATCTGGCAATAAAAAGGGTGGAGTTTCCGCTTTTTGCGCAATTGTGCCCATTTTTTAAAATGTTTTATTTTCTCGAGTTTTTGCTCAAAATGTTTTGCATATCGCATAATACAAAATCTGCCATGAACCAACACAATCAGGCAGCATTGTAAAACGTAATTATTGTTTTTTTAAATTCTTAAAACATATTCCTTGCTGTATTCAAGAGTGGTTGCTTGGTGCATTTTGATTAATACATCTGAAAATGAGTTTATCACAAAATAATTTGCATTTTTAATCATGGTGTCAATCAAACACCTGTGAGTAACCCAATTTTAAATTACTGAAAATGACTTTCAAAAAATATACAGAACCATTTCCTAGTTACAGTGCTGTACAGTAGTCAGTTTCTTCGTTAATTAAAAAAAACATTCAAAAGCTTGTAAAACATCCCTATTAGTGTCCTTGCGCTCAAAAGAACCAGCTTAATCTTTAGAGTCTCCTCAAAGGCCCCCAAACAAGTGCAATTAGCGGAAACTCCCAACGGTGACTAATTCATTCTGGAGACGTGGCCAGATTTTTACCGCAATGTTTTTTTAAAGTAACGCAAAAGATCGCGGAAACTCAATTTGCACTGGATGGAATTTACTTTTAAAATTCTGTGATCTTTTGAGTCGGCTTTGCCAATTTTGGCTGCATTATGCCAAAAAAAAACAATAGAATATAGTGGCAACTCCAAGCCAAAGTGTATATCCCTCCGTTAGCATTAAAACACACACACATATGAATGTTGGAATCTATCGCTGAATGTTCAACAGCTGTCATGGAAATGAGATTTTGACTACGATTGTATTGATGTTTCTGATGTCTCTCTACTCATTGATATTATAAAGCACTAATCCTGGTTCGTCAGGAATGACATATGTATTTCTAAAATATATTTAAAATTCATTAGTCATCACATTCAATAAATTCATACAACCCTTATGGATTAATACCCAATGCAAAATGTCAACCAAAGAGATGCAAATGCCATCAATTTTGGCTGACGTGTGAATACATAACTTTGGCTCAGCTTTGGCTTTTGGAAAAGGAGAAACATGTTCCAGCACCGGAGACAGGGGACATTTTCCTTTGTGTTTGCCACAAACCACAATGTACAATTAATACTAGTGTCTGCAACTCAAGGAAAAACAACCCCATGGTACCCAAAATCATATCTTTGAAAACCAAATAATGCATAATATGTGGAATGCTCTGTTACCTTGATTTAATGAGAATTTCAGAAAGATAGCTATAGACTATTCTTCTAACTGATCAATTTATTAGACACCCTAAAGTTACACTTGTAATAATAACAAATATAGGGCAGGATTTTTGGTTGGAGGCTTTTTCAGGCGATAATGGCGGCGGAGCGGTAAATTTAGCACTGGAAAATGGTTTGCATCTGCAGCCACAAAATTCAGCAGCTGGACCCTGAGTGTGGAGCGGAGGGTTAAGGGAGGTGTTCCCTCTCTTAGGGTGTTAGACTGGCTGAGCAATCGAAAATCCATTGCTAAAGAGCCGGTTTTGGAGTGCCCTAAGAGAGGCTTCCCTGGGGAAACAAAAATCGCCACAAAAAACATTCTCAATATGTTGCTCACCCGCCATAAAGATAAATCGCAAAAATTAAACAAAAATAAAACAATCACACTTCCTTCATGTAGTCATTCCTTCCCTCACTGCCGCTGTTACAGCTCTGACCGCTTGGTTTTTCAGGCGGGTTAGCTATGGGGTGCTATTGGATCAGCACAGAACACATTTCGAGATTGGGACAATAACGGGGGCTGTACCAGCGGTGACTGAGCGCCGCCACAAAACTGACACCAACTTTCCCGACGGGGTGCTGGAAGCTGACTGCCTGGGCAGAAATCATTTGTAGACCCACTACTGCCTCTCCAGGGTGCTAATAGAAGCGCAAGCCCAACAAAAATCCAGCCCAAAATGCTATTTTAAAATCCGGCTGAAGGCATAGCCGCCCATCATGGGGCAAAGAGAAGGGGCTGTACTAAGAGCCAAAGGAGTGGAGACTTTGCTCGGAGGGGAGCATGGTTAGGCTGGAGGAGGTTACAGAGATAGGAAAGAGCGATGCCATCAGGGGTTTAAACATAAGGATAAGAATTTTAAATTTAGTATGGAATAGGATATGGGCAGTAGAGTTTTGAATGAGCTGATGTTTACAGAAGGTGGAGAATGGGAGGCCAACCAAGAGACCATTGAAACAGTTGAGTCTGGAGGTGGAAAAGACATGGATGGGGGTTTCAGTGGCAGATGGGTCGAAGCAGGGTGGAAGTAGGTGGTCTTTCTGATGGAAAGGATGAGGAATCAGATCAGCTTAAGGTTGAATGGGTTGCTGAGATTGTGAACAGACTGGTTTAGCCTGCGGCAATGATCAGGGATGTGAATGGAATCAGTGACGTGGGAATGGTGTGTGTAGCATGGACTGAAGATGATGGGTTAGGCCTTCTAAATTTTTTGCTGAAGGAAATCTCAGCTTATGCAACACTAAATGTTGGACAAGCAGTCTGACAACGCCGAGGCAGTGGAAGGGTGGGGAGAGGTGGTGGAGAGTTAGAGCTGGGTGTCATCAGCATATATGTGGAAGATGACCCCATGTCTGCGGATGATGTCACCAAGAGCCAGCATGTGCATTGTAATGTCTGTAAGCTTGTAATGTTTGTTGCTCCACACTGTGGATGTGGACGTATTGTGTACTGCAACTGCAGAGTTAATAATTAAACAGAACCAGTCAGATTCCGGAAGCTTTCGACAGAGCTGCCTGCCACGTTAGGAGCTGCGTGTGCTGTGCTCTGCTAATGTATCACATTTGGCAATGAGATGGGAGTTTTCGAATGATTTAAAGTTTAAATTGTGTTGGTGAAAGATTCAGCCAGCCAACAGAAAGACATTGGAAGTTTCTGTCTTTGGAAAAAAGCTACAAAATCCGAGGTAAAATACAGCACATGGTGTGAACAGCTAGAGATTAAAATGGCAGGTGTAATCGGACATTTGGGGGAATATAGACACGACCGGGAACATTTTAAAACGTATGTGGATCAGCTAGAAATGTATTTCACTCAAAATTACATAATCGAAGTTCCAGACAATGTAGTCCAGAACCGGAAATCTTAGTTTATGCAACACTAAATGTTGGACAAGCAGTCTGACAACGCCGAGGCAGTGGAGAGGTAGAGCTGTGTGTCATCAGCATATACATGGAAGCTGACCCCATGTCTGCGGATGATGTCATCAAGAGCCAGCATGTGTATGAAAGAGAGCAGGGGCAAAGGTAGGTCTTTGAAGGACTTTGGAAGTAATGGTGTAGGGGTGGGAAGAGAAGCCATTGCTGGAGATGCACTGGCTATGATTGGATGGGAAGAGTAGATCACAGTGACAATTTTTGTTAGGGCTATTTCACTGCAATGACATGGGCAAACATCTAATTGAAGAAATACAAACATGGAATTGTGTGAAAGCTAGGCATGGATTTGACACATGACAACATATTCAAGAATTTTGGAGAGGAAAATGAGGTTGATGATGGTACGGTAGCTTGCAAGGACATAGGAGTCGAGGGTGTTTTTTTTGAGAGGGTGGGTACTGATGGCAGTTTTTAAAGAGAGGGGCACAGTACTGAGGAGAGAAAACCGTTTAAACTGCCCGGGAAATGATATTGTAAAATTAGCCCTTACACATATGGAGGAAAGGTATGCTGTTGATACTTTCCATAAAATTGTCACCATACAGATGGAGTGGTGATGTTGCAACAGATGGAAAGAAATGTGTAGCTGCCTACAGGACAGACAGGAAGAAAAGGAAGGATCAGGAAGCTATTGTGAGACTGGAATTGTCCAATCGATTCTCAGTGCTGAATGTGGGCAAAACCGGAATTACAGGGGATGATACCCAGGAACAAAACAATGTTGTCAGGCTGTGAGCCGCCGCAGGAGGCCCAGCCAGGCTTCCGCCACACCACCCTTCGGCGACGGCAGCTGGGCCCCCTGTTGCAACTGGGAGGCTGGGTCTGGCTATTGGACCTCCACCACCCCGCCCCCCCCCCCCCAGCAGTGATTGGAACACTTCCAGCGGCTGCAGATGGGTCGCTCCTCCACGATGAAGTCTGGACCTCCTGCAATGACAGGCGACTTCCTCCTCAACAGAGACCGGGTTGGCTGGCCTCCCCCCTACTTCAGCGACGACTGGACCTCACCTTCTCCACCAATGAACTGGCCTCCTCTCCTCCTCCAGCATGTGGTAAGTAACATGGTTGTGACCCCCTGCCCACCCAATCTAAACCCCAGTGGGCCACTGACCCTCCATATGCCTGCCCCCAAGCAAGCCTTGGAACACCTACCATCAAGGGCGCTACCCAGCGTCGAGCCTGTGGCCAACATCTCACCGTAGGCATCTAGGCCCATACAGTAGTGCCTGGTCTCCGGACGTCTTGGACCCCCTTGCCACTGGACCAAGACCTTGCTCAGCTAAGTCTGTGTGGTAGCCGGTGTGCAACAACCACCCCACGTTAAAAGAACTCAAGCACAGGCATCCTCCACTTCTCTACCATGAAGTTCGGGACCTGGAATGTCAGGACCCTCACGGACAACCTCAACAGCGACAGACCGCACCGCCATAGTTGCCCAGGAACTTAGACACTTTGATATTGATATCGCCGGCCTAAGCGAGACTCGGCGGCAGGGGAAGGCCAGCTCAAGGAACAATGTGGAGGTTACACCTTCTTTTGGACAGGAAAATCAAAGCTAGAACGCCACCTTCACGGAATCGGCTTCGCCATCAAAAATGAGCTGGTCAACCGCCTCAAAGACTCCCCCTGGGGGGTTAACAAATGCCTCATGACTCTTCAACTCACCCTATCCCGGAACCAGTGTGCCACAGTCATCAGTGCTTAGGTCCCAACACTCAATGCAACAGATGAGGCCAAAGAGGGTTTTTATTCCAACCTTGAAAAATCCCTGTCCTGCGTCCCCGCGGATGACAAACCAATCCTCCTCGGTGACTTCAACGCCAGGGTCAGCAAGGACACAGACTTCTGGGGAGGCGTGATTGGCAGAGGGGGTTAGGGAAAGCCAACTCCAGTGGTACCCTACTCCTGAGAAAATGTTTAGAGCATGAACTTGTCATCATCAATACCTTGTTCCGCCAGAGGGACAAATACAAGGCATCATGGCAATACGCTCACTCCAAATACTGGCACCTGCTCAACTATATCAGCGTCCGAGCCAGGGATTGCAAGGATGTGCGCATCACCCGTGCCATGACAGGAGCTGATGACTGCTGGATGGACCACCGCCTAATCAGATCCATCATTGGCATCAACGTAGCCCCAAAGCGGAGGGGGCAGCAGAAGCAGTGCTGCAAAAAAGTCATTGACGGGACACTTAAGGACCCAACTAAGAGAGCCCTATACAGTCAGCACCTCATAGCTAACCTGGCGTGCCTTGATGACCCCGAGACGCAGAATGCCCACAGCGCTTGGTCTGCTCTCCAGGCCTCCATAGCCAATGCCTGCAAAGAGTCACTCAGTCACTTAACCAGGAAACACCAGGACTGGTTTGATGAGAATGATCAGGAGATTCAAGAGCTTATAGATCGCAAACGCAGGGCATTTCTGAGCCTTAAACAACAACCCAACTCGGGAGCAGCAAAGCAGCATTACAGGTGGCTCAAGGCTGAGGTCCAACAAAAAACCCGGGACCTAAAGAGCAGATGGTGGATGGAGAAAGCACAGGAGATACAGCAGCTAGCCGACAGCCATGATGTGCGAGGATTCTTCATCGCAGTCAAGGCCACCTTCGGCCCAAACACCCGAGGCCAAACCCCGCTGTTGGCCAAGAACGGGGAAACACTCATCAAGGACACCAAGGCAGTCAGGGCCCGCTGGAAGGAGCACTTCGAAGAACTCCTCAATCGAGGCTCTGCCTTCGACTCGAGTGTTCTCGACTCCATTCCACAGCAAGCTACTCGCCACCACCTCAGTGAGCCCCCAACACTGCAGAAGGTAGAAAAAGTCATAAGACAGCTAAAAAACAACAAGGCTGTAGGAGCGGATGGAATCCCTGCTGAGGCACTGAAGCATGGCAGAGAGGCACTGCTGGCATGAATACATGGCCTCATCTCTCTCATCTGGAGGGAGGAGAGCATGCCGGGAGATCTCAGAGATGCAGTAATCGTGACCATCTTTAAAAAAGGGGACAAGTCTGATTGCAGCAACTACAGAGGAATCTCCCTGCTATCAGCCACTGGGTATGTCGTCGTTAGAGTCCTCCTCATCCGTCTTCATCCTGCGGCCGAGGAACTCCTCCTGGAGTCACAGTGTGGATTTCATCCCCTACGGGGCACAACAGATATGATTTTTGCAGTGCGCCAGCTACAGGAAAAATGCAGAGAACAGCGCCAGCCCTTATACATGGCCTTCATCGACCTTGCAAAGGCCTTTGACATGTCAACCGCGAGGGTCTATGGAGTGTCCTCCTCCGTTTCGGATGCCCCCAAAAGTTCGTCACCATCCTCTGCCTGCTCCACGACGACATGCAGGCCGTGATCCTCAGAGACCCAATTCACGAACGGACCGGGATCAAACAGGGCTGTGTCATCGCCCCAACCCAGTTTTCAATCTTTCTTGCCGCCATGCTCCACCTCACAGTCAACAAGCTCCCCACTGGAGTGGAACTAAACTACAGAAAGGAGTGGGATGGTGGTCCTGCAGGAGGATTTTCAGGAGCCAGGTAAAACATTAATGAGAAACAAATAGACATCATAGGCTCAAGAAGGAAGATGTTTGAGGTATGGACCTTTAGGATTATACATGCTTTATGAATGACACTGAAGAAAGGAGAGAGGGTAAGTGCCAATATTTGTCAGACAGGAATGACTCAGTTTCCATGAAGCTTCTCCTGATCTCCTGCCATAACGTGGGTGGAGATCAGCGGAACCCATGGAGAAACAACAAAAACAGCTATTTATACGATTTATCTGTGGGTTCCACCAATTAATCACAATGGGATAACCTCTGTGGAAATTATTGTGTCTGTAAGCACTCTAGTAATGACTCCATGAGGTAAGGTATTGTACTTGAACTGTTGTGACCTTAGTCCATTTATTGCAGCTCCTAAGTGAAGGTACAGTATGGTGAGCTCCCTTTTATACTTGATCACCTGTAGTGTACAGCTGACCCCTAGGCCTCCACCAGTAGCACCCTCTTGCGGTACAGGCATAGTGCATACAGTGTGAAGATACATCCAGTGGTCTTATGTAACTGTACATTGAGTGTACAGGGTTAATACTTGTTATACATACACAACAAAAATCAGGGACAAAACCTCTAAAAAGGAAGGAACTTGCTTCTTTTCTGCAAGAATGGAGATCCTTGATGAGAGGACAAGCTGGTGGGTGAAATGAGAACAGGGCAGGCACATGGGATTAGGATTGCTGCTTGCATGAAAGGTAAACACCAACACGGACTGGTTGAGCCGATCAGCCTGTTTTTATGTTGTACTTTCTATGTAATTCTGTGTAATCCCCTCTGCTCTCCCACATGCTGAAAAATATCACAATCCATCGCCCTATAGTTGGCACCCAGCAAACAAATGTGTCTCAATCTTCCCTTGCCATTACCTCCTCCATGACCTATAATCACCTGCCACTAATATCATTCCTGCCTATGCTGCATCATCAATCTGCTGCTTATATTAGTCTGCAACCAGACATCCTCCTCCAAAATGTATATGGATTGTCTATTTCTCTGTATATATCTGTGAACACTGTGTAACCTTCTTTGTATCATGAATCATGCTGTTATCAAGTCAATTTTTTTTAAATTTAAAAATGCAGGTGCCCATTTATATTTATATTAATGATTTAGACTTTGGAATCAAAAACACAATTTCTAAATTTGCAGATGATACCGAATTAGGGGGTATCGTCAATCTTGAGCAGGACTGCAACAAATTAAAGGAGGACATTAATAAATTTGCAGAATGGGCATATAATTGATAAGTGAAGTTCAACACAGATAAATGTGAGGTATTATACTTTAGTAAGAAGAACAGGGAGGTCACTTATTATTTGGAGGGTGCGAGTCTAGGTGGGGTAGAGGAACAAAGTGATCTCGGAGTATAAATACACAAGTCATTAAAAGTTGCGACACAGGTTAGCAAGGCCATAAAAAAAACAAACCAAGCACTAGGGTTTATTTCTAAAGGTATAGGGCTATAAATTGATCAGCCTACCGCCACGTTTCTCAGCGGCATTTCCTTGTTTTGGGCGGTCTTTCATTCATTGGGAATTTCATCAGGGCCTTACACCGGCGGTTTCGAAATACCGCTGGGGAGCGGACCGCCGGCGTGCAATGCTGGGAAAACCGCTCCCGTCCGAGTTTGGTGGGAGTTGTGATCTGTACTTCTGCAAAAAAAAACGCCCAGTCGGAGCAGCCTTTCGATGGACGATAGGTATGAAACCCTGCAAAAAAAGGTAAGTGAATGGTTTGTTAAAATTCTTTTGCAGCGATTCAGTTAAAAAGGCTAATTTGAATGTTTTCAGATGTTTTATTTTAAAAAAAAAATACTTTTCGTGTTTTCCTCCTCCCTCAGCCGACTCTAGCCTCGGACTTAATTTGACTATGACTGCCGAGAATCCACTTGCAACGCCCATTTTTCTCACTGGGCGTTTTTTTTACTACTTTTTGATCAACTTGCAGTGGCGGCTATTGATCAATTTCTAGCCTATAGAATTGAAAAGTAGGGAAGTCATGCTAAACCTGTATCGAACCTTGGTTAGACCACACTTGGAGTACAGTTCTGGTCGCCATATTATAAAAAGGATATAGAGGCAGTGAAGAGGGTGCAGAAAAGATTTACAAGGATGATAACAGAAATGTGAGGGTATACATATCAGGAAAGGATGAACAGGCTGGGTCTCTTTCCACTTGAAAATTAAAGGCTGAGGGCTGACCTAATAGAGGTCTTTAAAATTCTGAAAGGTTTTGATAGAGTGGATACAGAGAGAGTATTTCCACTTGTGGGGAAGAGCATAATTGTGGGGAAGAGCATAATTAGAGGCTATCAATATAAGATAGTCACTAAGACATCTTATAGGGAATTCAGAAGAAACTTTTTTATCCAAAGAGTGGTGAGAGTGTGGAACTTGCTACCACAGGGAGTGGTTGAAGCAAATAGTATAGATGCATTTAAGGGGAGGCTAGACAATTATATGAGAGAGAAGGGAATAGAGGATTATGCTGATAGATTTAGATGAGGCAAATGGGAGGAGGCTCGAGTGGAGCATAAATGCCACATGGACTGGTTGGGTCGAATGGCCTGTATCTGTGCCGTATATCCTATGTAATGCTATGTAATCCTATCTACGATAACATTGATCACAGTAATCCTGTGGACTCACTGACTTCCACACCTAAATCCCCAAAATGCGCTGGTTATCATCATCATAGGCAGTCCCTCGAAATTGAGGAAGACTTGCTTCCACTCTATTTGTGAGTTCTCAGGTGACTGTACAGTATAATGTGGGAATTACAGTCTCTTTCACAGGTGGGGCAGACAGTGGTTGAAGGAAAGAGTGGGTGGGGAGTCTGGTTTGCTGCACGCTCCTTCCGCTGACTGCTTGTTTTCTGCATGCTCTTGGTGACAAGACTCGAGGTGCTCAGCACCCTCCCGGATGCTCTTCCTCCACTTTGGGCGGTCTTGGGTCAGGGATTCCCAGGTGCCAGTGGAGATGTTGCACTTTATCAAGTAGGCTTTGAGGGTGTCCTTGAAATATTTCCTCTGCCAACCTGGGGCTCGTTTGCCATGTAGGAGTTCCGAGTAGAGCGCTTGCTTAGGGAGTCTCGTGTTGGGCATGTGGATGATGTGGCCCGCCCAACGGAGCTAGTCGAGTGTGGTCAGTGCTTCGATGCTGGGGATGTTGGCCTGAAAGAGAACACTGACATTGGTGCGTCTATCCTCCCAGTGGATCTGCAGGATCTTGTGGAGGCAGCGCTGGTGGTACTTCTCCAGCACTTTGAGGTGTCTGCTGTATATAATCCACATCTCTGAGCCATATAGGAGGGCCGGTATCACCACTGCCCTGTAGACCATAAGCTTGGTGCCAGATTTGAGGTCCTGGTCTTCAAACACTCTCTTCCTCAGGCGACCAAAGGCTGCGCTGGCATACTGGAGGCGGTGTTGGACCTCGTCATCGATGTCGGCCCTTGCTGATAGTAGGCTCCCAAGGTATGTAATCCTATGTACAATAACATTGATCACAGTAATCCTGTGGACCCATTGACTTCCACACCTAAATTCCCAAAATGCGCTGGTAATGCTTTACCATCCAGCAAAGCTCCACCTGGTAGTGCAAATTCGTAACATTTATCCAATATTTTCTACCCAAATAGCCTTTACACCTACACAGATGCCAGTATGGCCAGCATACATAGTTCGTCTGATTGGCACTTATTATGTGCACCTTTTGTTGCAGCAACAAAATTATTGATTGAAGATTGAATCTGATCGACACATTTGATAAAGTGCCACATAATAGGCACATACTGGTTTGCCCTCAAATGGAATATTGTGTCCAATTCTGGGCACTGTACTTTAGGAAGGATGTGAGGGTGCAGAAAAGATTCACTAGAATGGTTCCAGGGATGAGGGATTTCAGTTACGTGGATAGACTGGAGAAGCTGGGTTTATTCTCCTTAGAGCAGCGAAGTTTGAAAGGAGATTTGATAGAGTGTCCAAAATCATGAGGTGTCTAGACAAAATAGATAGAGAGAAACTGTTCCTATTGGTGGAAGTGTCGAGAACCAGGCGATACATATTTTAGGTGATTCGCAGAAGAACCAAAGGCGACATGAGGGAAAACTTTTTTATGCAGCGAGTGGTTAGGATCTGGAATGTACTGCCTGAAAGGGTGGAGGAGGCAGATTCAATCGTGGCTTTCAGAAGAGAATTGGCTAAATACCTAAAGGAAAAAACCTGCAGGGCTATGGGGACAGGACGGGGGAGTTCGACTAGCTGAAGTGCTCTTGCAGTGAGCCTACACAGTCTCGATGGGCCAAATGGCCTCTTTCTTTGCTGTAAACATTCTATGATTCTATGATTTCAACAGGAACCCCTTTTAAAATCAAACTCCTAAAAAAATTCTGATTAATATTTTGTATTTAATTCTGAAGTTTTGAACATTTGTGCATGAACAGAGAATGCTGATAAAGTGGCTTGAAGGAGTTACTGAGCCTGACAGTGTAAGGGAGATGAATTAACATACACAGTTCAAAATGACATGAGTTAATTACTGTATTTCTGCTGATTTTAATTCAATTCCTCCATACTAACAGACTCTAACAATTTCACAGACAATTACATTAGCTCATACTGTTTAAACAAAATTATTCAAAAATAATCCCGTATGCCCTCATGCATGTGATAGTCAAGCATTGATTTTGGTCCAATAAGTTAACAAAAGCAAGGTTCTAACTGGATCAGTCTCTCAGGTTCCATAGTGTACCTATTTTTAGCAATAAATATCGTGAGACTGTCAATTAAGAAGATTGACTGGTATAATCATCTTCCCAAAGCAAGTTGCTGAGCTTTCAAGGTGAATTTCTAAGTGTTTTTAAAAAGATAAAAATACTTTTCATAAATTAGTTCTCTCCCTTGTCTGATCCATGATTCTACATAATGGGGAACATTAGACCATAAATGTAGAAAAAAGACCAATTTTACCCACTCCCTCCAGCACTGCGGGAGTGCCTTCACCACCCGTACTGCAGCGGTTCAAGAAGGCGGCTCACCACCACCAAGGGCAATTAGGGATGGCCAATAAATGCTGGCCTTGCCTGTGAAGCCCAGATCCCTTGAACGAATAAAGATATACTACAACATGAGGCACAGTGGAAGCCCCTTTCACAATCCTTATGCCCCACTGCAGGATGTTTCAGTGGCTGGTGCAGTCTGTATATTTTTGTCTCGAGTAATGTGACTGATCAGGAATGGGAACAGTTGGATAAATAGATAGAGGTTCTTCAGGCTTTGCTACAATAGCTAGTCTCCCCTCACTGCACAAGTAATACATCAATGCCTCTGTAATAGATATGTTTATTTTTATTATATCATTAAATACCTTGGTGTCCCTGGATCCAGACAATAAAAAGGTGAAGATTGCTTTCTACCAAATTAAGCTTTTCACTTGGCTTCTCTGTACAGTTTATTTAACTTGTGCTGCACAGATTCTGTACAAAATGTTTCCGATTTTCCACAAGCACGTCTTTGATTTGGTAAGTGAAGCTATTCTATAAACATAATCAGAATCTATAAACATAAGAGTGTATCAGAAACTGGGGCCATAGCAGGAGAAACGGTAATTCATTCCAAGGGGATCCTTTACCAGGAGAGTGTTTATTCATCCTGTCTCATTACACAGGATCAGAGTTAAGATAGCCTGCACCCTGGTTGAATGCACGCAGCATTCATAACAAATTAGATGAGTTGTCGGCACAAATAGTTAAAATTGGGTATGATTTGGTAGCCATAACAGAGACGTGGTTGCAAGGTGACCAAGACTGGGAATTAAACATTCAGGGGTACTTGACAATTCGGAAGGACAGACAGAAAGAAACATGAGATGGGGTAGCTCTATTGATAAATGATGGAATCAATGCAATAGTGAGAAACAATATTGGCTCAAATGATCAGGATGTTGAAATAGTTTGTGTGGTGATAAGGAATAAAAAGGGGAAAAAGTCACTGGTAGGCATAGTCTAAAGGCCCCCTAACAGTAGCAAATCTATTGGTCGGATTATAAACCAAGAAATAGTGGGGGCTTGTAAAAAGAGAACAGCAATAATCATGGGTGATTTTAACCTCCATATTGATTGGACAAATCAAATTGGTCAGGGTAGCCTTGAGGAGAGTCCATAGAGTGCATAAGGGACAGGTTCCTTGAGCAGTATATAATGGAACCAACCAGAGGAAAGGCTATCTTAGATCTGATCCTGTGCAATGAGACAGGATTAATAAACAATCTCCCAGTAAAGGATCCCCTTGGAATGAGTGATCATAGCATGGTTGAATTTCAAATTCAGATGAAGGGCGAGAAAGTTGGATCTCAAACCAGCATACTAAGCTTAAATAAAGGAGACAAGAAAGGTATGAGGGCAGAGTTGGCTAAAGTAGACTGGGAAAACAGATTACAGTGTAGGACGGTTGATGAACAGTGGCGTACATTAAAGGAGATATTTCACAACTCTCAAGAAAAATATATTCCAATGAGGAGGAAAGGGTGTAAAAGAAAAGATAACCATCCATGGCTAACTAAAGAAATAAAGAATGGTATCCATTTAAAACAACGGTACACAAATTGACCAAAACTAGGGGAGGACAGAAGATTGAGAAGCTTTTAAAAGCCAGAAAAGAATGACTAAAAACATGATTACGAAAGGGAAGCTAGACTATGAAAGTAAACTAGCACGAAATATAAAAACAGATGGCAAGAGTTTCTACAGGTATATAAAAAGGAAAAGAGTGGCTAAAGTAAATGTTGATCCCTTAGAGGATGAGACCGGGGAATTAGTGATGGGGAACATGGAAATGGCAGAAATTCTGAACAAATATTTTGTAACAGTCTTTACGGTAGAGGACACTAAAAACATCCCAACAGTAGATAGTCAAGGGGCTATAGGGAGGGAGGAACTTAACACAATCACAATCACTAAGTAGGTGGTACTCAGTAAGATAATGGGACTAAAGGCAGATAAATCTCCTGGACCTGATGGCTTGCATCCTAGGGTCTTAAGAGAAGTAACGGCAGGGATAGTGGATGCATTGGTTGTCATTTACCAAAATTCCCTGGATTCTGGGGAGGTCCCAGAAGATTGGAAAACTGCAAATGTAACACCCCGATTTAATAAAGGAGGCAGACAAAAAGCAGGAAACTATAGACCAGTTAGCCTAACATCTGTAGTTGAGAAAATGTTGGAATCGATTATAAAAGCAGCAGTAGTAGGACATTTGGAAAAGCATCATTCGGTTAGGTAGAGTCAGCATGGATTTATGAAGGGGAAGTCATGTTTGACAAATTTGCTGGCATTCTTTGAGGATGCAACAAGCAGGGTGGATAAAGGGGAATCAGTGGATGTGGCATATTTGGGCTTCCAGAAGGCATTTGACAAGGTGCCACATAAAAGGTTACTGCACAAGATAAAAGTTCACGGGGTTGGGGGTAATATATTAGCATGGATAGAGGATTGGCTAACTAACAGAAAGCAGCGAGTCGGGATAAATGGTTCATTCTTGGGTTGGCAATCAGTAACCAGTGGAGTGCCGCAGGGATCAGTGCTTGGACCCCAACTATTTACAATTTATATTAACGACTTGGATGAAGGGACCGAGTGTAATGAAGCCAAGTTGGCTGACAATATAAAGATGGGAGGAAAAGCAATTTGTGAGGAGTACACAAAAAATCTGCAAAAGGACATAGACAGGCTAAGTGAGTGGGCAAAAATTTGGCAGATGGAGTAAAATGTTGGAAAGTGTGAGGTTATGCACTTTGGCAGAAAACAATCGAAAAGCAAGTTATTATTCAAATGGAGAAAAAATGCAAAGTGCTGCAGTACAGCGGAACCTGGAGATCCTGGTGCATGAAACACAAAAGGTTAGTAAGCAGGTACAGCAAGTGATCAGGAAGGCCAATGAAATCTTGGCCTTTATTGCAAAGGGGATGGAGTATAAAAGCAGGGAATTCTTGCTACAGTTATGTAGGGTATTGGTGAGGCTACACCTGGAATATTGTGTACAGTTTTGTTTTCCATATTTATGAAAGAATATACTTGCTTTGGAGGCAGTTCAGAGAAGGTTCGCTTGGTTGATTCCGGAATGAGGGGGTTGACTTATGAGGAAAGGTTGAGTAAGTAGGGCCTTTACTCATTGTAATTCAGAAGAATGAGAGGTGATCTTATCGAAACGTATAAGATTATGTGGGGGCTTGATAATGTGGATGCAGAGAGGATGTTTCCACTGATGGGGGAGACTAGAACTAGAGGGCATGATCTTAGAATAAGGGGCCGCCCATTTAAAACTGAGATGAGGAGGAATTTCTTCTCTCAGAGGATTGTAAATCTGTGGCATTTGTTGCCTCAGAGAGCTGTGGAATCTAGGTCATTAAATAAATTTAAGACAGAGATGGACAGTTTCTTAACCAATAAGGGAATAAGGGGTTATGGGGAGAGGACAGGGAAATGGAGCTGAATGCATAATCAGATCAACCATGATTGCAATAAATGGTGGAGCAGGCTCGAGGGACCATATGGTCTACTCCTGCTCCTATTTATTATGTTCTTATGTATTGTCTGGCTGTGGCACAGTGAAAATCAGGTACAGGCTCAAATATCTTACTGACTGGGCCCCTTTTTCAAAAAAACAGCTCGTTGGGATAGCCTAGAGGGAGTCATTGATAAGCTGACAGTACAGAGGAATCTGGTGCACCAAAATTAAACTATAGGCCACATTACACTTGCCCATATTCCCACTCTGAACCATCCACTGCTGTAGTGACTGCTATCAGCGAATGGGCAGAAGCCTTGTGTCGCTGGAAATCTGCCCACTTTGCCCCCTATGAGGGAAAAATTCGGTACCTTAGCCACTCCCGTTAGCGCCATCATAGGGCGATGCGAATTCAGCGCCACTTGCCAAATCCTGCCCCCGACCCCGCAGTGCCGCCGGTAACAGTTGTCGCTGGGAGCCTTGACGCTAGATGGATCATGATGTCAGTGAGCGTCTTTTATTGCAGGTCTCCAGAGTGCCTCTCCAACCTGTGAAGCCTCCTTAAATATCTGTGCTCCCAAGGGATTATGGGATCCTTTGGGACTCTGGGGAATGAGCCCTCTGGTGGCTCTACAGAGTAAATACAAGTCCACATATATAACAACACTCCCCCCCCAAAGACAATAATGTAAATATTTACAATGTGAGTCAATCTGGGGCCCTTCTTGCCCTGGTTGATCGTCTCAGTGTGAAAGCTGGTTTTGTTGAATCATTTGTTGGGCCTTAGCTGGGGGGCTGTGCAGCTGGCCTTGCTGGGCTGCCTGGTGTGTTGGGCCCTGCTGGGCTGCTGTGGATGATGGGTTCTGCTTCGTGGTCAACCGTGGTGCCGGTTGCCGCTGGTGTGTATGTTGGGGGATTAAAAAAAGTAGGGTCCAAGGTGAGTCACTCAGGATAGTCCGTGAATCTCAGTTTGATTTGGTCCAAGTGTTTCTGGTGAAGGAGTCCATTTGAAAGTTTGACCCCAAACACCCTGCTCCCCTCTTTGGCCATGACAGTGCCGGAAAGCCACTTGGGACCTTGTCCATAATTTAATACAAATACAGGATAATTGATTTCAATCTAGCGTGACACATTTGCGCTATCATGGTATGCACTTTGTTGAAGCCGCCTGCTCTCTATCTGTTCATGTAGATCAGGGTGAACTAAAGAGAGCCTTGTCTAAAGTGCTCTTTTCATGAGCAGTCAGCAGGTGGGATCCCAGTGAGCGAGTGGGATTTCGTGCGGTAGCTAAGCAGGACTCGGGATAGGTGAGTCTGCAGTGAGCCTTCAGTTACCCTCTTCAAGCCTTGTTTGCACTGTTCTCTCTGCCTGACCATTGGACGCTGGTTTAAACGGGGCAGATATGACATGTTTGATCCCTTTACGGGTTATGAATTCTTTGAACTCAGCACTGGTAAAACATGGCCTGTTGTTGCTCACCAGGACATTGGGTAAGCCGCGTGAGGCAAACATGGCCCGCAGGCTTTCAGTAGTGGCAGCGGACATGCTAGCCGACATTATCTCACATTCAATCCACTTGGAGCACGCGTCTACAACTACAAGGAATATTTTACCCAAGAACGGGCCTGCATAGTCGACGTGTACCCGAGTCCACGGTTTGGAGGGCCAAGACCATAAACTTAGCAGCGCCTCCCTGGGTACATTGCTTAACTGTGAGCATGTATTACATCTGTGAACGCAGGACTCTAAGTCCGCGTCGATACCGGGCCACCACACATGGGATCTGGCTATCACTTTTATCATTACAATACGTGGGTGGTTACTGTGGAGGTCATTGATGAAGGTGTCTCTGCCCTTCTTGGGGACCACTACTTGGTTGCCCCACAGAAGGCAGTCTGCCTGTATCGACATTTCATCTTTGCACCGCTAGAATGGCTTCATGGGAGTTGGTCCAGTGTCTCAGTGCATTTCCACTGAGACACTGGACCAACTCCCATGAAGCACACAGCTTTTGACTAGAGATAATAAGGGGTCCTGGCTTGTCCAGGTTTTGATCTGCCGGGCAGTGATGCGTGATTGCTCACTCTCAAATGCTTCCATAATCTTGGCTAGACCTGCGGGCTGCACCATTTCCACCCCCTTGGTGGGCAATGGCAGCCTACTGAGAGCATCGGCACAGTTTTCTGTGCCTGTCCTGTGGCGGATGGCGTAATTGTATGTGGACAACGTGAGTGCCCATCTCTGGAAGCGGGCCGATGTGTTGGTATTTATCCCTTTACTCTCGGAAAACAGGGATATAAGTGGCTTATGGTCAGTTTCTAATTCGAATTTTAGCCCAAACAAGTATTGATGCATTCTCTTTACCCCATAGACACACGCTAAGGCTTCTTTTTCAATCATGCTGTAGGCTCTCTCAGCCTTAGACAGACTCTTGGATGCATAAGCAACTGGTTGCAGTTTCCCAAAATCATTAGCTTGTTGCAATACACACCCTACGCCATATGATGATGCATCATATTCCAGTACCAAACGCTTACATGGATCATGCAACACAAGCAATTTGTTTGAGCATAACAATTTTCTCGCTTTTACAAAGGCATTTTCTTGGCTTTTGCCCCAAACCCATTCACCCACTTTTTGTAGTAAGACATGTAGTTGTTCTCGCAATGTGCTTTGACCCGGTAAGAAGTTACCAAAGTAGTTCAAGAGTCCCAGAAACGAACGCAGCTCCGTGACGTTCTGGGCCTTGGTGTGTTCTCGATTGCCTCCGTCTTCGCATTGGTGGGCCTGATGCCATCCGCTGCAATCCTCCTTCCCAAGAACTGCACTTCAGGTGCCAGGAAAAAGCACTTCGAGCATTTTAACCTGAGCCCCATGCGGTTGAGTCGACTAAGAACCTCCTCCAGGTTCTGCAGGTGCTCAACTGTGTTCCGACCTGTGACCAAGATGCCATCCTGGAAGACCACGATGTGCAGGACTGATTTCAGTAAACTTTCCATGTTTCTCTGGAATATCGCCGCCGCTGATCGGATTCTAAAAGGGCATCTATTATAAACAAAGAGACTTTTGTACGTGTTGATGCAGGTGAGGGCCTTCAATGATTCCTCCAGTTCCTGCGTCATGTAGGCTGAAGTCAGATCCAGCTTTGTGAACATCTTTCCTCCCGCCAGCATTGCAAAGAGGTCGTCGGCTTTTGATAGTGGGTATTGGTCCTGCAGGGAGAAATGATTGATAGTTACTTTGTAATCGCCACAGTTTCTGACGGTGCCGTCTCCCTTGAGGACTGGGACAATAGGACTGGCTCACTCGCTGAACTCGATCGGTGAAATGATGCCCTTTCATTGCAGCCGGTCTAGCTCAATCTCTACTCTTTCTCTCATCATGTACGGTACTACTCTCATCTTGTGATGGATGGGTCGCAGCCCCGGAATTTGGTGGATCTTCACTTTTGCTCCTTAGAATTTCCCAATGCCTGGTGCGAACAGCGAATGAAATTTGTTTAAGATCTGGCCACATGAAGTGTCGTCAGCGGGTAATAGTGCTCGGACGTTGTCCCAGTTCCAGTGTACCTTTCCCAGCCAGCTCCTGCCGAGCAGCATGGTACCATCGCCCGGTACCACCCAGAGTGGTAGCTTGTGCACCGCTCCATCGTAGGAGACCTTTACGGCAGCACTGCTGATTACAGGAATCAGTTCTTTCGTTAAGTTCTTAGTTTCGTGGAACTGGAGTTAAGACTGGCCTTGAGGCCTTGTTGCACCACAACCTTTCGACAATCTTTTTGCCCATGATAGACTGGCTCACCCCTGTGTCCAGCTCTATTGATACCTGGAGTCTATTTAGTTCAACATTCAGTATTATCGGGGGACAATCCGTGCTGAATGTGTGCACCCTATGTACCTCTGCCTCCTCTGTCTGAGGCTCTGGTTCATCGTGATCCTCCATGGATCTGTTATCCTCTGCAACATAGTGGTTTGCAGGTTTAACAGGCTTTGCAGCTTGCTTGCACACTTGTTGGAGGTGTCCCATTGTTCCACAGCACTTGCAAACGTACTCTTTGAATCGGCATGAATGGAAACGATGATCACCCCCGCAGCGCCAACAAGGTGTTAACGGCCTTGTATTCATCACCCTTGATGGTGGACTCTGAGTCATCTGCGGACGTGCAGCTGCAGATACGTGTGACCTGCCCTATACGTTATTGTAAAGTCCTGTCCCCTCAGTACAGATTCACATGAGGCATATAGTGAAGTCAAGGTCACTCTGGACCTGCACCTTTATTTCACAGTTCTGGAATGCTGCACTTGCCTGAGACCTCTCCTTATATACCTCTCTCTTGTAAGTGCACCCCTGGTGGTAAGGTATGCTGGTGGTTACAGGTCATATCTTATTACAGTCATGTATAGCATGTTAGGATGCAGTTATATATAATAATGTAAGAGACATGACATCACCCTCCCCCCAAGGTCTTGTTGTCTTTATAGGTTCAGTCTCTCAGGTGGTCTACGCTCTCGCGTGGAGCGTCTGAGTTGTGGTTCAGTTGTTTGCCTTGGTGTCTGTTTTTCTTTGAGTGTGCTTGCTGGTATCTCGCCTGGGTTGTCTGTTTAAATTGGTGTGATTGTTGTTGACTCGCCTGTGCTGTCTCTTGGGATTGCCCTTTCCTCAGGTTGTTCCCTCTGTCTGTCCACCAGGTGTGGTGCGAGTTCCACATTGTAGTCTGCCTCTGGTTCTGCAGTATTGTTGGTAAACCTGCTTTTGACTTGGTCTACGTGCCTCCGGCAGATTTTGCCATTGTCCATTTGTACTACGAGTAGCCTGTTTCCTTCCTTGCCCGTTACTGTCCCTGCAAGCCATTTGGGACCCCTGCCATAGTTTAGTACAAACACTTTGTCCCCTATCTCATTCCATCACCCCCTCGAATTTCTGTCATGGTACTCAGTCAGCTTACGGCGTTTTGCCTCAATGATTTCGTGCATTTCTTGGAGGATTAATGAGAGCCTTGTTTTTAAAGTCCTTTTCATCAACAGTTGCGCGGGGGGGATCCCAGTCAATGAGTGCGGACGAGATCTGTATGCCAGCAGCAGTCGCGACAGGCGACCCTGCAGCGTGGGACCTTGGATTTTAAGCATGCCTTGTTTAATGATTTGCACTGCTCTCTCTGCCTGGCCGTTGGAGGCCGACTTGAACGGTGCTGTCTTGACGTGATTAATGCCGTGGTCAATTATAAAATGTTGGAATTCTGCGCTGGTGAAGCACGGACCATTGTCACTGACCAATATGTCAGGGATTCTGTGCTTTGCAAACATGGTTGCGAGGCTCTCCACAGTGGTGGAGGTTGTGCTCGAGTTTAAAATGGTGCATTCGGTCCACTTTGAAAATGCATCTACAACTACAAGGAACATTTTACCGATGAATGGGCCCACATAGTCTATGTGCACCCGCGACCACGGTTTGGTAAGCCTGGGCCGGAACTCAGTGGAGCCTCCCTGGGGGCATTGATGAGTTCGGCACAAATGGTGCACCTTCGGACGCAGAGCTCCAGGTCCGCATCAATACCAGGCCACCAGACGTGGGATCTGGCTATGGCCTTCATGAGAACGATCCCCGGGTGCTTGCGGTGGAGCTCCCGGACAAATCCCTCTCTGCCTCACAGAGGCATGACTACTCGGCTGCCCTACATCAGGCAGCCTGCTTGTAGTGATAGCTCATGCATGCGCCTGTGAAAGGGTTTTAATTCCTCGGGGCAGGCATCGCGAGCCTCTGCTCAGTCACCGGTTAGGACACATCTTTTTACTAAGGATAACGTGGGGTCGCTGGCCGTCCAGGCTCTGATTTGGCGAGCCATCATGGGCGAACCTGTGGACTCAAAGGCATTGATTGCCATGACTATCTCACAGTCCTGTTCGTCAGACCCTTCCGTGGTCGCCAGGGGTAGCCTGCTGAGCGCGTCGGCACAGTTGTCTGTGCCTGGTCTGTGCCTTATGATATAGTCGTAGGACGCCAGCATGAGTGCCCACCGTTGAATTTGCGCCGAGGCATTGGCGTTTATTGCCTTGCTCTCGGATAGGAGGGACGTGAGGGGCCTGTGGTCAGTTTCGAACGCGAACTTGGCCCCGAAAAGATATTAGTGCCTCTTTTTGACACCGACTCCTTCTCTACCATTCCGTACCTGCGCTCCGTCCGCGAAAGTGACCTGGAGGCATAAGCTATGGGTTGTAATTTGCCCGAACTATTGACATGTTGTAAAACGCACCCAACCCCATACGCTGACGCATCGCATGTGAGAACTAGCTTTTTACGTGGATCAAAGAAAGTCAAAACACTGTTGGAACACAGAAGGTTGCGTGCCTTATTGAAGGCGCGTTCCTGGGCGTCCCCCCAAAACCAATCGCACCCCTTCCTGAGTAGCACGTGGAGAGGCTCCAGCACCGTGCTTAAATTCTGCATAAAGTTCCCAAAGTAATTCAGTAGCCCGAGAAAGGCGCGCAGTTCTGAGACATTCTGGGGCCTGGGTGCCAGGCGAATTGCTTCTGTTTTGGACTCTGTTGGGCGGATTCTATCAGCGGCAATCCTTCTGCCCAAAAATTCAACCTCGGGTGCGAGAAACAGGCACTTGGATTTCTTGACTCGTAGGCCTACCCGATCCAACCGCTTTAGTACTTGCTCCAAATTACGGAGATGGGAGTCGGTGTCCCTGCCCGTGATAAGTATGTCGTCTTGAAATACAACCGTCCCCGGGATGGACTTGAGCAGACATTCCATGTTGCGCTGGAATATGGCAGCTGCCGACCTGATGCCGAATGGGCATCGATTGTCCATGAAAAGGCCTCGATGTGTGTTGATGGTGGTGAGTAGCTTGGATTCCTCGGTCAATTCTTGTGTCATATACGCAGATGTGAGGTCTAATTTTGAGAAAAGTTGACCTCCAACCAATGTGGCAAATAAGTCCTCCGCTCTGGGCAGTGGGTACTGGTCCTGTAGGGAGACTCTGTTTATGGTAGATTTGTAGTCCCCACAGATTCGTACGGATCCATCAGGCTTCATGACTGGGACGATGGGACTTGCCCAGTCACTAAATTCCACAGGTGATATAATGCCTTCCTGCAGAAGCCTGTCTAGTTCGTGTTCAATCTTTTCCTTCATCACATAGGTTACAGCTCTGGTCTTGCGATGGACCAGTCTAGCATCCTGTGTGATGTAGATTTTGACTTTGGCCCCTTTGAAAGTGCCCACACGTGGCTGAAAGAGATGTTCAAATCGCTTTATAACTGTTGAGCAGGAGGTCCGTTCCTCTAATGACATGGCATGGACATCATCTCATTTCCAGTTTAGTTTTGCCAGCCAGCTTCTCCCCAGCAGTGCTGGGGGGGCTCTCTGGGGACAATCCACAGGGGAAGGCGGTTCACTGTCCCTTTGTGTGTGACAGAGAGCATGGTGCTGCCGAGGACTAGTACGATTTCTTTGGTATAGGTCCTTAGTTTGGTGTCGACCCTTGTGAGTTTTGATCTGTCTCTTTTATGCGGCCACAGTTGTTCAAATTGTTGAGCGCCCATGAGAGATTGACTCGCTCCTGTATCCAGCTCCATGTTGACAGATATCCCGTTGAGTAGGACCTTCATCATTATAGGAGGCGTCCTGTTGTTGGAGCAGCGGCCATTGATCGTGTTGACCCGCTGTACATCGGTGTACCGGGTACTGTCCCTACCATCTTCTGATCCGCTTTCCGACCCATCCGATTCGTATACCAGCCGAGCTGCCGTTTTTTTGCACGTGCGGGCCAAATGACCTGTATTTTCACAATTTCTGCAAACAGCCTGCTGAAATTGACATCCCCTTGACGAGTGCCCACCCCCACACCTCCAGCACAGACCTGTTCCATTGTTCAAAGTGTTCCCAAAGAATGAGCTGCGTCTGGCTGATCTCTCTTGAGCTTCTCTCAGTTTGTAGTTGATTGCTCGCATTGTGGGTTGATGAGGTGTGAACGGCCGTTCCTGTGGACCTTGATGGCTTCTGCCTGCTGTCGAGAGCCTGTTCTCGCGGTTTTGTCTGTGTGTGGGGGTAGCAGCTTGTTTAGTGCTGTGAACTTCTTTTTTCGATATTTCGTTTGTTGTCGTACCAGCATTGTAAATCAACCTCATTTCTTCTTCCCCTCCCAAGAATGTCTGTGCAACCAGTGCTGCTGCCTCTAAGGTCAGGTTCTTGGTCTCCATGAGCTTTCGGAATGTGCCTGCGTGGCCTATTCCTTCAATGAAAAAGTCTCTCAGCATTTCTCTCCTCAGTTCATCGGAGAACTCACATAAACTAGCCAACCTCCGAAGTTCCGCCACGAAGTCGTGTATGCTCTAGCCCACACAACGTCTGTAGTTGTAGAACCTGTGTCTGGCCATGTGTAGGCTGCTCGCTGGCTTCAGGTGGTCTCTTACCAGTGTGCTCAATTCTTCAAACGACTTGCTTGCTGGTTTCTCGGGTGCCAACAGATCCTTCATTAAAGCGTATGTTTTCGAGCCACAGCTGGTCAAGAGATGGGCTCTTCCCTTGTCTGCCTTATCGTCACCTAACCAGTCTTTGGTTACAAAGCTTTGCTGGAGCCTTTCTATAACGTCCTCCCAATTGTCTCCCGCATTGTACTTTTCATCTGATCCGTTGTTCGCCATTCTGTGGATTCTGTAATCCCGTAACCCGTTGCCACTGTAAAGTCCTGTCCCCTCAGTACAGATTCACACGAGGCATGTAGTGAAGTCAAGGTCACTCTGCACCTGCTCCTTTATTTCACAGCTCTGGAATACTGCACTTGCCTGACACCTCTCCTTATACACCTCTCTCTTGCAAGTGCACCCCTGGTGGTAAGGTATGCTGGTGGTTACAGGTCATATCTTATTACAGTCATGTATAGCATGTTAGGGTACAGTTATATATAATAATGTAAGATACATGAAAGTTATGATTCAAAAACAACATCACTTTGTTCACAGTACTTGCAGCAGCAATTGTGTGCTGAGAGGTTTAGAAACATAGAAAATAGGTGCAGGAGGAGGCCATTCGGCCCTTTGAGCCTGCACCACCATTCAATAAGATCATGGCTGATCAACTTCGTATTGTCGCTGGTGGCAATGAACGCCTGGGCTATCGCTATGGCCTTACTCAAGGTTTGGGTCTCTACAGTCAAAAGTTTGCAAACTATTGTTTCGTGGCCAATGCCAAGTTCAAAAAAGTCTCTGAGCATGTGCTCCAAATGTCCTTCACATTTGCAATGTCCTGCAAGGCGTCTTAGCTCGGCGACATAACTCACCACTTCCTGGCCTTCAGACGTTTTGCAGGTGTAGAACCGGTACCTCGCCATCAGAACGCTTTCCTTTGGGTTCAAATGCTCTCGGACCATTATTCACAAATCGTTGTATGATTTCTCCGTGGGTTTCGCTGGAGAGAGCAGATTCTTCATGAGACCATACGCTGGTACCACACAGACGGTGAGGAGGATCGCCCTTCGTTTGGCAGCGCTGTCTTCCCCATCTAGCTCATTGGCCACAAAGTATTGGTCGAGTCGCTCCACAAAAGTTTCCCAATCATCTCCCTCCGAGAATTTCTCCAGGATGCCCTCTGTTCTTTGCATCTTTGGGTTCACTATCTATATCTTGTCGCCAGTTGTTGTGCACAGAGGAAGAATTAGACTGAACACTGTGAGCTCAAAGTAAAGTGTGACCTTATTCTTTTATTGCAGGTCTCCAGAGTGCCTCTCCAACCTGTGAAGCCTCCTTAAATATCTGTGCTCCCAAGGGATTATGGGATCCCCTGGGACTTCAGAGGATGAGCTCTCTGGTAGCTGTACAGAGTAAATACAGGTCCACATATATAATATGCCCGATCTGTGAAATTCATTGTCACCACCTACCTTAGCACCTGGTGTAAACAGCGACAGGGAGAGCTGGTGTGAAGAACCAGGAAGCCTGCTCCGGGGATGTTATTTAAAGGGATCATCGGTAATGAGTTGCAGCTATCAGGTTAGTGCAGTTTCAGTGGTTTCTTGTCAATTTCACATAGACCAACAGTTTAATTCAGCAATTTCAATGTTATTTTATATCAGGAGTGCTGTGGCAACTAAAAAGTAGATACATTTATTCTTTAAAAAATCAAACTACTACACTTGGGGCAGTTACATTAATGGGTGCTGTACTGGCAGTCTACCTCGCCCTCCATGTTCTACAGTGGAGGGATCAGAGGCAGCAAGAAAGACTGAAACATGTGCCTGGAGGGCCCTCAATTACTTTGCTCGCAGATCCTTCCAGTCTGCAACAGGAGACATAGCTAACATCTCACAGTTCGCTGTCCATTGCTGCATCCGGGAGGTCACAGAGGCTCTCCACATTTGGAGAAGAGACTCAATTTCCTTCCCCATTATCCGAAAGAAGCAGGATGAGCATGCATGTGGTTTTGCCAGGATAGCATGTTTCCCCATAGTGCAGGGTGCCATTGACTGCACCCACGTGGCTTTGCAGGCACCACATAACAATCCCGAGATCTTCCATAACTGCAAAGGCTACCATTCACTGAATGTGCAGTTGATATCCGATGACAGACAACGAATCTTCAATGTCAATTCTCGTTATCATGGCTGTAGCCACGATGCCTTCATCGTGCACCAAACCGGTGTGCCAGCATTCTTCCAGCCACCACGACACGCTGGCTGGCTGGTCGGAGACAAGAGGTATTCACTCTCCACCTGGCTCATGACTCCCCTCCATAAAACCTCCACTCCTACCCAGTTCTCATACAATGAGAGCCATGCTGCCACCAGGAACAACATCACGAGACCATCGGCCTAATAAAGCAAAGCTTCTGCTGTCTTGACCGCTCATGAGGAGCCCTCCATTACTCGGCTGAGAGGGTGTCCCATTTCGTAGTGGTCTGCTGCATGCTCCACAACTTAGCCATCATGAGGGCACAGCCTTTGCGACCAGGGATTGAGGGACCACCTCAGGACAAGGAAGAAGGAGAGGAGGAGGAAGAGGGAGAGGAGCAGGAGGAAGAGGAAAATGCAGAGGATGAGGAGCAGGATGAGGAGGAGGAGGAACAGGAGAGAGGGAGGAGGCAGCTATGCAATCGGCCATCCGGAAGGGTGGTGTGTGATCGCTTCTTCAGACTGTGGTTCGAATGAATTAAACCCCAGATGCCCATTGGTCACTATATCCCCACCACTCCATCCCTGGTGCAGGACTTATCACAGTGCAAAGCAGAAACGAGACACAACACAAAAAAAGGACGAATAAACTGCGCAGATAGCAGTTAACGGGTATGATGTAATTGGCATCATGGAGACATGGCTCCAGGGTGACTAAGGCTGAGAACTCAACATCCAGAGGTATTCAACATTTAGGAAGGATAGACAGAAAGGAAAAGGACGCAGGGTGGCATTGCTAATTAAAGAGGAAATTAATGCAATAGTAAGAAAGGACATTAGCTTGGATGATGTGGAATGGGTATGGATGGAGCTACGGAATACCAAGGGGCAGAAAACGCTAGTGGGAGTTGTGTACAGACCACCAAACAGTAGTAGTAAGGTTGGGGGCAGCATCAAACAAGAAATTAGGGATGCATGCAATAAAGGTACAGCAGTTATCATGGGTGATTTTAATCTACATATTGATTGGGCTAACCAAACTGGTAGCAATGCGGTGGAGGAGGATTTCCTGGAGTGAATTAGAGATGGTTTTCTAGACCAATATTTCGAGGAACCAACCAGGGAGCTCGCCATCCTAGACTGGGTGATGTGTAATGAGAAAGGACTAATTAGTAATCTTGTTGTGTGAGACCCCTTGGGGAAGAGTGACCATAACATGGTAGAATTCTTTATTAGGATGGAGAGTGACACAGTTAATTCAGAAACTCAGGTCCTGAACTTAAGGAAAGGCAACTTCAATGCTTTGAGGGGTGAATTGGCTAGAATAGACTGGCAAATGATACTTAAAGCGTTGACGGTGGATAAGCAATGGCAAACATTTAAAAATCACATGGATGAACATCAGCAGTTGTACATCCCTGTCTGGAATAAAAATAAAACGGGGAAGATGGCTCAACCGTGGCTAACAAGGGAAATTAAGGATAGTCTTAAATCCAATGAAGAGGCATATAAATTGGCCAGAAAAAGCAACAAATCTGAGGACTGGGAGAAATTTAGAATTCAGCAGAGGAGGACAAAGGGTTTAATTAAGAGGGAGAAAATAGAGTACGAGAAGAAGCTTGCCGGGAACATAAAAACTGACTGCAAAAGCTTCTATAAATATGTGAAGAGAAAAGGATTAGTGAAGACAAATGGAGGTCCCTAGCAGTCGGATTCAGATGAATTTATTATAGGGAACAGAGAAATGGCAGACCAATTGAACAAATATTTTGGTTCTGTCTTCACGAAGGAAGACACAAATAACCTTCTGGAAGTACTAGGGGACTGAGGGTCGAGTGAGAAGGAGAAACTGAAATTTACATGCCTCTTCCTTGGATTTAAGACTATCCTTAATTTTCCTTGTTAGCCACGGTTGAGCCATCTTCCCCGTTTTATTTTTACTCCAGACAGGGATGTACAACTGCTGATGTTCATCCATGTGATCTTTAAATGTTTGTCATTGCTTATCCGCCGTCAACCCTTTAAGTACCTTTGCCAGTCTATTCTAGCCAATTCACACCTCAAACCATTGAAGTTGCCTTTCCTTAGGTAGGAAATTGTGTTAGGGAAATTGATGGGATTGAAGGCCGATAAATCCCCGGGGCCTGATAGTCTGCATCCCAGAGTACTTGAGGAAGTGGCCCTAGATATAGTGGATCAGTTCCTATGGACTGGAGGGTAGCGAATGTAAAACCACATTTAAAAAAGGGAGAGAAAAAGTGGGTAATTATAGATTGGTTAACCTGACATCACTAGTGGGGAAAATGTTGGAATCAATTATTAAGGATGAAATAGCAGTGCATTTGGAAAGCAGTGACAGGATCGGTCCAAGTCAGCATGGATTTATGAAGGGGATATCATGTTTGACAAATCTTCTCGATTTTTTTGAGGATATAACTAGTAGAGTGGACAAGGGAGAACCAGTGGATGTGGTGTATTTGGACTTTCAAAAGGCTTTTGACAAGGTCCCACACAAGAGATTAGTGTGCAAAATCAAAGCACATGGTATTGGGGGTAATATACTGACGTGGACAGAGAACTGGTTGACAAACAGGAAGCAGAGAATCGGGATAAATGGATCCTTTTCAGAATGGTAGGCAGTGACTAGTGGAGTGCCGCAAGGCTCAGTGCTGGGACCCCAGCTCTTTACAATATATATCAATGATTTGGATGAAGGAATTGAGTGTAATATCTCCAAGTTTGCAGATGATACTAAACTGGATGGCAGTGTGAGCTGTGAGGGGGACGCTAGGAGACTGTAGGGTGATTTGGATAGGTTAGGTGAGTGGGCAAATGCATGGCAGATGCAGTATAATGTGGATAAATGTGAGGTTATCCACTTTGGGGACAAAAACGCGAAGATAGAATATTATCTGAATGGCGGGGAGGGGAATGACGGAAAAGGGGAGGTGCAACGAGACTTGGGTGCCATGGTTCATCAGTCATTGAAAGTTGGCATACAGGTGCAGCAGGTGGTGAAGAAGGCAAATGGTATGTTGGCCTTCATAGCAAAGAAATTTGAGCATAGGAGCAGGAAGGTCTTATTGCAGTTGTACAGGACCTTGGTGATGCCTCACCTGGAATATTGTGTTCAGTTTTGGTCTCCTAATCTGAGAAAGGACGTTCTTGCTATTGAGCGATTGCAGCGAATGTTCACCAGACTGATTCCCGGGATGGCAGGACTGACATATGAGGAGAGACTGGATCAACTGGGCCTTTATACATTGGAGTTTAGAAGGATGAGAGGGGATCTCATAGAAACGTATAAGATTCTGACGGGACGATACAGGTTAGATGCTGGAAGAATGTTCCAGATGTTGTGGACACAGTCTTAGGATAAGGGGTAGGCCATTTAGGACTGAGATGAGGAGAAACTTCTTCACTCAGAGAGTTGTTAACCTGTGGAATTCCCTGCCGCAGAGAGTTGTTGATGCCAGTTCATTGGATCTATTCAAGAGGGAGTTTGATATGGCCATTACGGCTAAAGGGATCAAGGGGTATGGAGAGAAAGCAGGAAAGGGGTACTGAGGGAATGATCAGCCATGATCTTATTGACTGGTGGTGCAGGGTTGAAGGGCCGAATGGCCTACTCCTGCAACTATTTTCTATGTTTCTGTGTTTCTATGTAATCCAAACAGAATTGATAAATGAATCAAAAATCAGTGAACATATATTTATAACAAAAATAATAACTATTCACCCTTATGCAATCCCTTAGTGCCTCTTATTCCTGTGCCTTTGCCTACTTTATTGGTCCTACAAAGTGTTGCCCCAGTGGCTGCAGCAGGGCTGGTGGAAGGCTGCTGACTTTCAATGGAGGAGACGGCAGATGGCCTTGCAGCACGACCTTGAGCAGCTCTGGACCTAGACTGCCCGGTTGCAGACTGCACCACCTCGGCATGGGCGGCAGCAGTCTGGGCTGGCTGGATGACAGGCAGCAACAAGGGCAATGGTGGACTGGCAGTGGTGGGATCAGGAATGCTATCATCCTGAGAAAGGACAGCAGGTTCCTGGACTGGCAGTGGTGGGATCAGGAATGCTATCATCCTGAGAAAGGACAGCAGGTTCCTGTTCCACTCCCCCGGGGCAGCACCTCAGCATCTCTAACAATCTGTTGGAGCACAGATTGCTGGCCTGTTGCAACACCGTGAAAGCACTGGTCAGCGGTGGTAGATCCAGCGACAAAGGCAGCAGTCAGAGCTTGGGTGGCATCAAACGTAGACTGTATTATAGCACTAAGACATTGCATCGCTTCCGCCGGTGCTGCAATGGAAACTGCCAGATTGCCCATCACACGCGGCATCAGGTCTGGGTCGCCCATGTCTGGGAGTCTACCATCCGTTGCAAACTGGAAATGCTGGGCTCCATGGTATGGGCAGTGCCTTGTGCAATGTTGGTGGTGGACCCCTCCAAACCCCTCATCATTGCCAAGAGGCTCTCGGGCATCCTTGCACCTTTCATTTCCATGTGCATGCCCATCACCCTTGTTCTAAACGCTTCCCTATCGAGGACCTCTTCTGAGTCCTGTGCAGCAGAACTCACCCTCTGGGGAGTTGGCCCCCGAGCTACCCTTTCTCCCAGCCTTGCTGCAGCTAACTCAGCCCCAGTGCTTCATCCTGTGTAGATCCCGTTATTATATTAGCCTCTAAATAATGCATAGTGCCAGTATCTGAGCTGCTGCCTGCGGGCGAGATATGCAGTGACATGGTGTGTTCTTCCTTCTCCTCTCCTCCCACCTCGTTCTCTATGCTGCCCTCAGAGACAGGCTGCTCAGCAGCATTCTGATTATCTGAAAGCATAAAGGCACAAGAGTGGGATTAAGGTGAGGAGAGAGGGGCAGGAAGGGAGAAATGCACGTATACAGCATGATTAGCTGGAAAGTGCAAAGCACTTGTGGGGTGAGGAGGAAGTGGGATGAGAGAAGAAGGAGTAGGGGTGAACATACTGTTGTTTTCCCCAAGAGGGTCAACGTCACCACTGGCCACAGTGCCCACCACCTGGTGCCCAATAATCTGCAGCACTCTTTTCTCCAGCACAGACAGTCGTTGGGTGTTGGCTTGTCCCCTGCCTGTGCACTCCTGCTCCCTCCTGTTGTGAGCCACGTTGACCTGCAAAAGAAAGGGAAATGTGTGAGCGGGAGTGGAGCAAGGTGTTTAGGTGATGTGCCTGCCATAGTTGAATAGCTGTCATTGTGTGCAAGGTGTGAGATGTGGGTGTGAGTGTTAGTAGGTAGGGATTGTTGGTGGGTGAGTGCTGGGGGTGTGGTGCTTTGGGCAGTGTGTGAACACTATGGTTTAGATGGTGGTATGTAGCATTTATTTAAGCATTCAGTCACCCTGGCCAACCGAGTAAGTCAGTAAATTTCTTCCTGCACTGGGTTTGGGTCCTGGGGACCACAGTGCTGCCTGAGGCGTGCTACGCTACCTCCCTCCAAATGGTATGGAAGACTTACGGTGAGGGCCTCCTGCCACTTGCCGGGTAGAGCACCACCCTCCATCTCTCCACACCGAACACCATGCCTCCAATGCTTGAACGCAGAATCCGTGGGCTCTCTCCCTGGGACGTGGGTCTTCCATGAGTACAGCTACTGTCCTTGTCCTTGTCCTTGTCCTTGTCATAGAAACATAGAAACATAGAAACATAGAAACATAGAAAATAGGTGCAGGAGTAGGCCATTCGGCCCTTCGAGCCTGCACCGCCATTCAAGGAGTTCATGGCTGAACATGCAACCTCAGTACCCCATTCCTGCTTTCTCACCATACCCCTTGATCCCCCTAGTAGTAAGGACTATATCTAACTCTTTTTTGAATATATTTAGTGAATTGGCCTCAACAACTTTCTGTGGTAGAGAATTCCACAGATTCACCACTCTCTGGGTGAAGAAGTTTCTCCTCATCTCAGTCCTAAATGGCTTACCCCTTATCCTTAGACTGTGACCCCTGATTCTGGACTTCCCCAACATTGGGAACATTCTTCCTGCATCTAACCTGTCTAAACCCATTAGAATTTTAAATGTTTCTATGAGGTCCCCTCTCATTCTTCTGAACTCCAGTGAATACAAGCCCAGTTGATCCAGTCTTTCTTGATATGTCAGTCCACCATCCCGGGAATCAGTCTGGTGAACCTTCGCTACATCCCTCAATAGCAAGAATGTCCTTCCTCAAGTTAGGAGACCAAAACTGTACACAATACTCCAGGTGTGGCCTCACCAAGGCCCTGTACAACTGTAGCAACACCACCTGCCCCTGTACTCAAATCCCCTCGCTATGAAGGCCAACATGCCATTTGCTTTCTTAACCGCCTGCTGTACCTGCATGCCAACCTTCAATGACTGATGTACCATGACATCCAGGTCTCTTTGCACCTTCCCTTTTCCTAATCTGTCACCATTCAGATAATAGTCTGTCTCTCTGTTTTTACCACCAAAGTGGATAACCTCACATTTATCCACATTATACTTCATCTGCCATGCATTTGCCCACTCACCTAACCTATCCAAGTCACTCTGCAGCCTCATAGCATCCTCCTCGCAGCTCACACTGCCACCCAACTTAGTGTCATCCGCAAATTTGGAGATACTACATTTAATCCCCTCATCCAAATCATTAATGTACAGTGTAAACAGCTGGGGCCCCAGCACAGAACCTTGCGGTACCCCACTAGTCACTGCCTGCCATTCTGAAAAGTACCCATTTACTCCTACTCTTTGCTTCCTGTCTGACGACCAGTTCTCAATCCACGTCAGCACACTACCCTCAATCCCATGTGCTTTAACTTTGCACATTAATCTCTTGTGTGGGACCTTGTCGAAAGCCTTCTGAAAGTCCAAATACACCACATCAACTGGTTCTCTCTTGTCCACTCTACTGGAAACATCCTCAAAAAATTCCAGTAGATTTGTCAAGCATGATCTCCCTTTCCCACGTCTACTTCCTACTTCCTACTTCCCACTTCCCACTTCCCACTTCCTACTTCCTACTTCCTACTTCCTACTTCCTACTTCCTACTTCCTACTTCCTACTTCCTACTTCCTACTTCCTGTTTGCTGAACCAGCTGCAAAACCAGCAATGCTTAGAATTGAGGTTCTGCAGCATCAATTAACTTTCCCTTTAAGTACTGAAAAAAGCCTGTGGCAATCATGACTTGCGATTAGACTGCACAGCTATTGGTCCACCTTTGAGTTTAATGCCAATGAGCTTGTGCTTTAAGACTTGATTTAGGACTCCAATCATTTTTTTGAGCAGTGAACACGAATTTTGCATCCAGTCTAAAGCATTAGCGCCTGGCGTTAATTCTCCAACTTTTCTAATGACACCGCCCATTCTTGGGCTGTAATAAATTTCTCGCCCAATGCGTTTTCTGGCGAGTGGATGTAGCAGCGATAAAAGTTCCTGTCTCAGATGGGAGGGTCTTCATTTAATTGTTCATTTAAGGGCACATCCTGCCATACTTGTGTGCATAAATTCCCCCATGTGAAATGCACATTCAGGGTTATTTGGCAGCAGTAAGTATGCTGGAGTTCATGAAAAGAGTGGTAATTTCAGCTAATTCTTGATCACTTTTTTCATTTTTTCCCCCTCTTTTGGCATTTCAATTCTTATGCACTTTTGTGTTAATTGGATGCCTGACTAACTGCAATGTTGGATGTATCACAGTCGCAGTATGCCATACTTTCAGTGGCATTGCATGAAAGAAGATGTGCCAGGGTAATCATCTGCTAACTTAGCCTGATTGGCTGCTTCTTGCAAGATGCTATAAGCTGTTTCTGCAGGCAATGACCATGGGGCACTGTCATTTGACACAAAGACAGATGGAGAGATTTGCTGCAAGGGCATCTGCAGCTACCATGCAGCAGAGGTTTGGTGCATCCATTGAAAATAAGGCTCAGCTCTGGCCTCCTTACAGTCTTGCTACAATGATAACTTATGGGAATGGTGCTGTCAAGTTTCGCAGAAGAGCAATGTCCTCGGAACCACATCATACAGCACCACCGCCACTTCAGTGCATATTAAACAGGCTGCTCTGTCACTTGATTCCTTTTCTTTCATTTTTGCCTCTCTTCTTAGAGCCTTAGCTAAACCTACTAATGGGTAGAAATGTCTTTCGAGACATTCCAAAAGCTTTTACAATTTTTGTCACGTATTCTGGTACTTTCCCTTAAATTGGCCCATCCTGTAAAATTTTACTTGCATGCAGTTTTTAGCTAGCACGATTGGTATCTTCCCCACATCTGTCTAAGTATGCACCTGAAGATATGCTAATAAGCTAGCTTAAGAAATTTGGGTGCACATTTCCCATTCAGCCTGTTAAGTACCCACTAGTAACCATCCTAATTTAAATTACACTAAAATGGAACATTCTGTCTAGTTGGAGTGATTTCTCTGCCTGTCTCAGATCTATATGGCATTCGATTGAGTAAAATGTGATCAATTAGCCAGTTCTGTGCCTTTCAAGCCGACAGTCATGCAATTTTCTCTCTTTCTGCTTCTGTTGCAGTCTCCTCTCTCCTCTCCCCTCTGGGGCTCAGGCAATTATGCTGCTCGAGTCTTTCCGCAGAAATTGTACGAGCCTACGGTGTGATTGTAGCTTTGAACAAGCATGATTATCGGCGCTGTCAGATCCATGGGAATTATGGGGTGATGGAGGGGAATAGAACTCAGACCTCCATCATTTGCCTGTAATTACAGAGTCTGTCTTATTATCTCTTCCCATCTGAAGTGTGGATTTCCTCAGGTAGTTTCAAATTAAATTCCTGTCTTTATTAGCAGTTTGTTTTTTGCTTCCATATGTATACAAAACTAGATGCTTCACTTCTGGCTCTGTGCTTGTGCCTTCAGCACCATCATGACTACCTTCTGTTCCTCAAAAAGGAAGGCACACTTAATTTTGTTGCGTACACACTTGGCACACAAGGACTCACCATAAGGTCGACTGACGTGCTTCTTGCCAATTTAATTAGGACCTTGGGTCTTCAGACAGATGCACTAGAACGTATAGATGAGAAGGTAAAGATTATTGTTTGCAGTACTTTCTGTTCCTGAGGCACAATGATTGATTTTGTTGTGGCCTGTGAGGCACAGTGGTTCAGAAACTGGTCTTTCACCTTTGGAACTTGGACTCATGCTTGGGCAGCCACCCTGTATTTCACCATGAGGCTACTCTTCATGTGCCAGTCAAGAAGGCAAGATCACAGATGAGCCCAGTCCTGTTCTTAGCTGGGAGGGAGGTCTCCTTTGTGCACTTTGTGAGATTGTAGACGTTTTAAACAGGGGGATGTCTTCCCTCAATATCCACTGACAAAATGGTCACCGAATAATAATCATTAGTGGAACACAGGCTGATTTATTTTTCTGTTGCCCTAGTCCAGGTGATGCTGAAGCCAATTGTAGCATCCTACCTACTGCCCTGTTTGAGATCAGCTAACGCTGTACAGGCCAAGGAATGAACCAGGGTCTTTGCATATTTGTATGGCCTTGTACTATACCATGCAGTGTGTTTACCTACTGAGCCATCAAATAGTTCTGTTTCTCAAGGAATTCATTATAAACTGAAAACATATAGCTTCAGCAGAGCGAATAGATGTTTGAAATAAAAAATAAAATACTTAATTTGTATAAAATACTTAAAGCATTATATTAGCAAGGCTCATTCATTGTTCAGTGTTGCAGGAAATGTGTTTCATGCATTAATTCATGCTTGCTTATGTCACCGCAATGAGCATAGCTGAAGTATTCCTAGTGCTGTCAGCAGATGGAGACAAAAGCTGTTTTTTCAACAATTTCTTTGTGCTGTTTATCTACATGTCCATGGGAAAGTTATAGAAGGCTGTACCAAAATTTGGGGGGATTGCCCCTTGTTTCTTGCAAAGTAATTTCAGATTATTGTGGAAATATATTGGTGTTATTTGTTTATATAATTATAGAATGCTTATAGCACAGAAGGAGGCCATTCGCTCGTCGAGCCCGTACCAGCTCTCTGCAAGAGCTCTTCAGCTAGTCCCACTTCCCAGCTGTTTCCCCGTAGATTTTTTCCTTCAGGTACTTATCCAATTCCCTTTTGAAAGCCACAATTGAAGCTGCCTCCACCACCCTTTCAGGCAGTGCATTCCAGCTCCTAAGTAATTGCTGCGTAAAAAAGTTTTTCCTCATGTCGCCTTTGGATCTTCTGCCAGTCACCTTAAATCTGTGTCTTCTGGTTCTCGACCTTTCCGTCAATGGGAACAGTTTCTCTGTCTAGACCCCTCATGATTTTGAACACCTCCATCAAATCTCCTCTCAACCTTCTCTGCTCTAATGAGAACAATCTCAGCTTCTCCAATCTATCCACACAACTGAAGTCCCTCATCCCTGGAATCATTCCTGTAAATCTTTTCTGCACCCTCTCTAAGGCCTTCACATCCTTCCTAAAGTGTGATGCCCGAATTGGACACAATACTTTAGTTGAGGCCGAACCAATGTGTTATAAAGTTTCATCATAAATTCCTTGCTGTTGTACTCTATGCCTCTATTCCAGGATACCATAAGCTTTGTTAACCGCTTTCTCAACCTGCCCTGCCACCTTCAATGATTTGTACACATATGCTCTCAGGTCTCTCTATTCAAGCATTCCCTTTAGGATTGAACCATTTAGTTTATATTGCCTCTCCTTGTTATTACTACCAACATGTAGCACTTCTCACTTTTCTGCATTAAATTACATCTGCCACGTGTCCGCACAGTCCACCAGCCTGTCTGTGTCCTCTTGAAGTCTATCACTATCCTCCTCACTGTTCACTATACTTCCAAGTATTGTGTCATCTGCAAATTTTGAAATTGTGCCCTGTACACCCAATGCCAAGTCATTAATATATATCAAGAAAAGCAGTGGTCCTAGTACCGACCCTTGAGGAACACCACTGTATACCTTCCTCCACCCAAAAAAAACAACCGTTCACCACTACTCTCTGTTTCCTGTCACTTAGCTAATTTTGTATCTGTGCTGCCACTATCTCTTTTATTCCAGGGGCTTCAACTTTGCTGACAAGCTTATTATGTGGCACTTTAATCAAAGGCCTTTTGGAAGTCTATGTACACCACATCAACCGCATTGCCCCCATCAACCCTCTCTGTTAGCTCATCAATAAACTCAATCAAATTAGTTAAGCACAATTTGCTTTAACAAATCCATTCTGGCTTTCATTAATTTATCCATACTTGTCCAAGTGACTGTAATTTTGTCTCTGATTATTGTTGCTAAAAGCTTCCCCACTACCGAGGTTAAGACTGGCCTGTAGTTGCTGGGTTTAACGTTACATCCTTTTTTGAACAAGGATGTAACATTTGCAATTCTCCAGTCCTCTGGCACCACCCCATGGGCTAGACGTTCCATTAGTTTTGCATCACTACCGCCCACTTAACGTCTATTTTAGCGCTGAGATGAGGTATACCGCCCAGATATTGCCCATTTCGCACAAAAATGGAAACTAACGCCCATTTATCACTCACTTATCGCCCAGCATTACTTTCACCGTTGATTTAATGCCGAGAATTAATAATACCGCCCACCCATTTATTCCTGCTGTAAACGTTAGAAAAATGGAAACTAACGGCCATAATATTGCCGAGCGTTACTTTCAGCATCTCGAACACATATCGCCGAAAATATCACTCGCCGAAGCAAACGCTGAGAAAAAGTTGCTCTCACCTGAACTAAACCCAGCGGTATGGAAGCCATGTTGTAAATCGGAGGCGTTTTCATAAAAAGGGCTTCTTCAACTTCTGGGGAGTTTTGATGTAATCTGGAGTTATTTAAGGTGATTTGAACATCTGAACAAACATCTTATCATATTGTGGACGAATTGAATTTATTGTATTTGTTTTAGTAGGTAAATTTGTTTGTGAACAATCGGTCTAATACTGATAGTTATTGTAATGGGGCTTGTAATTTCTCAGCCTGTCTTGATGTCTATGTACATGCTGCAGACTAGAGATGGCAAAAGGTTTATTGAAGAGCATTATGTGCCCAATCAAAGAGGTGGCAGACTGAGGAGGAGGACGAGAACTTGCACCAGATGTATTTACAGGGAAGAGCGGTCTTATCTGAGAAAATGCGCAACAATGTTATGTAAAATAAAATAAATTTAATATCTGTATTAAGTCATACAGAAAAATGTACAAAACACCCCACAACAAAATTTACACATTTAAATCATCTATAACATTTTTTACACTCCCAACAACACTTCAAAAGAACACAAATGCAAAAAAACATGGTACCCCACCCCCCCAAACCTTCCAACAAAATAGAACTCCTGCGGCCATGCACCTCACTTTCCTTCACCCCCCCCCGTTTCTCCTCCCACCTCCACCCCTTCCCCTTCCACTCCCGACTCCAAGCTACTTTGCCGAAGTGCTCCTCAGGCGCTGCTTCATTGGGGGGGGATGACGGCAGATCTGCTGGTTGGCCGGATACTGGAGAGGACAGTCCCGAGGATGGAACATCCTCTGAGCTAGAAGCAAGAGCTTCCTCTTGGCTCGCAGCACCTTGGTGTTCATTGCTGCGACCTGGGACCACTGGTAGCCCTGTCACATGAGTGTTCCTAGCTATCACCTCCAGGGCCTCCGCTATCCACGGCACGTACTCAGTCATGGTGGCGGACATGGTGGCCAGCTGTTGGGATATGCCCCCCATTGTCTGGAGGATTTGTTGACCTATTTCAACACTTCGCCAGGACAAACTAACCATGTCCCCACTTAGATCTGCTGCTTGTGGAGCAGTCCTGCTGTGTCGAACAAACTTCCGTGGGGTCGGTGCCAGCATGGAGACACTTGAGGTGCACTGCGGCAAAGTGCTTGGGCCCGCCACCTCCACGGTGGAGGAAGACATGGCCGCAGGAGCACTAAATGTAATCAGGGTTGTCGAGATGATGAAGCTTGTTGCTGCAGGCTCATCAAACTCCACACGGTCATCAGTGGAGAAGGCACCCTTGTAAAACTCAAAGTTTTCTCAAAATTCATATTCACCCTCTGTGTGAAGAAACCCTAAGGAAGGATTATTTTGGACTCGCTTAAATGAACTTTGGGATATTAAAAGATGCATTGGGTCTGCAAGGGGAAAGGGCTGCAAAACCAGGGGACTACTAATGTCTGAAAAAGCCAGTCTTTGGATATTGGAGCTGTCTGGGATATTAGAGCAAAACAAATTGTCTGCTCCCTAGGAAACATTAATATTTCAATATATGACCCATAGATAGCCAGCTATAGCTCAAACCATGAAACCCATCCAGCACATGCATAATGTTAATCACTTTTCCGGCCTGCATAGAAAACAAAGGCCTAGGCAGACAACGCAAACACCAAAACTAATTTTTACAATAGCAAGTCGAATCCAACAGATCGACACATCCTAAACAAGTTATCATTAACGAATCCGCCAAAATTTAACAAAGAATTATCAAGCCCGTCAAAACTAAGACAAAGAATCGGGTTTGATTTGGCGCGCAAATTAGAAAGGCTCACAAAGTATAATTGAGGCCCTGTTTTACGGGTTAATCAGCCTCTGAGTAACTAAGAACCTCCACTGCACTATCGGGCTCTTGAGCGACCACCGCCTTTTCAGCCTTGACGGCACTCCTGGATTACACTGCTCTGCTACCGAAGAAGAAGGAAGAACTTCATCAAAAAGGCAGAGAAAAGCAGTTCCCAGTGACTTCGGACATCACCAACTCATCACAGCAACAACTGACCACAGCCAATGTGGTAAAATCGAACCATCGCAATCGACGACTCCTAAGAAAGAAACTACTCGAGAAG
The DNA here is from genome assembly GCF_044704955.1 of Pristiophorus japonicus. Taxonomy (NCBI): domain Eukaryota; kingdom Metazoa; phylum Chordata; class Chondrichthyes; family Pristiophoridae; genus Pristiophorus; species Pristiophorus japonicus. The sequence goes on along the minus strand of NC_091978.1, from coordinate 250,599,587 downwards.
AAACCGAAGATTCGAAAGTTTTCCGCTTTACAATCTATTCCTGGCTTACAACAGGTGAAACATTACCTAAAGTAACCCAAAGCCCTACTCCTACAAGAAGAAAGTGGGTACTCACCCCATAAATCCAAACTGCGCCTTACCGCATCAGCGGACTCAACCCAACTGAAGACTACACAGCAAGAAGTCTTCCACGACATTCGGTGTATGGCAAGCAGAACCTACAGAGTCCAGCGAACCCAAAACCGCAAACCATTGCTAACTGTCAATAAGAGGATTGGTGAGTATTATCCCTGTTGCCCTAGAGTTTAACCTAGTCAGATTTAGGCATTGGGACGTGGGAGGTGTATTATTTTCTGTAACTCCTTTTGTATGTGTAATAAAGGGTTCTTTATTTTAGAGATTGTAAGTTTTGACATTGTACTTTTCTTTCCTGAATAAAATCAAAGTTTCTTGCAGCAAAACCAGTTGTCTGCTGCACTTTGTCACATCCCCAAATAAATCCAAAGTCTAGAACCCAGGGAGTGGGAGCGATTCGAACCGCTCAGAAGATCCGAAGTGAACCTGACCCCCAGACCACCCCCTACAGAATGGCAGGATTTTGGTACAAAGGATGTGATGCAGTGAACACTGGTTTGGAGGAAAAAACTAAGATGGAAGAGAGGATTTCCTCTTACGTATATAAGAAAGTAAATGTCACTAAGAAATGGGTGCTTGGTCTGTTGCTTGCTGAGCGTCCGGTAGATGCTCCAACCCAGTGGACTGCAAGCAAAGACTTTAAAGAATCAATAGAGAAAGCAATCTGGTTGATCTGCTTGCAGCGACAGGCCCAGCTCCGAGAGCAAAAGGTGGCAGAGTACATATGCTGCCATCCGGGAGGAGATTTTGGAAGCCATGGGTCGTAATGATGGGAGTCCCTTCTTCCATGTGGGGAAGACAGTGCAACTCACAGGGGAAACCTCACAGGCTTTCGCAGACAGACTGTAGACTGTGTATCAGAGCACCTGTGGTGGGGCTCTCGACCGTGATCGGCTGACCCGGGACGAGAGAGCCCGCTGGCTCCGAAGCCTAGTGGCAAACAGCTCACCACGGATCAAAGCAAAGGCCGAGGCCAGGTTTGACCCGAGAGATTCCCGCGCCGCCGAGAAGGTAGTGGTCAGGCAACTGACCCTAGGTTACCGGAACGGCAGAGGAACGGAAGAGCACCCAACCAAAGGAAAGGTCCACGAAATCAGACCTAGTCAGGATAAGAAGGAATGGCACCAGGAAGGGGGCAACCCCTCCGATACGAAGTGTAATTGCTTTGGGTGCGGGAAGAATGGGCACTGGAGAAAGGATTGTACGAATCCATGGAAGAGTAGCGCAGGAAAGAATTCTCCAGCCCCTGCCCAAAAGACCGAGACCGGGAAACCAGTCTCTCCCCACACGTTCGACAAATTCGTGACTGCGCTCCGAACAGTACTAGGTGGCCCTGAGAGGATAGCCGTCGCCACCGGTACCGTAATCCCATCTGCCCCATCCAATCCAGGACAGTGACTTGGACAGGTGCAGCCTGTTCACCTGTGTTCCCTCAAGAACGATGCATGGAGGAGACCATGCGTTCAGATGGAGCTGGAGAAGGTGAAGGGGACTTATCTGCTGGATATCAGTGCATCAAGCACACTTGTCTATGCAGATAACCTCGCCGCTTCATCTCTGTCTAACGGTGTCCCATACAGCTTAGTGGGTTTCACAGGCACCGAGCAGACTGGCTCATTCTCGATTCTGCTCTGTATTCATTTGGGAACACTCCACACCAAGTGGACTTGTGTCCTAATGAAGTGGGAGCAGGAAGGGAAGGGGATCCTAGAGGCCGGTTTTATTATAGGCCACGGGTTTCTAGTGGATTTAAGGAATCACTGTCTTTGGGGGGCAATATGTACAGGACAGGAAAGTGAGGTGGTAATTATCCCAGAAAAATGGGGCAAGGGGACGGTGTGTACCATGAAGCCAAAGGAGGTTTACGACCTCGAATCGCTGGTCAGTAACACTCCGATGGAATACCAAGAGTATGTGAGGGCACGCCTTGCAGCTTTTGCCACTCACAAACACGACTGTGGAAGGATAAACAGGGTCGAGGTTAGTGTAGATGGGGACCCCATGACCCGACCACAGAAACAATACAATTTCCCCAGGGAGGCGGAGGCAGACATGGAAACAGCCTTGGGTTCTTTGGTTAAGCAAGGGGTATTGAGACCAATAGCCACCCATGTGAACTCTCCATTGTGGCCGGTTAAGAAAACGGACAACTCCTGGAGAGCCACAGTGGACTACCGAGTACTCAACCGTAACATCCCCGCCTGTGCACCCACGGTTGCTGTTGTCGCTGACCTCATTGGAAGTATCCCAGCCTCTGCGACCACCTTCACAGTGCTGGATATGTCCAACGGGTTTTGGTCCATCCCTTTACGAAGAGAAGACCAGTACAAGTTTGCTTTTAACTTTAAAGGCTAGCAATACACTTGGAACTATCTCCCTCAGGGCTTCCACATAAACCAGTATAAACTGTTTAACCCCGGGATAGCTTCTAAGCGCAAGGGACAGCCAGGAACAGTGAACCGTTCTAGGTACAGGGATCCTCAGCCAGCAGCCTCTGACAGTGGAAAGCCCACACGGGATGTTGCAGACTCACAGACTGTACCGATAGGGGCGGTGGACTGTGTTACTGGAGGAGCTATCCCACCAATCATTTGGGACTCAGATGCACCCCCAGTAGCCAGAGCCTTAAGAAGGATTCCCCGCACACCACGGCCTAAGACACCGTAGTCACCAGCACTATGGTGCGGAGTTGGAGCTGAGGGTGTATTCACTCTGGAGCATCCACGATGCTGAGAATAACGTGAGTAGCACATGTAGCGAGTTGGTCTTACCGCAGGTGAAAGGTCCACAACCAGATAGGGAATGGAAGACCAGCAGGAAGAGCAGTGCAAGGAAAGTAGTGCAGGGGTCCCCTGCAGTCATCCCCCTGCAAAACAGACACTCCGCTTTGAGTACTGTTGAGGGGGATGACTCATCAGGGGAGGGCAGCAGCAGCCAAGTTCATGGCACCGTGGCTGGCTCTGCTGCACAGGAGAGCAGGAAAAAGAGTGAGAGAGCGATAGTGATAGGGAATTCAATTGTAAGGGGAATAGATAGGCGTTTCTGTGGCCGCAACCGAGACTCCAGGATGGTATGTTGCCTCCCTGGTGCAAGGGTCAAGGATGTCTCGGAGCGGGTGCAGGACATTCTGAAAAGGGAGGATGAACAGCCAGTGGTGCACATTGGTACCAACGATATAGGTAAAAAAAGGGATGAGGTCCTACGAGACGAATTTAAGGAGCTAGGAGCTAAATTAAAAAGTAGGACCTCAAAAGTAGTAATCTCGGGATTTCTACCAGTGCCACGTGCAAGTCAGAGTAGGAATCGCAGGATAGCTCAGATGAATACGTGGCTTGAGCAGTGGTGCAGCAGGGAGGGATTCAAATTCCTGGGGCATTGGAACCGGTTCTGGGGAAGGTGGGACCAGTACAAACCGAACGGTCTGCATCTAGGCAGGACCGGAACCAATGTCCTAGGGGAAGTGTTTGCTAGTGCTGTTGGGGACGGGTTAAACTAACATGACAGGGGGATGGGAACCAATGCAGGGAGACAGAGGGAAACAAAATGGAGACAGAAGCAAAAGACAAAAAGGAGATGAGTAAAAGTGGAGGGCAGAGAAACCCAAGGCAAAAAACAAAAAGGGCCACTGTACAGCAAAATTCTAATGGATCAAAGTGTAATAAAAAGGCAAGCCTGAAAGCTCGGTGCCTCAATGCGAGGAGTATTCAGAACCCAGGGCTCTGAGCTAGTTAAAGTGGGTGAGAGCTCAGATGAACAGGACCACAATAAAGAATGCAAAAGGCAGGAGGCAACAGAGCAGAGTAGCACTGGAGTAAGTGTAAACCACAAGGTGATCGGAAGGGACAATATGTATGAAAATAAAAGGGCTACAGGAGGAGTCAAAACTAAAAATCATGGTTTATAAACTAGTATTAAAACACTCTACCTAAACGCGTGCAGCATTCGAAATAAAGTAAATGAGTTGTCGGCACAAATCATTACAAATGGGTATGATTTGGTGGCCATTACAGAAACGTGGTTGCAGGGTGGCCAAGACTGGGAATTAAACATACAGGGGTATCTGACAATTCGGAAAGATAGACAAGAAGGGAAAGGAGGTGTGGTAGCTCTGTTAATAAAGGATGATATCAGGGCAGTTGTAAGAGACGATATTGGCTCTAATGAACAAAATGTTGAATCATTGTGGATGGAGATTACAGATAGTAAGGGGAACAAGTCACTGGTGGGCGTAGTTTATAGGCCACCAAATAATAACTTCACGGTGGGGAGGACAATAATCAAGGGAATAATGGAAGCATGTGAAAAAGAAACGGCAGTAATCAAGGGGGATTTTAACCTACATATCGATTGGTCAAATCAAATCGCACGGGGTAGCCTGGAGGAGGAATTCATGGAATGCATACAGGATTGTTTCTTAGAAAAGTATGTTACAGAACCGACAACGGAGCAAGCTATCTTAGATCTGGTCCTGTGTAATGAGACAGGAATAATAAACGATCTCTGAGTAAAAGATCCTCTCGGAATGAATGATCACAGTATGGTTGAATTTGTAATACAGATTGAGGGTGAGGAAGTAGTGTCTCAAACGAGCGTACTATGCTTAAACAAAGGGGACTACAGTGGGATGAGGGCAGAGTTGGCTAAAGTAGACTGTGAACACAGACTAAATGGTGGCACAACTGAGGAACAATGGAGGACTCTTAATAAGCTCTTTCATAGTGCTAAACAAAAATATATTCCAGTGAAAAAGAAGGGCGGTAAGAAAAGGGATAACTAGCCGTGGATAACCAAGGAAATAAAGGAGAGTATCAAATTAAAAACTAATGCGTATAAGGTGGCCAAGGTTAGTGGGAAACTAGAAGATTGGGAACATTTTAAACGATAGCAAAGAATGACTAAGAAAGCAATAAAGAAAGGAAAGATAGATTACGAAAGTAAACTTGCGCAAAACACAAAAACAGATGGTAAAAGCTTTTACCGATATATAAAACGGAAAAGAGTGACTAAAGTAAATTGTGGTCCCTTAAATTGTGGTCCCTTAGAAGATGAGAAGGGGGATTTAGTAATGGGAAATGTGGAAATGGCTGAGACCTTAAATAATGATTTTGCTTCGGTCTTCACAGTGGAAGACACAAAAACCATGCCAAAAATTACTGGTCACAGGAATGTGGGAAGGGAGGACCTTGAGATAATCATTATCACGAGGGGGGTAGTGCTGGACAGGCTAATGGGACTCAAGGTAGACAAGTCCACTGGTCCTGATGAAATGCATCCCAGGGTATTAAAAGAGATGGTGGAAGTTAAGCAGATGCATTCGTTATAAGCTACCAAAATTCTCTGGACTCTGGGGAGGTACCAGCGGATTGGAAAGCAGCTAATTATAGGTAACTATAGGCTGGTTAGTTTAACATCTGTAGTGGGGAAAATGCTTGAAACTGTCATTAAGGAAGAAATCGCGGGACATCTACATAGGAATAGTGCAATCAAGCAGACGCAACATGGATTCATGAAGGGGAAATCATGTTCAACTAATTTCCTGGAATTCTTTGAGGATATAACGAGCATGGTGGATAGAGGTGTACCGATGGATGTGGTGTATTTAGATTTCCAAAAGGCATTCGATAAGGTGCCACACAAAAGGTTACTGCAGAAGATAAAGGTATGCGGAGTCAGAGAAAATGTATTAGCATGGGTCGAGAATTGGCTGGCTAACAGAAAGCAGAGAGTCGGAATAAATGGGTTCTTTTCAGGTTGGAAATCGGTCATTAGTGGTGTTCCACAGGGATCGGTGCTGGACCACAACTGTTTACAATATACAAAGGTGACCTGGAAGAGGGGACAGAGTGTAGTGTAACAAAATTTTCAGATGACACAAAGGTTAGTGGGAAAGCGGGTTGTGTAGAGGACACAGAGAGGCTGCAAAGAGATTTGGATAGGTTAAGCGAATGGGCTAAGGTTTGGCAGATGGAATACAATGTCGGAAAATGTGAGGTCATCCACCTTGGAAAAAAAAAACAGTAAAAGGGAATATTATTTGAATGGGGAGAAATTACAACATGCTGTGGTGCAGAGGGACCTGGGGGTCCTTGTGCATGAATCCCAAAAAGTTAATTTGCAGGTGCAGCAGGTAATCAGGAAGGCGAATGGAATGTTGGCCTGCATTGCGAGAGGGATGGAGTACAAAAGCAGGGAGGTCCTGCTGCAACTGTACAGGATATTGGTGAGGCCGTACCTGGGGTATTGTGTGCAGTTTTGGTCACCTTACTTAAGGAAGGATATACTAACTTTGGAGGGGGTACAGAGACGATTCACTAGGCTGATTCCGGAGATAAGGGGGTTACCTTATGATGGTAGATTGAGTAGACTGGGTCTTTACTCGTTGGAGTTCAGAAGGATGAGGGGTGATCTTATAGAAACATTTAAAATAATGAAAGGGATAGGCAAGATAGAGGCAGAGAGGATGTTTCCACTGGTCAGGGAGACGAGAACTAGGGGGCACAGCCTCAAAATATGGGGGAGCCAATTTAAAACTGAGTTGAGAAGGAATTTCTTCTCCCAGAGGGTTGTGAATCTGTGGAATTCTCTGCCCAAGGAAGCAGTTGAGGCTAGCTCATTGAATGTATTCAAATCACAGATAGATAGATTTTTAACCAATAAGGGAATTAAGGGTTACGGGGAGCGGGTGGTTAAGTGGAGCTGAGTCCACGGCCAGATCAGCCATGATCTTGTTGAATGGCGGAGCAGGCTCGAGGAACTAGATGGCCTGCTCCTGTTCCTAATTCTTATGTTCTTATGTTCTTACTCCCAGTTTCAGTGGCTCAGCCCCGGGAGGTTTGCCATCCGTAAAAGAATACCCAAGATCAGTGATCAGTCTACGCACAGGGACCCCCAGCCAGCAACCTTCGGCGGTGAGGGACTCACGGGAGAGGTAGTGGTGGACCAGCCATCAACTGAGAGTCCCCAGCCTGCAACCTCTGGCTGCGCAGAACTCACAGAAAACAAAATGAACTCAGCAGCTATACCTAAAGGGGCAGTGTGCTGTAGTACCGGAGGGGCCATTCCTCCGATAATGTGGGACTCAGACACACCTCCGGTTAGAACACTCTGGGTCCTGCGGTACAGGCCACCTTACCGCCAGCCATTCAGGCAGCCCAGAGGCCGCAAAAGGAAGGAGAAGAACAGGGATTAACCTGGCCACCCGGAGACGGGTGGCAGATGTATATAATGGCACGATATGAGTTTAAGAATGTTTCAGGTTTGTTTATCTTTAAGAGTTTTAGTTTAAGTTAAGATTTTAGGAATTTCATGTCACCACGACTTCAAGAAGAATCCATGTGTAAAGAAGTAGTGAGACGAATAAAAATCGGTTATGAAGGAGTTTTGGCCGACAACTAATGGTCAACTCGGGACATATACCTGGTAGTATATGGGAGTATGACAGAATCCACCTCTACAGCTATTAAAGCAAGAACTAGTGATACATAGCTGGTAGTATTTGGGGTATGAAAGAACCCATCTTTGCAACTATTCGAGGAGACACTACAAAGAAATTGCTATGCCATACTCTATTAAAATTCTGGACAAAGCTACAGTGCCGATTATGAAGCTAACTGACCAAGAAATAGAAGTTAAAACAGACATCAGTTCCAATGTAGAAACTGGGATGAAGACAGCTCAGTTTATTAAAGACTTTATTAAGTTTCCATGAAGAGATCATGGGCTTTTTATGAAATAAGCTTAAGTTGAAACTCGATCACCTTTTGTTAAGCCGGAGAGCTTTTCTCAGAGCTGGGCTATCTGTTTTATGTGTCCCTACAGGACGGAGATCAACATGAAAAGGGTCCTGCTCCTGCTCACCCTGATGGGGGTGAGCATCGGTGACCGAGGTGACGTGGAAGAATCCCTCATTTATAGGTGCTCGGGAGAGAGAGCACCGATCTTAACTGCAGGGGGTGGCATATCGGGTGTGGAAGAGCTCGCCGTTTATTCCCACAAGAGAAGGTGGCCAGGGTGGCTGAGGTTAAACTCCACTCGATACTCCAGCCAGGTGGGGTTTACCTACGGGGAAGCTTCCTTCCCATGCCCCAGGATGCGGGTCATTGCTGCGCGGGTCGGTGTTACGGAAGGAAAACGTGTGTGTTTAACTTGTAAAGGACAGATTCCCCTGGGGATAGCTGGTTGTGGCTCAGGAAGTTGAGCAAGGACACAGGGGTCCAGGGAACTGATTGGGAACAACTCGGTAACGATACCGGACCATCACGGGAACACGGGGCGGGAGTGAAAGTGTGTTAGAACAAGTGATGGGGTCTGAACAGGGGATTTACATCTGCATGTGGGGATCAGAGAAGATCTGTCCTGCAGGCATATCAATCGCTTTCACCAGGCAATGGCAAAATGTCGGGAAGGGGATGGGGTGGAATTTCAGCCTACACGCGTGTACGGTCCCATATTCCCCGCTCCCAATCAACGCCACTGAACTTGTAGCACGCATTAAGAAACCCCTGCCCATCACCCCTACAGTACGGACAGTAATAGAGTGGTGTCCTACCACCAACAAGGGACCAGGGAATGGATTACTATTGGTACTGACCGAAAAGGTGTTATACCAGGGGGTACACTATGCAGTAGCTTCAGTTATTTTAAACCTTACGAGGTGCACTTACCTGACTGGTGCCCGAAGGAAACAGAGCAGCTATACCAGGCCCTACTCAGAGAAATGTTCAAGAAATTTTACGAGTTAGATTTTGGCAATGTAGATAAAGCAGATTTATACACCCTATATGCTGGTAAAACTATGGACTCGGGGAGACAAAGAAGGGTACTGTAAAGTCCTGTCCCCTCAGTACAGATTCAAACGAGGCATGCAGTGAAGTCAAGGTCACTCTGGACCTGCACCTTTATTTCACAGCTCTGGAATGCTGCACTTGCCTGAGACCTGCCCTTATATACCTGTCTCTTGCAAGTGCACCCCTGGTAGTAAAGTATGTTGGTGGTTGCAGGTCATATCTTATTACAGTCATGTTAGGATACAGTTATATATAATAATGTAAGATACATGACATCACCCTCCCCCAAGGTCTTATTGTCTTTATAGGTTCAGTCTCTCAGGTGGTCTACGCTCTCGCGTGGAGCATCTGAGTTGTGGTTCAGTTGTTTGTCTTGGTGTCTGTTTTTCTTTGGGTGTGGTTGCTGGTATCTCGCCTGGGCTATCTGTTTTGATTGGTGTGATTGTTGTTGACTCGCCTGGGCTGTCTGTTGAGATTGCACTTTCCTCAGGTTGTTCTCTCTGTCTGTCCACCAGGTGTGGTGCGAGTTCCACATGGTAGTCTGCCTCTGGTTTCGCAGTGTTGTTGGTAAATCTGCTTTTGACTTGGCCTACGTGCCTCCGGCAGGTTTTGCCATTGTCCATTTGTACTACCAGTAGCCTGTTTCCTTCCTTGCCCGTTACTGTCCCTGCAAGCCATTTGGGACCCCTGCCATAGTTTAGTACACACACTTTGACCCCTATCTCATTCCATCTCCCCCTTGAATTTCTGTCATGGTACTCAGTCAGCTTACGGCGCTTTGCCTCAATGATTTTGTGCATGTCTGGGAGGATTAATGAGAGCCTTGTTTTTAAAGTCCTTTTCATCAACAGTTGTGCGGGGGGGGATCCCAGTCAATGAGTGCGGACGAGATCTGTATGCCAGCAGCAGTCGCGACAGGTGACCCTGCAGCATGGGACCTTGGATTTTAAGCATGCCTTGTTTAATGATTTGCACTGCTCTCTCCGCCTGGCTGTTGGAGGCCGGCTTGAACGGTGCCATCTTGACGTGATTTATGCCGTGGTCAATTATAAAGTCTTGGAATTCTGCGCTGGTGAAGCACGGACCATTGCAACTGACCAATATGTCAGGGATTCCGTGCGTTGCAAACATGGTTGCGAGGCTCTCCACAGTGGTGGAGGTTGTGCTCGAGTTTAAAATGGCGTATTTGATCCACTTTGAAAATGCATCTACAACTACGAGGAATATTTTGCCCATGAATGGGCCTGCATAGTCTACGTGCACCCGCGACCACGGTTTGATAGGCCAGGGCCAGGAGCTCAGTTAAGACTCCCTGGGGGCATTGCTGAGTTGGGCACAAATGGTGCACCTTCGGACGCAGAGTCAATACCAGGCCACCAGACGTGGGATCTGGCTATAGCCTTCATGAGAACTATCCCCGGGTGCTCGCGGTGGAGCTCCCGGAAATATGACTCTCTACCTCGCAGAGGCATGACTACTCGGCTGCCCCACAACATCAGGCAGTCTGCTTGTAGTGATAGCTCATGCATGCGCCTATGAAAGGGTTTTAATTCCTCGGGGCAGGAATCGCGAGCCTCTGCCCAGTCACCGGTTAGGACACATCTTTTTACTAACGATAACGTGGGGTCGCTGGCCGTCCAGGCTCTGATTTGGCGAGCCTGTGGACTCAAAGGCATTGATTGCCATGGCTATCTCACAGTCCTGTTCGTCAGACCCTTCCGTGGTCGCCAGTGGTAGCTTGCTGAGCGCGTTGGCACAGTTGTCTGTGCCTGGTCTGTGCCTTATGGTATAGTCGTAGGATGCCAGCATGAGTGCCCACCGTTGAATTCGCGCTAAGGCGTTGGCATTTATTGCCTTGCTCTCGGATAGGAGGGACGTGAGGGGCTTGTGGTTGGTTTCTAACGCGAACTTGGCCCCGAAAAGGTATTGGTGCATCTTTTTGATACTGTATACGCACGCAAGCGCCTCCTTCTCTACCATTCCGTACCCGCGCTACGCCCGCGAAAGTGACCTGGAGGCATAAGCTATGGGTTGTAATTTGCCCGCACTATTGACATGTTGCAAAACGCACCCGACCCCATACGCTGACGCATCGCATATGAGAACTAGCTTTTTACCTGGGTCAAAGAAAGTCAAAACACTGTTGGAACACAGAAGGTTGCGTGCCTTATTGAAGGCACGTTCCTGGGCGTCCCCCCAAAACCAATCGCACCCCTTCCTGAGTAGCACGTGGAGAGGCTCCAGCAGTGTGCTTAAGTTCTGCACAAAGTTCCCAAAGTAATTGAGTTGTCCGAGAAAGGCGTGCAGTTCTGAGACATTCCGGGGCCTGGGTGCCAGGTGAATTGCTTTTGTTTTGGACTCTGTTGGGCGGATTCTATCAGCGGCAATCCTTCTGCCCAAAAATTCAACCTCGGGTGCGAGAAACAGGCACTTGGATTTCTTGACTCGTAGGCCTACCCGATCCAACCGCTTTAGTACTTCCTCCAAATTACGGAGATGGGAGTCGGTGTCCCTGCCCGTGATAAGTGTGAGCTGCGAGGAGGATGCTATGAGGCTGCAGAGTGACTTGGATAGGTTAGGTGAGTGGGCAAATGCATGGCAGATGAAGTATAATGTGGATAAATGTGAGGTTATCCACTTTGGTGGTAAAACAGAGAGACAGACTATTATCTGAATGGTGACAGATTAGGAAAAGGGGAGGTGCAACGAGACCTGGGTGTCATGGTACATCAGTCATTGAAGGTTAGCATGCAGGTACAGCAGGCGGTTAAGAAAGCAAATGGCATGTTGGCCTTCATAGCGAGGGGATTTGAATATAGGGGCAGGGAGGTGTTGCTACAGTTGTACAAGGGCTCGGTGAGGCCACACCTGGAGTATTGTGTACAGTTTTGGTCTCCTAACTTGAGGAAGGACATTCTTGCTATTGAGGGAGTGCAGCGAAGATTCACCAGACTGATTCCCGGGATGGCGGGACTGACCTATCAAGAAAGACTGGATCAACTGGGCTTGTATTCACTGGAGTTCAGAAGAATGAGAGGGGACCTCATGGAAACGTTTAAAATTCTGATGGGTTTAGACAGGTTAGATGCAGGAAGAATGTTCCCAATGTTGGGGAAGTCCAGAACCAGGGGTCACAGTCTGAGGATAAGGGGTAAGCCATTTAGGACCGAGATGAGGAGAAACTTCTTCACCCAGAGAGTGGTGAACCTGTGGAATTCTCTACCACAGAAAGTAGTTGAGGCCAATTCACTAAATATATTCAAAAGGGAGTTAGATGAAGTCCTTACTACTCGGGGGATCAAGGGTAATGGCGAGAAAGCAGGAATGGGGTGCTGAAGTTTCATGTTCAGCCATGAACTCATTGAATGGCGGTGCAGGCTAGAAGGGCTGAATGGCCTGCTCCTGCACCTATTTTCTATGTTTCTATGTTTCTAAATACAACCGTCCCCGGGATGGACTTGAGCAGACTCTCCATGTTGCGCTGGAATATGGCAGCAGCCGACTTGATGCCGAATGGGCATCGATTGTACATGAAAAGGCCTCCATGTGTGTTGATGGTGGTGAGTAGCTTGGATTCCTTGGTCAATTCTTGCATCATATACGCAGATGTGAGGTCTAATTTTGAGAAAAATTTACCTCCAGCCAATGTGGCAAATAAGTCCTCTGCTCTGGGCAGCGGGTACTGGTCCTGTAGGGACACTCTGTTTATGGTAGATTTGTAGTCCCCACAGATTTGTACGGATTCATCAGGCTTCATGACTGGGATGATGGGACTTGCCCAGTCGCTAAATTCCATGGGTGATATAGTGCCTTCCCGCAGAAGCCTGTCTAGTTCGTGTTCAATCTTTTCCCTGATCACATAGGGTACAGCTCTGGTCTTGTGATGGACCGGTCTGGCATCCTGTGTGATGTAGATTTTGACTTTGGCCCCTTTGAAAGTGCCCACACGTGGCTGAAAGAGATGTTCAAATCGCTTTATAACTGTTGAGCAGGAGATCCGTTCCTCTAATGACATGGCATGGACATCATCCTATTTCCAGTTTAGTTTTGCCAGCCAGCTTCTCCCCAGCAGTGCTGGGGGGTCTCCGGGGACAATCGACAGGGGAAGTCGGTTCACTGTCCCTTTGTGAGTGACAGAGAGCATGACGCTGCCGAGGAGTGGTACAATTTCTTTGGTATAGGTCCTTAGTGTGGTGTCGACCCTTGTGAGTTTTGGTCTGTCTCTTTTATGCGGCCACTGTTGTTCAAATTGTTGAGCGCCCATGAGAGATTGACTCACTCCCGTATCCAGCTCCATGTTGACAGATATCCCGTTGAGTAGGACCTTCATCATTATAAGAGGCATCATGTTGTTGGAGCAGCGGCCATTGATTGTGTTGACCCGCTGTACACCGGTGTCCCGGGTACTGTCCCCACCATCTTCTGGTCCGCTTTCCGACCCATCCGATTCGTATACCAGCCGAGCTGCCGTTTTTTTGCACATGCGGGCCAAATGCCCTGTATTTTCACAATTTCTGCAAACAGCCTGCTGACATTGACGTCCCCTTGACGAGTGCCCACCCCCACACCTCCAGCACAGACCTGTTCCATTGTTCAAAGAGTTTCCAAAGAATGAGCTGCGTCTGGCTGATCTCTCTTGAGCTTCTCTCAGTTTATAGTTGATTGCTCGCATTGTGGGTTGATGAGGTGTGAACGGCCGTTCCTGTGGCCCTTGATGGCTTCTGCTTGCTGTCGAGAACCTGTTCTCTCGGTTTTGTCTGTGTGTGGGGGTAGCAGCTTGTTTAGTGCTGTGAACTTCTTGTTCCAATATTTCATTAGTTATCGTACCTGCATTGTAAATCAACCTCATTTCTTCTTCCCCTACTAAGAATGTCTGTGCAACCAGTGCTGCTGCCTCTAAGGTCAGGTTCTTGGTCTCTATGAGCTTTCGGAATGTGCCTGCGTGGCCTATTCCTTCAATGAAAAAAATCTCTCAGCATTTCTCTCCTCAGTTCATCGGAGAACTCACATAAACTAGCCAACCTCCGAAGTTCCGCCACGATGTCGGGTATGCTCTGGCCCACACAGCATCTGTACTTGTAGAACCTGTGACTGGCCATGTGTAGGCTGCTCGCTGGCTTCAGGTGGTCTCTTACCAGTGTGCTCAATTCTTCAAACAACTTGCTTGCTGGTTTCTCGGGTGCCAACAGATCCTTCATTAAAGCGTATGTTTTCAAGCCACAGCTGGTCAAGAGCTGGGCTCTTCCCTTGTCTGCCTTATCGTCACCTAACCAGTCTTTGGTTACAAAGCTTTGCTGGAGCCTTTCTATAAAGTCCTCCCAATTGTCTCCCGCATTGTACTTTTCATCTGTTCCATTGTTCGCCATTCTGTGGATTCTGTAATCCCGTAACCCGTCGCCACTGTAAAGTCCTGTCCCCTCAGTACAGATTCACACGAGGCATGTCGTGAAGTCAAGGTCACTCTGGACCTGCACCTTTATTTCACAGCTCTGGAATGCTGCACTTGCCTGAGATCTGCCCTTATATACCTGTCTCTTGCAAGAGCACCCCTGGTGGTAAGGTATGCTAGTGGTTACAAGTCATATCTTATTACAGTCATGTATAGCATATTAGGATACAGTTATATATAATAATGTAAGATACATGACAGGTACCTGGAATGATATTTTTATCGCATATAAATACAGGGTCCTCCGTGATAAATAGTATGGACGATTTAGAACTGCAAATGCAAATAAATGGTCGAAAGAACCAATTACGAAAGATCCTAAAAGAAGAAAACACATTGGTAGGCTCAGAGCTACACGAGGATCAGGCTATGATGGTCCATTTAAAAGAGATTTTTGCCGAGCTGGAAAGGCACGCACAAACAGTGAATGCACTCATACGGGAGGATAGGAATGCTTCAGACCAGGCTGCACAGAATGTGTGCTGTATGGGGCATGGTTGTTGGGTGAGGGCCGCAACAACCTGGAGGATTTAAATCAAGATTTAGTCCCCTCCTGGATCAGCAACAAGCACCTCGCAGCCCTCCACCCGTATAGTAATTCGCTAAGCCCATGTCAGCTCCGTCTAGCTTCTGAAGCCTACCCTGTCCCAGTGGATTGTGGGCCTTCTAATCACACCATCATGGGGATAGTACTTAGGATGCTGGTCATGGGTGGGACAGCCCGACCCACACCGGTATACAGGGTGGAGAACATTGGAGTCATTCAAGGAGGTGCACACGATCGTTTCACAGCGGTCTCACCTTATGTTATAAAGTGGGAGCACGCTATGACAGGTACTGACCTCGCCGGGTGCCGGAGCTGGGGTGCACACATAATACTGTGTCCCCAACACTTGAACGCCTATTCTAAACCACAGTGTGGGTTTAAAGCTGCTGGCGCACAGCCTATCAATTGTACCATGGAGGCAATGACACAAGACCATATCCCTCCACAGGTAGCATAAATAGGAGGTGGGACATATTGTATCACCACCAGTGAGCCCCACTACCAGCATGGACACTTCTGGTGTTCGGAGAGTGACAACAGTTTCTGTTTTAAACCTGAGGCAGAAGTTCAAGTAGCCCAGGAACGGATTGTCCCCATTCCTGAACCCTCCACTGTTCACCTCACTGTGAGCAAAAACATCACAAACCTGCAAGATTATGTTGCACATTTTGGCTATGAAATCCCCCCCCTAGCTGAATATCTTACCGCTCTACTGAAAGCTGTGGTAATCTCACAGAAACATTTCTACACTCTAGAACAGAAAACAATTGAGATAGGGAGGAAAATTCTGGAGATCACAATTCCACGCTGGTGGGACATTTTCAGAAACATAGAAGTCCCAGCCAGGGTCAGGATAACTTCCCATGTTTTAGTTGTCTGTCAACTCATGATTATTCTTTACTTGTGGTGTATCACTTGCCGAGTGAGAGGCAGAGGCCGTCGATCCTGGCACCAAAGGGTGCTGAACGCTTCTTAGCTAAACTTGGGGATCGCATTGGGAAGGGAAACACCATATTGTAATGTCTGTTTTTTGTTGATTCTACCTGCTGTAAAAATGCAGAGGTCAAGTGTTGTAAGAGTTTTACTTATGTTTTAGAAACATAGAAACATAGAAACATAGAAAATAGGTGCAGGAGCAGGCCATTCAGCCCTTCTAGCCTGCACCGCCATTCAATGAGTTCATGGCTGAACATGAAACTTCAGTACCCCCTTCCTGCTTTCTCGCCATAACCCTTGATCCCCCGAGTAGTAAGGACTTCATCTAACTCCCTTTTGAATATATTTAGTGAATTGGCCTCAACTACTTTCTGTGGTAGAGAATTCCACAGGTTCACCACTCTCTGGGTGAAGAAGTTTCTCCTCATCTCGGTCCTAAATGGCTTACCCCTTATCCTCAGACTGTGACCCCTGGTTCTGGACTTCCCCAACATTGGGAACATTCTTTCTGCATCTAACCTGTCTAAACCCGTCAGAATTTTAAACGTTTCTATGAGGTCCCCTCTCATTCTTCTGAACTCCAGTGAATACAAGCCCAATTGATCCAATCTTTCTTGATAGGTCAGTCCCGCCATCCCGGGAATCAGTCTGGTGAACCTTCGCTGCACTCCCTCAATAGCAAGAATGTCCTTCCTCAAGTTAGGAGACCAAAACTGTACACAATACTCCAGGTGTGGCCTCACCAAGGCCCTGTACAACTGTAGCAACACCTCCCTGCCCCTGTATTCAAATCCCCTCGCTATGAAGGCCAACATGCCATTTGCTTTCTTAACCGCCTGCTGTACCTGCATGCCAACCTTCAATGACTGATGTACCATGACACCCAGGTCTCGTTGCACCTTCCCTTTTCCTAATCTGTCACCATTCAGATAATAGTCTGTCTCTCTGTTTTTACCACCAAAGTGGATAACCTCACATTTATCCACATTATACTTCATCTGCCATGCATTTGCCCACTCACCTAACCTATCCAAGTCACTCTGCAGCCTAATAGCATCCTCCTCGCAGCTCACACTGCCACCCAACTTAGTATCATCCGCAAATTTGGAGATACTGCATTTAATCCCCTCGTCTAAATCATTAATGTACAATGTAAACAGCTGGGGCCCCAGCACAGAACCTTGCGGCACCCCACTAGTCACTGCCTGCCATTCTGAAAAGTACCCGTTTACTCCTACTCTTTGCTTCCTGTCTGACAACCAGTTCTCAATCCACGTCAGCACACTACCCCCAATCCCATGTGCTTTAACTTTGCACATTAATCTCTTGTGTGGGACCTTGTCGAAAGCCTTCTGAAAGTCCAAATATACCACATCAACTGGTTCTCCTTTGTCCACTTTACTGGAAACATCCTCAAAAAATTCCAGAAGATTTGTCAAGCATGATTTCCCTTTCACAAATCCATGCTGACTTGGACCTATCATGTCACCATTTTCCAGATGCACTGCTATGACATCCTTAATAATTGATTCCATCATTTTACCCACTACTGAGGTCAGGCTGACCGGTCTATAATTCCCTGTTTTCTCTCTCCCTCCTTTTTTAAAAAGTGGGGTTACATTGGCTACCCTCCACTCCATAGGAACTGATCCAGAGTCAATGGAATGTTGGAAAATGACTGTCAATGCATCCGCTATTTCCAAGGCCACCTCCTTAAGTACTCTAGGATGCAGGCCATCAGGCCCTGGGGATTTATCTGCCTTCAATCCCATCAATTTCCCCAACACAATTTCCCGACTAATAAAGATTTCCCTCAGTTCCTCTTCCTTACTAGACCCTCTGACCCCTTTTATATCCGGAAGGTTGTTTGTATCCTCCTTAGTGAATACCGAACCAAAGTACTTGTTCAATTGATCCGCCATTTCTTTGTTCCCCGTTATGACTTCCCCTGATTCTGACTGCAGGGGACCTACGTTTGTCTTCACCAACCTTTTTCTCTTTACATACCTATAGAAACTTTTGCAATCCTCCTTAATGTTCCCTGCAAGCTTCTTCTCGTACTCCATTTTCCCTGTCCTAATCAAACCCTTTGTCCTCCTCTGCTGAGTTCTAAATTTCTCCCAGTCCCCAGGTTCGCTGCTATTTCTGGCCAATTTGTATGCCACTTCCTTGGCTTTAATACTATCCCTGATTTCCCTAGATAGCCACGGTTGAGCCACCTTCCCCTTTTTATTTTTACGCCAGACAGGAATGTACAATTGTTGTACTTCATCCATGCGGTCTCTAAATGTCTGCCATTGCCCATCCACAGTCAACCCCCTAAGTATCATTCGCCAATCTATCCTAGCCAATTCACGCCTCATACCTTCAAAGTTACCCTTCTTTAAGTTCTGGACCATGGTCTCTGAAATTACTGTTTCATTCTCCATCCTAATGCAGAATTCCACCATATTATGGTCACTCTTCCCCAAGGGGCCTCGCACAATGAGATTGCTAATTAATCCTCTCTCATTACACAACACCCAGTCTAAGATGGCCTCCCCCCTAGTTGGTTCCTCAACATATTGGTCTAGAAAACCATCCCTTATGCACTCCAGGAAATCCTCCTCCACCGTATTGCTTCCAGTTTGGCTAGCCCAATCTATGTGCATATTAAAGTCACCCATTATAACTGCTACACCTTTATTGCATGCACCCCTAATTTCCTGTTTGATGCCCTCCCCAACATCCCTATTACTGTTTGGAGGTCTGTACACAACTCCTACTAACGTTTTTTGCCCTTTGGTGTTCTGCAGCTCTACCCATATAGATTCCACATCATCCAAGCTAATGTCTTTCCTAACTATTGCATTAATCTCCTCTTTAACCAGCAATGCTACCCCACCTCCTTTTCCTTTTATTCTATCCTTCCTGAATGTTGAATACCCCTGAATGTTGAGTTCCCAGCCCTGATCATCCTGGAGCCACGTCTCCGTAATCCCAATCACATCATATTTGTTAACATCTATTTGCACAATTAATTCATCCACCTTATTGCGGATACTTCTTGCATTAAGACACAAAACCTTCAGGCTTGTTTTATTAACACCCTTTGTCCTTTTAGAATTTTGCTGTACAGTGGCCCTTTTTGTTCTTTGCCTTGGGTTTCTCTGCCCTACACTTTTCCTCATCTCCTTTCTGTCTTTTGCTTTTGGCTCCTTTTTGTTTCCCTCTGTCTCCCTGCATTGGTTCCCATCCCCCTGCCATATTAGTTTAAATCCTCCCCAACAGCACTAGCAAACACTCCCCCTAGGACATTGGTTCCAGTCCTGCCCAGGTGCAGACCGTCCGGTTTGTACTGGTCCCACCTCCCCCAGAACCGGTCCCAATGCCCCAGGAATTTGAATCCCTCCCTGCTGCACCACTGCTCAAGCCACGTATTCATCTGCGCTATCCTGCGATTCCTACTCTGACTATCACGTGGCACTGGTAGCAATCCCGAGATTACTACTTTTGAGGTCCTACTTTTTAATTTAGCTCCTAGCTCCTTAAATTCGTTTCGTAGGACCTCATCCCTTTTTTTGCCTATGTCGTTGGTACCAATGTGCACCACGACAACTGGCTGTTCTCCCTCCCATTTCAGAATGTCCTGCACCCGCTCCGAGACATCCTTGACCCTTGCACCAGGGAGGCAACATACCATCCTGGAGTCTCGGTTGCGGCCGCAGAAACGCCTATCTATTCCCCTCACAATTGAATCCCCTATCACTATCGCTCTCCCACTCTTTTTCTTGCCCTCCTGTGCAGCAGAGCCAGCCACGGTGCCATGAACTTGGCTGCTGCTGCCCTCCCCTGATGAGTCATTCCCCTCAACAGTACCCAAAGCGGTGTATCTGTTTTGCAGGGGGATGACCACAGGGGACCCCTGCACTACCTTCCTTGCTCTACTCTTCCTGCTGGTCTTCCATTCCCTATCTGGCTGTGGACCCTTTCCCTGCGGTAAGACCAACTCACTACACGTGATACTCACGTCATTCTCAGCATCGTGGATGCTCCAGAGTAAATCCACCCTCAGCTCCAATTCCGTAACGCGGACCGTCAGGAGCTGGAGGCGGATACACTTCCCGCACACATAGTCGTCAGGGACACCGGAAGCGTCCCTGAGTTCCCACATGGTACAGGAGGAGCATAACACCCGACCGAGCTCTCCTGCCATGTCTTAACCCTTAGATACACTTAAACTGGTAATAACAATGTTAAAAGTTACTGACCAATATAAGAAGAAAAAGAAAAACTACTCACCAATCACCAGCCAATCACTTACCCCCTAGGCTGTGACGTCACCTTTGTTTTTTTGCCTTCTCCCTGTAGCTGCTCGAACTGCCCGACTCCCGCTGGCCTTTATAGGCCTCTCGCCGACCCCGGACTCACGCTGCTCCGAGCTCCCGCCTCCTCGACTGACTGCTCGAACTGCTCGACTCCCGCTGGCCTTTATAGGCCTCTCGCCGACCCCGGACTCACGCTGCTCCGAGCTCCCGCCTCCTCGACTGACTGCTCGAACTGCTCGACTCCCGCTGGCCTTTATAGGCCTCTCGCCGACCCCGGACTCGCGCTGCTCCGAGCTCCGAGTTTTATTTTCTGTAAAACCGGAGTAATGGAAGGGTGTTGGACTGTAATGTAATCGGAATTACTGTATTTACCTGTAAACTGCATTACATTCCAGAAGGGGAATGCACGTTAAGTTTTAGCTAGGTAAATACAGGGGAAAGTTGGCTCTCGGGAATCAAGAATTTTGTTCACTTAGAATGACTCTCTAGCACGTAGAGTATCACAGGCGTGACTATAAAACTCGAAATTTTCTCAAAATTCAAAGATTCCCCTCTGTGTGAAGAAACCCAAAGGAAGGATCATTTTGGACTTGCTTAAAATGAACTTTGGGATTTTAAAAGATGCATGGGTCAGCAAGGGAAAAGAGCTGCAAAACCAGGGGACTACTAATGCCTGAAAAAACCAGTCTTTGGATATTGGAGCTGTCTGGGATATTAGAGCTAAACAAATTGACTGGGGAACTGTGTAAACTCAAAAACTCTGCTCCCTAGGAGACATTAACATTTCAACATATGACCCATAGATAGCCAGCTATAGCTCAAACCATGAAACCCAACCAGCACATGCATAATGTTAATCACTTTCCGGCCTGCATGGAAAACCCAGGCCTAGGCAGACAACGTAAACACAAAAACTAATTTTTACAATCGCAGCTCAAATCTAACAGATTGACACATCCTAAACAAGTTATTGTTAACGAGCCCGCCAAAATTTAACAAAGAATTATCAAGCCCGTCAAAACCAAGACAAAGAATCGGGTTTGATTTGGCGCATAAATTAGAAAGGCTCTCAAAGTATAATTGAGGCCCTGTTTTACGGGTTAATCAGCCTTCTGAGCAACTAAGAACCTCCACTGCACTATCGAGCTTTTAAGCGACCACCGCTCCATCAGCGTTTTCAGCCTCGACGGCACTCCTGGATTACACTGCTCTGCTACCGAAGAAGGAGGAAGAACATCATCAAAAAGGCAAAGAAAAACAGTTCCCAGTGACTTCGAGCATCCCCAACTCATCGTGGCAACAACTGACCACAGACAACATGGTAACATCGAACCACCGCAATCGACGAATCCTAAGAAAGAAACTACTCGAGAAGAAACAGAAGATTCAAAAGTTTTCAGCTCTACAATCTATTGCTGGCTTACAATGGGTGAAACATTACCTAAAGTAACCCAAAGCCATACTCCTATAAGAAGAAAGTGGGTACTCACCCCATAAATCCAAACCCTGCCTTACCGCATCAGCAGACTCAACCCAACTGAAGACTATGCAGCAAGAAGTCTTCCACGACGTTCGGGGTATGGCAAACAGAAC
This sequence comes from Pristiophorus japonicus, assembly GCF_044704955.1. Lineage (NCBI taxonomy): Eukaryota > Metazoa > Chordata > Chondrichthyes > Pristiophoridae > Pristiophorus > Pristiophorus japonicus. Next base: position 250,577,834 of record NC_091978.1, on the reverse strand, counting down.
CTACAGAGTCCAGCAAACCCCCAAAACTGTGAACCACCGCGAACTGTCAATAAGAGGATTGGTGAGCATTATCCCTGTTGCTCTAGATTTTAACCTAGTCAGATTTAGGCACTGGGAGGTATAAGGTGTATTATTTTCTGTAACCCCTTTTGTATATGTAACAAAGTGTTCCTTATTTTAGAGATTGTAAGTTTTTACATTGCACTTTTCTTTCCTGAATAAAATCAAAGTTTCTTGCATCAAAACCAGTTGTCTGCTGCACTTTGTCACATCCCCAAATAAATCCAAAGTCTAGAACCCAGGGAGTGGGAGCGACTCGAACCGCTCAGAAGGTCAGAAGTGAATCTGACCCCCCCAGACCACCCCCTACACCCTGCAGCTCCACTGACGAGATTCGGGGCTTCTCACCATCAGAGTGACAATCCCCCGCAGCGGCCGCCGCTGGATCCATACCTTGGCTCGGTGGTGTTGCCTGTCACTGCACTGCTGGCTGAGTTACAAAACATAAATTAGGTTATTAGAGGAGAAGGGGGTGCCAGGGTCACAGGGTGATTCAAACACTACACAGAGCATATGTATGACAAAAGCATTACCGCTATCAACATGATCACAGACATCACATTTCATGAACATGACCAAATTCTGCACTACAATGATTTTCATGAGGCCATTGTTAATTAGATAACACTTTCATCAATCATCTATCATATATTATTGTTCGGATATGAGTGGGTGTGGCATCTATTGACTTTACATCATGCAATGGTGTATACTTTACTCACGTGGCATCACATCAGGTTCTGCTGCAGCTTGCGTGGTCGACCGGGGGGTGGATCCCCAATAGTGCCAACGCCCGCTCCTCAAGGTCTGCCAGCTCGCTGATGACTGGTGGGCCACCAACCGTGCAGCGCTACTTGGCCCTATTCTTCGAAAGCTTCTTCTGCAAAAGGTAACAACCGCATGACATGGCATGAGACCATTGTGTAAGATCATCGCTAGGTACTGTCACAGAAACTGATACAACACATAACCGACAGATGTTATAATTATTATTATTATCATTATTAACCTAAAGACGTACACCATAAACATAGGCTTTGAGTAAAACATTCCCGGTTTAAGTGCAATACATCAGATCTGAATTTATTCACTCATTACACTTACAATTCATAGAAACATAGAAACATAGAAAATAGGTGCAGGAGTAGGCCATTCGGCCCTTCTGGCCTGCACCGCCATTCAATGAGTTCATGGCTGAACATGCAACTTCAGTACCCCATTCCTGCTTTCTCGCCATACCCCTTGATCCTTCATCTAACTCCTTTTTGAATATATTTAGTGAATTGGCCTCAACAACATTCTGTGGTAGAGAATTCCACAGGTTCACCACTCTCTGGGTGAAGAAGTTTCTCCTCATCTCGGTCCTAAATGGCTTACCCCTTATCCTTAGACTGTGACCCCTGGTTCTGGACTTCCCCAACATTAGGAACATTCTTCCTGCATCTAACCTGTCTAAACCCATCAGAATTTTAAACGTTTCCATGAGGTCCCCTCTCATTCTTCTGAACTCCAGTGAATACAAGCCCAGTTGATCCAGTCTTTCTTGATAGGTCAGTCCCGCCATCCCGGGAATCAGTCTGGTGAACCTTCGCTGCACTCCCTCAATAGCAAGAATGTCCTTCCTCAAGTTAGGAGACCAAAACTGTACACAATACTCCAGGTGTGGCCTCACCAAGGCTCTGTACAACTGTAGCAACACCTCCCTGCCCCTGTACTCAAATCCCCTCGCTATGAAGGCCAACATGCCATTTGCTTTCTTAACCGCCTGCTGTACCTTCAATGACTGATGGACCATGACACCCAGGTCTTGTTGCACCTCCCCTTTTCCTAATCTGTCACCATTCAGATAATAGTCTGTCTCTCTGTTTTTAACACCAAAGTGAATAACCAGACATTTATCCACATTATACTTCATCTGCCATGCATTTGCCCACTCACCTAACCTATCCAAGTCGCTCTGCAGCCTCATAGCATCCTCCTCGCAGCTCACACTGCCACCCAACTTAGTGTCGTCCGCAAATTTGGAGATACTACATTTAATCCCCCTGTCTAAATCAATAATGTACAGTGTAAACAGCTGGGGCCCCAGCACAGAACCTTGTGGCACGCCACTAGTCACTGCCTGCCATTCTGAAAAGTACCCATTTACTCCTACTCTTTGCTTCCTGTCTAACAACCAGTTCTCAATCCATGTCAGCACCCTACCCCCAATCCCATGTGCTGTAACTTTGCACATTAATCTCTTGTGTGGGACCTTGTCGAAAGCCTTCTGAAAGTCCAAATATACCACATCAACTGGTTCTCCCTTGTCCACTCTACTGGAAACATCCTCAAAAAATTCCAGAAGATTTGTCAAGCATGGTTTCCCCTTCACAAATCCATGCTGACTTGGACCTATCATGTCACCTCTTTCCAAATGCGCTGCTATGACATCCTTAATAATTGATTCCATCATTTTGCCCACTACTGAGGTCAGGCTGACCGGTCTATAATTCCTTGATTTCTCTCTCTCTCCTTTTTTAAAAAGTGGGGTTACATTGACTATCCTCCACTCAATAGGAACTGATCCAGAGTCAATGGAATGTTGGAAAATGACTGTCAATGCATCCGCTATTTCTAAGGCCACCTCCTTAAGTACTCTGGGATGCAGTCCATCAGGCCCTGGGGATTTATCGGCCTTCAATCCCATCAATCCCATCAATTTCCCAAACACAATTTCCCGATTAATAAGGATTTCCCTCAGTTCCTCCTCCTTACTAGACCCTCTGACCCCTTTTATATCCGGAAGGTTGTTTGTGTCCTCCTTAGTGAATAACGAATATTGAACTGATAAAAACATAGAAACATAGAAAATAGGTGCAGGAGTAGGCCATTCAGCCCTTCTAGCCTGCACCGCCATTCAATGAGTTCATGGCTGAACATGAAACTTCAGTACCCCCTTCCTGCTTTCTCGCCATAACCCTTGATCCCCCGAGTAGTAAGGACTTCATCTAACTCCCTTTTGAATATATTTAGTGAATTGGCCTCAACTACTTTCTGTGGTAGAGAATTCCACAGGTTCACCACTCTCTGGGTGAAGAAGTTTCTCCTCATCTCGGTCCTAAATGGCTTACCCCTTATCCTCAGACTGTGACCCCTGGTTCTGGACTTCCCCAACATTGGGAACATTCTTTCTGCATCTAACCTGTCTAAACCCGTCAGAATTTTAAACGTTTCTATGAGATCCCCTCTCATTCTTCTGAACTCCAGTGAATACAAGCCCAGTTGATCCAATCTTTCTTGATAGGTCAGTCCCGCCATCCCGGGAATCAGTCTGGTGAACCTTCGCTGCACTCCCTCAATAGCAAGAATGTCCTTCCTCAAGTTAGGAGACCAAAACTGTACACAATACTCCAGGTGTGGCCTCACCAAGGCCCTGTACAACTGTAGCAACACCTCCCTGCCCCTGTATTCAAATCCCCTCGCTATGAAGGCCAACATGCCATTTGCTTTCTTAACCGCCTGCTGTACCTGCATGCCAACCTTCAATGACTGATGTACCATGACACCCAGGTCTCGTTGCACCTTCCCTTTTCCTAATCTGTCACCATTCAGATAATAGTCTGTCTCTCTGTTTTTACCACCAAAGTGGATAACCTCACATTTATCCACATTATACTTCATCTGCCATGCATTTGCCCACTCACCTAACCTATCCAAGTCACTCTGCAGCCTAATAGCATCCTCCTCGCAGCTCACACTGCCACCCAACTTAGTATCATCTGCAAATTTGGAGATACTGCATTTAATCCCCTCGTCTAAATCATTAATGTACAATGTAAACAGCTGGGGCCCCAGCACAGAACCTTGCGGCACTCCACTAGTCACTGCCTGCCATTCTGAAAAGTACCCGTTTACTCCTACTCTTTGCTTCCTGTCTGACAACCAGTTCTCAATCCACATCAGCACACTACCCCCAATCCCATGTGCTTTAACTTTGCACATTAATCTCTTGTGTGGGACCTTGTCGAAAGCCTTCTGAAAGTCCAAATATACCACATCAACTGGTTCTCCTTTGTCCACTTTACTGGAAACATCCTCAAAAAATTCCAGAAGATTTGTCAAGCATGATTTCCCTTTCACAAATCCATGCTGACTTGGACCTATCATGTCACCATTTTCCAGATGCACTGCTATGACATCCTTAATAATTGATTCCATCATTTTACCCACTACTGAGGTCAGGCTGACCGGTCTATAATTCCCTGTTTTCTCTCTCCCTCCTTTTTTAAAAAGTGGGGTTACATTGGCTACCCTCCACTCCATAGGAACTGATCCAGAGTCAATGGAATGTTGGAAAATGACTGTCAATGCATCCGCTATTTCCAAGGCCACCTCCTTAAGTACTTTAGGATGCAATCCATCAGGCCCTGGGGATTTATCGGCCTTCAATCCCATCAATTTCCCCAAAACAATTTCCCGACTAATAAAGATTTCCCTCAGTTCCCCCTCCTTACTAGACCCTCTGACCCCTTTTATATCCGGAAGGTTGTTTGTATCCTCCTTAGTGAATACCGAACCAAAGTATTTGTTCAATTGGTCCGCCATTTCTTTGTTCCCCGTTATGACTTCCCCTGATTCTGACTGCAGTGGACCTACGTTTGTCTTCACCAACCTTTTTCTCTTTACATACCTATAGAAACTTTTGCAATCCGCCTTAATGTTCCCTGCAAGCTTCTTCTCGTACTCCATTTTCCCTGTCCTAATCAAACCCTTTGTCCTCCTCTGCTGAGTTCTAAATTTCGCCCAGTCCCCAGGTTCGCTGCTATTTCTGGCCAATTTGTATGCCACTTCCTTGGCTTTAATACTATCCCTGATTTCCCTAGATAGCCACGGTTGAGCCACCTTCCCCTTTTTATTTTTACGCCAGACAGGAATGTACAATTGTTGTACTTCATCCATGCGGTCTCTAAATGTCTGCCATTGCCCATCCACAGTCAACCCCCTAAGTATCATTCGCCAATCTATCCTAGCCAATTCTCGCCTCATACCTTCAAAGTTACCCTTCTTTAAGTTCTGGACCATGGTCTCTGAAATTACTGTTTCATTCTCCATCCTAATGCAGAATTCCACCATATTATGGTCACTCTTCCCCAAGGGGCCTCGCACAATGAGATTGCTAATTAATCCTCTCTCATTACACAACACCCAGTCTAAGATGGCCTCCCCCCTAGTTGGTTCCTCAACATATTGGTCTAGAAAACCATCCCTTATGCACTCCAGGAAATCCTCCTCCACCGTATTGCTTCCAGTTTGGCTAGCCCAATCTATGTGCATATTAAAGTCACCCATTATAACTGCTACACCTTTATTGCATGCACCCCTAATTTCCTGTTTGATGCCCTCCCCAACATCCCTATTACTGTTTGGAGGTCTGTACACAACTCCTACTAACGTTTTTTGCCCTTTGGTGTTCTGCAGCTCTACCCATATAGATTCCACATCATCCAAGCTAATGTCTTTCCTAACTATTGCATTAATCTCCTCTTTAACCAGCAATGCTACCCCACCTCCTTTTCCTTTTATTCTATCCTTCCTGAATGTTGAATACCCCTGAATGTTGAGTTCCCAGCCCTGATCATCCTGGAGCCACGTCTCCGTAATCCCAATCACATCATATTTGTTAACATCTATTTGCACAATTAATTCATCCACCTTATTGCGGATACTCCTTGCATTCAGACACAAAGCCTTCAGGCTTGTTTTATTAACACCCTTTGTCCTTTTAGAATTTTGCTGTACAGTGGCCCTTTTTGTTTTTTGCCTTGGGTTTCTCTGCCCTCCACCTTTCCTCATCTCCTTTCTGTCTTTTGCTTTTGTCTCCTTTTTGTTTCCCTCTGTCTCCCTGCATTGGTTCCCATCCCCCTGCCATATTAGTTTAAATCCTCCCCAACAGCACTAGCAAACACTCCCCCTAGGACATTGGTTCCAGTCCTGCCCAGGTGCAGACCGTCCGGTTTGTACTGGTCCCACCTCCCCCAGAACCGGTCCCAATGCCCCAGGAATTTGAATCCCTCCCTGCTGCACCACTGCTCAAGCCACGTATTCATCTGCGCTATCCTGCGATTCCTACTCTGACTATCACGTGGCACTGGTAGCAATCCCGAGATTACTACTTTTGAGGTCCTACTTTTTAATTTAGCTCCTAGCTCCTTAAATTCGTTTCGTAGGACCTCATCCCTCTTTTTACCTATGTCGTTGGTACCAATGTGCACCACGACAACTGGCTGTTCTCCCTCCCATTTCAGAATGTCCTGCACCCGCTCCGAGACATCCTTGACCCTTGCACCAGGGAGGCAACATACCATCCTGGAGTCTCGGTTGCGGCCGCAGAAACGCCTATCTATTCCCCTCACAATTGAATCCCCTATCACTATTGCTCTCCCACTCTTTTTCTTGCCCTCCTGTGCAGCAGAGCCAGCCACGGTGCCTAAATGAGTATTTATAGTCAAGCATGACTTGAATTCATCTAACTCAAGTTGTAGGGAGGCATTTGTTAGATCTAACTTTGAAAATATCTGGTCACTTGTCAGCACTGCGAACAATTTTTCCACATTTGGCAACATATTGGCCCAGAAATCTCGGTTTCTCCTTCCCATGGGCGTACGAATAGATTTTAGAAAAAAGATGCCCACCTACCTGAAGCTGCTGAGGCCACGCAAGATCCCAGTCCTGAGGCCTCTCCTGACTGTGCGTCGCAACGCGTGCATGTCAGGACCAGCGCAGGCCTGGAGTTGGAGTCACATGGCTCTGGGCAGCCAATCAGTATGTTCTCATTCATAATAATAGGAGTTACAGACTTCTGAAACTCCTATTACTATGAATGAGAAACACCCTCAAAACAGTAATAAAAGATAGAAAAAATGCACAACATATTTTTATTAATTTAAATTAAAGTTATTAATGTATTTAAAAAATATATACTTTCCCGATTTTTTAAAAAGTATTTTTAATTATGCTTTAAAATAAACTTACCATAGTGGGAAGGGTTTTTTTTAACAATAAAATGTGTTTTTATAACTTGATTTTAAAATTGTTTGAGTATTTTAAAATTCTTATGCCTGTAAAAGTAGGCAATGCGCCTGCTTTCATCAAGCGCAAGAGTTTTGAGGACATTTGCTGGGCAAGATATGCGTAAATCCTGCAATCTTGCCCTGGCAAATGTCCTCGCTCCCGATCTGCGGATTATCTGTCAAGCCAGAAACTTGACAGATTGGAAAAGCCGGTTTTCAGCACATGCGCATTACGCGCTGAAAACCGGCTTTTCCAATGCCTTCCCAGGTCCGTAGAAACTCCGTACGGACCCGGGGAGGCCGCAATTTCTGGGCCATTGGGTAAATGACATTCTAGAACCTGGTTTACCATACAACCTTACCTTACCATCTGACTTAGGCACAACAACAATGGGTGTCACCCAATTACTCAGGTCGACCTTAGAGATAACGTTCTCAGTTTCTAGTCTTTTGAGTTGTTGCCCAACTTTCTCCTTGAGTGCGTATGGTATGGGACGTGGCTTGCAGTAAACATGTCTTACGTCCTTCTGCACTCTCACACTCACCTTGAACTCTTGGATCGGACTGCTTGTTTTGCAGAACACCTTCGGATACTGCTTGATGGCATAATTTTCAATGCAAATTTCATTGCACCAGTGTCGATTTCCATGTTTATCCTGGTTCCTGTGACGTCTACTTGGATGACGATACTTCGTGAATCGCTGTTAGATACCCTTGTGCTCTTGATGATGTGAATCTCCAGAAACTCCTTAGCCTTCTGCTTCTCTTCAATGCTATGTATTGTCTGACGATTTCTACTTCTAGCATTGCTCGTCGGTTTACTCTTCTGTCGACATGCCTTTGCAAGATGCCCAGTTTCCTTGAAGTAGAAACACTCTATCTTCAGCTTTGAGCGATGTGTTGTTCCAGGCACCAATAGCACAACTTCAATGCGCTGTTATCTTCGGCAGTTTCTGAGTCCTTGGGGCCCAACTGCCTTTTGCTTTTAGCCTGCAGCTGATTCACCTCAGTTGTCTGATGACTGGAAAATCTCGGGTGTATTGGTTGGCCATATTCATTGACATAGCTGTCTGACACGCTAAATCAAAAGTCAAGTTAGCGGTTGTCAACAATTTACTTCTGATACGTTCATTTTGCAACCCACAAACAAAGCAGTCACACAAAGCTCGATCCTGAAAGTTTCTGAAATGACAGTGAATGGATAGATTTTTTAAAGCTACAATGTACTGACTGATACTACCACAATTTAATTGATCGCGTGGTCCAAACCAATAACTTTCAGCAATTTCCTGGGGCTCAGGACTGTAGTGATGTTCGAACTTGGTTACAATCTCCTTCAGTGGCATGTCCTTCAGCTTGACGGGAACAAGCAAATTTTTCCAGGTTTCCTACACCTCTGGGTCTGCTTCAGTCAAGAAAATAGCCCGTTTCATTTCTAAAAGCACCCGGTTACGGTTTACATAATCGGGGACTTCAATAATACTATTCGTGTTGAAAAACATTTCTAGTCACTCCACATACACTCCAAAAGTCTCTCGGTCACAATGGAACTCACCCAAGCACCCTATTATCCCCACAGGCGTTGCCATCTGTACTCTGGCAATGATCAACAGTTCAGCCAAGTGTGTTCGAAATTTACCTTGCATTTTTAATTTCTTCTGCAAAATGAAGAACTTCGAACAGTCTCTCTGTCGGTTGGCAAGATTATCCTCCAACAAAAATTTTGGTTAGGAAATTCAAAACCCCATCTTCATCTCTTATTCTGTGGTATCTTGAGACACAGCTTACATGCACAACTGCACAACATGGCTTTCAGATAAATACTGATGCAGAGCACATGGTTTTATTGTTATTACATAAGTAGTCCACTAGGTGGCTCTACAACACAGTCCAATCAAATTAGGTGTACCAGACTATAGATAGATATAAGTCTGCCCCACTGGGAAGGGAAGGCGAGTCAAACCAGGCAAGACCTGGACCATCAAAGAATAGACAAACATTTATTTTCTTTAAAAATTCTGGATTGGCTACATTACACAGAAATAGAATCTGGAGGGGGCAGTCCAAGCAAACTTCTCCTCCATGTCCACAGTTTATATATATTCTATTTCTCATTGTTTTGCCTTGAGATCACAGTGAATTCAATATAAGAATGCAGATCTTTCTTACAATGTCTTATTTGCTCCTTTATCTCCCTGACATTGTCTGTTCCAAAGTGAATTGAACATGATTCACACAATTTAGGTGTCACTCTCACCTTGGAAACATGTCCTCTTACCTTCATTAACACATCAAACCAGTCTGAGAATCAAGAACAAAGAACATGTACATCAGTTCTGATGTACCTCCCCCTGTAGGACATTTTAAAATCTGCCTTAGCTTTTAATTTATAAAGAGATAATAATTTACAGAATATATTGACAAGGCTTGATTTGGCCTCATTTACATTTGCACAGTAACAGGACCACTAAACCTGTCACAATGTATATAGAAATGTTATTGATTAAACCCTTGCAGGTTAATAAGAATTTTTTTCCAAAAAACATTTGAAGTACTTCGAGGGTAAATTTCGTCACCATTTTCAGTGCAATAGTGGGCCTAGAATGATTTTAATCGAGAACTCAGGTTTAAGCGATTTGCGCTGCTTGTGCACTTTTAAATTGCTTCTCCTGAGTTTCCTCAATCTTTTTGACCCTTCCTGTGATTCATCTACCGAGCCCCATTGGACTCATTTGTCTCTCAGCTGGAGCTTTGAAAAACCGACATTGTGATTTTTGATGTTTGGAAATGTTCTTTCAACCAATTTTTAGGAGCATGAGTCAGAGATAAGGGTGTAACACTGCAGTTTTGATTCTCTAATCCACAGTTCTATCAAGTCAGGCTTCACTTTGGGTGTGCAGCCATGCTGAAATTCCCTAATGTTCCAAATGTGACTACATATACAAGGCCAGGTTAGCTTATTTTCAGTTGTACTAAAATGCCTCTGTGAAGGGACAATATTATAGCAATATTAATAAGACGGCTTGAATTTGTTTAAAGAAAACAATTGAACTCTAGAAATGCTGTTGGTGTATAATTGATGGTTCAACTCAACATTGCTTTATATTTTCAGAATTACTGGTGCACTGCTTAAATCCCTCCTCCCCGCAGCCCACACCCACCCCAACATCACTTCACACTTTCCTGGGCTACCCTAAAATGTGTGCTTTAATGGCTGTGAGAAGTAGTTTAATCAATACCCCCTGAGAATCAGCTTTGAACTGCAATTAGAAGCCACTTAAAGAGCAGAAACAGCATTGGGAACTAGAATTCCTGTCAACTGAGCAATATTACAGAGGAATGAATTACAACAGAGAGCCAAGAGCATGGACCAGGTTTCAGAAGGAGTTAGGGAGCAGAAGGACATCCTGCATGGGACATCACCACCCACTTCCCCCAACCCCCCTCGCAGCACCCCTCCCAAGCTTACGTTAAAAGTGCCTGGTGTAGCAGATATGGGAGGAGGTGATAGAAAAGGTAAATATAGTGTCTAGGGACTAAAGGAGCTGGTAAAACATCAGAAAATAATGTTTCTCAAGAATTTTGCTCAGCTAAGCTAACAGTATTGTTCTACATGATAAGCACTGTGTTAGTGTTAGTGTTTATCAGAAGAATCACTCAACACTCAGAGTCGGTTCCAATGCCAGTGTGGCCTTTATTGACGCCAGCGGGGAGGAAGTCACAGGATTGGATCCAGGCTTCTCTCCGACGAACAAAGAAACTCATCGATATTTATATGTTTTGCAATAGTTCTTTACTACAGTTACATCAGCCCATTTCGGCTGGATACTATCCAATCATACTGATTATAGATTCAATTTGACCAATAGATAGAGTTAGTCTCTAAACGTAAAGTGGCTCATGTGTTGCCAAGAGATGTGTTGCTAAGGGGTGTGTTGCTAGGAATTACTCATGTATCTTGTAACATTGTCCAGGCCCCTTTATCTTGGGTGCTGTCTTTGGGTAGCCTCCTTATTAGAGTTACATATTTGGTTCTTTCAGCTCGGGCTGATTCATGCCCACGTTATGTGATGTAGGCCCCCCTTATCTCTATTTCTCGGGGCTCTGCTGTGTGGAGTTATAATGGTTTGTTATAGTTATCTTGTATCCAAGGCATTCCTGGCAGTGGGCCTCACAGGGTTATTGCTCGGTCAGCCTCAGTCAATAGTTCACAGCTTGACTACCTGATTTCCCATCATGCCTGGGCAGCCATTTTATGTGTGGCCACTTTAAACTTATATGAGTTTAGATATATTCAGCAGGTGCCTAATGCTTAGTGTTTTGATATATTCAGCAGGTGCCTAATGCCTACAACACACTGTAAGATTACTAATCTTCAGAAAAGCACAGAAGGAGACCATGAACTAAAAATTGATTAATCCAAGCTTTTGAATTTAATACAAGCTTTTGGAATTAAACTGGACAATTAAGGACATTCTGCGGTAAGGAACCAAAATTGACTTCATCCATAACAACAATGGAGTTGTTACATGAGGCCCTGAATTTGATTGACCAGGGTGGGGAAAAGCAAACTCACTGGAGACACCAAGTCTGTAAAAAGACCGGACAACAAAAGAACCACACTAGGTGCACATTTTTTGGGAAACGAGGTGTTAAGATGAGAATTTAACTTGAGCCTTGCAGACTCAGTGTGCAAATGGGAAAACAGATAAATCCATTATTGCAATCATCCAACCAAGGGGACCACAAAACAATGTATTGATGCAAACACTTCATCAGAAACCGCAGTGACGGGAGATCAGTAAAAACATGGCTATAAATATGCGAGCTCGAAGCAGCTCAGCAGAAGACGGACGGAGGACAGGAACAGATGGAAGAAGAAGCACACAGAAGAAGTAGAAGTACACATGTACAGATAGACACAGGTCGAAAAAACGAATAGACGGAAGGACATGTAGTACAGAATGTACACAAAAGGAACAGCACTGCAGAGAATGGCTAGAAGAAGAACCAACCGGTCACGGAACCAATGACCACGAACCTACAATAGCTATAGCCAGGAAGGGTGATTGTATGTTTCTAGTCGATTTCTCTCGGAAGTCTAGTCCTGTAGTTTTAGTCGTTTTTTTGTGTGTAATAAAACTGACACTGGGTTAAGCCTGAATTTTGTGCCACATGTTGTCCGTTCCCATTATAAGTTCTGAGGTCTAAGAATCAGAGTAAAGTGAAAAACAAACACTCTACATCAACTGCCCCAAGCAGACAAGCAAGAATGTTGTCCCTGTTGGCATTTTATTCCTTTAATTTTGAAAGGTGCTAAGCAGCAAGATGGGGCTAAGTAGGTGCAGTTCTTACATAATAGAGCCAGGGCAAGCAATGTTTTGTTTGACTATGAACACTTTATGGAGATGGTTTGCTAGAACGGGATGGGTAAGAATGGAACCAAGCAAGGGCAGTCCCACTGAGCTGGACAATGGAGGAGAGATATTGGAGGAGGGGATGTGGTTGACCATGTCTAAAATTACAAAAGGATTATGGAGGAATAATGCACTACAGCCATAATGACCGGGGATGACATTTGTGACATTATTTAGGTCCATTTCCATGTACTGGGCATGGATTTGCGAAATGATAACATGTTCAAGGACTTTGGAGAGGAAAGAAGGTTATATAGGGGGTAGTAATTTGCAAAACAATGGGATCAAGGGTGGGTTTTTGAAAAGGGGGGTGATAACAGAATTTTTGAAAGGGGGAGGAACAGCATCCGTGGGGAGAGAACCATTTACAATGTCAGCTAGCAGGAAGGGAATTTCGGTAGTCAACAGTTTAGTAGGAGTGGAGGCCAATGAAGCAGGAGGTTGGTCTCATGAACAATGAGTTTCGAGAGGGCATGAGAACATAGCAATAGAGGAACTTAGGAACATTGGACAAAGGAATTGGAGTTGGCCATTTAGCCCCTCGAGCCTGTTCCACCATTCAATGAGATCATGGCTGATCTGCGATCGAACTCCATATACCCACCTTTTCCCCATATACTGTAATACCTTTGGTTAACAAAAATCTATCTGTTATTTATTTAACCCTTGGCAACCTGTATCACACCACCACCAGAGGGCCTACCTGATGGAGTCCCAAGGGATCCCAGCATCCCTTGGGAGCACGGTATATAAGCAGGCCACCCACGCGGTACCTGCGCTCTGGAGTCTTATTAAAGGAGCTAAGGTCACACTTACTCATTGCTCAGTACTCAGTCTCATCCTTTTTTATGAACGTGTCAATTGGCGACGAGATAACAAAAAACTGTGCGAAAATACAAAGAACAGTTGGTATCCTAGCGAAATTCTCAGAAGGGGACGATTGGGAGGCCTTCATGGAGAAACTCGAGCAATACTTCGAGGCCAATGAGCTTGAAGGGGATGAGAACACTGCCAAATGAAGGGCAATTCTCCTTACCGTCTGTGGGGCAACAACCTATGGCCTCACGAAGAATCTTCTAGCTCCGGTAAAACCAACAACTAAATCCTATGAAGAATTGTGTATGCTGGTCCGGGAGCACCTAAATCCTAAGGAAAGCATTTTGATGGCGAGGTATTGGTTCTACATGTGTCAACGGTCGGAGGGCCAGGAAGTGGCGAGCTACGTCGCCGAACTAAGGCGCCTCGCAGGACATTGCGAATTTGATGGATTCCTAGAACAAACGCTGAGAGTCTTTTTTGTGCTTGGCATTGGCCATGAGATAATCCTTCACAAACAATTGACTATTGAAACTCTGAATCTGAGCAAAGCCATAATGATAGCCAGGCATTTATGTCCACCAGCGACAAACTAAACAAATTTCGCAGCATAAAGAGGTTTTGGCCAGTACTGTGCATAAAGTAACGTTTTTTGAGCAGGAATATACATGGCAAAACATACACGCCGGCTGCTGCACGACCTCAGATGACCCAGAGTCCGCCTTCAATCATTAATGCGAGGCAGTTAACACCCTGTTGACGTTGTGGAGGTGAGCATCGGGCCCATCAATGCTGATTCAAGCACTATACGTGCAATGGCTGCAGAACAATGGGACACCTCCAGTGAGTGTGCAGGCGAACTGCAAACCCTGCAAACCACCAAGTTGCAGAGGAAGATCGATCCACTGCAGATTAGGCTGAATTGGAGACTCGAACTGAGGAGGCAGAAGTGTATGGGGTACACCTTCACCACGAAATGTCCACCAATAATGTTAAAAGTTGAACTGAACGAAATTCCAGTATCCATGGAACTGGACACGTGTGCGAGTCAGTCCATAATGAACAAAAAGGCCTTCGACAGACTGTGGTGCAACAAGGCACACAGGCCCAAGCTGAGCCCCATTCACACCAAGCTAAGAACTTACATCAAGGAACTGATCCCTGTAATTAGCAGTGCAGAAGTCAAAGTCTCCTATGATGGAGCAGTGCACACAGTTTGGCAGAAGCTGGCTGGGAAAAATTCGCTGGAACTGGAGCGACATCCGAGCGCTTTCGTCTGTCGACGACGTCTCATGTGCCCAGGTTCTGAGCAGATTTCCATCATTGTTCGAGCCAGGCATTGGAAGCTTCTCGGGGGCGAAAGTGCAGATCCATTTGGGTCCCGATACGCGACCCATCCACCATAAGGCACGGACGGTACCGCATATGATGCGTGAGAAAGTGGAAATTGAGCTGGACAGGCTTCAGTGAGAAGGCATCATCGCACTGGTGGAATTCAACGAGTGGGCCAGTCCGATTGTCCCGGTACTTGAAGGTGACGGCACGGTCAGAATTTGTGGGGACTATAAAGTAACAATTAACCGTTTTTCGCTGCAGGACCAGTGCCTGCTACCCAAGGCAGACGACCTATTTGCGACTCTGGCTGGAGGGAAGACATTCACCAAGTTGGACTTGACCTCAGCCTACATGACGCAGGAGGCCTCACCTGCATCAACACGCACAAAGGTCTGTTTATCTATAACCGATGCCCATTCGGGATTCGGTCGGCCACGGCAATCTTCCAACGGAACATGGAGAGCCTGCTAAAGTCAGTCCCTTGCACCGTGGTGTTCCAGGACGACATAGTGTTTACCAGTTGGGACACCATTGAGCACTTGAAGAATCTGGAAGAGATTCTTAGTCGGTTGATCGCATGGGACACAGGTTGAAACGCTCGAAGTTTGTTTTCCTGGCGCTGGAGGTTGAGCTCTTGGGAAGAAGAATCGTAGCAGAAGGTATCAGACCCACCGACACCAAGACAGAGGCCATCAAGAACGCCCCGAGACCACAGAACGTGACTGAGCTGCAGTCATTCCTAGGACTCCTCAACTATTTCAGTAATTTCATACCCGGGTTAAGCACCTTGCTAGAACCCCTACATGTGTTACTGCGCAAGGGAGATGACTGGGTATGGGGGAATTCACAAAAGGCTGCCTTTAAGAAAGCCAGAAATCTGTTGTGTTCAAACAAACTGCTTGTCCTGTATAACCCATGTAAACGATTAGCGCTAGCTTGCGATGCGTCGTCATACGGGGTTGGCTGTATGTTACAACAGGCTAACGAATCGGGGACACCGGTCGCTTATGCATCCAGGAGTATGTCCAAGGCCAAAAGGGCCTACAGAATGATTGAAAAAAAGGCTCTGGCGTGTGTTTATGGGGTAAAAGAAAATGCACCAATACTTGTTTGGCCTCAAGTTTGAGCTTGAAACTGACCACAAGCCACTCATATCGCTATTCTCTGAGAGCAAAGGGATTGACACCAATGCCTCTGCCCGCATCCAAAGATGGGCACGCATGCTGTTGGCATACAACTATATAATCCGCCACAGACTGGACACAGAGAACTGAGCTGATGCTCTCAGTTAGCTACCATTGCCCACCACTGGGGTGGAAATGGCACAGCCTGCGGACTTGCGCATGGTAATGGATGCATTCGAAAACGAAAAGTCACCCGTTACGGCCCGCCAGATCAGGACGTGGACCAGTCAGAATGCTTTACTGCCTGATGCGTCCTTACTATACAGTATAAATGCACACGAGGCCCATGCTTGAGAGAAGGTCAGTCTGTGACCTGTCCTTTATTCCTTAGTACTCAAGTGATGAAGGTGAGTGGAGCTTCCCCTTTTATACCTGAAGGTCCAGGTTAGGAGTGTCCCCCACCTAGTGGTCATTGTTCTCACAGTGTACAAATTAGGTCAGATTATACATGGGTTACAATGCTGGTTGAATACATGACATCACCTCCCCCCCAAAGTCTTATTGGGATCACAGGTTGAGTCTCTCTGGTGGTTTACACTCTCTTGTAGAGCGTCTGAGTTGGGGCTTCGGTTGTTGGGCGCTGGCCTGAGTGTCTGCTGTTTGCGGTGCCTCAGGCCTATCCAGACTGCCCACAGTGATTGGGCTCTCCTCCCTTTGGTTCCGGTGTGCGGTCACCTGTGGTGGAGTGAACTCTACATCGTGTTCTTCCTCTGCTTCTTCTATGGGGTTGCTGAACCTCCTTTTTGTTTGATCCACGTGTTTGCGGCAGATTTGTCCATTGGTAAGTTTAACTACCAGAATCCTATTTCCCTCTTTGGCAATCACAGTGCCTGCGAGCCATTTGGGCCCTGCAGCGTAGTTGAGGACAAAAACAGGATCATTTACATCAATACATCGTGCCCTCGCATTCCTGTCATGGTAGTCACATTGTGGCTGGCGCCTGCTTTCGACAATTTCTTTCATGGTGGGGTGAATAAGGGATAGCCGGGTTTTGAGTGTCCTTTTCATTAGCAGCTCTGCGGGTGGAACCCCTGTGAGCGAGTGTGGTCGGGATCTATAGGCCAACAGGAGTCATGATAACGCCTTTGTAGGGAAGCCCCTTGGATTCTGAGCATCCCCTGTTTGGTTACCTGCACTGCTCGTTCTGTCTGGCCATTTGAGGCCGGCTTGAACGGTGCCGTTCTGACATGGTTAATTCCATTGACTGCCATGAAGTCCTGGAATTCAGTGTTTGTGAAGCATGGGCCATTGTCGCTGACTAAGACGTCTGGTAGACCGTGGGCGGCGAACATTGCCCGTAGACTTTCTACCGTGGCAGAGGATGTGCTTGAATTTAAAATGTCACACTCGATCCATTTGGAGTAGGCGTCTACTGCAACCAAAAACATTTTTCCCATGAAAGGACCTGCGTAGTCCACATGGATGTGTGACCAAGGCTTGGCGGGCCATGGCCAGAGGCTAAGGGGGGCTTCCCTGGGCGCATTGCCCAGCTGGGCACTCGTGTTGCACCTGCGAACACAAAGTTACAGATCTGCGTCTATCCCTGGCCAGCAAACGTGTGACCTGGCAATTGCCTTCATCATGACAATGCCCGGGTGCTCATTGTGGAGTTCTCTGATGAACACCTCTCTGCCCATCTGGGGCATGACTACGCGGTTTCCGCATAGTAGGCAATCGGCCTGAATCGAGAGTTCATCTCTGCGCCTGTGAAATGGTTTAAATTCCTCAGGGCATGCCCTGTACGTGGCTGCCCAGTCCCCATTCAGGACACATTTCTTGACTAGAGACAATAGCGGGTCTCTATTTGTCCAGACTTTAATCTGACGGGCTGTCACGGGTGAGCCTTTATTTCCGAAAGCTTCAACAGCCATGACCATCTCAGCAGCATGCTCGGTAGCCCCCTCAGTGGTGGCTAGTGGGAGCCTGCTGAGTGCATCGGCGCAGTTTTCGGTGCCCGGTCTGTGCCGAATTGTATAGTCATAGGCGGCTAACTTGAGTGCCCACCTCTGTATGCGGGCCGATGCGTTTGCATTTATGGCCTTGTTGTCGGCCAAAAGGGACGTTAGGGGTTTGTGATCTGTCTCCAGCTCAAATTTCCTGCCAAATAGGTACTGGTGCATTTTCTTTACAGCATATACACATGCGAGCACCTCCTTTTCTACCATCCCGTCACCCCTTTCTGCCTGGGACAGACTCCTGGAGGCATAAGCTACCGGCTGTAACTGACCCTTGACACTGACATGCTGCAACACACACCCGACACCATAGGACGACGCATTGCACGTTAACACAAGTTTCTTACATGGGTCGTATAGTGTTAACAGAGTGTTGGAACAAAACAAATTGCGTGCTTTATTAAAAGCCCTTTCCTGGGCTGTCCCCCCAGACCCATTCGCGACCTTTGCGTAGGAGCACGTGTAGCGGCTCTAGCAATTTGGGAAGAAAGTTACCAAAATAGTTTAGGAGCCCCAGGAACGAACGCAGCTCCATCGTGTTACGGGGTCTGGGTGCTCTCTGGATCGCTTCCGTCTTGGACGCAGTAGGGCTGATCCCGTCTGCTGCTACCCTCATCCCCAGGAATTCTACCTCTGGAGCTAGGAAGACGCACTTCGCCTTTTTCATTCGCAGTCCTACCCGGTCCAGTCTGCGTAGCACCTCCTCCAGGTTGTGGAAGTATTCTTCAGTATCGTAACCCGTGATGAGGATGTCGTCCTAAAAAACCACCGTCCCTGGAATCGACTTGAGGAAGCTTTCCATATTTCATTGGAAGATCGCGGCGGCCGAGTGAATCCCAAACGGACATCTGTTGTACTCAAACAACCCCTTGTGTGTCGTGATGGTGGTCAGCTTCTTCGACTCACTCGCCAACTCCTGGGTCATGTAAGCTGAGGTCAGGTCCAAATTTGAAAAACGTTTGCCACGGATAGCGTCGCAAAGAGATCCTCCGCTCTCGGTAGCGGGTACTGGTCTTGGACTGACACCCGGTTGATGGTGGCCTTGTAATCACCACATATCCTGACCGACCCATCCGCCTTGAGCACCTGCATGATCGGGCTTGCCCAGTCACTGAATTCGACTGGCGAGATGATGCCTTCCCTCAGCAGGCAGTCCAATTCGCCTTCTATCTTTTCCCGCATCATGTACGGCACCGCTCTGGCCTTGTGGTATACTGGCCTGGCGTCCGGGTTTATGTGAATCACTACCTTGGCCCCCATGAAAGTGCTGATGCCGGGTTGAAATAATGAGTCAAATTTATCCAGGATCTGTGAGCATGATACTCGCTCCACAGAGGAAATTGCATTGACATCGCCCCATTTCCAGTTCATGACAGCAAGCCAACTCCTCCCCAGTAGTGCGGGACCGTCCCCTGGGACAATCCAGAGTGGCAATCTGTTCTCCGAATCTTTGTGGATCACGACTACTGTGGCGCTGCCTAGCACCAGAATGATCTGCTTTGTGTAAGTCCGTAGCTGTGTGTCAATCGGCGATAATTTTGGTCTCCTGGCCTTGGACACCCACAACTTTTCGAACTGTTTGATACCCATCAGGGACTGGCTGTACCCCGTGTCTAGCTCCATTGATACTGGGATGCCATTGAGGAGCACTTTCATCATTATCGGTGGCGTCCTGGTGTATGAACTGTATACGTGCTCCACATGAATTCGCTGAACTTCAGCTTCCAGCGATTTCCCCCAGCATTCATTTCTGCAATTTCTGCAGGTATTTTGCTCATCTCTGCAAACTCCGGCTGAGTGTGTGCCTCCACGCCTCCAACATGAGCTGTTGTTGGAAACAAAAGGTCCCTTGCCAGTCGATCGTCCCTGACTGCCCCAGTGACTGTCCTTGAGTGCGCCATTAACAGGTGTTGATGGCCCCATTACTGGCCGCATTGTCCCTTGCAATGACGTGAATCGCCGTTCAGCTTGCCATTGTCTCTGTCGAACTCCCCCTCTGGGTTTGACTACATGTTGGGGCATGCCCGATTGCCCTTGTCTGCCTGGAGAACTGTGTGCTGCTTTAACAATGTTGAATCTCTGTCCCAACCATTCCTTAACCCAGTACCTCTCGTCTGTTCTGCTAGTGGCCATGCTCGTGTGGTTTAAATCCCAGTTTCTCGTCGCCATTGATATGTCCTTACTAGACAGTATAAATGCACACAAGGCCCATGCTTGAGAGAAGGTCAGTCTGTGACCTGTCCTTTATTCCTTAGCACTCAAGTGATGAAGGTGGGTGGAGCTTCCCCTTTTATACCTGAAGGTCCAGGTTAGGAGTGTCTCCCCCCTAATGGTCATTGTTCTCACAGTGTACAACTTAGGTCAGATTATACATGGGTTACAATGCTGGTTGAATACATGACACTGTCCTTGGTAAAAAAAAACTGTGCCCTCCATGGGAGCTGGTCCAGCATCCCAGCGGAGATGCAGGAGGCGATTAAGCCGTTCCACAGGCTCAAAGACGAGATGACCTTGCAGGCGGACTGTCTGTTGTGGGATAATCGCATAGTCCTGCCCAAGAAAGGCAGAGAAACGTTCATTTGTGACCTACACAGCACCCACCCAGGAATTGTAATGATGAAAGCCATAGCCAGATCCCATGTGTGGTGGCCCAGCATCGACTCAGATTTCAGTCATGCGTGCGCCAGTGCAATATTTGCTCTCAGATGAGCAATACACCCAGAGAGGCACCACTAAGTTTATGACCGTGGCCCAACAAACCGTGGTCCAGAATCCATGTGGACCATGCGATCCCATTTCTAGGCAAAATGTTCTTGATTGTCGTGGATGCCTATTCAAAATGGATTGAATGTGTAATAATGTCTGTAAGCACATCCACGGCCAGCATTGAAAGCCTACGAGCCATGTTTGCCACACATGGCCTGCCTGATGTCCTAGTCAGCGACAATGGACCAGTGCTGAATTCAAGGAATTCATGACCCGCAATGGGATCAAGCACATCACATCTGCCCTGTTCAAGCCCACATCCAATGGCCAGGCAGAACGGGCAGTTCAGACCATCAAGCAAAGCTTCAAACGCATGTCGGAAGGCTCCCTGCAGACCCGGCTGTCCCGCGTGCTGCTCAACTATCGCAGCAGACCCCACTCACTCACCGGAGTTCCCCCAGCCGAGCTGTTCATGAAAAGGGAACTCAAAACAAGGCTCTCTCTTGTCCACCCTGATCTCCATGATCATGTGGAGGGCAGGCAGCATCAACAAAGTATGTACAATGACCGCGCAAATTTGTCACGCGATATTGAGATCAATGATCCTGTGTTTGTACTCAATTTTGGACATATAGCCAAAGAAGGGAGTAGCGTGTTTCAGGTCAAATTGGCCAATGGACTAACGTGCAGAAAACATTTGGACCAAATCAAATTGCGGTTCACCAACAGCTACGAACAACCCGAAGAAGACACCACCAACTTTGACCCTCCAACACACACACAAGTGGCAACTGACATCTTGGTTGGCCACGAAGCCGACCACAACATCCCCAGCAGCCCGGCAAGGCTGGCTGCCCAGCAGCCCAGTGAAGAACTAACCAACTCACCCAGACCCGCATTCGTACCAGGACGATCGACAAGGGAGCGAAAAGCCCAAGATTGTCTCCCACTGTAAATAAGTGTACTATTGACTTTACGAGGGAGTGATATTATGTATTTAACCCTTGGCAACCTGTATCACACCACCACCAGAGGGCCTACGTGTTGGAGTCCCAAGGGATCCCAGCATCCCTTGGGAGCACTGTATATAAGCAGGCCACCCACGCGGTGCCTGCACTCTGGAGTCTTATTAAAGGAGCTAAGTTCACACTTACTCATTGCTCACAGTACTCAGTTTCATCCTTTATTATGAGCATATCACTATCAATCTCAGATTTAAAATTAACAATTGATCTAGCATCAATTGCCATTTGCGGAAGAGATTCCAATCTTCTACCAACCTTTTGTGTAGAAGTGTTTCCTAATTTCACTTCTGAAAGGTCTGGCTCTAATTTTTAGTCTATGCCCCTTAGTACTTGACTTCTCAACCAGCAGAAATAGTTTCTCTCTATCTACCCTATTATGTTTTCCTTAATATCTTGCAAACTTCAATCAAATCACCCATTAACCTTCTAAATTCCAGGGAATACTATTTTGTGTAATCTCTCCTCATAATTTAACCCTTGGAGTCCATGTATTATTCTGGTAAATCTATGCTGCACTCCCTCCAAGGGTAATATATCCTTCCTAAGGTATGGTGCTCAGAATTTCTCACAGTACTCCAGATGTGGTCTAACCATGGCTTTGCACAGCTGCAGCATAACTTCTGCCCCCTTATATTCTTGTAATCTAGATATAAAGGATAGCCTTCCATTAGCCTTTTTTATTATTCTCTATACCTGTCCATGATATTTTAATGATCTATGTATCTGGACCCCCAAGTCCCTTTGGACCTCCACTGTTTCTAGCTTTTTACCAGTTAGAAAGTATCCTGTTCTATTCTTTTTAGGTCCAAAGTGGATGACTAAACATTTGCTTATATTGAAATCAAGTTGCCACAGTTTTGCCCATTCACTTAATCTATTAATATCTCTTTATAATGACATATATAAGAAATACATGGTTCAAAGTTATATCATGTGGAAAGGCTTGGTATAATGGGCAAGGGGAAGGAGGGACAGCAGCAGAGGCAGCTGAACTGATAGCCTCAACAATAGTGATAAAGATGTTGATAAGCTCCTCGCACTTATTACTGGAGATGAGGGTGGAGGAGAATGAATAGAAGGGTGTAAGAAGAGGGTGGGTTATTGAGAAAAGAAGCAAGGTGGTTATAAGAATATAAGATCAGAAGAAATAGAAGCAGGAGAAGGCCATACGGCCCCTCGAGTCTGCTCCGCCATTTAATACGATCATGGCTGATCCGCTCATGGACTCAGATCCACTTCCCTGCCCACTCTCCATAACCCCTTATTCCCTTATCATTTAAGAAACTGTCTATTTCTGTCTTAAATGTATTTAATGTCCCAGCTTCCACAGTTCTCTGACGCAGCGAATTCCACAGATTTACAACCCTTTGACAGAAGAAATTTCTCCTCATCTCAGTTTTAAATGGGCGGCCCCTTATTCTAAGATTATGCCCTCAAGTTCTAGTCTCCCCCATCAGTGGAAACATCTTCTCTGCATCCACCTTGTCAAGCCCCCTCATAATCTTATACGTTTCGATAAGAACACCTCTCATTCTTCTGAATTCCAATGAGTAGAGGCCCAACCTACACAACCTTTCCTCATAAGTCAACCCCCTTATCTCTGGAATCAACCTTGTGAACCTTCTCTGAACTGCCTCCAAAACAAGTATGTCCTTTCGTAAATATGGAAACCAAAATTGCACCCAATATTCCAGGTGTGGCCTCAACAATACCCTTTACAACTGTCACAAGACTTCCCTGCTTTTATACTCCATCCCCTTTACAATAAAGGCCAAGATTCCATTGACTTTCCTGATCACTTGCTGTACCTGCATACTAACTTTTTGTGTTTCATGCACAAGTACCACCAGGTCCCGCTGTACTGCAGCACTTTGCAATCTTTCTCCATTTAAATAATAACTTGCTCTTTGATTTTTTCTGCCAAAGTGCATGACCTCACACTTTCCAACATTATACTCCATCTGCCAAATTTTTGCCCACTCACTTAGCCTGTCCATGTCCTTTTGTGGATTTTGTTCTCCGGGATGATATTGGAGCAGTGAACAGTTTTGACAGAGGAGAATGAAGCCTGATAGTACTTGATGTGGTCTAGCCAGACATATTCAATTCTGTGCCCCTTGGACTAAGGGAGAGAAGATAGGGCATACCAAGGTGAATGATGAGGATGGGAGAGAGTAAAGCTTTTGCTGGGGAATAGGGCATCAAATGTAGAGGTGAGGGAAGGGTTGAGCAGATCGATGTCAACACAAGTATTGTGGCAGTTGGAACTTTCAAAGTGTGGTCACTAATGACTTGGGGGAAGATTTATTTTTCTCTGGGGTAGACGTAGAAAGAAATGGAGTTGGCAGGAGGTAGCGGGATATGGGTGGTTATGGATACAAGAAGGTGGTTAGAGATGATCTTGTCAGTCATCAAGATCATGGGATTAGAGAGGCCACATGAGATGGCAAGGTTGAGGGGGTGGCTGTGAATATCGATAGGAGAGTTTATCTGAAGGGAGAGTTTTAGTGAGGGCAGGAGAGAGGGCAAGTTAAGTTGAGATAGTGAGTGAAATCACTGAGGATGAAGAGTTGTTCAGTATAGAACCTGATGAAGGAAAAAGGGAGGATAGCTTGGTGAGAAAGTGGGGGTGGTGTTTGTGGGAGGTAGTTGATGATGAGGATGTTAATGGAGAGGCAAGAGGGGTGAACAAGTTGAGGTGCTCGATGCAGCAGAAAGTACCAGAGGAGTAGGGTAGAGGCCAAGGCGTGATTTGACGGTAAGAGCCACACTGCTACCATAGTGGAAGTATATCCACCAAATAAATGAACGCAAAATAAATAAAGCAAACAAATAGCTTCAAAATAACCTCAGCATAGGTGATGCAGAGTAACATTTTAGTAAATGTAATCAGAGCATTAAATTTAAAGTAGAAACAGTGGGAGGAGCAGTAGTTGTGACATCACAAATATATCTGTGTTGTTGAGAGCTAAAAATACAGCCAGTCTCCTGAGAGCAAGAATATTAACAGAAATACAGAGAAAATTATAAAGAACCAAATAAAAAATTTGACGTTTTATAAAAAAATGTCTAATTTAATACAAGGGAAAAAAAAGGGACATGGAATAACTTGCAGAGATAGTCCTCAGTTGATTAGTGCATGATCGTTTTCAATTTAATGACATTTTCTAAGCCCTGTCTGAACTAAAATATGGCATGTTGTATATCACTCTATTCAGGACTATTCCATTCCTGTAAGTCATATACTAGAGTTACTTTACTTTTTAACACAAGATTAAATAAAATAAAAAGCAATTCATTTTTTAGATTTTGCACAATTATGTTAGTAAAATTATATTTACAACTTGAAATGCTTTTTGAATTTGGACTTGAAATCTTCAGTTACATTTTTCAAAACAGATGTCAATTATTGTGTGTCATGTGATAGTTTCATCACATTATCATATGGTTATCTCCATATATTTTGTTAATCCACCAGCCTCAAGAGTCTAATATATAAACCTTAAAAACTGTAGCAATTTTATAATGTAGCTCCGTGTTAATCCACATTTCTATCTTTGCGATTCATTGGCACTGTAAACATAATTACATTTTAAAACTGATATGAATTAGAAACCAATGGCTAATGAAAGGGCCACATGCTGACTCGGACTGATTATTTATTTAACCTTTAGACTGCCAGCTGATTCTGGCAATTCTTGGAAATTGCAACCTCCTTGGGCTGGCCATTTTTGAAACATTTTCAAACATAGGTAAGTATTGCAGTAATAACACTAATCAAATGTCCAAAAATAACTTTATTTCTGTAGTATTAACCCCTTCCAACTTGCTAAAAGCATTATTTACAGTAAAGCATATCTTCTTCCTGACATTCCTCAGTTGTTAATAAAACACTCGGCCATAGCATGTTTTATTGGAATTACAAATGACAGCAGCACGCGGCCTTATTAAATGGCATGGCCCTAAACAAGGATTGTCAAGTGCCCGCCATAGCATTAATGGCTGAAAATGAATGGCCCCGATATTTACTGGTGTGGGATTTCCAAGCGAGGAAAGTCAGGAGTCCCGGAAGTCCGCAGTGTGCATGTATTTAAACAGGTTCCCCACCCAGAAACCAACCTGATTGACAGGCGTGGCTATCTCCCTGTTGGGCGGGGAACACTGTAGAAGAGGCCACAGGCCAGCAGCGGGTAGATTTCCTGCTGCTTATGGTTGAGATTGTGAGGGGGATGGGGTGGGTACAGTGTGTTTTGGAGGGTAGGGGGTGATCGCGGGGAATCGGAAACAGATTGGGGCAGCGATAGGGAGTTGGGAAGAAATCAGACGGAGAGATGGGAGTCAAGGAGAGATTGGAGGGGGGTCGGAGTGAGATTGAAGGGAGAGATAGCAGGTCAGGGAGAGATTGGAGGGGGTGTTTGAGAGAGATCGCCAGGGGCTTGGAGAGAGTTCGGGAGAGATCCAATGGAGAGATGCATGATTGGGAAGAGATTGGAGGGGGGTGAGAGTGATATTGCAGGGAGAGATGGAGAGGTTGCGGAAATTTGCTGATCGTGCGGGGGTGGGTCCGTTCATTGAGGATGTTTTCAGGTTTGCTTGCTGAGCCAGGGAAAGCCCTCCAGGCCCACAAGTAATGCTGGAAAGGCATTCCATGCCGCAGTACTTGCCTCCCTTTACCTGCCAGGTTTATCCAATTATATTTTAACTTTGGAGAGCCATGTTTGGCACCCAGTATCAGCCTCGCTAGGAGCATCAGGCCAAAAAGGTACAAAACGGTAAATCATTTTTTAATATAATGTCAACCTTACTGTCAGTACTTTTTCTTGTTGCAGTTCTGACAAAAATGATTCTGACAGAAAATTAAAAAAATATAAGGTACTAAAATACATTTCCCTGTCTAAATGTTAACTAGTTGCACCTCAAGCCAAGCTGTTCTAGTATAGCTACAATACTGGCAATGTGGAAAACTGTCCAGGTATGTCCTGTGTTATGTCTGTAATGTACTTGTGAATGACACCACGAGGCAATGTGTTGTACTCAAACTGTAGTGACCTTGGTTCTTTATTCCAAATTTCAGAGTGAGGCAGCCGCATAGTGGCTCTCCTTTTATACAGCCCCTGCCACCAGGGCAGGAAACCCGGTTTCCACCAGTTGCACCCTCTAGTGGTGCCAGCATGTATATACACAGAGTAAACCTTATTGATAGTACATCAGGTAAACAAGTCTCCAACTTATGCAACTGTACAGTGACTATGCAGAGAGTATATCTATAGTCTGCATATATAACATCACTCTCCCCCAAGTCCTTTGTGCCAATTACCTTTGCACTATCTGCTCTGGCTTAGCTCTCCCCAGACTTAAGTGCCAATAGCCCTTGCCCCTTGGCTGTGCTTTGGCTTGGCTCTCTCCCTGTTAACCCCCAGTTCCTTTTACCACAACGTTGGGTAGTGGTTACCAGTTTGGATGGTTCGATGATGCAGTGGAGATTCCAGTGGGTTCTGGGCATGATCCACGTGTGTGTCCATGGCTAGATACATCCATTTCCCCCCCCCACAGCGAGATCATGCAGCTGGCCCGTTTCATTAACATACAGGATCAGACACAGTACAAGTACAAAGAAAGGAAGAAAAAACATTTTTTTTTTTACAGTTTGTATCGTGGCACCTTGGTTCAGTGACTTACATTCGTTATGTTTTATGGTCATGCGCCAGGATTGGGTAGATTGCATAATTAGTTCAGTCATGGTAAGTACTGAGGTAGCAGTACACGTATGCGAGGACGCTAGTTCCAGAGCAACCAGACGGGGTCCGAGTCATCTGATTCCGCGCTGCATCCCCTGCTAGCAGGGTGGGTTTAGTTCGCTCACTTGCCAGAACTCAGGGCCTTAGCCGTTGCCTAGTGGTAGACAGAGCCACAGATGTGTGTGGCCTCCCTGTCCGCCTTTGAGGGCTGCAGAATCTTCTGCCTGCTCTCTAATTGTGTTGGGAACCTGGCTGTTCCAGGTCCCGTTTGGGGAACTCATTGGTTCTGACCTTTCGCTCCCCGACATGGCTGAGGTAGCGACTGGGTCTGGGGGCTGCGCAGTCTCCACACGGTGGTGGGCAACAGCGGCCGACTGCACATATTGGCGCCGTTTTCATTTCAAGGTCCATGGAGAATAGTGCCATCGGGTGCCTGCAGCGTGGGATAGCCGTGGGGCAGGGTATTAGGATCAGTGCCTTTACGCTCCCGAATTCGCTCGCTTGCTACTTTTGGGGACACTCTATTCCCGACATCTTGCAACAACATTTTGTTCTTTAGGAAGGATAGGCAGAGAGGAAAAGGAGGCGGGGTGGCGTTGCTGGTTAAAGAGGAAATTAATGCAATAGTAAGGAGGGACATTAGCTTGGATGATGTGGAATTGGTATGGGTGGAGCTATGGAATTCCAAAGGGCAGAAAATGCTAGTGGGAGTTGTGTACAGACCACCAAACAGTAGTAGTGAGGTTGGGGACAGCAGCAAACAAAAAATAAGGGATGTGTGCAATAAAGGTACAGCAGTTATCATGGGCAACTTTAATATACATATTGATTGGGCTAACCAAACTGGTAGCAATGCGTTGGAGGAGGATTTCCTGGAGTGTATTAGGGATGGTTTTCAAGACCAATATGTCGAGGAACCAACTCGAGGGCAGGCCATCCTAGACTGGGTGATGTGGTAATGAGAAAGGACTAATTAGCAATCTTGTTGTGCGAGGCCCCTTGGGGAAGAGTAACCATAATATGGTAGAATTCTTTATTAAGATGGAGAGTGACACAGTTAATTCGGAAGCTAGGGTCCTCAACTTAAGGAAAGGTAACTTCGACGGTCTGAGGGGTGAATTGGCTAGAATAGACTGGCAAAGGATACTTAAAGGGTTGACAGTGGATAAGCAATGGCAAACATTTAAAGATCACATGGATGACTTTCAGCAATTGTATATCCCTGTCTGGAGTAAAAATAAAACGGGGAAGGTGGCTCAACCATGGCTAACAAGGGAAAATAAGGATAGTGTTAAAACCAAGGAAGAGGCATATACATTGGCTAGAAAAAGCAACAAACCTGAGGACTGGGAGAAATTTAGAACTCAACAGAGGAGGACTAAGGGTTTAATAAGAGGGGGAAAATAGAGTACGAGAGGAAGCTTGCAGGGAACATAAAAACTGACTGCAAAAGCTTCTATAAATATTTGAAGAGAAAAAGATTAGTGAAGACCAATGTAGATCCCTTGCAGTCGGATTCAGGTGAATTCATATTGGGGAACAAAGAAATGGCAGACCAATTGAA
The DNA here is from genome assembly GCF_044704955.1 of Pristiophorus japonicus. NCBI lineage: Eukaryota > Metazoa > Chordata > Chondrichthyes > Pristiophoridae > Pristiophorus > Pristiophorus japonicus. The sequence continues at coordinate 250,548,982 of NC_091978.1, read as the reverse complement.
CCAATACTTTGGTTCTGTCTTCACGAAGGAAGACACAAATAACCTTCCGAATGTACTAGGGGACAGTGGGTTTAGTGAGAAGGAGGAACTGAAGGATATCCTTATTAGGCAGGAAATTGTGTTAGGGAAATTGATGGGATTGAAGGCCGATAAATCCCCAGAGCCTGATAGTCTCCATCCCAGCGTACTTAAGGAAATGGCCCAAGAAATAGTGGATGCATTGGTGATCATTTTCCAACAGTCTATTGACTCTGGAGCAGTTCCTATGGACTGGAGGGTAGCTAATGTAACACCACTTTTTAAAAAAGAAGGGAGAGAGAAAATGGGTAGTTATAGACCGGTTAGTCTGACATCAGTAGTGGGAAAATGTTGGAATCAATCATTAAGGATGAAATAGCAGCGCATTTGGAAAGCAGTGACAGGAGCGGATCAAGTCAGCATGGATTTATGAAAGGGAAATCATGCTTGACGAATCTTCTGGAATTTTTTGAGGATGTAACTAGCAGAGTGGACAAGGGAGAACCAGTGGATGTGGTGTATTTGGACTTTCAAAAGGCTTTTGACAAGGTCCCGCACAAGAGATTGGTATGCAAAATCAAAGCGCATGGTATTGGGGATAAAGTACTCTCATGGATAGAGAACTGGTTGGCAGACAGGAATCAGAGAGTCGGGATAAACGGGTCCTTTTCAGAATGGCAGGCAGTGACTAGTGGAGTGCCACAGGGCTCAGTGCTGGGACCCCAGCTCTTTACAATCTATATTAACGGTTTAGATGAAGAAATTGAGTGTAATATCTGCAAGTTTGCGGATGACACTAAACTGGGAGGCGGTGTGAGCTGTGAGGAGGAAGCTAAGAGGCTGCAGGGTGACTTGGACAGGTTAGGTGAGTGGGCAAATGCATGACAGATGCAGTATAATGTGGATAAATGTGAGGTTATCCATTTTTGGGGGCAAAAACATGAAGGCAGAATATTATCTGAATGGCGGCAGATTAGGAAAGGGGGAGGTGCAATGAGACCTGGGTGTCATGGTTCATCAGTCACAGAAAGTGGCCATGTAGGTACAGCAGGTGGTGAAGAAGGCAAATGGTATGTTGGCCATCATAGTTAGGGGATTTGAGTATAGGAGCAGGGAAGTCTTGCTGCAGGTGTACAGGGCCTTAGTGAGGCCTCACCTGGAATATTGTGTTCAGTTTTGGTCTCCTAATCTGAGGAAGGACGTTCTTGCTATTGAGGGAGTGCAGCGAAGATTCACCAGACTGATTCCAGGGATGGCTGGACTGTCATATGAGGAGAGACTGGATCAACTGGGCCTCTATTCACTGGAGTTTAGAAGGATGAGAGGGGATCTCATAGAAACGTATAAGATTAAGACAGGACTTGACAGGTTAGATGCGGAAGAATATTCCCGATGTTGGGGAAGTCCAGAACCAGGGGACATAGTCTTAGGATGAGGGGTAGGCCACTTAGGACTGAGATGAGGTGAAACTTCTTCACACAGAGAGTTGTTAACCTATGGAATTCCCTGCCGCAGAGAGTTGTTGATGCCAGTTCATTGGATATATTCAAGAGGGAGTTAGATATGGCCCTTATGGCTAAAGGGATCAAGGGGTATGGAGAGAAAGCAGGAAAGGGGTACTGAGGGAATGATCAGCCGTGATCTTATTGAATGGCAGTGCAGGCTCGAGGGGCCGAATGGCCTACTCCTCCACCTAGTTTCTATGTTTCTTTACATTCTTAATCGGTTTGTTACTTTGATTGCCATGCATACAATGTCTCTTTAAGTTCAGATGGTTGCAGGTCTCCTTTATGAGAACCCTGCCATGCCACGCTGCAGCTCGCTGCAGCAGGTATGCCATCTTGCCTCTATCCTCGAGGTCCACTGCCTTGATCCTTCTCTCCCGCGATTCAGCCACAAAAGCTGGAAGAGTGCTTGTGAATTCGATCTTCCTCCCCAGGAGTCCTGCCTCTGGAGCCGGCAGGGTATTTTTAGGCCATTCCGGTCGGATCATTGCCACGCAGTCATGATGGACGGTCTGTGCCTCAGGTGCTGCGCTGGTTTATTCTCTGGTGCCTGGCCCAAGCGAAGGTGAGGTTTTGCTCTGCCTCTGAGCACAAGGGACATCGATTGCTGGAGTGAACAGGTCTTCCCATTTCCACTGGATCTTCCCCATCTACCTTCTTCCGAGTAGCATTGGACCATCACCTGCAACAATCCACAGAGGTAACTTGTGCACTACGCCATTATGCATTACACTTACATCCGAACTACCAAGGACTGGGATCAGCTACTTGGTGTAGGTACTGGAACCAGCTGAGACCGTTTTTCATTCCATAGCCTCTCAAAGGTATCCTGGCTCATCACTGACTGGCTCGCTCCTGTGTCCACTTCCATGAAGACTGGAATGCTGTTTATCTCGACTTCCATCTTCACTGGAGGACAATCAGTGGTGCAGGTATACACTCCATACACTTCTTCTTGGGGCTGAGTTGCCTCTCTGACCAAATCATCATACTCCCCGCTGGATTCAAAGCCATGTACCGACTCCTCTGCTAGACAGTGAGTCATATTTCTTTTACACATATGCTGGAAGTAGCCCTTCGTGTTACAGGCTTTGCATACGTACTCAGCAAACTGACACTGGTGAGCCCTCTGGTTTTCTCTGCAACTCGATTAGCACCCCTCGGCGGACCCTGAGTTCTGAAACCCTGAGGTCTGTGCTCTCTGCCCTGGGCAGAGCCACGTTCTACAGTCTTGCCTGTGAAAGGCACCATTCTGTGTACAGTACTTGCTGGGTTTGAGTCCACAGGATGAATAATTTGCTTGGTGCTGCAGGTCGAGGTCATGAACGCCTGACTGATGCTGATGGCCTTCTGCAGGTTTACTGTGGTGTCAGCAGATAATAGCTTGTGAAGGAAACCCTCGTGGCCAATTCCTATAATGAAGATAGCTCGCAATGCTTCATTGAGGTGCGTGCTAAAATCACATGGTGCCGCAAGTCTCCTGAGGTCGGCAGCATATTTTGCAATCTCCTGGCCCTCAGGTCTTCGGTGAGTGTAGAATCTGTGCCTGGCCGTGAGGATGCTCTCTTTGGTTTAAGCTGGTCACGAATTAGTTCAGTCAACTCATTGTATGTCTTATCCTTGGCCTTCGTGGGTGCCAGCAAGTCCCTGATGAGGCGGTAGACCTCAGGCCCACAACTGGTCAGCACTATAGTCTTGCGCTTCTCCGCCAACGTGTCCGTCTCCCCTGCCAGGTCGTTTGCCACAAAATATTGCTAGAGCCTTTCCATGAAGGCATCCCAATCATCACCCTCTGTGAAATCTTTTAGTGTACCAAAGATAGCCATAATCACATGAAGGCCCGTATTCTCGTCGCCAGTTGTTATGTCTGCAATGTACTTGTGAATGACTCCACGAGACAATGTGTTGTACTCAAATTGTAGTGACCTTGGTCCTTTATTCCAAACTTTAGAGTGTCGCTCCCCTTTTATACAGCCCCTGCCACCAGGGCAGGAAACCCGGTCTCCACCAGTTGCACCCTCTAGTGGTGCCAGCATTTATATACACGGTATAAACCTTATTGATCGTACATCAGGTAAACAAGTCTCCATCTTATGCAACTATACAGTGACTACACAGAGAGTATACCTATAGTCTGCACATATAACATCCTGTCCATAAAAAGTAGGACAAATCCAATCCGGCCAATTACAGCACCATCAGTCTACGCTCAATCATCAGCAAAGTGATGGAAGGTGTCGTCAACAGTGCTATCAAGCGGCACTTAATCACCAATGATCTTCTCGCCGATGCCCGGTTTGGGTTCCACCAGGACCACTTGGCTCCAGACCACATTACAGCATTGGCCCAAATATGACAAAAGAGCTGAATTCCAGAGGTGAAGTGAGAATGACTGTCCTTGACATCAAAGCAGCAGTTGACTGACTGTGGCACCAAGGAGCCCAAGTAAAATTGAAGTCTTAGCGAATGGGAATACTCTCCACTGGCTGGAGTCATACCTAGCACAAAGGAAGATGGTTGTGGTGGTTGGAGGTCAATCGGACATCACTGCAGGAGTTCCTAAGAGGAGTGTCCTAGGCCCAATCATCTTCAGCTACTTCATCAATGATCTTCCCTCCATCATAAGGTCAGAACAGGGAATGCTCGCTGATGACTGCACAGTGTTCAGTGCCATTCGCAATTCCTCATATAATGGAGCAGTCCATGCAGACCATCATGTTCCAATCCTCCCTGGCTATAGGTCTGGTGCCAGAGGGCTGGAGGACTGATAATCTTGTACCTTTGTTTAAAAAGAGAGAAAGGGATAGACCAAGTAATTTCAGGCCTGTCAGCCTAACCTCGTTGGTGGGTAAATTATTGGAAAAAATTCTGTGGAAGTGAATAAATCTTCATTTAGAAAGATATGGATTAATCAAGGACAGTCAGCATGGATTTGTTAAGGGAAGATCGTGTCTGACTAAATGAATTGAATTTTTTGAGGAGGTAACAAGGAGGGTCGATGAGGGTAGTGCGTTTGATGTAGTTTATATGGATTTTAGCACGGCTTTATATAAGGTGCCACATGACAGACTGGTCACGAAAGTAAAAGCCCATGGGGTCCATGCAAAGTGGCAAGTTGGATCCAAAATTGGCTCAGGCAGAAAACAAAGGGTAATGGTTGATGGGTGTTTTTGTGACTGGAAGGCTGTTTCCAGTGGGGTTCCTAAGGGCTCATTTGTAGGTCCCTTGCTTTTTGTGGTACATATCACTGATTTAGACTTGAATGTAGGGGGTATGATTAAGAAATATGCAGATGATACTAAAATTGGTTTTGTGGTTGATAATGAAGAAGATAGCTGTAGACTGCAGGAAGATATTCAAAGACATTCGATCAGGTACCACATAAAAGGTTACTGCACAAGAAAAAAGTTCACAGGGCTGGGGGTAATATATTAGCATGCTTAGAGGATTGGCTAACTAACAGAAAACAGAGTCGGGATAAGTGGGTCATTTTCCAGTTGGCAAACAGTAACTAGTGGGGTGCCACAGGGATTGGTGCTGGGGCCTCAACTATTTACAATCTATATTAATGACTTGGATGAAGGGACCAAATGTAATGTAGCCAAGTTTGCTGATGAAACAAAGACGGGTGCGAAAGCAAGTTGTGAGGAGGACATAATAAATCTGCAAAGGGATATAGACAGTGAGTGGTCAAAAATTTGGCAGATGGAGTATAATGTGGGAAAATGTGAGATTATCCACTTTGGCAGAAAAAATAAAAAAGCTAATTATTATTTAAATGTTGAAAAATTACAAAATGCTGCAGTACAGCAGGATCTGGGGGTCACAAAAAGTAATCAGGTAGGCAAATGGAATGTTGGCCTTTATTGCAAGGGGGATGGAGTATAAAATCAGAGAAGTCCTGCTACAACTGTACAGGGCATTGGTGAGGCCACACCTAGAGTACTGCGTACAGTTTTGGTCTCCTTTTAAAGAAAGGATATAGTTGCATTGGAGGCAGTTCAGAGAAGGTTCATTAGGTTGATTCGGGAGATGGGGCGGTTGACTTTTGAAGATAGGTTGAGTAGGTTAGGCCTATACTCATTGGAGTTCAGAAGAATGTGAGGTGATCTTATTGAAACATATAAGATAATGAGAGGGCTCGACAAGGTAGATTCAGAGGAGATATTTCCACTCATAGGGGAATCTAGAACTAGGGGGCATAGCTTCAGAATAATGGGTCACCCATTCAAAACTGAGATGAGGAGGAATTTCTTCTCTCAGAGGGTTGAGAAGTGGAGCTGATTCCATGATCAGATCAGCCATGATCTTATTAAATTGCGGAGCAGGATCGAGGGACCAAATGGTCTACTCCTGCTCCTATTTCTTATGTTCTTATGTTCATTATATCAATCAACTGGTCAGGTGGGCAGAACAGTGACAAATGGAATTCAATCCGGAGAATTGTGAGGTAATGCATTTTGGGAGGGCTAACATGGAAACATAGAAAATAGGTGCAGGAGCAGGCCATTTGGCCCTTTGACCTGCACCACTATTCAATATGATCATGGCTGATAAGGCAAGGGAATAAACATTAAATAACAGGACAATGAGAAGTGTAGAGGAACAAAGGGAGCTTGGAGTGCATGACCACAGATCCCTGAAGGTAACAGGCCAAGTCGATAAGGTGGTTAAGAAAGCATACAGAATATTTGCCTTTATTAGTCAAGGCATGGAATACAAGTGCAAGGAGATTATACTTGAACTGTATAAAACACTGGTTAGGCCGCAGCTGGAATACTGTGTGCAGTTCTGGTCACCGCATTACAGGAAAGATGTGATTGCACTGGAGAGGATGCAGAGGAGATTTACAAGAATGCTGCCTGGACTGGGGAATTTTGGCTATGAGGAAAGTTTGGATATGCTGGGTCTGTTTTCTGTGGAACAGAGGAACAGAGGAGGCTGAGGGAAGACCTGATTGAAGTGTATAAAATTGAGGTGTATAAAATTATGAGGAGCCTGGATAGAGTGGATAGGAAGGACATGTTTCCCTTGGCAGAGGGGTCAACAACTAGTGGACATAGAATTAAAGTAATTGGGGGGGAAGTTGAGAAGAGATATGAGGGGAAATATAGTGGGTTGTGGAACTTACTGCCTGAAAGGGTGCTAGAGGCAGAAACCCTCACCACATTTGAAAAATACTTGGATGTGCACTTAAAGTGCCATAATCTACAGGGCTATGGACCAAGAACTGGAAAGTGGGATTAGGTTGGATAGCTTTTTGTCGGCTGGCGCGGGCACAAAAGGCCGAAATGGCCTCCTTCGGTGCTGTAAATTTCTATGATTCTAAGATTTTATGCCTGCATGTAGCAAGACTTGCACAACATTCAGGCTTGGGCTGATAAGTGGCAAGTAACATTCGCACCACACAATTGCCAAGCAATGACTATCTCCAACAAACAAGAGTCTAACCACCACCCCTTGACATTTAATGGCATTACCATCGCCGAATCACCCACTATCAACATCCTGGCTGTTACCATTGATCAGAGACTTAACTGGATCTGTGGCCACAAGAGCAGGTCAGAGACTGGGTATTCTGCGATGAGTTTCTCACCTTCTGACTCTGCAAAGCCTTTCCACCATCTACAAGGCACAAGTCAGGAGCGTAATGGAATACTCGCCACTTGCCTGGATGAATGCAGCTCCAACAATATTCAAGAAGCTCGACACCATCCAGGACAAAGCAGCTCCTTTGATTGGCACCCCATCCACCATCTTAAACATTCACTCCCTCCATCACCGACGTACCATGGCTGCTGTGTGTACCATCTACAAGATGCACTGCAGCAACTCACCAAGGCTTCTTCAGAAACACCTCCCAAGTCCACGAGCTCTACCACCTAGAAGGACAAGGGCAGCAATCATATGGGAACACCACCACCTCCACGTTCCCCTCCAAGTCACACACCATGCTGACTTGGAAGTATATTGCCGTTCCTTCATTGTCGTTAGTTCAAATGCCTGGAACTCCCTCCCTAACAGCATTGTGGGAGTATCTTCAACACAAGCTCTGCAGCGATTATGAAGGCAGCTTACCACCATCTTCTCAAGGGCAATTAGGGATGGGCAATACATGCTGGTCTTGCCAGCGACGCCCACATCCCAGGAACAAATTAAATTAAATTCAAATGAATAGTTCACTATTAGTCCCTGACACAGACTGTATTAGAAACATAGAAACATAGAAAATAGGTGCAGGAGTAGGCCATTCGGCCCTTCTAGCCTGCACCGCCATTCAATGAGTTCATGGCTGAACATTCAACTTCAGTACCCCATTCCTGCTTTCTCGCCATACCCCTTGATCCCCCTAGTAGTAAGGACCTCATCTAACTCCTTTTTGAATATATTTAGTGAATTGGCCTCAACAACTTTCTGTGGTAGAGAATTTCACAGGTTCACCACTCTCTGGGTGAAGAAGTTCCTCCGCATCTCGGTCCTAAATGGCTTACCCCTTATCCTTAGACTGTGACCTCTGGTTCTGGACTTCCCCAACATTGGGAACATTCTTCCTGCATCTAACCTGTCTAACCCCGTCAGAATTTTAAATGTTTCTATGAGGTCCCCTATAGGACATGTATTAGGCTAAGGAAAATCTCTCACTTGCCTGTTTGAACTGAGTACAATTTTTCCAAGCTTTTTAGTGATCTTAGGTTCATGATTTGTCTTTTTTCAACTGCTTGGTGTGCTCCATCACCTAATATACAAAATTGATAATATTTTATGCCTTAGCTGGAGAGCAATTGCTTTTCATTAGCAACAAACCCAACAACAACAGATAATCCTTCCTCATCCAATTTTAATCTTAAGAGAGAAAGGGGCTTTTATTTGTTAATTTTTGATAGGGAGCAGTTCGGTCTACACATTTCCCCCGTGGTTGCAGCGTTCATATAGATTTTTGGTCAGATTGAACTGTGTTACTCAGAGAAAAGGTACATACATCAAACCAAGTGACAAAACACCACTCTGACAAATGGAGCAAAATTTATAAATAATAAAAAGGTATGCTTTCTGAATCCTCAGGGGGGAAATGTGAGAAGTTAATGCTGCCTTGAATGTCTGCTGTTGCCACTGTGTAATTTGAAACATTCAGGAAGGGAGAAATAGATTTAAGTTCCTATCGAACCCCTTGTGACTGCACTCATTTTTTTTGATGCATTTCAGGAAATTAGTTCTGTATTTGATAATTAATGTTAAAATCAACAATACATAATTAAAAAAATATGCATTTTAATTTGTGATTGCATTATCCAATTCCAAAGCTGTAATGGCTCCATTTCTGAAATTGGGTGTTGATCCTCCCACTTAACTGCGACACTTCCACCCCTGTGAGGAGCAAGCCTTGGCATTTGTGGGGAATGGGGAGATTTGAAGGCAGGTGCCAGCTGCTTCTATTCCTTTTCATTTCAGTGTGTCACACATACATTGTCAGCATGTTACTTCATGAAATCCTCATGTCACTCCTTCTACTGAAAGCCAATTGTGAACTCCATCCTTTACTTGCTCTATACTTGCTTAAAACCTGTTACATCTTTACCTTTTTCCAGTTCTGACAAAAGGTCATCAAACTGAAACGTTAACTCTGTTTCTCTCTCCACAGATGCTGCCTGACCTGTTGAGTATTTACAGCATTTTCTGTTCTTATTTCAGATTTCCAGCATCTGTAGTATTTTGCTTTTGTATTGATGGATTTGTGGCTTTAATTTTGAGGAGAGATTAAAGAAACTGAGATTCTTTTCATTGAAACAGAGAAAGCGAAAAGGTGATATGCTGAAGGTGTCCAAAATTATCATAGAAACATAGGGGTCAAAATTCGGTACTGCCATTTTTGAGATTTTACTGCCAGGCTGCAGTTGCCGCCTCCATCCGCAAAACTCAGTTTTGCCACCTGAAAAGGGGATTGCAGTGTTAAATCAGGCGTTGCACGCTACTCTGGAGGTGGTAAGCGGCGGTAAGTGGGGCAGCAAGTGAGACAGCAACATCCAGGCGGCAATCATCATTTGTAACTGCGCCACAGACACACTGCCGCCACCTGGATTCAATTGAGGCCGTGATTGGGCGTGGCACCGCCTCTTGCGTATATTTGCTTTCTCGCTCACAGGGTGAAGATGGCAGATGCAGCAGCAGCTCACCTGCACGCTCACCGCTTCTCCGACACTGCCGTCGTTGGACTGCTTGATGCCCTGGAGAGGCGACGGGAATTACTGAGGACGGAGGCTGGAAGGAGGCCACAGCCCCAAACATTTTGCAGGCTATGGTGGGAAATCGTTGAGATTGTGTCAGCGAGTGACACAGTGGAGAGGACAGCGACCCAATGCCATAAGAAGTGCAACGATATGACTCGGTTGCTGAGGGTGAGTATATTTTACATTAACCTGAGCATGTCATGCTCTGAGCTCAATGTGAAGTCTCCCTTCAAGGTGAATGTGTCTGATCCCATGCTCTACGTGGGTGAGGCCAGATGCAAGGTTTGATTTGCAGCCTCACCCACTCTAAGGGCCTCATGCGCTGTTAACCTTCATACTCCATTGTGGAGACCCACCCCTCATTGTGTTACCTCCTCAGTCTTCATATGTGTCTGGAAGATGCCATCCTCACAGTGCATGTTAGGTCCTCGCCCCCTCATTCAATCATTGCCACATCAATACTCGCATCTAATGGAAGTTACATCGACCTTTAAAGACTCTCATACATTAACATGTTCTGAACTATGTAAGGCACTTCGGACAGACAATAGAAAGGCACTAAATTTGGCGTTCTCTTTAAATTTTCAGGCCAAGCTCGCACAGATCAGATGAGGCCAGATGCGGACTGGAGAAGGGGACTCTAAGGTGCAACCCCTAACTCCTGTGGGGGAACACGTCTCGGCCTTGATGGACACACAAGTGGGTGCGGTGGCAGTGGATGAGGCCGAGCCCCCTCGAGACAATGACAGTATGTTGAGTTTCTTTGCAGCCTCTAGCAGGCCACTTAGCCCTGACACCGCAATCCTTCACCACTTTCCATGATACTGGCATTTCCAAATGCCTTTCCCAGTCCTGGCCCCCTCCCCTGCAGGTAACCGCTCTTCTGTGGCTTTGTAGTTTCAGATGATGACTCAAACGGCCAGGGGCCTGTACATCAGCATTCCACTGCAGGTGACAGTGCATAGGATGAGGATGTCATGGATGATCCAGTGACTTCAGGGAGAGGGGCCAGCAGCTTTGTGGTTGAAGGCTCGGTCGGGGAGATGGAGGTGGGTGATGCTCCGGGACCCAGTGGCCTGCAGCAACACCACAGGGAGGTGAAACCCGGGGGCCAACTCCCCGGAGGATGAATGCGCACCTGAGTGATGCTCAGCAGCATTCTGATGATGAGAGGATGTCGCAAGACAATCATTGTGGATGCACAGCGATCTGCTGGGTGCATTGTCAAGGGTGTCCAAGAGTATTGATGCACTAGCTATGAGAATGGATGCGTCCACCTCACCTGTTGCACATGCCTCTCAGCAACCTGTCAAGACCATCCTTGGTAGATACCAATGATGTTGGATGCTTCAAGTGACCATGGGGTCCCAGACATGGTGGCACGGGCGATGGCTGACATGGTAGTAGCCATTGAGCATCAGCCCGATGCTATGGTAGGCCTGACGCCATGTCGTCAGTGCGTGGTGGCATGAATCAGCTGTAGGTGCATTCTGCCCTGATGCAGAGCCAACTTGATTCCACGTAGGCACTGACCACTGCCATCTTGACTGGGGCACCATCAGTTCAACGGGGATCTAAATTTGCCGAAGCAGCACAGCAATCCGTGCTCACCAGATTGCTCCAGATGCTGAGGCTCTGCCCCGGGGGAATAGCAGCATGTCAGGCCTTTTGCAACATTATGTCCTCTCTCAGGACGCCATCACTCCACCCTTGCCTCTGCCACTCTCTGCATCCCATCCAGCCCAGAGTGCTGCCGCCCATGCCGAGGTGATGCAGTCCAGGGCCCGAATTGCTGGAGAACGTCCTGCTAGGCCATCACCCGTGACAGTAGCACCAACTGAGCGGCCTTCTACTAGCCTTGCTGCAGGCACTGAGACCCCATTGAGGAGGAGCAGTAGGCATGGGAGGAGGAGAAAGGAAGGGGTGGGAAAGCACTGAGAAAGACCCACTAAATATGTATGTGCTAGTGGCCAGAGATGGTGACCTTGCTCGAATATGAACTCATGTGAATAGTTTCACATGGATGTGGGTGATAATGTTTCAAGGGATCTGGTTTCAATTATTCATTTCTGTGGACAATGGCATCCTTTAATGATTCTTCACAGCACACTATGATTTAAGTTGTAAATAAAAATTTATGTTATTTTGTCACAATCTTGTGTTGTTATTTAGATACACAGAGGCTTAGAGGACGGCTTACGGTATCTTCAGCAGATCGCCAGATGAATAGGCTGGCCATTCTGCACATCTTGCGTTATTCACTGGAGTCGATGCACAATGAGCCTCTGATGAGCAGCCCTTGTAGCCACATTAGTGTCAGGCTGCCTCCTTCTTGGCTGAAGCTCCTCATCTTCCTCCTCATCATTGTCGTTCTTCTGCGGTGGATCATCCATCCCTGCTGACAATGGCTGGCCCCTCATTATGGCCAGTTTGTGCAGCATGCAGCACACAACTGTGAAGATGGACACTATCAGATGAGTACTGAAATGCCCCTCCACAGCGGTCAAGGCAGCGGAAATGCTGCTTCAGAACCCCGATAGTTTGCTCTATAATGGTCCTTGTTGCGATATGACTGGTGTTGTAGCGCTGCTCGGCAGATGTTGTGGGATTGCGGAGGGGTGTCATCAGCCAGATGCTGAGACCATAGTCTTTGTGCCAATGAGCCAGCCACGCCCTTCATACCTTGGCTGGAAGTCATGGCATAGTGCTCTCCCTCAGGATGAAGGCATTGTGCAGCTGCCAGGATAGCGGGCATTGACAGCGAGGATCATCTGCCTGTGGTCGCAGACCAGCTGAACGTTGAGGGAGTGGTAGCCCTTTCGATTGTGAAACATCTCTCCACTGTGAGGCAGGACACGCAATGCCACATGCATACAATCAATGGCCCCCTAAACCATGGGGAAGTCCACTATCCTGGCGAAACCATGGGTGCACTCATCCTGGCTCTGCCTGGACATGCTGAACTTGATGTAGTCCATGCATCAGTTGTAGAGAGTGTCAGTCACCTGGCGAATACAGCAGTGCACTGCAAACTGCGAGATGTTGCATATATCGCCTGCAGGAGACTGGAAGGAGCCGGTAGCATAGATGTTGAGGGCAACTGTCACTTTCTCTGCTACTGACAGCGCGGTCCAGGTGCCGATGTCAGCTTCGAGGTATGTCTGCAGGAGGTGGCACTGCTCCGTGACCACCTTGCAGAACCGCATCCTTCCTATGCACTGCTCCTCAGGCATATCAAGGTAACAATAATGTGCACGGTAAACCCTGCGTCTATATGGCCTCCTGCCCCGAGGTCTGGGGCCTATTCTCTGGCGTGGACCCACATTGGCCTGAAGCCATCTGTGTAGCGTGCGCCTTTAAAGTCTTCGCCGCAGGACGAAGTGGCGTGCCATCACTGCCCCCATTAAGTTGCAGAAGGTAGCCGCGATGTGCTACTCACCAATGGATGCAACCTGAAACCCAGCAATGTTTGCAAAATGATAGTTGTGAAGCTGAGAAGTCGCAGCACGCCAACACCTACGTACTCTGTGAGGAGAGAACGCAGCACTAACTGTGACCTCTGTGGCCTGGCTGCAACTCCCTTTAAATACCGCCCCAGAATCTTTACTTCGACTTATGAACACCAACCTTTTGTGGCGTGTTCCCCGCCAGCCGGTAAGTGAGGCGGCGAAAGTGAATTTGGTGAGACCGGCGCCAAGGAGGCATTGCACGCATACTGCCGTCAGGATTTCCATGGTGGTAGTCGGCGAGGTGGCAAATCTTTATGCTCTTGAAAAAGCACAATTGAATTTCCCATCAGGTGCCGCCCCCATCTAACGCTGCTGACAAGCCATTTACGCCCCATTGCCGCCTCACCCAGGCAGTATCAGCAACCAAATTTTGACCCTATAGTATCATAGAATGGTTACAGCACCAGAAGAAGGCCATTTGGCCCATCAATCCCATGCTGGTCCCACGCCCCCACCCTCTCCCCATAGCCCTGCAATTTTTTTTCCTTCAGATACTTATCCAATTCACTTTTGAAAGATAAGGTTGAGTCTGCCTCCACCACCCTTTCAGGCAGTGCATTCCAGATCTAAACCACTTGCTGCATAAAAACATTTTTTCTTACGTCGCCTTTTGTTCTTTTGCCAATCACCTTAAATGTGTGTCCTCTGGTTCTCTACCCTTCTGTCAATGGAAACAGTTTCTCGATCTACTCTGTCCAAAACCCTCATGATTTTGAACATCTCTATAAAATCTCCTCTCCATCTTTTCTGCTTCAAGGAGAAAAATTATGAAAGGTTTTTATAAGGCAAATAAGGAACTAGAACGAATCCCACTGGTCAGTGACCCAATAACTGGAAGATAAATATTTAAGATCATCAAAAAAAAAATGAAGGGGGATATTTGAGATTTATTTTCTGCAGAGGGTTTTTAGGATATGGAATGCCTTACTGAAAATAATTGTGGAAGCAGAATCCTTAATAACTTCTAAAGGAAATTGGATAAATATCTGATAAAGGAAACTTTTAAAGTATTTAGTGAGAGCACAGGGGAATCAGACTAAGTGGATAGCTCTTTCAGAGAATCAGTCAAGATGTGATTAGCTGAATGACCTTTATCTGCACTGTGAAACTCTGTAATTAGTGGAGGAAGAAAAACACACTGGAATTCTCTGCTTCTTCATCAAATATGACCCATCACTCACTGGACAAGTGCCAGCCCAGATACATCCAGCCAAGAGGAATGAGACACATTGCCAGAAGGGAATGTACAGGCTGGTGCACAGAGAATGAATGAGCAAGATAGCTGGGGGTTGAAAATAAGGTGACCTTGAGAAGGTGGTGGTGGGCCTTCTTCTTGAACTACTGACTTCCTTATGGTGAAGGTACTCCTACAATGCTGTTAAGTAGGGAGTTCTAGGATTTTGACCGAGCGACGATGAAGGAATGGTGAAGTATGTCCAAGTCAGCATGGTGTATGACTTGGAGGTGATGGTATTCCCATGCACCTGACTGCAAAAGCTTCTCTAAATATGTGAAGAGAAAAAGATTAGTGAAGGCAAACGTATGTCCCTTGCTGTCAGATTCAGGTGAATTTATAATGGGGAACAAAGAAATGGCAGACCAATGGACCCAATACTTCGGTTCTGTCTTCAAGAACGAAGATACAAATAACCTTCCAAAGTACTAGGGGACAGTGGGTTGAGTGAGAAGGAGGAACTGAAGAATATCCTTATTAGGCGGGAAATTGTGTTAGGGAAATTGATGGGATTAAAGGCCGATACATCCCCGGGGCCTGATAGTCTGCATCCCAGAGTACTCAAGGAAGTGGCCCTAGAAATAGTGGATGCATTGGTGATCATTTTCCAACAGTCTATTGATTCTGGATCAGTTCCTATGGACTGGAGGGTAACGAATGTAACACCACTTTTTTAAAATGGAGGGAGAAAGAAAGCGGGTAATTATACATCGGTTAGCCTAACATCAGTAGTGGGGAAAATATTGGAATCAATCATTAAGGATGAAATAGCAGCGTATTTTGAAAGCAGTGACAGGATCGGACCAAGTCATCATGGATTTATGAAAGGGAAATCATGCTTGACGAATCTTCTGGAATTTTTTGAGGATGTAACTAGCAGAGTGGACAAGGGAGAACCAATGCATGTGGTGTATTTGGACTTTCAAAAGGCTTTTGACAAGGTCCCACACAAGAGATTCGTGTGCAAAATCAAAGCACATGGTATTGGAGGTAATATACTGATGTGGATAGGGAACTGGTTGACAGACAGGAAGCAGAGAGTCGGGATAAACGGGTCCTTTTCAGAATGGCAGGCAGTGACTAGTGGAGTGCCCCAGGGCTCAGTGCTGGGACCCAGCTCTTTACAATGTAGATTAACGATTTAGATGAAGGAATAGAGTGTAATATCTCCAAGTTTGCAGATGTCACTAAACTGGGTGGCGGTGTGAGCTGTGAGGAGGGCACGAAGAGGCTGCAGGGTGACTTGGACAGGTTAGGTGAGTGGGCAAACGCATGGCATATGCAATATAATGTGGATAAATGTGAGGTTATCCATTTTGGGGGCAAAAACACGAAGGCAGAATATTATCTGAATGGCGGCAGACTAGGAAAAGGGGAGGTGCAACGAGACCTGATTGTCATGGCTCATCAGTCACTGAAAGTGGGCACGCAGGTACAGCAGGCAGTAAAGAAGGCAAATGGTATGTTGGCCTTCATAACTAGGGGATTTGAATATAGGAGCAAGGAGGTCTTAACGCAGTTGTACAGGGCCTTGGTGAGGCCTCACCTGGCATATTGTGTTCAGTTTTGGTCTCCTAGTCTGAGGAAGGACGTTCTTGCTATTGAGGGAGTGCAGCGAAGGTTCACCAGACTGATTCCAGGGATGGCTGGGCTATCATATGAGGAGAGATTGGATGAACTGGGCCTGTATTCACTGGAGTTTAGAAGGATGAGAGGGGATCTCATAGAAACATATAAGATTCTGACGGGACTGGACAGGTTAGATGCAGGAATGTTCCTGATGTTGGGGAAGTCCAGAACCAGGGGACATAGTCTTAGGATAAGGGATAGGCCATTTAGGACTGAGATGAGGAGAAACTTCTTCACTTAGAGAGTTGTTAACCTGTGGAATTCCCTGCCGCAGAGAGTTGTTGATGCCAGTTCACTGGATATATTCAAGAGGGAGTTAGATATGGCCGTTACGGTTAAGGGGATCAAGGGGTATGGAGAGAAATCAGGAAAGGGGTACTGAAGGAATGATCAGCCATGATCTTATTGAATGGCGGTGCAGGCTTGAAGGGCCGAATGGCCTACTCCTGCACCTATTTTCTATGTTTCTATGTTTCTGTGTTTCATGCACCTGCTGCCCTTGTTCTTCCAGGTGGTGGAGATCGGGGACTTTGGAAAAGCTGCCAAAGAAGCCTTGGGGACGTGGCATTGCATCCAGTAGATAGAACACATGGCAGCCATGGTACGCTAGTGGTGGAGGGAGTAGGTTTATGTCTCCGAGAACCTTGGGGAATCCTGCAAATCAGTAATATTACAGTGCCCCATCATGCAGCTACCAGTTGCCCATAGAGAAGTGGATGGGATGGATTTTAACCCACTTCAGAAACAGTGCGGGTTAGTAATTGAAAACTAAGTGGGGTTATTTATTTGCTCAGAAATAGTTTGGTTCCCACCGCCTGTGATCCTAACCTGCAGGGCTCTGCATGCTGCGGGAGGCACCAGCCTAAAGCAGGCAGGGGGCCTCATTATTCTGTGCAAATCATGGTCCTATTACATCATTAAGGTACAAAGGGAAAACTGTGAAGCAATTGTCAGTAGAAAAATATAAATCAAAAATGGTCTAGAAGGAAGCTTTGTTAGAATTCTTCCATTTAGGCTGCTTCGTTTCTTTAAATTTTGCTTCCACTTTTACCTTGCAGCTGAGCAATGCTGGAAGTCCCTTTTCTATGGGCTCGGTGTGCTGAACAGTAATGATATAAAATCAGATGTACAAAGTTAACACCTCATTAACACCTCATTTAAATACATCTGCCCATTGTACGGTGGGTGCTTCTGGCACTGTCCAGAAATGATGGCATGAATTTGGGCAGGCAGAAAAATAGGCAGGGGTCCAGTGTGCTGGATCCCCGCCCTATATCCAGCGCCCATCTGTTGGATTTTCTCACAGCAACAGGAGGAAAACCCAGGCTTCTATTTTGCCCTGCAAAATAAATCTTGCTTCCCATCAAAATACACTGATGATAGCAAAGAACATTGAGCTGTAATGAGTTGCAAATCTGTTTCCTGTTCAGTAACTTATAAAACAACCGTTACTGTAAAACTGTCATTATCCTCTCTGAGTGTCTGTGTTATGTAATGTTTCAAATTATAGCTTTAGAACTACGCTTCTATCGCTCCTCATCTCAAGTCATTTACAAATGCAATAAAGGAAGCAACAGGAAACATCATAGTATCATAGTATCATACAGCAAAGTATTTGTCCCATCATGCCAGTGCCGGCTCTTTGCTTGTGCTATCCAATTAGTCCCACTCCCCTGCTCTATCGCTATGGCCCTGTGATTTTGTTCCCTTGAAGTAATTATCCAATTCCCTTTTGAATCAGTATTGAATCTGCTTCTACCACCTTTTCAGGAAGTGAATTCCAGATCATAAAAAATCGCTGTGTTAAAAATATTTTTGCATATGTTGTCTCTGTTTTTATTGTGAATCGTCTTAAATCTCTGTCCTCTGGTTACCATCCCTTCTGCCACTGGAAACAATTTGACCTTATTTACTCTATCAAAACCATTCAATATTTTATACACCTCTATCAAATCTCCCTTCAACCTTCTCTGCTCTAAGGAGAACAACCCCAGCTTCTCCAGTCTCTCCATAAAGCTGAAGACCCTCATCCCTGATACCATTCGAGTAACCTCTTTTGTATCCTCTCTATAGACCTGAAATCCTTTCTAAAGTGTGGTGCCCAGAATTGAACACAATACTCCAACTAGAGTTTTATGATGGTTTAGCATAACTTCCATGCTTTTGTACGCTATGCCTCTATCTGTCTTTCAGATGAGACATTAAACGAAGGTCCCATCTACTCTCTTAGGTGCATGTAAAAGATTCCATGGCACTATTTCAAAGAAGAACAGGGGAGTTATCCCTGGTGTCCTGGTCATTATTTATCCCTCAATCAACATCACTAAAACAGATTATCTGGTCATTATCACATTGCTGTTTGTGGGAGTTTGCTGTGCGCAAATTGACTGCCACGTTTCCTACATTTCAAAAAATCCTTCCTTCCTTCCTTCCTTCCCAAATGCTTGTTTTAACAGCCTTCTCATCTTGTCCTGCCACCTTCAATGATTTGTAAACATACACCCCCAGGTCTCTTTGTTCCTTTCCTCATTCTTCCTACCAAAGTGTATGACTTCACACTTGAAGCGGAGGGCACGCTGCCAACTCTGCAATGGGCGAGGGGCCACCACTTCACCACCGGGGAGCGGGGTGCTGTGGCAGCAGCCTGGCACAGAAGCAGAGTACCGAGCTGCAACAACGTACCATGGAGCCAACGATTTCAGGAGGGCAAGGCCGTGACTGGTAAGACAGTCATTTTCACCCTGCAAGCAGAGTGAGGCCCGGTTCGCAACCTGCAAAGCTGGCTCGGGCATTGACCGTGGCAGCCTCACAGGGAGCAATCAAACTTTCACTCCAGGCCGAAAATAGGTCACTGCACACAATGGCGGAGTTTCATGAGAGGCGGTAGCAGCCCCGCGACCCGGGCGAGAAATTATTTGTGTCCCGTTAGTGTCCCCTGGGGACGCTAACGGGAGGTGCAAGCAATGCAAATTTCTCTCCCTTGGCTTTTGTCAATTAGGGTTTAGTCCGTTATAACTGATTCAGATTACAAAACAAAACAGAGACAGAGAAAAAAAAAAATTGACTAATTCAACTTGGCATTAAGCCAGTCTGTGTGGGTGTGGTTCAATAATAAGAGCTTGGCGACAGCGCTGGTTGAATCACAATCGGAGTGGATTTCAAGCAGAGTGGAAGAATTTGATGATAGTAGGAATTCAGTAGCGAGGAGGAAGGCGGTTTCTCATGTCCAACTCAAAAGGAGCCACAGAACCCGAGGACTCTAGGTTAAGTATCTAGACATCTAACATTTGGGTTCTTTGTGTTTGGTATCACAGTGGTTCTTCTTAAACTTGAGTACATCATTTTGAGTTTTTTCTCTCTAATTTCGAGGAGTTGGTTAAACTAAGAAATGTAGTTAGCTGTCTAATAAATAGAGGTATGGCAGGGCACCTCAGTCCCAACAACCGCATATCCTGTACCACGTGGGAAATCCAGGATGCTTCTCGTGTCCTGGACAACCACATATGTGTGCAGCAACTGTCATCAGCTGGAGGAGCTTGAGTTCTGGGTTTCGGAGCTTGAGCAGCAGCTGGCGCCACTGCAGTGCATCCGCGATGCTGAGAGCTATGTGGATAGCACAGTTCAGGAGTTGGTCATCCCCCAGCTTAAGAGTTTTCAGGCAGGGAGGGAATGTGTGACCGTCAGACAGCAAGGAGAACCAGGCAGTAAGTGCAGGAGTCCCGAGTGCATCTCGCTCTCATATCTCGTTCTGCGGAGTACAGCCAGAGCCAAGTCCACGGCACCATGGGTGGCTCAGCTGTGCAGGGGGGCAGGAGGAAGATCAGAACAGCAATAGTGATAGGGGATTCAATAGTTAGGGGATCAGACAAGCTTTTCTGTGACTGCAGGCATGACTCCAGGATGATATGTCTCTTCCCTGGTACCAGGGTTAAGGAAGTTACTGAGTGGCTGCAAGACATTCTGAACAGAGAGAGTGAACAGCCAGAAATCGTTGTTCATTTTGGTACCAATGACATGGCTAGAGAGGGATGAAGTCCTGCATGCAGTTTTTAGGAAGCTAGGAAAGAGACTAATAAGCAAGACCTCAAAGGTAGTAATCTCTGGATTACACCTGGTGCCACACACTAGTGAGTATAGAAATAGGAGATAAGAGGAGATGAATGCATAGCTGGAGAGATGGCGCATGACGGAGGGCTTTAGATTCATGCAGCATTGGGATCGGTTGTGGAGTAACTGCAACATGTACAAGTGGGTTGCTCCTCAACAGGGCTTGGACCAATATCCTTGCAGGGGGGTTTGCTAGTGCTGTTAGGAAAGGCTTAAACTAGCTTGGCAGGTGGATGGGAACCTAAGCATAGATTCAGAAGGGAGAGAAGCAAAGCTGGAAATGGAAGGCAGAAGATTAGTAAGTTTGGAAGGCAGAAGAAACAAAAGCTAGAAAATAGACAACAAAAGGATTTGGCACTGATTAATGGTATATACTTCAATGTAAGGAGTTTAGTGAATAAGGCAGATGAGCTGAGGCCACAGATAAACATATGGAAGTATGATATCATAGCTGTTACTGAAACATGGCTGCAAGAATGGCAGCTCAACATTACTGGTTTAAGGGTTTCCAGATAAGCTAGAGAGGGGGATAAAAATGGAGGGTGTCGCCATATTGTTTGAAGGAACAATTACAGCTGTGAGGAGTGTTAATATGTTAGAAGAATCATTAAATGAGGCCATATGGGTTGAACTGAAGAAAAAAAATGTGGTGATCACACTGCTGGGATGTACTAAAGACCCCCAAACAGTCAGAAGGAGATATAAGAGCAAATATGTAGTCAAATTTCTGAGAAGTGCAAAAACAATAGGGCAGTAATAGTAGGGGATTTCAACGAACCGTAAAATTAACTGCGATAAAATCAGTGTAAAAGATATAGAGGGTGCAGAATTCTTAAAATGCATTCAGGAGAAATGTTTTAGCCAATACGTAGCAAGCCCAACAAGAGAGGGGGCATTTCTGGACTTAGTATCAGGGAATGAAGCTGGGCAGGTGGAAGGGGTATCAGTGGGAGAACATTTTGGTGGTTGTGATCATAATTCAGTTAGAATTAGTGTAGTTATGAAAAAGGACAAAGATAGACCAGGAGTAAAAGTTCTCAATTGGGCAAAGGCCAACTTTACTAATCTGAGATGTGATTTAGCAAAAGTGGCCTGGAAACAGCTACTTGAAGGTAAATCAGTGTCCGAGCAGTGGGAGGTATTGAAGGAGGAGAAAGTGACGGTTTAGAGCAAATATGTTCCCACAAAGCAAAAGAATGAGACTCCAAAATCTAGTGCCCCCTGGAGATATGGGGCATACAGGGTAGGATAAGGCAAAAAAATGAAGCTTATGTCAGATACTGAGAGTGAAATACTGCAGAAATTCTACAGGAGTATAGAAAGTGCAAGCGTAAAAGTAAAAAGGAAATTAGGAACGCAAAGAGAGGGCATGCAAAAAATATTGGCAGGTATCATCAAGGAAAAGCCAAAGATATTTTATAAATACATAAAGAGCAAGAAGACAACTAAGGAAAGAATAGGGCCTATTAGATCAAAACGTTAACCTGTGTGTGGAGGCGGAAACATAGAAACATAGAAACATAGAAAATAGGTGCAGGAGTAGGTCATTCGGCCCTTCGAGCCTGCACCGCCATTCAATGAGTTCATGGCCGAACATGCAACTTCAGTACCCCATTCCTGCTTTCTCGCCATAACCCTTGATCCCCCGAGTAGTAAGGACTACATCGAACTCCTTTTTGAATATATTTAGTGAATTGGCCTCAACAACTTTCTGTGGTAGATAATTCCACAGGTTCACCACTCTCTGGGTGAAGAAGTTTCTCCTCATCTCAGTCCTAAATGGCTTACCCCTTATCCTTCGACTGTGACCCCTGGTTATGGACTTCCCCAACATTAGGAACATTCTTCCTGCATCTAAACTATCTAAACCCGTCAGAATTTTAAACATTTCTATGAGATCCCCTCTCATTCTTCTGAACTCTAGTGAATACAAGCCCAGTTGATCCAGTCTTTCTTGATATGTCAGTCCCACCATCCCGGGAATCAGTCTGGTGAACCTTCGCTGCACTCCCTCAATAGCAAGAATGTCCTTCCTCAAGTTAGGAGACCAAAACTGTACACAATACTCCAGGTGTGGCCTCACCAAGGCCCTGTACAATTGTAGTAATACCTCCCTGCCCCTGTACTCAAATCCCCTCGCTATGAAGGCCAACATGCCATTTGCTTTCTTAACCGCCTGCTGTACCTGCATGCCAACCTTCAATGACTGATGTACCATGACACCCAGGCCTCGTTGTACCTCCCCTTTTCCTAATCTGTCACATAGAAACATAGAAACATAGAAAATAGGTGCAGGAGTAGGCCATTCGGCCCTTCTAGCCTGCACCGCCATTCAATGAGTTCATGGCTGAACATTCAACTTCAGTACCCCATTCCTGCTTTCTCGCCATACCCCTTGATCCCCCTAGCAGTAAGGACCTCATCTAACTCCTTTTTGAATATATTTAGTGAATTGGCCTCAACAACTTTCTGTGGTAGAGAATTCCACAGGTTCACCACTCTCTGGGTGAAGAAGTTCCTCCGCATCTCGGTCCTAAATGGCTTACCCCTTATCCTTAGACTGTGACCCCTGGTTCTGGACTTCCCCAACATTGGGAACATTCTTCCTGCATCTAACCTGTCTAACCCCGTCAGAATTTTATATGTTTCTATGAGGTCCCCTCTCATTCTTCTGAACTCCAGTGAATACAAGCCCAGTTGATCCAGTCTTTCTTGATAGGTCAGTCCCGCCATCCCGGGAATCAGTCTGGTGAACCTTCGCTGCACTCCCTCAATAGCAAGAATGTCCTTCCTCAGGTTAGGAGACCAAAACTGTACACAATACTCCAGGTGTGGCCTCACCAATGCCCTGTACAACTGTAGCAACACCTCCCTGCCCCTGTACTCAAATCCCCTTGCTATGAAGGCCAACATGCCATTTGCTTTCTTAACCGCCTGCTGCACCTGCATGCCAACCTTCAATGACTGATGTACCATGACACCCAGGTCTCTTTGCACCTCCCCTTTTCCTAATCTGTCACCATTCAGATAATAGTCTGTCTCTCTGTTTTTACCACCAAAGTGGATAACCTCACATTTATCCACATTATACTTCATCTGCCATGCATTTGCCCACTCACCTAACCTATCCAAGTCGCTCTGCAGCCTCACAGCATCCTCCTCGCAGCTCACACTGCCACCCAACTTAGTGTCATCCGCAAATTTGGAGATACTACATTTAATCCCCTCATCTAAATCATTAATGTACAGTGTAAACAGCTGGGGCCCCAGCACAGAACCTTGCGGTACCCCACTAGTCACTGCCTGCCATTCTGAAAAGTACCCATTTACTCCTACTCTTTGCTTCCAGTCTGACAACCAGTTCTCAATCCATGTCAGTACACTACCCCCAATCCCATGTGCTCTAACTTTGCACATCAATCTCTTGTGTGGGACCTTGTCGAACGCCTTCTGAAAGTCCAAATATACCACATCAACTGGTTCTCCCTTATCCACTCTACTGGAAACATCCTCAAAAAATTCCAGAAGATTTGTCAAGCATGATTTCCCTTTCACAAATCCATGCTGACTTGGACCTATCATGTCACCTCTTTCCAAATGCACTGCTATGACATCCTTAATAATTGATTCCATCATTTTACCCACTACCGATGTCAGGCTGACCGGTCTATAATTCCCTGTTTTCTCTCTCCCTCCTTTTTTAAAAAGTGGGGTTACATTGGCTACCCTCCACTCCATAGGAACTGATCCAGAGTCAATGGAATGTTGGAAAATGACTGTCAACGCATCCACTATTTCCAAGGCCACCTCCTTAAGTACTCTGGGATGCAGTCCATCAGGCCCTGGGGATTTATCGGCCTTCAATCCCATCAATTTCCCCAACACAATTTCCCGGCTAATAAGGATTTCCCTCAGTTCCTCCTCCTTACTAGACCCCCCGACCCCTTTTATAACCGGAAGGTTGTTCGTGTCCTCCTTCGTGAATACCGAACCAAAGTACTTGTTCAATTGGTCCGCCATTTCTTTGTTCCCCGTTATGACTTCCCCTGATTCTGACTGCAGGGGACCTACATTTGTCTTTACTAACCTTTTTCTCTTTACATATCTATAGAAACTTTTGCAGTCCGTCTTAATGTTCCCTGCAAGCTTCTTCTCATACTCCATTTTCCCTGCCCTAATCAAACCCTTTGTCCTCCTCTGCTGAGTTCTAAATTTCTCCCAGTCCCCAGGTTCGCTTCTATTTCTGGCCAATTTGTATGCCACTTCCTTGGCTTTAATACTATCCCTGATTTCCCTTGATAGCCACGGTTGAGCCACCTTCCCTTTTTTATTTCTATGCCAGACAGGAATGTACAATTGTTGTAGTTCATCCATGCGGTCTCTAAATGTCTGCCATTGCCCATCCACAGTCAACCCCTTAAGTATCATTCGCCAATCCATCTCAGCCAATTCACGCCTCATACCTTCAAAGTTAGCCTTCTTTAAGTTCTGGACCATGGTCTCTGAATTAACTGTTTCATTCTCCATCCTAATGCAGAATTCCACCATATTATGGTCACTCTTCCCCAAGGGGCCTCGCACAACGAGATTGCTAATTAATCCTTTCTCATTACATAACACACAGTCTAAGATGGCCTCCCCCCTAGTTGGTTCCTCGACATATTGGTCTAAAAAACCATCCCTTATGCACTCCAGAAAATCCTCCTCCACCGTATTGCTTCCAGTTTGGTTAGCCCAATCTATGTGCATATTAAAGTCACCCATTATAACTGCTGCACCTTTATTGCACGCACCCCTAATTTCCTGTTTGATGCCCTCCCCAACATCACTACTACTGTTTGGAGGTCTGTACACAACTCCCACTAACGTTTTTTGCCCTTTGGTGTTCTGCAGCTCTACCCATATAGATTCCACATCATCCAAGCTAATGTCCTTCCTAACTATTGCCTTAATCTCCTCCTTTACCAGCAATGCTACCCCACCTCCTTTTCCTTTTATTCTATCCTTCCTGAATGTTGAATACCCCTGGATGTTGAGTTCCCAGCCCTGCTTATCCTGGAGCCACCATTCAGATAATAGTCTGTCTCTCTGTTTTTACCACCAAAGTGGATAACCTCACATTTATCCACATTATACTTCATCTGCCATGCATTTGCCCACTCACTTAACCTATCCAAGTCACTGTGCAGCCTCATAGCATTCTCCTCGCAACTCACACTGCCACCCAACTTAATGACATCCGCAAATTTGGAGATACTACATTTAATCCCCTCGCCTAAATCATTAATGTACAATGTAAACAGCTGGGGCCCCAGCACAGAACCTTGCGGTACCCCACTAGTCACTGCCTGCCATTCTGAAAAGTACCCATTTACTCCTACTCTTTGCTTCCTGTCTGCCAACCAGTTCTCAATCCACGTCAGCACACTACCCCCAATCCCATGTGCTTTAACTTTGCACATTAATCTCTTGTGTGGGACCTTGTGGAAAGCCTTCTAAAAGTCCAAATACACCACATCAACTGGTTCTCCCTTGTCCACTCGACTGGAAACATCCTCAAAAAATTCCAGAAGATTTGTCAAGCATGATTTCCCTTTCACAAATCCATGCTGACTTGGACCTATCATGTCACCTCTTTCCAAATGCGCTATGACATCCTTAATAATTGATTCCATCATTTTACCCACTGCCGATGTCAGGCTGACCGCTCTATAATTCCCTGTTTTCTCTCTCCCTCCTTTTTTAAAAAGTGGGGTTACATTGGCTACCCTTCACTCCATAGGAACTGATCCAGAGTCTATGGAAAGTTGGAAAATGACTGTCAATGCATCCACTATTTCCAAGGCCACCTTGTTAAGTACTCTGGGATGCAGTCCATCAGGCCCTGGGGATTTATCGGCCTTCAATCCTATCAATTTCCCCAACACAATTTCCCGACTAATAAGGATTTCCTTCAGTTCCTTCTTCTTACTGGACCCTCTGACCCCTTTTATATCCGGAAGGTTGTTTGTGTCCTCCCTAGTGAATACCGAAGCAAAGTACTTGTTCAATTGGTCTGCCATTTCTTTGTTCCTCGTTATGACTTCCCCTGATTCTGACTGCAGAGGACCTACGTTTGTCTTTACTAACCTTTTTCTCTTTACATATCTATAGAAACTTTTGCAGTCCGTCTTAATGTTCCCTGCAAGCTTCCTCTCGTAATCTATTTTCCCTGCCCTAATCAAACTCTTTGTCCACCTCTGCTGAGTTATAAATGTCTCCCAGTCCCCGGGTTCACTGTTATTTCTGGCCAATTTGTATGCCACTTCCTTGGCTTTAATACTATCCCTGATTTCCCTTGATAGCCACGGTTGAGCCATCTTCCCTTTTTCATTTTTATGCCAGACAGGAATGTAAGAACATAAGAACATAAGAATTAGGAACAGGAGTAGGCCATCTAGCCCCTCGAGCCTGCTCCGCCATTCAATAAGATCATGGCTGATCTGGTCGTGGACTCAGCTCCACTTACCCGCCCTCTCCCCGTAACCCTTAATTCCCTTATTGGTTAAAAATCTATCTATATTTGACTTGAAAACATTCAATGAGCCAGCCTCAACTGCTTCCTTGGGCAGAGAATTCCACAGATTCACAACCCTCTGGGAGAAGAAATTCTTTCTCAACTCGGTTTTAAATTGGCTCCTCCGTATTTTGAGGCTGTGACCCCTAGTTCTAGTCTCCCCCACCAATGGAAACAACCTCTCTGCCTCTATCTTGTCTATCCCTTTCATGATTTTAAATGTTTCTATAAGATCACCCCTCATCCTTCTGAACTCCAAGGAGTAAAGACCCAGTCTACTCAATCTATCATCATAAGTTAACCCCCTCATTTCTCGAATCAGCCTCGTGAATCGTCTCTGTACCCCTTCCAAAGCTAGTATATCCTTCCTTAAGTAAGGTGACCAAAACTGCATGCAGTACTCCAGGTGCGGCCTTACCAATACCTTATACAGTTGCAGCAAAACCTCCCTGCTTTTGTACTCCATCCCTTTCGCAATGAAGGCCAACATTCCATTTGCCTTCCTGATTACCTGCTGCACCTGCAAACTAACTTTTTGGGATTCATGCACAAGGACCCCCAGGTCCCTCTGCACCACAGCATGTTGTAATTTCTCCCCATTCAAATAATATTCCCTTTTACGTTTTTTTTCCCAAGGTGGATGACCTCACACTTTCCGACATTGTATTCCATCTGCCAAACCTTAGCCCATTCGCTTAACCTATCCAAATCTCCTTGCAGCCTCTCTGAGTCCTCTACACAACCCGCTTTCCCACTAATGTACAATTGTTGTAGTTCATCCATGCGGTTTCTAAATGTCTGCCATTGCCCATCCACAGTCAACCCCTTAAGTATCATTCGCCAATCTATCCTAGCCAATTCACGCCTCATACCTTCAAAGTTACCCTTCTTTAAGTTCTGGACCATGGTCTCATCTTAACTGTTTCATTCTCCATCCTAATGTAGAATTCCACCATATTATGGTCACTCTTTCCCAAGTAGCCTCGCACAACGAGATTGCTAATTAATCCTCTCTTATTACACAACACCCAGTCTAAGATGTGGGTACGGTTCTTAATGAATACTTTGAGTCTGTCTTCATAAAAGGGAGGGATAATGCAGACATTGTAGTTAAGGAGGAAGAATATGAAATATTAGGAAAGATAAACATAGTGAGAGAGAAAATATTAAGGGGTTTAGCATCTTTGAAAGTAGATAAATCACCAGGCCCGGATGAAATCTATCCCAGGCTGTTAAGAGAAGCAAGGGAGGAAATAGCGGAGGTTCTGACCCACATTTTACAATCCTCTCTTGCTGTAGATGTGGTGCTGGAGGAGTGGAGAACTATTAACATTGTTCCGTTGTGTAAAAAAGGGAGAAAGGAATAGACTGACAGTCAGCCTAACCTTGGTGATGGAAAAACATAGAAACATAGAAACATAGAAAATATCTGCAGGAGTAGGCCATTCGGCTCTTCTAGCCTGCACCGCCATTCAATGAGTTCATGGCTGAACATGCAACTTCAGTACCCCATTCCTGCTTTCTCACCATACCCCTTGATCCCCCTAGTAGTAAGAACCTCATCTAACGCCTTTTTGAATATATTTAATGTATTGGCCTCGACAACTTTCTGTGGTAGAGAATTCCACAGGTTCACCACTCTCTGGGTGAAGAAGTTTCTCCTCATCTCGGTCCTAAATGGCTTACCCCTTATCCTTCGACTGTGACCCCTGGTTCTGGACTTCCCCAACATTGGGAACATTCTCCCTGCATTTAACCTGTCTGAACCCATCAGAATTTTAAACGTTTCTATGAGGTCTCCTCTCATTCTTCTGAACTCCAGTGAATACAAGCCCAGTTGATCCAGTCATTCTTGATAGGTCAGTCCTGCCATCCCAGGAATCAGTCTGGTGAACCTTCGCTGCACTCCCTCAATGGCAAGAATGTCCTTCCTCAAGTTAGGAGACCAAAACTGTACACAATACTGTACAAAGTATTTGAAAAAATTCTGAGGGACAGTATGAATCGTCATTTAGAAAAGCACAGATTAATCAAGGACAGTCAGCATGGATTTGTTAAGCGAAGGTCATGTCTGACTGAATTGATTTTATTTTTTGAGGACTTAACAAAGAGGATCGATGAGGGTAGCGTATTTGATGTAGTCTACATGGATTTTAGTAAGGCTTTTGACAAGGCCCCACAAGGCAGACTGGTTTGAAAAGTAAAAGCCCATGTGATTCAAGGCAAAGTGGCAAGTTGGATCCAAAATTGGCTCAGTGACAGGAAGCAAAGGGTAATGGTCGAAAGGTGTTTCTGTGATTGTAAGGTTGTTTCCAGTAGGGTTCCACAGGGCTCAGTACTAGGTCCCTGCTTTTTGTGATATATTTCAATGATTTAGACTTCAATGTAGGGGGCATGATTCAGAAGTTTGCAGATTATACATAAATTGACCGTGCGGTTGATAATGAGGAAGATAGCTGTAGACTGCAGGAAGATATCAGTGGGCTGGTCAGGCGAACAGAGGAGTGGCAAATGGAATTCAAAACGGATACGTATGAGATAATGCATTTGGGAAGGACCAACAAGGCAAGGAAATACACAATAAATGGTAGGATACTGAGAAATGTAGATGAACAGAGGAGCCTTGGGATGCATGTCCACAGATTGCTAAAGTTAGCAGGACAGGTAGATAAGGTGGTTAAGAAAGCATACAGGACACTTCCCTTTATTAGCCGAGGCTTAGAATGTATGAACAGAGAGGTTATGTTGGAACTGTATGAAACACTAGTTTGGCGAAAGCTAGAGTACTGCATGCAGTTCTGGTCACCATATTACAGGAAAAATGTGATTGCACTAGAGAGGGTAGAGATGAGATTTACAATTATTTTGCGAGGACAGGAGAATTTTAGCTACCAGGAAAGTTTGGATAGGCTGGTGGTTCTTTTCTTTGGAACAGAGGAGGCTGAGGGGAGACTTCATTGAGGTGTATAAAATTATGAGGGGCCTAGATAGAGTGGATAGGAAGGACCTATTTCCCTTCGCAGAGAGGTCAATAGCCAGGGCGGGGGATGGGGGGGGGGCGGTAGATTTAAAGAAATTGGTAGAAGCATTAGAGGAAGTTGAGGAGAATTCTTTTCACCCAGAGCTTGGTGGGGGTCTGGAAATCACTGTCTAAAAGGGTGGTAGAAGTAGAAACCCTCATCACATTTAAAAAGTACTTGGATATTCACTTGAAGTGCCGTAACCTACAGGGCTACAGACCAAGAGCTGGAAAGTGGGATTGGGCTGGATAGCTCTATTTCAGCCGATACAGACACAATGGGCCAAATGGCCTCCTTCTGTGCCGTAAATCTCTATGATTCTATGAAATGTGCAATTCACTGATATCACGTTCTAGAAGGAACTTTACAATTTAAATCAACACTCTGGCTGTATTTCTGATGAAAACTAAACTGCAATGAAATGTCAAGGGATAGAACAGCATGGCAATGATATAGATTCCATTGTTTGGGAAAGATTTATTGCTAATAAAGAAGATGGCCTTGGAAGTAGCGGCAGTAATTCCTTTTTCCTGGAATCTCCTAGTCTTTGCCTCCTCTGGGGGATGACATAAGTGGGCCAGCACCTGCCAACATTTTCCCCTCTACTAGTAATGTTAATGTTTGCTTGGTCAACCTTTAAAAATGTTAAATTGCTTGGCATCTGCCACATAGAAAACTCCGCATCAGGCATGAATGGACCATTAGCCTTGCATCTCAACGTGGAGTCAACATGTAAATTTAATGTGCAAATGTTAAAAAAGTAGAACAGTAAGTAAAATAATGGGCAAGGGATGAATGGGTACAGCTTTTGTAAAATTCATGTTTTTAACATTCAAAACGTTATTTTCAGTTGCTCCAAAGAACCTTGGGGAATTTGCACTTTTAAGATGATGATGATTCGGAGATAGTTCAAAATTGATTCTTCCAGTTAGGGACATTTTTGTTCAGATTTTTAGATTCATACCATGCATTCAGAACATTAATGTCAAAAAGAGAAATGAGACATTGCTACAGGGCTCATAACAATACTGCAAGTGCTAAATAAGTAATGGTAACACGGAGGCTTTTGAAAATGTGGATGAATACTAAAATACAATTATATTGCATGGTCCTGTGATCTGTTCAGTTCACAAAGTCATGATACCGAGATATAGTGCAAAAGCTCTGCAGTGGGTTCGACTGTTCAACTGTTTTCTGCAGTGTTTGCATTATCTTTCTAAGGCTTAAAATTGTGTACACTTAACCTAAAACTTAAATGTACAGAGTAGACATTTTAACCTCAGCTGTCAATATAACGATAATATCAGAATTAAAAATGGATGACTCTGCTACATGATCCGGAATAAATGCAATAAATACCTTGCAATACTAAAATATTAATATTTTCCTAAATGTTATCAAACACAAGAAAGTAATCTAAATGGTTTGAACTATTTTGATGACGTTTTATTTATTTTGTACTTTATTATTGGTCCTCAATGTTAATTAATTTTTTCTTTGCCACATCAGCAGCTGAGAGGCCAAACAAGCTTTCTGCTAATATTGCTGGTCAAGAAAGAGGTGGGGAGAAAGATTCTGCTATAGATCATTCCGCAGACTTTCCTGACATCTGTGTGAGGGTTCTCATCTTCTCCCCAGCAGAAAGCTGGAAAACTTTGGGCCTTTTTTATTCCTTTGGCCACAAAGTGAAATGCTCTGCTAAGCTGGAAGGTTTGCTTAACTGTCCATTAAGAGTTCATTACTGTGATGCAGGAAAATGTACATTCAGAATGCTCCTTTTGATTTATTTTTTCAGTTGTGCAGATTATAGATAATACCCTTTAATTCTCCATCCCATTCCCACTCTGACCTCTCTGTCCTTGGCTTCCTACACTGATCCAGTGAAACTCAACGCAAGTTCGAGGAACGGCTCCTCATCTTTTTATTAGGTGCTTTACTGCCTTCCAGCCTAAACATTAAATTTAACAACTATAGCTAGTCTTTCCATTAGTTTTGTATTGATACTGCCCACTTAACGTCTATTTTAATGCTGAGATGAGGTATACCACCCAGATAACTCCCATTTAGCAACAAAATGGAAAGTAACGCCCATTTATCGCTCACTTATCGACCAGCATTTCTTTCCGGATTTACTGAACGCCGAGAATGAATAATACTGGCCGCCCATTTTTTTTGCCATAAAGATCAGAATAACCAAAACTAACGGCCATAATATCGCCGAGCGTTACTTTTGGCACATCGCCCACATGTCGCCGAAAATATCGCTTGCTGAGAAAACCACTGAGAAAAAGTTGCGCTCACCTGAACTAAACCCAGCGATATGGACGCCATTTTGTAAATCGGAGGTCGTTTCATGTAAAAGGCTGCTTCAACTTCTGGGAGTTTTTACGTACTCTGGAGTTATTTTAAGGTGATTTGAACATCTGAACAAACATCTTATCATACTGTGGACAATTTGAATCTATTTTCGGTGTTTTAGTAGGTAAATTTATTGTTTGTGAACAATATGTATAATATTGATTGTTATTTTAATGGGGCCTGTAATTTCTCAGTCTGTCTTGATGACTATGCACATGCTGCAGACTAGTGATGGCAGAAGGATATTGAAGACCATTATGTGCCCAATCAAAGAGGGGACAGACTGCTGAGGAGGACGAGAACTTACACCCCACGCACTTACAAGGAGAAGCGGTCTTACCTGAACTTGTCCGATAACACGTGCCTTAGGAGACTACGCTTCCGGAAAGAGGTTATCAGTGAGGTATGCCAGCTCATTAATGGAGATCTTCAGCCTGCCAGCACCATCAGGACTGCACTGTCCATCGAGTTCAAGGTCACTGCGGCACTTTCCTTCTGTGCATTGGGTTTCTTTCATGCCTCAGCTGGCGACATTTGTGCTCTATCTCAGCATGCCACACATTGCTGCATTCGATAGGTGACTGAAGCCCTTTATTCATGTAGGATGGACTTTATCAGCTTCCCTATGACCAGGGAGGTACAGACTGAGAAGGCTCTAGGATTCTCCTGAATTGCAAACTTCCCCAAAGTGCAGGGAACAGTAGACTGTACGCACATCACCATGCAGGTACAATTTCAGGATGCAGAGGCTTTTCGGAACCGAAAGGGATTCCACTCCCTTAATGTGCAACTCGTTGTCGACCACAAGCAAATTATAATGGAAGTAAATGCAACATTTCTGGGCAGCATCCATGATGCTTACATCCTGCGTGGGAGCGCTGTATCTGACATGTTTACCAGCCAGCCACAAGGTCAATGCTGGATGCTTGGTGACAAAGGATATGGCCTCGCCACCTGGCTGATGACCCCCCTGCGTAACATCCAGACAGGAGCCGAGAAGCGATACGAGAACCACATAGCCACATGCAAAATCATTGAGAGTACCATTGGAGTGCTTAAGCACTGGTTTAGATGAATGGACCACTCAGGAGGTGAGTTACAATACCACCCTGAACAGGTAGCTCAATTCGTGGTGGTGTGCGGCATGCTGCACAACTTGGCTATCAGGAAGGGACAAGAATTGCCAGAAGGGACTACCGGTCCACCTCAGGAGAGAGAGGAAGAGGAGGACGAGGAGGTGAATGCTGACATCAGGGCAGATAATCAGACTGACAATGAAACCATTCCCCCGTTCCCCTGTAGACTGCAGGAAAGGGCCCGTAGTAGCTACATAGCTGCAAGACTCTTACGTCGGCAGCTCATAAATATGCGCTTTGCTTGAAACAACATTGGTGGTATTTACAAAGCTGTAAGATTGCTGTGTCTGCATTTCATACATGAATGTGTACATTACCTTGATGACAGTTAAAGTTTAAGTTGATTCAAGTTACGTTGAATTATCCCCTTTCATGTTTAGGAATTACGAGTGTTTAATGGTACAGCTATCTGAGAAAATGCGCAACAATGTTATGTGAAATAAAAAACATTTAATGAGAACATTTGCATAAAATCATAATTATAATTGTAAAAAACACCCCACCCCCACCCCACACCACAACAAATTTATAAAATTTATATCATTCATTACATTTTTAACATTTCCAACAAAACTTCATAAACATCGAACACAAATGCAAAAAAAGAAGGTACCCTACCCCGCTACCTCCTTCCCTCAAACCTCCCAACATTTATTCAATAGCAACAACAACATCATCATCATCATCATCATAGACAGTCCCTCGGAATCGAAGAAGACTTGCTTCCACTCCTGAAGTGAGTTCTTTAGTGGCCGAACAGTCCAATACGAGAGCCACCGACCCTGTCACAGGTGAGACAGACAGTCAGCGAGGGAAGGCGTGGGTGGGACTGGTTTGCCGCACGCTCCTTCCGCTGCCTGCTCTTGACCTCCTCACGCTCTCGGTGCTGAGACTCGAAGTGCTCAATGCCCTCCCGGATGCACTTTCTCCACTTAGGGCGGTCTTTGGCCAGGGATTCCCAGGCATCAACAACATCAATACTCTCACAACTACAACTCCTGCGGCCATGCACCTCACTTTCCTTACCCCCCCCAACCCACTTCTCCCCACCTCTACCCTTCCCCTCCCGACTCCAAGCCGCCTTGCCGCACTGCTCCTCAGGCACTGCTTCATTGGGGGGGATGTCGGCAGATCTGAAGGTTGGCTGGATGCTGGAAAGGATGGTCTCGAGGAGGGAATGTCCTCCGAGCCAGAAGTAAGAGCTTCCGCCTGGCTCGCATGTGTCATTGGCAATGGGATTGGGCACCTTGGGGTTCAGTGCCGCTTTCCGGGAACCCTGTGGCACCAGTGTGCCTGGCTATCACCTCCAGGGCCACCGCTATCCGCAGCATGTAATCTGTCATGGTCGCGGATATGGGGGCCAACTGTTGGGATATGCCCCCAATTGTCTGGAGGATCTGCTGACCTATGTCAACACTACTCCTGGACAAATGAACCATGTCCCCGCTTAGATCTACTGCTCATGGAGCAATCCTGCTGCGTCGAACCAACCTCCGTGGGGTCGGCGCCAGCATGGAGACACTTGGGGCACCCTGCGGCAAAGTGCTTGGGCCCGCTACCTCCACGGTGGAGGAGGATATGGCTGCAGGAGCACTAAAAGTAATAGGTGTGCTTGACATGATGGCGCTTGTTGCTGCAGGCTCCTCAAACTCCGCACTGTTGTCAGCGGAGAAGGCACCTTGCAGCTCCACGGGTGAGATTCGGGGCTCCTCACCACCAGATTGACGATCCCCCGCCGAGGCCACCGCTGGATCCGCACTTTGCCTCGGTGGTGTTGCAATGTTGGCTGAGCTACAAAACATAAATGAGATTATTAGAGGAGAAGGGGGTGTTAGGATCACAGAGTGATTCAAACGCTACACACAGCATATGGACAACAACAGCATTACCGCTTTCAGCATGATCACAGACATCACATTTAATGACCATAACCAAATTCTGCATTACAATGATTTTCATGAGACCATCATTAATTAGATAACACTTTCATCAATCATCTATCATATATTGTTCAGATATGAGCGGGTGTGGCATTCCATTGACTTTACATCACGCAGTGGTGTATACTTTACTCACGTGGCATCACATCAGGTTCTGCTGCTGCTTGTGTGGCCGACTGGGGGTGGATCCCCACTAATCCCAGCGCCCGCTCCTCAAGGTCGGTCAGCTCGCTGATGACTGGTGGACCGCCACCAATGTGCCGCTGCTTCGCCCTATTCTTCGAAAGCTTCTTCTGAGAAAGGTAACAACAGCACGACATGACATCAGGTCATTGCATAGGATTATTGCTAGGTACTGTCACAAATACTGATACAGCACATAACCAAAAGATACTATAATTATTATTATTATCATTATTAACCTAAACACGTACACTGTAAATGTAGGCTTTGAGTTAAACATTCCCGGTCTAAGTGCAATACATCAGAGCTGAATTTATTTACTCATTACATTTACAATTCAAATGATATAAAGATATAAGTAAATGTCAATAAATGTAATACTTACTCTGGCGGATCCGACAATGTCATTCCAGCGCTTGTGGCACTGGTTGCCCTCATGCACCTCGTGCGTCACTGACGAGACCACATCAGCTATGTCAGCCCAAATTTTCTGGTAAACCTTCAGGGTGGGCTTCCCACGCCCACCCCGGGTCAATTGACCCCAGTGTGACTCCACCTCCTGCAGGAGGGCAGCATTTGCCTTGTCGGAGAATCTCCAAGATCGTTTTCATCCTGCCACTTTGACTTACTCTCCTACTTTACTGCTCTCACCAGCCTCCTCCCCCTCCACATTGTGCTGTCCCGCCACCTCCATAATGGGCCAATGTTCTCTTTTTTAAAAAATTTCATGTTATTTTCAAACAGAACAGATTTGCTAAGACAGCTTGATCTGATGCTTTAAAGCAAATGTTAAACCACCAAGTGACTTGTGTTAGCTAGAAATAATTTTTTTCCCCAAAAATGTTGATGTAAACAAACTAAATAGTCCTCTCAATTCTTCTTACTCCTCCAAAATATCTTTCCTACCTCCCTCAACAGCCAAACAACCAGACAACACGCACACACATACTTTCACCTCCTCTCTGCTCCCTCTCTTTCTCTCTCTTCTCTGCGTATGTATTGATGAACCCTAACCTCCTGAAATGTGGGAAAAGACCATTGACATGGCGTTGCTATAGACGCTGACATTTTACGGCAGATGGACAAAAAATTACCGCTAACGCCCATTTCACATCGCTCCCGCTGATGCCCATTTTATTAAATGGAAAGTTGGGGTTTTAAAAATGGGTGATAATCCGGCAATCTCAAAACCCATAATAAATGCCAACGCTGGAAATAACGCCCATTTTTGGGCGATCTGCACAATAATGGAAAGTCTAGCCCATAGAGTCAAGGTGGGCAAATTGAGTTAAGATACAGATACAGAACGAATTGAATTGTGGAACAGGCCTGAGGAGCTGAATGGCCTGCACTTGTTCCTATGTTCCTGTGTCTGAATTGGCCCAGACAAGTATTTTTAGTTTACACCCAATGCAATGGAGCAACTCACTGGCAATTATCAGTCATTAATACTCTTTCAACTGTTCTACCTGACTCTGTATACAAAAACATAATAGGTCATGAGACTCAGTTATTTGTCATTACTAAAGAGGACAGGAGGGGTTTCAAAGGGTAAAATATCTGCATGTGCTTACTCACAGGTCCATTCTTTGTCTTGTGTATAATTAAGTCAACTGGTTCTGCTGTTGCACACATGGCCGACTGGAGGTGAATCTCCATTAGTGCCAGTGCCCGCTCCTCAAGGTTGCACATGACTGGTAGGCCGCCACCCGTACGCCGCTGCTCGACTCTATTCTTCTAAAGCTTCTTCTGCAAAAGGTAACAACAGCACGACATGGCATAAGGTCATTGCATAAGATCATTGCTAGGTACTGTCACAGATACAGATACAACAGATGTTATAATTATTATTATGATTATTATTATCATTATTAACCTAAAGATGTACACCGTAAATGTACGCTTTGAGTAAAACATTCCTGGTCTAACTTCAATACATCAGATCTGATTTTATTCACTCATTACACTTACAATTCCAATTATATAAATATATAAGTAAATTTAAATAAATGTAATACTCATTCTGCCGGAGCCGACAAGGTCATTCCAGCGCTTACGGCACTGGTTGCACTCATGCACCTTGTGCGTCACTGACGAGACGACTTCAGCTATCTCAGTCCAAATTTTTTGGTAAACCTTCGGGCTGGGCTTCCCATGCCCACCCCAGGTTAATTGACCCCAACGTGACTCCACCTCCTGCAGGAGGGCCGCATTTGCCTCGTCAGAGAATCTTCTAGCTCATCTTTGTCCTCCCAACTCCACTTCCTCTCACCAGCCTCCTCCCCCTCCGCATCGTGCTGTCTCGCCTCCTTCATGCCTTCCATGTTATTATATATTTTTTTTGCCAATAGTTCTGTGTCATCAAACTAAATAGTGCTCTAATTTCTTCTTACTCCTCACAAAAATCTTTACTATCTCCCACAACAGCCAAACAAATGACAAAGAACCAGAAAAGAAACCCACACACACTTTCTGTTCCTCTCTGCTCTCCCTCCTCTTCTGTGCATGTATTGATGACGCCTGACCTCCTGAAATGTGGGAAAAGACCATTGCTGTGGTGTTTATGGCGACATTTTATGGCAGAAGAAAAAAAATTACCGCTAACACCCATTTCACATCGCTCCCACTAACGGCCATTTTATAAAATGGAAACTGGGAGTTTTGAAAATGGCCGATAATCCGGCAATCTCAAAACCCATAATAAACACCAACACTGGAAATAACGCCCATTTTTGGGCGACCTGCACAATACTGGAACGTCCAGCCCATAGACCTTAACAACCACTCCCATTTTCTCTCAGACAGCAGGTGCTGGTAATGGAAGATGACTGCACCAGAGTCACTGGGAGTGGAGGAGATGTGAGCTGGTACTTGAGGTGGTCTGCATCCTTGGCATCTACCTGTCTTCCTTATGTCACATTCCCAAGCCACAAGAGCCTTGGTCAGAATTTCTATGCGTTCTTCCCCCTTCTGCTTTAACTATTCACACCATCTATGGGCCCATCTTTTGTTTCTATACTTGTCTCATTATCACCTCATTTTGCCTTGAACCTTCATGACATTTGCCATGTAATCATTCCTGCTCCCAAACCTATCACAGACCTCTCGCTTTGATCTTTCCCTACACCCTTTTCCCTAGTTCTGTATTTACTTAAAAGCTGTTCATCTCTAATGTCTTCCAGTTCTGATGAAATGTTAACGACCTGAAACATTAACTCTGTTTCTCTCTCCACAGATGCTACCTGACCTGGTGAGAATTTCCAGCATTTCCTGTTTTTATTTCAGATTTCCAGCATCCCACAGTATTTTGCTTTTGAAGATCATACCTAAGCCTGACTGAAAGCAAGTTAACTCCAAGAAAGAGGCATATAAATTGGCCAGAAAAAGCAACAAACCTGAGGACTGGGAGAAATTTAGAATTCAGCAGAGGAGGACAAAGGGTTTAATTAGGAGGGGGAAATTAGTGTATGAGAGGAAGCTTGCTGGGAACAGAAAAACTGACTGCAAAAGCTTCTATAGATATGTGAAGAGAAAAAGATTAGTGAAGACAAACACAGGTCCCTTACCGTCAGAATCAGGTGAATTTATAATGGGGAACAAAGAAATGGCAGACCAATTGAAGAAATACTTTGGTTCTGTCTTCACATAGGAAGACACAACATATAACCTTCCGGAAATACTAAGGGACCAAGGGTCTAGCGAGAAGGAGGAACAGAAGGAAATCCTTATTAGTCAGGAAATTTGGTTAGCGAAATTGATGGGATTGAAGACCAATAAATCCCCAGGACCTGATAGTCTGCATCCCAGACTACTTAAGGAAGTGACCCTAGAAATAGTGGATGCATTAGTGATCATTTTCAGTCTATCAACTCTGGATCAGTTTCTATGGACTGGAGGGTAGCTAATGTAACACCACTTTTTAAAAAAGGAGGGAGAGAGAAAATGGGTAATTATAGACCGTTTAGCCTGACATCAGTCCTGGGGAAAATGTTAGAATCAATTATTAAAGATGAAATAGTAGCGCATTTGGAAAGCAGTGACAGGATCGGACCAAGTCAGCATGGATTTATGAAAGGGAAATCATGCTTGACGAATCTTCTGGAATTTTTTGAGGATGTAGCTAGTAGAGTGGACAAGGGAGAACCAGTGGATGTGGTGTATTTGGACTTTCAAAAGGCTTTTGACAAGGTCCCACACAAGAGATTAGTGTGCAAAAATTAAAGCACATGGTATTGGGGGAAATGTATTGACGTGGACAGAGAACTGGTTGGCAGACAGGAAGCAGAGAGTAGGGATAAACGGGTCCTTCTCAGAATGGCAGGCAGTGACTAGTGGGGTGCTGCAGGGCTCAGTGTTGGGACCCCAGCTATTTACAATACACATCAATGATTTAGATGAAGGAATTGAGTATAATATCTCCAAGTTTGCAGATGACACTAAGCTGGGTGGCGATGTGAGCTGTGAGGAGGATGCTAAGAGGCTGCAGGGTGACTTGGACAGGTTAGGTGAGTGGGCAAATGCATAGCAGATGCAGTATAATGTGGATAAATGTGAGGTTATCCACTTTGGTGGCAAAAACATGAAGGCAGAATATTATCTGAATGGTGACAGATTAGGAAAAGGGGAGGTGCAACGAGACCTGGATGTCATTGAAAGTTGGCATACAGGTACAGCAGGTGGTAATGAAGGCAAATGGTATGTTGGCCTTCATAGCTAGGCGATTTGAATATAGGAGCAGGGAGGTCTTACTGAAGTTGTACAGGGCCTTGGTGAGGCCTCACCTGGAATATTGTGTTCAGTTTTGGTCTCCTAATCTGAGGAAGGACATTTTTGCTATTGAGGGAGTGTAGCGAAGGTTCACCAGACTGATTCCCGGGATGGCGGGACTGACATATGAGGAGAGACTGGATCGACTGGGCCTGTATTCACTGGAGTTTAGAAGAATGAGAGGGAATCTCATAGAAACATATAACATTCTGATGGGACTGGACAGGTTAGATGCAGGAAAAATGTTCCCGATGTTGGGGATGTCCAGAACCAGGGGTCACAGTCTAAGGATAAGGGATAAGCCATTTAGGACCGAGATGAGGAGAATCTTCTTCACTCAGAGAGTTGTTAACCTCTGGAATTCTCTACCACAAAGAGTTGTTGATGCCAATTCTTTAGATATATTCAAGAGGGATTTAGATATGGCCCTTATGGCGAAAGAGATCAAGGGGTTTGGAGAGAAAGCAGGAAAGGGGTACTGAGGGAATGATCAGCCATGATCTTATTGAATGGTGGTGCAGGCTCGAAGGGCTGAATGGCCTACTCCTGCACCTATTTTCTATGTTTCTATGTTTTTATGCTGTGAATAACTTCATAAAATTGAAAACTGCAAATATAGTGAAGCAGATATCAGCTAAATGCTGGGAAAAGCAGTCAATGTAGTCCTCAGACTACATTAATTACAACTTGTCTTGTAACAAGTTGAAAGATGGTAAGAGGCTATTAGCAGCTCTAAATGCGCAATTAGGGGCTGTTTAACTGTAGATTTGAGCTTTAACTCTGAGTGCACAGGTTTCCCGGGCTTCCTGGAACTCATCAGTGAAAGCAAAGCACGAATTGATGGAGCTGACCAAAT
The DNA here is from genome assembly GCF_044704955.1 of Pristiophorus japonicus. Taxonomy (NCBI): domain Eukaryota; kingdom Metazoa; phylum Chordata; class Chondrichthyes; family Pristiophoridae; genus Pristiophorus; species Pristiophorus japonicus. Next base: position 250,507,939 of record NC_091978.1, on the reverse strand, counting down.
GACAAGCAAACAACCTTATAAGTAATCAGACCTCACAACTGCTTCCTTGCCGAAGTGAAAGGCTTTTGGAGAGCGTGATTTCACTACTTTGCAGCTACTTTCCACTAACTTTGAGGTCATTTCTGCCACCCTGGAATTTTGTGAGTCTGATCTACATTTTCCATCCATCAAGCATCAATTCTGCAGCTTTACCTTGTACCTCAGCTAAGGACCTTTGTTAGAAAACCACTTAAAAACACGCTACTGAAACTTTCAGGTTCCCCATGCGCTCACCCCTTTGTGGCACAACACTGATACATATTCACTACCATACATGGAATCTGCAATTAATTATTTGAATCTATACTTAAGGACAAAGTGACTTAGAGCTGATTAGAGAGAGCCAACATGGATTTGTAAAGGGTAGGTCATGTTTAATGAATCTAATTTAATTTTTTGAGGAAGTAACTTATGTAGAATTGCAAAATTCGTGAGAAAACCCCCCAGTGTTTGGACTCATTGTAAAGGAAATTTAATTTGGAACTATCTCCCAGAAAGTTTGAGATCCTAAAGTGCAATTGGAAGAAACTACGAGTTTTAATCGAATTTGGGATTTTACAAGACAGATTGAATCCATGTCGGAAGGGCTAAGCACTAAAGGAATTATTCTTCAAAGAAACCAGTTTTGAATATTGAAACTGTCTGGGGTATTGAAGCTAAAACAAATTGTCTGGGGAAATTGTGTAAACTCGAAAACCCTTCTCCCCAGGAGACATTAACATAGCAACAATCAACCCAGAGATAGCCAGCCATCATCATGAGCAGAAAACCCATTCCAGCACATGTATAATGACAATGGCACATCCAGCCCGCATGGAAAACCAAAACCTAGGCAGACATTGCAAATACCAAAGATAATTTTTCCATCATTTAATGAGCACGCCAAAATATGACAAAGAGATATCAAGCCCACCAAAAATTAAACAAAGAATTGGGAATGATTTGGCACGAAGATTAGAACAGCTCCAAAAGTATAACTGGGGCCCTGTTTTAACAAAGGTATGCAATGCTGAGCAGAACATGCTTATGCTTGAGAGGATAGTATTCGCATCATAGAGCATCAAGACGGGAGGCGAGAGAGAGACCACCGCAGCAGTTGTAACAAACCTCTCCAGCCTCAAAGACACTACCAGGGCCACATTGCCCTGCTATTGAAAAGGAAGGAAGAACATCACCATTGCGGCAGCAACCGACTACAGCCAACATAGTATCATCGAAAACACCGCGATCGAACAACTCTGAAACAAAACTCCTCCAAGAAGATACCGAAGATTCAAAAGTTTCCACTCTACAACCTAGGCCTGACTACCAACAGGTGAAAACGTTACCTAAAGAGACTGTGAACCTATTTCTAATGAAAGAAAGTGGGTACTTACTCCATAAATCCAAAACACGCCCTACCGCATCAGCAGACACCACCCAACTGAAGATTGCGCAGTAAGAAGTCTTCTACGATGTTTGGGGTACGGCAAGCAGAATCTATAGAATCCAGCGAACCCCGAAATCGCGAACCACCGCCAACTACCAGTAAAGGATTGGTGAGCATAATCCCTGTTTGCACTGGAGTTTAACCTGGTCAATGTTCGGCACTAGGAAGTGGGAGGCGTATTATTCACTATAACCTCTTTGCATGTGTGATGTACTGTTCTTTACTTGAGTGATTATAAGTTTGACATTGTATTTGCTTGTCTTTAATAAAATTGAAGTTCTTTTGCACCAAACCAGTTATCTCTTGCACTTCATCACATCCCTCAAATAAATCCAGAGTCTAGAACCCAGGGAGTGGGAGCAATTCGAACCACTCAGAAGGTCAGAGGTGAACCTAACCCCACACACCACCACATAAACTTAAGTAGTAGACAGGGGAATGTCTATGGATGTAATTTATGGGACTGTTTGCCAAATTAAAGCTCATGGAATTGAAGGCAAATTATTGACCTGGTTAGGCAATAGAAGACAGAGTAGGTGTGTACTAATTTGGAAGGAAGTGACTAGTAGTGTCCCAGAAGTAACTGTGCTGGGGCCTCAACTATTCACAATATTTATTAATGACTTCGAAAACACAATAGAGAGCCATATATCCAAGTGGTGACACAAAGATTGGTGGTATAGTAAGTAGTTTAGATGGGAGCATAAAATTACAGAGACATTGATAGATTATGGGGCCGAAATTGCCCCTTTGCGCAAGGTTCGTAGCCTCCACCTGGCGCTAACGGAGCAGTAATGAGTTAACGCGTAGGTGTGGAGGCCACAACGACCCATGTGCCCACCTCTTCACCTATGGGGCAGCAGCTTAACGCCCTGCTCCATCATCACTTGCGCTGCTCCTCTGCACATGGCAATGATGACGTCATCACCATGCGCATCGTCTCGTGACTGCCCCGGAAGTTGAATTGCCCTGTGCCCCTCTACCTAATGTTTGCCGATGCCAACAACAGCTTTTGCTGATGATTTCAAGTTGGAAAGCTGCAGCACTAGTGATATTTAAAGGCACGCTGTTGGAGATTTTCTTTGTTGGTCAAATGATTTTCCACGTTGTAGCTATTTTGTTTTTTCGATGTGCCACCGCCATCATTGATTGCTGGGCTTCAGTTTACTTTGCCTCCAATCACTCCCCCTGGTTTATTCAGGTTCATTTGGACACAACAAGATTCTTTGGCAATCATGGGCTCAGTGTTGGCAGTGGACCGTCTCCTGTGACTTCACCATCGGAGGATGGTTCGCAGAAGACAACAGCACCGTGAATTAGTGAGGCAGAGGCATTGGGAGAGGGAAAGAGAAAGGCTCCCACTGGGAGAGGGTCCTGCACTGGGAGAGGCCCATGGAGAGGACCATGGAGAGGCCCATGCACCAAGGATCAGGGAGAGGAACAGGGAAAGGAAGATGGAAAGGGACAGGGAGAGACAAAGGGAACAAGAGCAACAGGCACACCAACAGGAGGATGCAAGGGACAGGAACAGCTGGAGCAACAAGGAGAGGTTCATGAGGATGTGGGCAGAGGAAGACGCTTACACAGCCCTGGCAACAGAAGGCTGTATGCAACCAGGTTCTTTCGCCAACAGTTTTCCTACATTCACTTCACTGAGGAGCAGTGTGTCCCAATGCTGTGATTTAGGAAATACATGGTGACGGAGCTGTGCCACCTGCTGCAGCCAGACCTTGAGCCTCAAATAAGGGTGAGGCTCAAATCTCAGTGGCAGCGAAGGTCACCATCGCCCTCAATTTCTACACCACTGAATCATTCCAGGCAGCCACAGCAGACATTCCGAACATCTCCAAGTTTGCCGTCCATTGCTCCATTCATGACATCACAGATGCTCTGTATAGGAGGTGGATGGAATACATCTCATTTCCAATGACCAGACAGAAGCAGCTGCAGCGGTCAACTGGCTTTGTCAGGATAGCGGCCTTCCCCATGGTGGAGGGTTCCACAGACTGCACACACATTGCCTGGAGAGCTCTGCACTGCAATCCTGAGATCTTTCGAAACCGAAAAGGATATCACTCACTCAATGTGCAATTGGTGAGGCAAGCACACATGCACAATAATGGGCGGTAATGCCCTCTATCCTGGCAGCAGCCACGGTGCCTTCATCCTGCGCCAGACCAGTGTGTGTAAGAATTCGGCAAAAACATCGGCATAAGAAGCATACTTTTGGACTTAAACTTTTGGACATTGCTTTAATTTGGCTGTTACTGCACAAGGGCAGACAGCCTGATGTGGGACAGGTCCAAACCTGTCCCACAGGAATACACAGCTGGTGGGCAGGAATCAATGGCTGAAATGCCAGGAAGATGGTTGATGGGGAGGGCCCTTTGTCATGTAATCAGTGAGAGATCAAGAAGATTGGCCGGTGCTCAAGACATGAAGGAAGCTTTTCGACCACCCAGACCTGTTGGAGCCTTATCGAGGAAACAGACCAGTAACAAAGGAACAGGCTGAAGACATGATTTTGCTCTTTCAGTTGTACTGCCTCAGGCGAAGGACAGTTGAAATTTTGGCGCGAGAAGAATCATTTTGCAGGTATAAGAGTGGTAGGTTTTGGCTGCCATCTCTCTCTCTCTCTCCCCTCTTCTACACTTACTTGCTTTGTTCATGCACAAGGACTGAGCACTCCATCTGGGACGGAGCGAAGAAACACCATCTACGAGCAAAGAGAGCCTCGCTATTTCGACTGGGAAACTAACCTTGAGACTGGACTTGAATACTACAGATTGGTACAGAACCAGAAGATACGCCACATCAGGAGAAGCAGCGAGTAAGCCAGAGGGGTAATTGGTGAGCATTTATCCCAGCCCACACATCTTTAAGACCACCGCATAGTGTGAAAGGGTGTCTTGTGTCCCAACCAAATCTGAGGGATTTAGTGGAGAGGTTTTTTTTGCACGGATCATAAGTGTAGCACAATTCCGTTGGACAGATTCGGTGGTGCACTTTTGAATCCGAGCAGGGGTGTTTTAGTTGTGGGTACATCACGTTAGGGGCCCATTCAGATGGGCTAGATTTTGTGTTCTACTGTGTTTGTTTGTTTTACACCACCAGAGTGTGTTTTACTGGGTGCAGGTATGTGCTTTACCTTGAATAAAAGCATTGTGATGGTTAAGACCAAACGATCTGGCTATAACTGTGTATTTCTGTTCACCACTATAATTCCAGTGTCTAGAACTGTTGTAAGGGGTGTGATTCGAAACCACCAGGGGCAAAGCCACTTACATGTGCTCTATTCCATTCACCTAATGCAGCTCGGAGCTGGCTCCTCGGAGACAAGGGCTACCCACTATGCACCTGGCTCATGACTCCCCTCCGCAACCCCACCACTCCTGCCCAGCACTCTTACAACAACAAACATGCCAGCACAGAGCATCATTGAGCAGACCATCGATGTGCTGAAGCAATGGTTCCGCTGCCTTGACCACTCAGGAGGAGTCCTGCTGTACTCGCCTGACCGAGTGTCCCTATTGGTTGTCGTCTGCTGCATTCTTCACAACCTGGCAATCATGTGGGCACAGCCATTGCCCAAAGACATAGCCGTTGCACCTGAGGAGGAGGAGGAGATGCAAGACCAGGTGGAGGAGGAGCTGCAGGACGAGGAGGAGGAGGAGCTGCAGGACCAGCAGGAGGAGGAGGAGCAGGACCAGGAAGAGGAGGAGCTGGAGGAGGAGGCACAGCCGGTAGGCAGGATGCGCTGATACCTTGTCCCGATCCTACAATAGATCCGAGACCATCTCATAAGATCTCGGTTCCAATAAGGTCCTCGCCACTTACAGCTTCCTTTGTGCCTCCCCATAAACATATCAATGAGCCCTTCCTTCCATACCACATGCCCAACATTGAAATGAGAGACAAGACCAAACAGTAAAGATGAAAATCAACATTTATGCATAAAAAGTATATTAACATATTATATATCATTCACCCTTTTGCATCTCCTTCTATCCCTTTTACCTACTCTAATACTACACCGCAATGTGACTGCAGCATGTAATTCCGGGCCAGAGACTATGTTGCAAGGATCATCAAATGAGGCCACATGGGTTGAATTGAAGAACAAAAAAGGGGCGATCACACTGCTGGGAGTGTACTATAGACCCCCAAACAGTCAGAGGGAGATAGAAGAGCAAATATGTAGGCAAATTTCTGAGAAGTGCAAAAACTATAGGGCAGTAATAGTAGGGAATTTCAACTACCCTAATATTAACTGGGTTAAAATTAGTCTGAAAGGTATAGAGGGTGCAGAATTCCTAAAATGTATTCAGGAGAATTTTTTTAGCTTGTATGTAGCAGCCCCAACAAGGGAGGGGGTGGTTCTAGACTTTCTTTTAGGACAGGTGGAAGGGGTATCAGTGGGGGAGCATTTTGGTGGTAGTGATCATAATTCAGTTAGATTTAGGGTAGTTATGGAAAAGGACAAAGATAGACCAGGAATAAAAGTTCTCAATTGGGGAAAAGCCAATTTTGCTAAGCTGAGATGGGATTTAGCCATAGTGGACTGGAAACAGTCACTTGAAGGTAAATCAATGTCAGAGCAGTGGGAGGCATTCAAGGAAGAGATCCGGAGCGTTCAGAGCAATTATGTTCCCTTAAAGAAAAAGGATGGGTCTAACAAATCTAGAGACCCCTGGATGTCATGGACATACGGGGAACGATACAGAAAAAAAGGGAGGCTTATGAGAGATACCAGGGGCTCAATACTGCAGAAATTCTACAGGAGTATAGAAAATGCAGGGATGAAGTTAAAAAGGAAATTAGGAAAGCAAAAAGAGAGCATGAAAACATTTTGGCAAGTAAAATCAAGGAAAGCCCAAAGATGTTTTATAAATACGTTAACAGCAAGAGGGTAACTAAAGAAAGAATAGGGCCTATTAGAGACCATAAAGGTAATCTGTGCATGGAGGCCAAAGATGTGGGTGTGGTTCTTAATGAATACTTTGCGTCTGTTTTCACAAAAGAGAGGGGCAATGCAGATATTGCAATCAGGGAGGAGGTGTGTGAAATATTAGATGAAATAAATATAGTAAGGGAGGAATTATTAAGGGGTTTAGCAGCTTTGAAAGTGGATAAATCCCCAGGGCCGGATAAAATGGATCCCAGGCTGTTCAGAGCAGCAAAAGAGGTAATAGCAGAGGCTCTGACCATCATTTTCCAATCCTCTCTGGCTGCACGTGTGGTGCCGGAGGCCTGGAGGGGGCCGGAATTGCCTCTCTCATTCAGGCCTGTTAGCACCTCAAATCGGCAGCTATGCTGCAGAGTGCGACAACATCAAAGAGGCAACATTAGTATTCTGGTCCAAGGAGCCAGCACCATTCACCCGGGGCAGCACCACACCTTCCCCACCAAGCTGCTGGAGCACATGTCGGCAGGGTGTGGTGGCAACATTAGGCCCCCGGTGGATGATGGTGGACCCAGCCGCAATGGCAGCAGTCAGATCTCACGTAGCCTCCAGCTGAGACTGCATGTCAGCAGCCACAGTCTGGAAGCCATCAGAGACGACAGCATGAGAGCAGTCTGAGCTTCCAGGGCAGCAGTCATCCTGTCTAAAGAAAGGTCAAGACGAACTCAAGACACAGCTGCAAAACCTGCCCTTTAAGAAGGCCAGGGAGCAGCTGCATCGTTAGCATGATGGTTTGCATTAAATGGATAGGAGGGAAATTTCACTGTGCAAACTCCACTCTGCAGGTACACCACTGAAAGCAGCACTTATCATCGGGAAATAACACCGCATCCATATCAGCGGTAACGGACGGTCAAATACAGTGCGTGTGCCCCGTTTCTGGCGGGTGGGGGGGGAGGCAATTTTGGCCCCGAGGTCTGCTAACATGGTACCTTTTTTTAAAAAGGGAGAAGGGGATTGACTGGGTAATTACAGGCCAGTCAGCCTAACCTCAGTAGTGGGAAAATTATTGGAGAAAATCCTGAGGACGGGTTAAATCTTCATTTGGAAAGACATGGATTAATCAAGGACAGTCATCGTGGATTTGTTAAGGGCAGGTCGTGTCTGACTAACTTGATGGAATTTTTTGAGGAAGTAACAAGGAGGGTTGATGAGGGTAGTGCATATGATGCAGTGTATATGGATTTTAGCAAAGCTTTTTTAAAAGGACCCACATGGCAGACTGGTCATGAAAGGAAAAACCCATGGGATCCAGGGCAAAGTAGCAAGTTGGATCCAAAATTGGCTCAGAGGCAGGAAGCAAAGGGTAATGGTCGATGGGCGTTTTTGTGACTGGAAGCATGTTTCCAGTGGGGTTCCACAGGGCTCAGTACTAGGTCCCTTGCTTTTTGTGGTGTATATCAATGATATAAACTTAAATGAAGGAGGCGTGATTAAGACGTTTGCAGATGATACTAAAATTGTCTGTGTGGTTGATAATGAAGAAGAAAACTGCGGACTGCAGAAAGATATCAATGAACTGGTCAGGTGGGCAGAACAGTGGCAAATGGAATTCAATCCGGAGAAGTGTGAGGTAATGCATTTGGAGAGGGCTAACAAGGCAAGGAAATACACATTAAATGGTAGGACACTGAGAAGTGTAGAGGAACAAAGGGACCTTGGAGTGCATGTCTACAGATCCCTGAAGGTAGCAGGACAGGTAGATAAGGAGGTTAAACAGGCATATGGAATATTTGCCTTTATTAGCAGAGGCATAGAATACAAGAGCTGGGAGGTAATACTTGAACTGTATAAAACACTAGTTAGGCCACAGCTAGAGTACTGTGTGCAGTTCTGGTCACCACATTACAGGAAAGATGTGATTGCACTAGAGAGTGTACAGAGGAGATTTGCGAGGATGTTGCCAGGACTGGATAATTTCAGCTATGAGGAAAGATTGGATAGGTTGGGGTTGTTTTCTTTGGAACAGTGGAGGCTGAGGAGAGACTTAATCGAGGTGTATAAAATTATGAGGGGTCAACAACCAAGGGGCATTTATTTAAAGTAATTGGTAGCAGGTTTAGAGAAGATTTGAGGGTAAATTTCTTCACCCAGAGGGCGGTGGGGTCTGAAACTCACTGCCTGAAAGGGTGGTAGAGGCAGAAATCATCACCACATTTATAAAGTACTTGGATGTGCACTTGAATTGCCATAACCTACAGGGCTACGGACCAAGAGCTGGAAAGTGGTATTAGGCTGGATAGCTCTTTGTTGGCCAGCATGGACATAATAAGAACATACATAAGAACAAAAGAATTAGGAACAGGAGTAGGCCATCTAGCCCCTCGAGCCTGCTCCGCCATTCAACAAGATCATGGCTAATCTGGCCGTGGACTCAGCTCCACTTACCCGCCCGCTCCCCGTAACCCTTAATTCCCTTATTGGTTAAAAAACTATCTGTGATTTGAATACATTCAATGAGCTAGCCTCAACTGCTTCCTTGGGCAGAGAATTCCACAGATTCACAACCCTCTGGGAGAAGAAATTCCTTCTCAACTCGGTTTTAAATTGGCTCCCCCGTATTTTGAGGCTGTGCCCTCAAGTTCTTGTCTCCCCGACCAGTGGAAACAACCTCTTTGCCTCTATCTTGTCCATCCCTTTCATTATTTTAAATGTTTCTATAAGATCACCCCTCATCCTTCTGAACTCCAACGAGTAAAGACCCAGTCTACTCAATCTATCATCATAAGGTAACCCCCTCATCTCCGGAATCAGCCTAGTGAATCATCTCTGTACCCCCTCCAAAGCCAGTATATCCTTCCTTAAGTAAGGTGACCAAAACTGCACGCAGTACTCCAGATGCGGTCTCACAGTTGCAGCAGGACCTCCCTGCTTTTGTACTCCATCCCTCCTTCTGTGCAGTAAATTTCTATGATTCTAAGATTCTAGGACATCCTCGACCAGTTTTGGGCCTGGAAGGCCCCGCTGCAGACTGTAGCACCTCAGAATGTGCGGCGTCAGTCTGTGCTGGCTGGGTGAAAGTCGTGGATAGCTGCAATTATGGCGTGACAATGGTAGGATCAGAAATGCTGTCGTCCTGAGAGAGGACAGCAGGTTCCCCCGGGGTAGCACCTCAGCCTCTGCACCAATGTGATGGAGCACAGATTACTGGTCTGCTGCAACACTGTTTGATTCTCGATGGGCTGTGATGGATCCAGCGGCCATGGCAGTAGTCAGAGCGTGCATGGCATGCAGCTGAGACTGCCTGACATCACCAAAACATTGCATGGCATCATGCTGAGACTGCATGAGAACAGTCTGGGCTTCCATGCAAGCAACCATTGACTCTGTTGCAGCACCAAGATGTTGCGCTGCTTCTGCCTGTGCCCCAATAGAAGCTGCCACATCACCCATGAGACGCCTCATGAGGTCTGGATCCACACGATACATCTGAGAGTTCACCATCATCTGCACACTGGCAATGATGGGCTCCATGGTGTGCACAGAGCTGTTTACAAGTGGGAGGCAGGATCCTCCATGCTCCTTACCACTTGTAACAGGTTCTTGGGCACCCTTGCCATTGCCCCTATCATGTCAGAGTGCAAGACCATCAGGCTTTCTTCAAACACCTCCCCAATGTGTTCCTCACCTGAGACCTATGGAGCAGGACACGCATGCTAATTTGCTCTCAGGGGAGCTGGCTCCCAAGCTTGCCTTACCCCTTGACCCTGCTGCAGTCTGCTAAGCCCTGGTGCATCACCCAGTGCAGACCCCACTCCTAAGCTCAACTGCAATGACTGCATACTCCCAGTATCTGAGCTGATGCATGTGAGTGTGAGAAGCAGTGACGCGGTGCTTGGATCGTCGTTGTTCTCCTGCTCCTCCTCCCCCTCCTCCTCCTCCCCCATTTCTCCTCCCTGCACACTGGGTTGGGTGGGGCTCGGGTACAGGTTGGGCCATGGGCAGGGCATTGTCTCAAAACGCAAATGGCACAAGAGTCGTGTTAAGGTGGGGGAAGGGAGCCAGGCAGGAAGAAAGATGGTCAGAATATGGAGCAGCTAAATGAAAAGGCCTTCTGCTTTAAATGGACGTTGGGATGAGAGGAAGGCTTTCACTCACCAATGTTGGCCCCAGTGGGCTTGGCGGTCCCCACTGCCTGGGGGATGGTCACCTGCGGGCCCATAAGGTGAAGTACTTGTTCCTCCAGGTCTGTGAGCCGGCGTAGTTCAGGCTCCCCCCGTCCTGTTTGCTGCTGCTGCAGCCTGTTATGTGCCACCTTGGTATGCAAAATAAAGGAAGCTTGGTGAGTAACAGTGTAGTTATGCATGTGGGAGAAATGCATGGGCAGCTTCAGCAGCTGTGATTGTAAGCAAAGCATCAAATGAAGCAATAACTGTGAGTAGGCACATCCTGAGTTAAATGCTGGTTTGCTGAGTCTACACAGAGGCTGCCTTGTAAGAGTTGTGGGAACAGACCGAGGCTCACAGGTTCACAGGTAAGAGTTGTGAGAACATGTACTCGCCTTGGCCAGACGAGTGAGGTCGCAGAACTTCTTGTGACACTGTGTGGTTGTGCATTCAAGGACGGAGGTGCTTGACACCTCAGCAGCCACCTGTGTCCAGATAGTTCTGGGAAGCTGTGGAGTGGACCTCCCAGCTGGAGGGGAAAGGATGCTCCTCCTGTCCTCCACTGCCCCGACCAGTGCCTCCAATTCAGTGTCAGAGAAGTGCATGGCCCTTGTGCTGCCTCTCCCAGCTTCCATGACGGCCCTCACTAAGCAGCTACTCAACTGTGAAGAACAAGAGAAGCAGCAGAACAAACCTGCAAGACTTGCCTGAAATTGGCTGCACATTTCTACCACCGCCCCTGCAGCACCCCTTCAGCGCCACTCAGAGGCCATTTAGCGCTCCAACAATGCAGCTTTCCGATTTGCAAAAAAAAGTGCTGAATTTACAAACTTCCTCTCGCCCATCTTGGCCGGCGCTAAGTTTTAACTTAAATCAAATTGTGCACCCCAAACCCAGCGCAGAGCAATTTCAGCTCCTAAGTTGGTGGGCTAAACTGTGGCAGATGGATTTCAACACAGGTATGTGTGAGATCATCCATTTTTGGGTAGATCCGAGCATTTTTTAAATGGTTGAGGATTTTAGGATTTTGAAAGGAATTGATAAATTAGATAGAAAGAAACTTCTTCTACTGGTGGGGCAGTTTAGGACAAGGGGATATATCCTTAAATCTGGGCCACTCCATTCAGGAGAGAAGTTAGGAAACACGTCTTCATGCAAAGCTTGGTTGAAGTGTGAAACGCTCTTCCACAAAAAGCAATTAATAATTTTAAATTTAAGATCAATAGATTTTGCTAGCCAATGGCATTAAGGGATGTGGAGCCAAGACGAATGAATGGAGTTAGCATACAGATCAACTATGGTCTCATTGAATGGCAGGCAGGCTCGAGGGGATGAAAAGCCGACTCTGTTTTTATGTTCCTAAGTTCATACTTTACATGTTTTGATGTGGAATAGTTGCCTTTAATTCCTGTTCATTTGTTAGCAGGATTTGCATAGGTTAAAATGACCCACTTTCTGCTTTGGGCACACCTGAGAAAAGTAGCTGCGCTCCACAACTGTCAGTTTTCCATTTGCCACACCAGGCATCCTGTGGCCTGTCTGGAATCAATGAAATGAAAATTGGGCAGGTTCAATATTGAGCGGGTGCTCTGCCCTGCCAGATTACTGCCCAGGTAGTGAAATTTAAAAACTACCTCGGTGTGTGATTACCAATTTAGTGACTGCTAATAGAAGCATAGAAACATACAAAATAGGTGCAGGAGTAGGCCATTCGCTACCTCATGCACCACCATTCAATAAGATCATGGCTAATCATCACCTCAGTACCCCTTTCCTGCTTTCTCTCCATACCCCTTGATCCCTTTAGCCGTCAGGGCCATATCTAACTCTCTCTTGAATATATCCAATGAACTGGCATCAACAACTCTCTGCGGTAGAGAATTACACAGGTTAACAACTCTCTGGTTGAAGAAATTTCTCCTCATCTCAGTCCTAAATAGCTTACCCCTTATCCTTAGACCGTGTCCCCTGGTTCTGGACTTCCCCAACATCGGGAACATTCCTGCATCTAACCTGTGCAGTCCCATCATTATTTTATATATTTCTATTCCATCCCCTCTCATTCTTCTAAACGCCAGTGAATACAGGCCCAGTTGATCCAGTCTCTCCTCATATGTTAGATTAAAGGCAGTTTGTTCTCCAGGAACAAATTCCTGGGGCATTGGGACCGGTTCTGGGGGAGGTGGGACCAGTACAAACCGGACGGTCTGCACCTGGGCAGGACTGGAACCAATGTCCTCGGGGGAGTGTTTGCTAGTGCTGTTGGGGAGGATTTAAACTAATATGGCAGGGGGATGGGAACCAATGCAGGGAGACAGAGGGAAACAAAAAGGAGCCAAAAGCAAAAGACAGAAAGGAGATGAGGAAAAGTGTAGGGCAGAGAAACCCAAGGCAAAGAACAAAAAGGGCCACTGTACAGCAAAATTCTAAAAGGACAAAGGGTGTTAATAAAACAAGCCTGAAGGCTTTGTGTCTTAATGCAAGGAGTATCCGCAATAAGGTGGATGAATTAATTGTGCAAATAGATGTTAACAAATATGATGTGATTGGGATTACGGAGACGTGGCTCCAGGATGATCAGGGCTGGGAACTCAACATTCAGGGGTATTCAACATTCAGGAAGGATAGAATAAAAGGAAAAGGAGGTGGGGTAGCATTGCTGGTTAAAGAGGAGATTAATGCAATAGTTAGGAAAGACATTAGCTTGGATGATGTGGAATCTATATGGGTAGAGCTGCAGAACACCAAAGGGCAAAAAACGTTAGTAGGAGTTGTGTACAGACCTCCAAACAGTAATAGGGATGTTGGGGAGGGCATCAAACAGGAAATTAGGGGTGCATGCAATAAAGGTGTAGCAGTTATAATGGGTGACTTTAATATGCACATAGATTGGGCTAGCCAAACTGGAAGCAATACGGTGGAGGAGGATTTCCTGGAGTGCATAAGGGATGGTTTTCTAGACCAATATGTTGAGGAACCAACTAGGGGGGAGGCCATCTTAGACTGGGTGTTGTGTAATGAGAGAGGATTAATTAGCAATCTCATTGTGCGAGGCCCCTTGGGGAAGAGTGACCATAATATGGTGGAATTCTGCATTAGGATGGAGAATGAAACAGTAAATTCAGAGACCATGGTCCAGAACTTAAAGAAGGGTAACTTTGAAGGTATGAGGCGAGAATTGGCTAGGATAGATTGGCGAATGATACTTAGGGGGTTGACTGTGGATGGGCAATGGCAGACATTTAGAGACCGCATGGATGAAGTACAACAATTGTACATTCCTGTCTGGCGTAAAAATAAAAAGGGGAAGGTGGCTCAACCGTGGCTATCTAGGGAAATCAGGGATAGTATTAAAGCCAAGGAAGTGGCATACAAATTGGCCAGAAATAGCAGCGAACCTGGGGACTGGGAGAAATTTAGAACTCAGCAGAGGAGGACAAAGGGTTTGATTAGGACAGGGAAAATGGAGTACGAGAAGAAGCTTGCAGGGAACATTAAGGCGGATTGCAAAAGTTTCTATAGGTATGTAAAGAGAAAAAGGTTGGTGAAGACAAACGTAGGTCCCCTGCAGTCAGAATCAGGGGAAGTCATAACGGGGAACAAAGAAATGGCGGATCAATTGAACAAGTACTTTGGTTCGGTATTCACTAAGGAGGATACAAACAACCTTCCGGATATAAAAGGGGTCAGAGGGTCTAGTAAGGAAGAGGAACTGAGGGAAATCTTTATTAGTCGGGAAATTGTGTTGGGGAAATTGATGGGATTGAAGGCAGATAAATCCCCAGGGCCTGATGGCCTGCATCCTAGAGTACTTAAGGAGGTGGCTTTGGAAATAGCGGATGCATTGACAGTCATTTTCCAACATTCCATTGACTCTGGATCAGTTCCTATGGAGTGGAGGGTAGCCAATGTAACCCCACTTTTTAAAAAAGGAGGGAGAGAGAAAACAGGGAATTATAGACCGGTCAGCCTGACCTCAGTAGTGGGTAAAATGATGGAATCAATTATTAAGGATGTCATAGCAGTGCATCTGGAAAATGGTGACATGATAGGTCCAAGTCAGCATGGATTTGTGAAAGGGAAATCATGCTTGACAAATCTTCTGGAATTTTTTGAGGATGTTTCCAGTAAAGTGGACAAAGGAGAACCAGTTGATGTGGTATATTTGGACTTTCAGAAGGCTTTCGACAAGGTCCCACACAAGAGATTAATGTGCAAAGTTAAAGCACATGGGATTGGGGGTAGTGTGCTGACGTGGATTGAGAACTGGTTGTCAGACAGGAAGCAAAGAGTAGGAGTAAACGGGTACTTTTCAGAATGGCAGGCAGTGACTAGTGGAGTGCCGCAAGGTTCTGTGCTGGGGCCCCAGCTGTTTACATTGTACATTAATGATTTAGACGAGGGGATTAAATGCAGTATCTCCAAATTTGCGGATGATACTAAGTTGGGTGGCAGTGTGAGCTGCGAGGAGGATGCTATTAGGCTGCAGAGTGACTTGGATAGGTTAGGTGAGTGGGCAAATGCATGGCAGATGAAGTATAATGTGGATAAATGTGAGGTTATCCACTTTGGTGGTAAAAACAGAGAGACAGACTATTATCTGAATGGTGACAGATTAGGAAAAGGGAAGGTGCAACGAGACCTGGGTGTCATGGTACATCAGTCATTGAAGGTTGGCATGCAGGTACAGCAGGCGGTTAAGAAAGCAAATGGCATGTTGGCCTTCATAGCGAGGGGATTTGAATACAGGGGCAGGGAGGTGTTGCTACAGTTGTACAGGGCCTTGGTGAGGCCACACCTGGAGTATTGTGTACAGTTTTGGTCTCCTAACTTGAGGAAGGACATTCTTGCTATTGAGGGAGTGCAGCGAAGGTTCACCAGACTGATTCCCGGGATGGCGGGACTGACCTATCAAGAAAGATTGGATCAATTGGGCTTGTATTCACTGGAGTTCAGAAGAATGAGAGGGGACCTCATAGAAACGTTTAAAATTCTGACGGGTTTAGACAGGTTAGATGCAGAAAGAATGTTCCCAATGTTGGGGAAGTCCAGAACCAGGGGTCACAGTCTGAGGATAAGGGGTAAGCCATTTAGGACCGAGATGAGGAGAAACTTCTTCACCCAGAGAGTGGTGAACCTGTGGAATTCTCTACCACAGAAAGTAGTTGAGGCCAATTCACTAAATATATTCAAAAGGGAGTTAGATGAAGTCCTTACTACTCGGGGGATCAAGGGTTATGGCGAGAAAGCAGGAAGGGGGTACTGAAGTTTCATGTTCAGCCATGAACTCATTGAATGGCGGTGCAGGCTAGAAGGGCTGAATGGCCTGCTCCTGCACCTATTTTCTATGTTTCTATGTTTCTATAACTACATTAAGAGCATAGGAAATTATAGCTCTGGAAAACACTTTGCAGTCGATCTGTGCAATTCCAAAAACTAATCTTTTTCAATTACACGTTCCTTTAAATATCAGTTCATTTCTCCCTTTAATTTTATCACACTATGTACCTCTACTGCCTCGCTGGGCTCGCATAAAGTAGTTGATTCTAAACTGCGGTGTTCCTTCCTTCTTTTAGTTTGAGCCCATATTCCCTGGTTCCAGAGTTTGTGGCAATCCTAAAATATTATTTGAATCAATTTATATATTCCTTTAAGAATCCTTATTACTTGAATAATATTTTCCCTGAGACTTCTCTGCTCCTGAGTAAGCATCCATTCCTCTCTTCGTAGCTCAGGGGCCTTAAACTTGGTATCAGTAGAGTTTAATTGCTGAAGGCCTCCCTATTACTAGTAGACAGAGGAGACTTTCATTCCACAGGTCTAGGTTGGATTTGAATATAAGTTTCCTTACACCACCCATCATCAAAGCTTATCTGTTCTACTCAGACATTCTTTGTTCAAAAAATGGCAGGACAGATCTTCCTCTGCTTGGGCTCAAGTTTCAGACCCCTGCTGGAATGGCGCACATCGGAGAGGCCTGCCTAATTTCTGGAACAGCGAGTGCACCGAATACTTACCTCGCAATTCTCAGATATAGGTCGGGTCGTTTCCAGGTCGGCGCAGCAGGAGCTGCTGGGGGCTGGGCAAAGGCGTTGCAAGGAAGAACTGCTGGCACGGGGGTGGGCTAGGGCCCAGCATCATTTTTAGTGCTGGCAGCGTTGTGCATGCACATTGGAGCGTGTGTGCATGCGCAGTGGCACAGAAACATTGGCAATCGGCCATTTTTAAAAGTACATGCAGAAGAGTAATTTTTGGTTTTGTGGAGCTGTGCAAAGGCTTCCGACTGATTTTTTGTGCCTGAAGGAGTGCTGTTAGCAGTACTGTGGAAGTAATCACCTGCTGGAATCAGTGAGTGCTGTTTGTTGCTGCTAAACTTCTAGAACAAGTGCTGCATAGGTGCATGCCAAATAAGGACCGTGTGTTTTTAAAAATCAGAGTGTTAATTCAATACCAGCAATGGAACAACGGCCACCAAGAACGAAGAATTTCTTGCATGAGGAAGTGGAGACACTAGTGAATGTCATTGAGCAGAGATGGCAGGAGCTGGATACCAGCAACAGAGGTCGCACAAAAGTGCCACCGAAAGAAATGAAGAAACGCTGGAACCAAGTTGCAGAAGATTACTGCGCAGTGGTGCATACCAGGAGATCTGGAAGCCAGTGTAAAAAGAAATGGCACGACCTTGATCAAGTAGTTAGTGTAAGTAATATTTTCATTTTTCAATGGAATTTAAATTGTAAATGTGACCATCTGTATATGTACCTCCCGGCAGAAAGATGCACTCTGTAAAAAATTATATTTTAATCCTTGCAGAAGAAATTGGCTCACAACAAAAGGGAAAGAACTCGAACAGGAGGAGGCGTGTAAAATCTGCATCCACTGACACCCTTGGAACAGAGGGTCGCTGCTTTGATGAGTCGTACATGGAGAAAAGCACAAGCTGGGCCCACAGGCGAGGGAGAGGGTAAGTCCTGAAAATACATCGTGGCCCTTCAAATCAACCTGCTGCCTGGCCTGCTATGTGTGAGCCTACTCATGCCACCCATCCTGTCCCCTCCTGTGCTGCTTAACATTTGACTGTTCTGATATATTTTGCAGAAGATGATGCCAATCCTGAAGATCCTGAACATACAGAAGAAGAACCAGAAGAACCAGATGCAGACGATCCAGACCAAGAGTGGCTGCAGGCGTGGACTGAAATGTCTTCAGGGGAGACCTTAGAACTTAATATTTATGAGCTCACATCAATGGACATCAGTGTTTCAAACCCTTGCATAGGTTTTGGTTCCACATTCTATAGTTTCACAGATTCCAACGTTGTGGGTCCCAGTGGTGCTGGTGGTGTAATGCAGCAGTTTACACATTGTCCCAGCCCGCAGCTCCCACTGGAGTGGTGCCGGCAGCAACACCCAGGGCCTCACCATTCCAGCCCGCAGCTCCCACTGGAGTGGTGCTGGCAGCAACACCCAGGGCCCCACCATTTCAGCACGCAGCTCCCACTGGAGTGGTGCCAGCAGCAACACCCAGGGCCCCACCATCCCAGACCGTGCCTCCCAGTGTAGTGGTGCAGCGAGGCAGACCCAGGTAGAGGAGAAGGAGAATAGAAACACGCTCTCCTGAGATGCGGCGTGCAACAGATCACTCTTACCCGATCACTCGAGGGCAGCGTCAGTGCAGTGGGTGAAGAGGCAACGGTACTGATGGGAGAAATAGCAGTAATAACACGGGAAATGAGGGAGGGAATGTCAGAGGGAGTGCAAGTGACGGCACAGGCCGTCAGGGAGGGTATGCAAGTGACGGCACAGGCCCTCATGGAGGTAGTTGCTGCAATAAGGGCACACAGGCTGGCCAATCAAATGACACCCCCATGAAGAAGTGAACATTCACCGAGATGTGAATGAGAGATGTTTACAGTCTTTCTTTGCTGCTGTTGTTCTTGTTCTTGATGTAACTGTAGTAACTTTTTTCAAATTGAAATTGTTTTGTAAGTTTTATAACTTTACAACTTATAAGTGATCTTCGGGTTTCTAAGTGATCTTAGAGTGTAAATGTTCTCACATTTTGTAAGTTATTTAATTTTGTACCGAAAAAGTGATCTTGAAGTTTCAGTGATCTTAAGCGTGTAAGGTTTTTCACATTGAAATTGTTTTGCAACTTCTGTAACTTTACAAGTTTATAAGTGATCGTAAAGTTTTTAAGTGATCTTAAAGAGTCATATTTAAGTAAAGTTTGATACAAGAAATATTTTATTACACGAACGTGAACTTTTCAATAAAATATTTTTACATTAAAACCGAATCATGTTCCATTAATACAACACAACGTAGGAACAACTCCAAAAAATAAACATGTCCATGCGGAACAGTCGTCGCAGGGCCCTCAGGCATCAGTAATTGAAGCGTTCACGGATGAGCTGCTGGTGCAGGGCTCGAGCAATCGTTAAAGGAGCACGATGGACTGCCCTCCTCCGACCTCGTGCTCCGGCATCAGCACTTGTATGCTTTCCTGATGGTTGTCATCATCCTCATCCTGCTCTTCCAAATTACTATCATCAGGCACTCTCCCCTCATGTGGGTCTTCTGGTTCCACTACCAGTTCCTGCTGCCTCATGATAGTTAAGTTATGCAGCATGCAGCACACAACAGTGAACTGACCGACAATCTGAGGAGAGTATTGCAAGTGGCCTCCGGAATGGTCCAGGCATCGGAAACGCTGTTTCAAGATGCCAATGGTCCTCTCTATGATGCTGCACATCGCAATGTGCGACATGTTGCAGTGATGGTCAGCTTCCGTCTGTGTTGCGCGTAGAGGCGTCATGAGCCAGGTGGCGAGGCCGTACCCTTTGTCTCCCAGTATCCAGCTCTGCCCTTCTGGCTGCTGCTGAAACATGTCAGATATAATGCTGTTGCGTAAGGTGAACGCATCATGGGTGCTGCCAGGGTGTCTGGCAGCGACTGACATGATGCACTGCTTGTCATCACACACGAGCTGCACATTAATGGAGTGGAAGCCTTTTCTATTCCTGTACTGCTCGGCATCCTCCACAGGTGCTCGCAAGGCGATGTGGGTACAATCAATGCAGTCCTGTACCTTTGGGAAGCCAGCAATCCTGGAGAAGCCCACAGCCCTGTCATGCATTGCTTGGCCAGTCATTGGGAACTTGATGAAGTCATTCCTCCGCGCATAAAGTGCAGCCATGACATGGTAAACGCAGGCATGTATTGCACGTTGAGAGATGGTGCACACATCTCTAGTTGTAGCTTGAAACGATACCAAGGCATCGAAGGAAAGTGCAGCTGTATCCTTCACTTCAACAGACAAGGCAGTCGGCATTCTGCTTCTCGGCTGTAAATCTGCTCTCAGCATATCACAGATCTCAACGACAACTTCTCTGTGGAAACACAGCCTTTTGACACAATCAGCCTCGCTCATGTCCAGGTACGAATGCCTGGCTCAATATTGTCGATGTGGGTAAGGTCTCCTGCCCATCAGCCTACGGGTTATGACGTTCCTGGTGCGGTGAACTCTAATCAAATCTCTCCTATGCAGTGAATTGATGGAGAACCATTGCATAATCCGTGGTGTTGATAATGCAGCACCCATACTTGAAGTACAAATTAAACTTTCAAACTTGCTGGCTGGCTGGCTGACTCTCCCTCCCTCCTGGTGCTTTGCACGCCGACCTTATCCCCTGACCGAACGGCCGAAATTTCGCCTGCTGCCGCTGCTTCAGAGAGGTAGGAAAATTTAATTTATTTATCATTTATTATTCATGATGACTCTTTATTGGTAAAAGTGGAGTGTTCAATGCTTGTAAAATCCCCTAACTTCCCTCTAACTTCCCTTCCCCCCGACTATCTCTTGCACCCTCCGCCTAATTCCTAAAGTGTTAGCAAGGTTTTTCTGAGCGTACAAAAATCTACAATTACTCCATTCTAACTTAGGTTGGAGTAAGTTTTCGCTGCCTAAACTTGCAAAACAGGCGTAAGTGGCTGATAACCCCCGCTTTTGAAAAAAAAAACTGTTCTAAAACGAAACTATTCTAACTAACTACAATTGGAGCAAACTAAATGCCGAGACTTGCAATTGCTAAGATACTCCATACTAAAGTAGTTGCTCCAAAAAAATAGGAGCAACTCGAGCTGAAACTTGAGCCCCTTGTGCTTGCGCACTTACATGGATGCAGTGCACAGAGGAAAATCAAGCAGAGAGGAAGGCACACACACACAATGATTTAAACAGATGAAAAATTGTGCAGGCACTCTTAAAGGCATGTGCTGCTTCCCTCCCAATTTTCCTCTATATGCTGCCCCAGATGATCAAGTGGAGGAACAGGGAAACCTGCCGCAGTAAAAGCTGGAAGTCTGAAATTTACTGAACACAGCAGGTCCATCAAAAAGTTAGGCTAACCCTTCAGCTTAAGAGGCTCTACCCATTACATTAATCTATTAACCTGACTGAATTTTGTGATGCACAGCTCCCCTTGAGACTGTAATTACCATACACTTGAATATATAAATAAAGAATAATGGAAGACATTACCGTTGACTCTGCTCGGTGCTTTAATTGCTGGATCCTCATATGTCATTTGGTATGATGATACTGCAGTATTTTACCCTCAAATCCCAAATCTCTACTAATTTGATCTTGTAGATTTAATTTAAACAGATTAAACTAATAGGCGAAGGAATGTCATATAGCCATGCTAAATGTGTGTAAAGTCATATCTCGTTTTTTTCTAGGCATTTCCTTTAAAAAAAAACATATTGCTGCAGTTATATATATATATATATATATATATATTTACATGCCATTTATAGGGACATACGCTGATTTAATGAGAGTCATTTTCCAAGGATTCATTGGTGTTGAGGAATCTCGGCCACCATCAGTGCATATCAGAGAATCGCAGGCTGTGGCTGCAAAATTCGGCTCCATAGTGCACGTTGTTTGGGTTCTATGGGTGCTGATTCGGGTCCAAAATGGCGTCTGCAGCACATGCGCACACTTCTGGTGCGGATTGCGGCGGACGCTATCTTGGGTAGGGTGTTAGCGTGCGCACAGGGAGCGTGTACCGCAACTAAGCAAAGTAGGCAGATTGTGACGTCAAACCTGATTTGAAGCCGGCAATCCCATTTTGAAGCTCAACGCAGCAGCTAACGCCCTCTCATAAACAAGCACAGCTGAACATGCATTCAGCAGCAGGAAGGACCCCCCACCAGAGCTATTTGAAGGGATCTTGAAATACTTGCAGGTTAGTTGCTATTTTTTTTCTGCTGGCTGTTGCAGGGTTTGTACAAGGGTTTGTGCTCTTTACAGTTCTTTAAAGTTGCTAAAGTTTACAGGGAGTGGTGTGGCAGGTGCTGAAGGACTTTGTCCGGATTTCAAGGATTCTGCAGAGACCAGTTGCTCCAAGATATGGGTGCAGTAGCAGACATTCCACTTTGCTTAGCATAACAGGGAGAATAAGTAGAGGCAACACAGAGCAAGACAAGCTGCTGGCAGTGGCATATAAATAGTAAACGGGTAGTAAGAGGGGGTGGGGCTGATTAGGGACCAAAAAGGAAACCTACGCATAGAGGCAGAGGGTATGGATGAGGATATGGCCCTTACGGCTAAGGGGATCAAGGGGTATGGAGAGAAAGCAGGAAAGGGGTACTGAGGGAATGATCAGCCATGATCTTATCGAATGGCAGTGCAGGCTCGAAGGGCCGAATGGCCCACTCCTACACCTATTTTCTATGTTTCCATGTTTTTACTAAATGAGTTCTTTGCATCTATCTTTACCAAGGAAGAAGATGCTGCCACAGATATAGTGAAGGAGGAGGTAGAGGAGATACTGGACGGGATAAGAATTGATAAAGACAAGGTACTAGAAAGGCTAGCTGTAATTAAAGTAGATAAGTCACCAGTACTGGAGGGGATGCAACCTAGGACATTGAGGGAAGTCAAAGAAGAAACCATGGAGGTACTGGCCATAATCTTGCAATCCTCCTTAGAAACAGAGGTGGTGCCAGAGGACTGGAGAATTGCAAATGTTACACCATTGTTCAAAAAAGGGTCTAAAGATAAACCCAGCAACTACAGGCCAGTCAGTTTAATGTCAGTAGTGGGGAAGCTTTCAGAAACATTAATCAGGGAAAAAATTAACAGTCACTTGGACAAGTGTGGAATAATTAAGGAAAGCCAGCACGGATTTGTTAAAGGCAAATTGTGTTTAATCAACTTGATCAAGTTTTTTGATGAGGTAACAAGAGGGTTGATGAGAGCAATGTGGTGGAAGGCTTGCCAGAAAAGTTGAAGCCCGTGGAATAAAAGGGACAGTGGCAGCCTGGATACAAAATTGGCTAGGTGACAGGAAACAGAGAGTAGTGGTGAACGGTTGTTTTTCGGACTGGAGGAAGGTGTACAGTAGTGTCTGCAGGGGTCAATTCTAGGACCATGGCTTTTCTTGATATATATTGGACCTGCAATTGCGTTCCTCATGGGCGCGCACGAAGTGCACACACGCCCGTGGGATCCCTGCAAGTTCCGGGTTTAAGTATGTGAAGCACATGCGCCTAAACTCAACACTTGCAATCTGTCAAAAATTCTGTTGACAGCACGCACGGATGTGAAACTAAAGTGCCCCCGTGAATGTTCAACTCCACCTAGCGAATGTCCTTCAAATTCTTATGACTGAAAAAAGAAAACGTAAGGCATGCTTTTATCAGCATAAGGCTTTTAAAGTACAGAAAAATAAATTTTTAAAAATAATTTAAACATTTAAAATCCTGTTAAATAAGGTAAGTTTATTTTTAGACCCTTTAAAATGTCAATTTATTTTACAAAAAATATAATTTTTGTTTTAAATAATTAATTAAATTCCATTTTT
Organism: Pristiophorus japonicus; assembly: GCF_044704955.1. Lineage (NCBI taxonomy): Eukaryota > Metazoa > Chordata > Chondrichthyes > Pristiophoridae > Pristiophorus > Pristiophorus japonicus. The sequence continues at coordinate 250,484,528 of NC_091978.1, read as the reverse complement.
ATTAACTTGAAATATGTGATGTTTACTTTAAAAGTTATTTTCAGTGTTTCTGTGTTCCTGGGGGTATTCCCATTCATACTTATGGTGGTTCCGTATATATGGAATCATATATACTCTGATAGGATGGACCGGCCCACATGATCCCAATGAAGCATAGGACACTCTTATACTCCTGGGATACGTGTGCATCTACGAAGGCCTTCATATAGAGGGCCAGGACCAGATGTCTCAGAACCGCCAGGTCCATTAGGTTGACTCATAGAAATTTTTCAGGTCAGAGGCATCCGCCCACGGGAAGCCTCCAACCACAATTTCTGGGCCATTAATGACTTGGATGTAGGTGTACAGGGCACAAGTCCAAAATTTGCAGATGACACAAAACTTGGAAGTATAGTGAATGGTGAGGAGGATAGTGATAGAGTTCAAGAGGACATAGACAGGCTGGTGGAATGGGCAGACATGTGTCAGATGAAATTTAACACAGAAAGGTGTGAAGTGATACATTTTGGTAGGAAGAATGAGGAGAGGCACTATAAACAAAAGGGTACAATCTTAAAGGTGGTGCATGAACAGAGAGACCTAGAGATATATGTACACAAATCGTTGAAGGTGGCAGGGCAGGTTGAGACAGTGGATAAAAAAGAATATGGGATCTTGGGCTTCATCAAAAGAGGTATAGAATACAAAAAGGAAGGAAGCTATGATGAACCTTTATAAAACATTGGTTCAGCCTCAACTGGAGCTTCCGGGGTGCTAATTTTTGAAATCTTGAAAAATTAGCGCCAGGCTAATTTCACTATTTCACTAAATAGGCTGTTAGCGCTCCAGGAAAAAACTGGAGCACTAAATCAAGCGCTAATGACCTCAAAGAGCACTACAGGGGAGCTACCAGCAGAGCAATAATGAATGTCAGATGCAATGCAATCGGGGATAATCCTTCACACTGGCTCCTTCCAGCTCTTAAAGGGGAGATTACATCTTTGTGCAGGTCCTCATTATCAGCATTCCTGGCTGTGAAGACGACCTGCAAATAACTCAATCCCCTGATCGCAATGGCTGATCCCATTTCCAGGGAGACAGCTCGTTGTTTCACAGACGAGGCATTGTTCACAGGAGCGGAGTGAAGAAGGGGAGTGCCGTTCCTGGCCACTGGAAGGAAGCCATTGCCCCAAGTCATCAGGATGTGGATGGAAGTTTCCAAGGAGATCTCAGCCAGTAGTGTGTTTGTCCGTAGCCTGGCACAGTGCCGGAAGAAATTCAACAACCTCACTTGGGCGGACAAAGTGAGTACATGCTTCAACAGATCCCACATACCAGTATCTGAACCTCCGTCTGTACACAATGCACAACCATACTCCCACCACTCACCCACCAAGCATCTTCACCTACTCAAATTCACATGCATATCTCAACGCCTTGCCTACAATTACAGCTATTCAGCTATGGCATGCATATCTCTCAAACACATAACTGGACTCTGACTCACACACATTTGTTTCTTTTGCAGGTCAAGATGGCCCACAATAGGAGGGAGCAACATAGAACAGCCGGGCGTGATACACAGCTCCAGCAGCTATCAGATCTCGAGGAGTGAGTGCTATGGTTCATTAGGCACCAGGTGGTGGGCTGTCAGCGACGCCGACCGCGCTAGGGGCAACAACAGTATCTTCATCCCTTCTCCTTTTCTCATCTCACTTCCCCCTGACACTAGAAGCCTTTCTCAGTTTCCAGCTCCTGATACGGTCTGCATTCCTTGCTCCATTCCTACCCCCTGCCTTTACCTTTACGTGAGTCTTGTGCCATTTACGCTTTCAAATAATCAGCAAACAGCCTGTCCCTGAGCTTCCCAGTGAGAGTGAGGAAAGAGAAGAGCTGAAGGCGCTAAGCACCGCATCACTGCATCTCTCACCGCAGGTACCAACTCAGATACTGGCACTATGCGATCTAAGTTTAGTAGAGGGGGCTGCACTGGGTGATGTACCGGTGAAGAGCGGGCTGCAGCAGGGCCAAGGGGAAAGGTTGCTGTGTCTTATTTCAGCTTTGGGGTGTGGTATGGAATGAGAATTTGATGGAATGATGGGGACCTGCTGAGCAACCGGGAAGTGGCTTCGAAATCATTTGAACCAAAGTCTGATGAGGCAGTCACAGACGGTCCTTCCACCAAGGCCGATTGATTGGCTGCCTCCTCCGTTGCTGCTGTTCCTGCTCCTGTTCCTCCTCATCCTCCTCCTCATCCACATCCTCATCATTGTCCTCTTCCTCCTCCACCTCATCCCCATCCTCGTCCTCCTCCTCTGCCTCTTCCACCTCCTGAGGTGGTGCGGCTATGCCTGGTGCCGATGGTTGCGCCTTCATGATGGCCAAGTTGTGCAGTGCGCAGCAGATGATGAAGAAAAATGACACCTGCTCAGCCGAGTACTGGATGGCTCCTCCCGAGTGGTCTGCTCAATGATGCTCCTGGTGGCAGCATGGCTGTCATTAAATGAGTGCTGGACAGGAGTGTTGGGGTTGCGAACGGGATTCGTGAGCCAGGTGGAGAGCGGATAGCCCTGTCTCTAAGCAACCAGCCGTGAGCCTGATGTGATGGCTGGAACAGAGCTTGCACACCAGTCTGGCACAGGGTGAAGACATTTGCAGTGAGGATTTGCTTTGTGTAGTCACTCACCAACTGCACATTACATTAATGGTCACGTTTGTGGTTACAGAATACCTCAGGATTGTTATGCAAACACATTTGTGCTCCGTATCATCCCCCGGAGGCGTTAATGGGAGCCGCAAAGGAGGTCAGTTTCACCCCCACAGAATTCAAAAGCGTGGAAATGATGATGAAACTGTATAAGCCATTGGTTCGGCCTCAACTGGAGTATTGTGTAAAATTCTGGGCACCGCACTTTAGGAAGGATGTGAAGGCCTTAGAGAGGGAGCAGAAAAGGTTTACAAGAATGATTCCAGGGATGAGGGACTTCAGTTACGTGGATAGACTGGAGAAGCTGGGGTTGTTCTCCTTCGAGCAGAGAAGATTGAGAGGAGATTTGATAGAGGTGTTCAAAATCATGAGGTGTCTGGACAGAGTAGATAGATAGAAACTGTTCTCATTGGCAGAAGGGCAAAGAACCAGATGACACAGATAAGGTGATTGGCAAAAGAACTAAAGGTGACATAAGAAAAAACTTTTTTACTCAGCGAGTGGTTAGGATCTGGAATGCACTGCCTGAAAGCATGGTGGAGGCAGACTCAATCACAGCTTTGAAAATGGAGTTTAATTAGTACCTGAAAGAAAAAAATTAGCAGGGCCACGGGGAAAGGGCGGGGGAGTGGGACTAGCTGAGGTGCTCTTGCAGAGAGCCGGTGCGAGCTCGATGGGCGGAATGGCCTTCTTCCGTGTGGCAAAAGTTACAAAAAACCTTTACGAGGAATAATGGGAGAATTTTTTCATGAGGAGGAGCAGCAGTAGTCTTTTCCTCACAAACCTGTTGCTCCACAGGAGAGAGGGGATGATCAGAAAGATATAGCTCACAGGAGGTGATACCCGCAACACCGGGTACTTAGGTAAAGGATCATCTTCCTTGTTATGTCCAAACATCAGTGCTTCAGGAGGCGCAGGGTATTGTGTCAAATCGTAGCAGACGTTTGCACCCTGCTGGAACAAGACCTGCTGCCAACTGGACCAATGGGTGTTGTAATATAGCTCCATCTAGTGGACTACTGCTCCACCTAGTAGACTACTGTGGTAATGCAACTACTGATGTATATACAATAAAAGCATCATGTGACGAACTCACCTGATAAGTTCCTGTAGAGCCATCTTGTATGTGTGTTTGTGATGTCGTAAAGAATATATCACTGATGTCAATGTGACCATCGCTCTCGACTTCTTCGCCTCAGGCTTCTTTCAGGGATCTATAGGAGACATTTTCAGGATTTTGAAGTCGGCCACCCAGAAATATATGATACAGGTGACTGATAACACGTTTGTCAGGCCAGGCAATTATGTACACTTTCCCACCGATGAAGCCAGTTAGAACAGCCTGGTGATCGGGTTTTCGGCTCTGGCTGGTTTCCCACAGGTGCAGGGCATCATCGACTGCACACATGTGGCAATCAAAGCACCCTCAGATCACCAGGAATTTGTGTGAACCATTACGGCTTCCACTCCATCAATGTGGAGCTCGTCTGCAACCACAAAAAGTCATTATGCTGGTGTGCGCAAGCTTCCGAGGGAGATGCCATGATGCATTTGTCCTGCGGCAGTCCACCCACCCTGATCTCTTCACACCTCTGAACAGACTTAACAGCTGACTGATTGGAGACAAGGGCTATCCACTTAAGACATGGCTGATGACACCCGTGAGGAGCCCAAGCAATGAGGTCCAAGACCAGTACAATCAAAGCCATTTGATGATGAGATGTGTTATTGAGCAAGCAATTGGGATGCTAAAGGTCATCGACAGATCAGACAACAGAGTGCAGCATCAAGGATTGGAGCTGTAGAAAGAGCAAGGCATAGAGCCTCTTAAGAGGAGGAGGAGGAGGAAGAATGTCATGTGACTATGGCACCAACAACTGTGCACATTGCTACCCAGTATCCCCGAGATGAACTCACCATGGCACGATTTAGTTAGGTTGCACCACTGTACGCATGTTGACCACTTGCCCCTCACCCCGGCCCCCAGAACAAAGCAGTCCTGCAATCAACAAATCATCCCTTTCACAGACACCCATTGCTCAAATTTAAGTCTTGTCTTAACATTCATCAGAACTGAGATGGCCAGTTGTCAGGCTGCAAGCAAAATGGACAAGACTGGAAAGTGGTGCAAAGAAATAATGTGGATCAAAATTTACACATTAACTTATTGTGACATGTCTAACACATCCATGAGCATACCCTTGTGCAACTAATCATCTTTCATCTTCCTTTTCCTACAATTTTTATGATGTGCTTCCGCAGAGGTAGAGGCAAGCTGCTCACTTCCCTGCTCTGACTGCTGAGATGCTCTTGGCCTACACTTTCTGGGTTTGGGAGCCCATGAAGCCCTGCCAAGTATTGCTCCACCTGCACTTTTGCAGGGGCAGAATTGACCATAGGACATGAGGTAGCATGTGGGGCACTGACTGAGATGGAGTGGGGGGGAGGGATGGGGTGTCAACAAGTGAGAAGTGGAAGCGCTTTGAGCAGAGTCCCCACTTCCATTTCCCTTTTCTCCATCTTCTCTCTCGTGGCCCACCTGCAACTCCATGCTAGCAATGAGCAGGCGAGCACTTTGCTGCACATCATTGGGGAGCTGAACAGGTTTTAATCTAGTTAGGGTGGCATTCAGAATCTGAAAGCCATTGGTGAGGGCCAACATGCACTCGTTTGACTGCTGCGTTTGATATTCCATGCAGGTGGCCTCTCTTTCCATGGACGAACACATCACAGCAAAGGCCTGTGACATCATGCTTCAGTCGGACTCCTCCAGTCTCTCTGCAAGTGTGTACATAACGGCTGGAAATCCTGCCAGAGCCTTACACATTTTTTGTCGACAGCCCCCGAGGTTCAGCATCTGTGTCCAGCTGAGCAGAGCTTAGAGCGTCCTGCGCCCTCCGACATGGATTCTTCACTGCGGTTCCTGTCTCCACCATCTGCTCCTGCTCACATGTGATGTGTGAGACACCAGGTGACAACACACTATGGGGGAAAAGTTCGTGGCCACCACAAGAGTTGCCAGCAACTCGGGTTAACGGGCACTAAAATTGGACGAAACATTACCAGGGAAAAAATTCACGCTGGAGGCTAAAAATATTGAGCCCAGCGCTAACTTACCATGAAACACCTTCCTGGTGGTGTGGGCTGGGAGTCGAAATTCACAACGTTCCCGCTTCTAACAGCCTCTGGAAGCAAGGCTATGGAGTTCGCTAGGAATTGTGCAAAATTAAAAGGGCAATAAATTAAAAGCGCAATGACTTCTGAGCTAATAAAAATTTAAATGAAGTGGAAAAAAAATGTCGTTTTCTGCCCTTTACTGCCTTTTAAAAAAAAATTACCGTTAAAAAGAAGTCCCAAACGGGAGTCTTCAGCACTTAAAGCTGAATTCCCTTATGAACCTCAAAAAATGGGAAAATTGCTTCAGCACTAACACAACTGGCTCAGCAAGTCAGGGAAGGGGCACCCAGGGTCTCGCGTGCAGCACACCAGTTTTGTGTAGGTGGTCAACACTGCAAAAGAGGTCCTCTACCCACAGGGACCATGAGGTGCACCAGAAAGAACAATGTGGTAAAGCCAGCAGTGTCACCCCCCATCAACTGGCTCCAGTGCCCAAAGAAGCTTCATGACCTCAGACCACTGGTCAAGGTCAGTGAATGCATCTTCAAAAGCCGTCTCTTATCAACTGCACCACTAGCCTCACACACTGCTAAAATGCACGACTCCCCCCTCCCACCCCCCCACTCCCAATCACTCACCTACCAACAATTTGTACAAATCACAAGGCACATCTCCCATTCCTAGCCTCACCTCACCCCTTTGGAGGAGCAGTCCATTCATGGCAGGGGCATGGCTGAGCCCTTGGCCAGCAGTGGGGCGGGCAATAAGGATAAAAATGCTGGTATCCTCAAACATTATCCTCCTTCTGGCATGCATCTCTTCCTTTCCCATGCTCCCATCACCACAACTCCACCCTTGTGCCTTCCTCATTTCACACACCCAAGAAATGCAGCCTGCTAGCCAGTGCTTGGCCAAAAAAGAGGGACAGGAAAGTGAAGAAGAAGAAGAGGAAGAAGAAGAAGAAACACCATTACTTGATTTTACACTCCCAGCCACCAGCTCCTTAAGGTCGACCAGCAAAGCCATTTGCAGTGTCCCCCACTGAAAGTCATCAGCCTTCCACCAGCTATGCTGCAGCCACTGGGGTAGCACTGTGTGACATCAGTAGGATAGGCAAAGGGACACACAAGACAGTCACTAAGAGAATGCATAAGGGTGATGAGCTGATTTCTTGATATATTGGATGGATAGATGTATAAAGTTGGATTGGAAAGTTTACTTTTATTTCAACATGTGGTCAATAGGATGCTGTGATGGTCAATAACAGAGGGAAGGGAAGGTGTGGGACTAATGTTGAAAGGGAAATTGGGGTTGTGGTCACTGGGATCTCAAGGGGATGATTCCATCCCGGATATCCTGGCCACAAAAGGGCTGTCTGGGTTGCCTCCTTCCTTCTGTTTCTTCCTCTTCTGCTTCTTTCCCTTCTGCTTCCTCCTCTTCTGTTTCATCCTCCTTGGCTTCTTCCTCTTCTGTTTCTTCCGCTTCTGTATCCTCCTCTTCCCTCTGCGAGGGGATGCAGTAAATCTGAATGATGGCACAAAATGTTGGAAATACTAAGCAGGTCTGGTAGCACCTTGGACTGAAATGTGAACTCTGTTTCTCTCTCCATGGATGTTTCCTGACCTGCTGAGTATTTGCAGCCTTTTCTCTCTTAGAGGCCTTCCTTTACCATTTGAAGCCTTGCAAGCCTTCACCAGCACTCCTTACATACTTAAAAAAAACTTTTGACATCTATTGCAGCAAGCCACTACTTCAATAAATCAAAAAAAACCATTCCAAATGCTGAAATGCAAACTTACCTGAAAGATGTGTGTGTTCCTTTAAGAGGTGCTGACAGCATCTCTGTCAGTCTGCTGCATGCTGGGTTTACATGGCGAACTTATGACCCAGCGCTGAACTCAGCGCTAAGGTCCAACTTCGCCATGGTGATGCTAAGTCAGCTTTGCATACAAACTGACGTCACCTTTCCCTCATTTTACATTGCAGGGCGCTGGACCTTACCAGCAGCGCTGGGAAAATGGGGGATGCTACCAGCTGGCGAAAGACTGGTGGTTGCCCTCTTTTTGTGATTTTTTGTCAGTAATGGGTGGTGTAAAGCCCCTGCATTATAGCCCTATCTGTCTTATTGCTCCCAACAGCGTATGCGTATCTGCCCTAGGGCATGATGTGCATACGTCCTGAGAGTTCGCGACCTCCTCTGAGGATTTGTCTTCCTTCTCTGGCTCCACCGCCTGAGAGACACTTGATGGGCCTTTGAGAGATTGAAGATTGAAAACATGAATTAGAATGGGCATGGTAAGTGTGTTTCAAGTGAACATTATGCACATAACCATATTTCACTAGCTGCTGACAACAAGTTAATATGAGTGACTGTTGTATGGCATGTGGCTGTGTGATATTTAATAGTTGGCAGCTCCCTATCTCTCTATGTCCCACCGCCAGACACTCCACTTATCTCAAGTGCATCCTCTTCTGCAGCTGTCAGTGTGGTGATGGCTGGAGGGCCACCTCCGGTTCTCTGCCTCTCCCAGGTGTTTTGTGCTCTCTTATCCTGCAAGAAGGGAAACCTTGAGACATTTAAGTGAGAGGCATGGAATGAGTGGAATGGATGGATGGACAACACCTGTTGAGAGTGTGTATAAGGCATGTCATTGCATTAAGATGAGGGCGCATGTCATTGCATTAAGATGGATGGTCAGATGGAGATGTGAGGAAGTGCATAGAGAAGGGGCCCCGACCTGCGAGAAACCATCAGCAGCAGTTTGGGGCCATAAAAAGAGTGGCGAGCGGTGGCCAGGAGCAGCGAGGAGGCATACCACTGCAAGGTACAGCGTGAGTTGATGCAGGAGGGCAATGGCAGCGAAGACTGACGTCAGCAAGGTCCAGGTTGGTGATTGGAGCAGAGGCAGATGCAGCAGGAGTGACGAGATCGGGGCGAAGGAGCGGCGAGAGACTGTGGAGGGATGTGATCGGGGCCCAGGGGAGGCGTGAGTTCGGGGCCAGGGGCCCAGGGGCAGCACAGGCCAGCCCACACTGCGATAGATGTGCGCACTAGGTCCGTGCAGCAAAGCAGGTCTCCAGTAATCTTGGGTAATCCTTGCCACTGGACCAGTGGTGGCTGGTGTGCAGCGGCCACCACACGTTAAAAAAATCCACGCACAGGCATCTTCCACCCTTGAGGATGTAGTTCGGGTTTTTCATTCGTAACACCTGTGAACTCATCCTTTTTTTGGCGTGGAAGAAAGTCATCCTCGTTTTGAGGGACTGCCTGTGATGATGATGAGAGAAAGAGGGATTGGTGCATCTGCAATGTATGTTGGTGTGAGGAATGATTTGCAGGAATAGGCTTGGGAAGGCAGAGTGAGGGGGTTGTGGTGACACCCACATCAGGATGTAGTTGAATGTGCCATTGTGCACACCTTAATGAGGTCATTAAGTTGCTTCGTGCACTATATCCATGTCCAGTTATTGCTCTGCTACCACGGCCTGGTTGCAGTTCTTAGGTATCTGAGAAGAGAAAGGAACAAGGGTAGGGTTGTGTTGAAGGGAGGTGGGAGAAATCAAGAGGTGCATGCTGTTGAGGGTGTGGTGCATTGAGCAGTTTTTGAGTCTAGTGGAGCAGTTGGTAGGATGTGGCATTTGAAGATGAATTTACTGACAACCACTCGTGTGAGGTGATTGAACTTTTTGTGGCAATGCATCCAGGTCCTTGGGGCTCAACTTCTGGCATTGACTGCCAAGGCTACCTGCTGCCACTGCCATCATAGAGTTTGTCTGAAGGGCCTCCTGGCCCCCTGTGGATAGAGGACCTCACTCCTCCTGTCCATCTCTCCACCAAGTCCTCCAGTTCAGCATCTGAGAACCTTTGAACTTGCTCACACCCATGTTGTGCCATAATTCATTGTTCTTCCAGGTTAGACTGTCTTCCCCAGTTGCTTCCAGTACCTGCTCCAGGTAGAAGGCACCTCCCCTTTAAGAGGTGCAGGCTGGCTTTAGGTGGTGCTAGCCTCATACAAACTTTGGACCTCTGCTCAAGTGCTCATCCACTGAACAGCACTTTTAGCGCTATCTCAATGCTGCAGTTAAGTAAATTACCAAGCAACATGAAATTGACATGCTGCTAGCATCGGAAGCAATGGGCATGGGTTAATCATGCATCGCTAGCCATATGCCTGTTTTGGGGACTATCGAATTTAGCTCCCAGTATGACCACAAGGTGCCCTGCTGACAGCTCTTACAATGTGTCTGTTGGCATAATTGGTGCCTTTAGGCTTTTTACGTAGACTATAGATAGTTTGCACAGTACACAGGCTAGAGTTGTGTCTTGCCATTGAGGAGGGAAAATTCTGGGGGAAGCGGGATGATTATGTTTATATAGCATGTCTAGGTCCTGAAGAAACAGTTTCATGACCTTGAAAGCTACATATTTAAATGGACTCTAAATGGATACAGATATCCTTGAGACACATGTGACTCCCCAAGCTCAATGGAGGACCTTAGATACAATTACTGGGTCACCCATAATAAAGGAATTGTGGTCTGGAATGCAGCCTTGTTGCAGAACTCATGGCTGTGTTTGAAGGTTGAAGCCACCCAATTAACTTAATTGTCCAACCTACCCTCCATAGATCGTCAGGAGAAAACAGAAGTGCCGTGGAAACATTCCATAATTGCACTATTAATAAAGGCCCACTGAAGTTCTCACTGAAGTTCTGTCAGCCTTCTCCTGAATCTGGATCATGATCTCCCCGGTGCATTTGACACGAGCTGATTCAAAGCATGACATAAGAAGAGTATCACCAAGCTAGGCCAGCTCCTCCACAAGGGTAAGACCATTTCCTCTAGCAGCTAAGCAACAAATTTCATCTCATCTTAGGACCTGTTCCAGTACCTTCCAACTTAATTTATTTTTTCTATCCCATGTCTCGCACATCAAAAACAACAGATTGTGTAGATCTGATATAAGCTGTCTCCTATTAGATCAATCAAAGTGCCTAAGAGACTCTCTAAAATGCCATGCCTTAAACAATGAATATTTTAGGCTCCTCTATTCAAACTAGTGATTGAAACAATTGTTTGAAAACATCGTTTTAACAGTACAATGGCTATTACATGTGCTCACATTATGCAGCTCTGCAGGTCATCTGAAAGCGTGTTCATTTTTATGAAGCTTGCTTAGATCATTCTGTTAAAAAGAAGGTTATGGGCTAGAATTTCTTAACAGCCCACCAGCGCCCGATTGCCGTCCAAAAGACCACTAAGATTCTGAAGATTATCGCCAGTGAAAACTTGCCCCAAAAAATAAAAAAATCCACCGAGCGAAAAATATGGGCATTGCACCCCCATTCTGGGTGGGAAAAGCCGATTGGGTGGTTCCTAAACAAAATGGGCGATAACTAAAAAAAAATCACTAAATATTTACCCCGAGGCTGCGGGTTGGGCCTAGCAGCAGAAAAACACGAAAAATAATTTTTAAAAAAACATCACCGAAAAAAATCATAAAAACATTCTCAAGATCCTTTTAAACTAAAACACCACAACAGATTTTTAAAATAATGAGTAAAAAAAACAATTACTAACCTTTTTCTTGCAGAGCTACTCACCTACCACCCAGCTCTGCTGATCCTCATAGGCGTTTTGTTTCATACGCACCTACGGGTCACTGCTGACCCAAATATCCTGCCAGAGCGACCTCAGGATGGTGCACGCCGGCGGCCCGCTCCCCAGCGGTACCTCGAAGCCGCCGGTGTAACTCAGGTAGGGAATTTCTCGCTCACCTGCTTATCGCCCACAATGGCCAATACTGCCCAGAAACCGAGCCGTAAGCCATTGATAATTCCAGCGCAGTTATTTAGAGGAGCTCTGTCTTTAGCTCATGATTGACTGGTCCTCCTACTTTCTAATAAAGAAGAAACATAGGTTATTTATCTCCCCTTTCATAGTTATCAACTTTCATATTAATGTGTATTCCATACACTATATTTCCTACTCCTTCATCTGCACATTTCTAGGTCGTCCCAATTTTTGTTGGGTGGATTAAATTTGTTTGTGTTTCATCATAGGAAAATTAATTGTCTTACAGAAAATAATAAAACATAAAACTAATTTTTGTGCACATATAGTTGGAGAGACGTGCCTCTATTTTTTAGGTGAAAAACTTTAATTACCTCGTCTCTGATCCAAATGTCTATCTGCAGTTAAAGAAAATGAGGCTGGTCATGTGGGGATCTCATTATATAATGCAGAAAAGAATGATTGTGTAATTCTAACATGAAGGCCTCCTAAAGTGACAAGTGTCCCACTGATGTTCCTGATTAATTGGGTAGTTGGCCATTGTATATGGGGGGCTGATGAGCTCCTCCCGGAATCACAATGCGGATTTCGTCCCATACGGGGCACAACGGACATGATTTTTACAGCGCGACAGCGGCAGAAAAACTACAGGGAACAGCACCAGTCCTTATACATGGCCTTCTTCGGCCTTACAAAGGCCTTTGATACTGTCAACCGCGAGGGTCTATGGAGCGTCCTCCTCCATTTCGGATGCTCCCAAAAGTTCCTCACCATCCTCCGCCTGCTCCACAATGACATACAGGCCGTGATCCTTACCAACGATCCATTACAGACCCAATCCACGTCTGGACCGGGGTCAAGCAGGGCTGCGTCATCGCCCCAACCTTCTTCTCAATCTTCCTCGCTGCCATGCTCCACCTCACAGTTGACAAGCTCCCTGCTAGGGTGGAACTAAACTACAGAACCAGTGGTAACCTGTTCAACCTACACCATCTCCAGGCCAGATCCAAGACACCCCAACCTCTGTTGTCGAGCTAAGCGGATGATGCCTGCATCTGCGCACACACAGAGGCTGAACTCCAGGACATAGTCGACGTATTTACTGAGGCATACGAAAGCATGGGCCTTACGCTAAACATCAGCAAGACAAAGGTCTTCCATTAGCCTGTCCTTTCCGCACAGCACTGTCCCCCAGTCATCAAGATCCACGGCCCGGCTCTGGACAACGTGGACCACTTTCCATATCTTGTAAGCCTCCTATCAACAAGAGCAGGCATTGATGTCGAGATCCAACACCGCCTCCAGTGCACCAGTGCAGCCTTCGGCTGCCTGAGGTAAAGAGTGTTTGGAGACCAGGCCCTCAAAACTGCCATCAAGCTCATGGTCTACAGGGCTGTAGTAATACCCGCCCTCCTGTATGGCTCAGAAACATTGACCATGTACAGTAGACACCTCAAGTCGCTGGAGAAATACTACAAACGATGTCTCCGCAAGATCCTACAAATCCCCTGGGAGGACAGATGCACCAACATTAGCGCCCTCGACCAGGCCAATATCCCCAGCATCAAAGCACTGACAACACTTGATCAGCTCCGTTGGGCAGGCCACACAGTTCGCATGCCAGACACGAGACTCCCAAAGCAAGTGCTCCACTCGGAACTCCTTCATGGCAAACGAGCTAAAGGTGGGCAGTGGAAACGTTACAAGGACACCCTCAAAGCCTCCCTGATAAAGTGCAACATCCCCACTGACACCCGGGATGCCCTGGCCAAAGACCGCCCTAAGTGGAGGAAGCGCATCCAGGAGGGGGCTAAGCACCTCGAGTCTCGTCGCCGAGAGTGTGCAGAAATCAAGCGCAGGCAGCGGAATGAACGTGTCGCAAACCAGTCCCACCCACCCCTTCCCTCAACGACTATCTGCCCCACCTGTGACAGAGACTGTGGTTCTCGTATTGGACTATACAGCCACCTAAGAACTTATGTTAAGAGTGGAAGCAAGTCTTCTTCGATTCCTAAGGACTGCCTATGATGATGATGGGGTGTACATTCATTCAAAGAATAATGACTAGTTCACTCAAAGGTGAGAAATCTAACTTTTTACAGCTAGTAACCATTCTATTTCACATTTCGCTGATTTCTGGCAAGTTGGTTTTGCAATGAATTGACAGATAGCTTAGCCTATGCATACTTCACCGGTGCTGTCTTTAACACAGTATGCTGTCTATGTCTTCAATGTTACCAGCTACCATTGATGACAGTACGTAGATTGAATATGGATTGATAAACTGTTCAAATACAAATTTTCTTCTCAAAACATTTATGGAACAGATAGCTTTAAAAATGGTTTTGGTCTTGCTAGCTTTTAATGACATACTCTAAACTGTTGCTAGACTGTAAACTCTGAAAACTCAATAATGTTAAAAAAAACAAGATTAACTGTAGAATCCCTACTAAAGTTTACACTTTAGCCCATTCCCTTCTTGGGCAATAAATCACTACAAGCCAGCATTCAATGGCTTGCTGCATTGTAATAGGAAGCTGCCTCTACCTCAATAAAAATTCTATTTGTCAAAGTGTGGCAAGCAAATTCTTTGTCATGTATCTTACATGGCTACTGTTTGTACTCTCACAAGGTGTGCCACCAGAGGGCACAGCAGTGGGAGACTTGCAGGTTACCTGTACAGGTGTGCTTGGCCTAGTATAAAAGGCAGGCCACCAGGTGTGATCCTCACTCTGGAGTTATCAATAAAGGACTAAGGTCACTACAGTTCAAGTACAACACATTGCCTCGTGGAGTCATTATCAGAGCATCCAAGGATATAACAATTGGCGACGAGATTACGGACTTTCATACGAAAATGGCTACCCTTGGTACGTTGCAGCAGTTCGCCGATTGTGATGATTGGGACGCCTTTGTGGAGAGGCTCCACCATTTCTTCACAGCAAACAACCTGGCAGGAGACAACCCAGCCAAACTGGCTGGCAAACACAGAGCTATCTTGCTAACCAGTTGTGGGCCCACCGTCTATGGCCTCGTCAGGGGCTTGCTGGCACCAGCGAAGACAATGACCAAGATGTACGAGGAGCTCATAACACTGATCCATGAGCAACTCAAGCTCAAGGAGAGCATCCTCACAGCTAGGCACCGGTTCTACACCCATTGACAGCCCGGAGGCCAGGAAATCGTGAAATATGCTGCAGGCCTCAGGAGGCTGGCGGCACCATGTGATTTCGGCGAAGCGCTGCAGGACATTTTTGTCATTGGAATTGGCCATGAAGGCCTTCTTCATAAGCTACTGTCGGCAGATACCACAGTCACACTGCAGAAGGTCATCTCTGTGAGCCAGGCATTCATGACCTCGACCTGCGGTTCTAGGCAGATGACTCACCCTCAGGACTCAAACCCGGCAAGTACTGTGCACAGAGTGGCGCCTATTAGAGACTGGACTGTAGAATGAGAAACTTCTCAGGGAAAGGAGAACAGGCCTCTGAGTCCCTTAACTCAGAGTCCACCGAGGGGGGCTAATCGATTAGCTCCATGCTCGCATTGTAGAGGGAATCACAGGGCTCACCAGTGTCGTTTTAAAGGCTATGTATGCAAAGGCTACAGCACAAAGGGCCACCTCCAGCGAATGTGCAAGAGAAATATGACTCACTGAAGAGTCTGCAGATGGCCATGAATCCAGCGGGGATTATGAAAGGATAGGCAGAGAGGCAGCTCAGCCCCACGACAAGGTATATAGCATGTTTACCTACACCACCGAGTGTTCCTCGTTGAGGATGGAAGTCGAGATAGATGGCGTCGCAGTCTTCATGGAAGTGGGAAGACTTCACCCCTCCAGCGATCGACGACCTCTGCATTCAGAGGCAAAGCAAGCCCTCACCTGAGGTTGGATCCGGCACCAGAGAGCAGACCAGAACAGCGCCCGAGGCCCAGACCACCCAGCACGACTGCGTGGAGATGATCCAGCAGGGACGACCCGAGCGCACCTTCCAGGCTCCAGTGGCAGGACTCCGGAGATAGAAAATTGGATCCAGAGGCGACTTCCCAGCTTCGGAGGCAGAACCCAGGGAGAAGAGGATCACAACAGTCGACATCGTGGATGGAGGAAAGATGGCGCCCGAACCACGAGGTGATGCGCTGAAGAAAAAGAAGGCGGCGGCCAGACCACGAGGTGCAGCGCTGATGGAGCAACACATAGTACCAAACGGAGAAGAGGATTGGGGTAAAGAAAGCAAGGCTCCTTTAAAGGAGGCCTGCAACCCACCACACTTAAAGAGACAGTTCCACACATTCAAGCAATATAATAGCAACTGTGAGTTTGAGATAAGATGTGTAACTGATGATCAAAGTTGTGTATATGCACTAAGCAATGAAAAGTCACGCAATTGCGATCATGTAAAATGTGTAACTGATGATGAGAGTTGTGTACCTGATGATGAGAGTTGTGTACAGGCACTAAGCAAAGAAAAGTCGCGCGATCGCGGTCAGAGCTACAGGTTATTTACAATAAGTAATGAAGCATTGTGCGACGTAGGATTTCAGTCTTCTGGAATTTTTTGAGGATATTTACAGTAAAGTGGACAAAGGAGAACCAGTTGATGTGGTATATTTGGACTTTCAGAAGGCTTTCGACAAGGTCCCACACAGGAGATTAATGTGCAAAGTTAAAGCACATGGGATTGGGGGTAGTGTGCTGACGTGGATTGAGAACTGGTTGTCAGACAGGAAGCAAAGAGTAGGTGTAAACGGGTACTTTTCAGAATGGCAGGCGGTGACTAGTGGGGTACCGCAAGGTTCTGTGCTGGGGCCCCAGCTGTTTACATTGTACATTAATGATTTAGACGAGGGGATTAAATGCAGTATCTCCAAATTTGCGGATGACACTAAGTTGGGTGGCAGTGTGAGCTGCGAGGAGGATGCTATTAGGCTGCAGAGTGACTTGGATAGGTTAGGTGAGTGGGCAAATGCATGGCAGATGAAGTATAATGTGGGTAAATGTGAGGTTATCCACTTTGGTGGTAAAAACAGAGAGACAGACTACTATCTGAATGGTGACAGATTAGGAAAAGGGAAGGTGCAACGAGACCTGGGTGTCATGGTACATCAGTCATTGAAGGTTAGCATGCAGGTACAGCAGGCGGTTAAGAAAGCAAATGGCATGTTGGCCTTCATAGCGAGGGGATTTGAATACAGGGGCAGGGAGGTGTTGCTACAGTTGTACAGGGCCTTGGTGAGGCCACACCTGGAGTATTGTGTACAGTTTTGGTCTCCTAACTTGAGGAAGGACATTCTTGCTATTGAGGGAGTGCAGCGAAGATTCACCAGATTGATTCCCGGGATGGCGGGACTGACCTATCAAGAAAGACTGGATCAACTGGGCTTGTATTCACTAGAGTTCAGAAGAATGAGAGGGGACCTCATAGAAACATTTAAAATTCTGACGGGTTTAGACAGGTTAGATGCAGGAAGAATGTTCCCAATGTTGGGGAAGTCCAGAACCAGGGGTCACAGTCTGAGGATAAGGGGTAAGCCATTTAGGACCGAGATGAGGAGAAACTTCTTCACCCAGAGAGTGGTGAACCTGTGGAATTCTCTACCACAGAAAGTAGTTGAGGCCAATTCACTAAATATATTCAAAAGGGAGTTAGATGAAGTCCTTACTACTCGGGGGATCAAGGGTTATGGCGAGAAAGCAGGAAGAGGGTACTGAAGTTTCATGTTCAGCCATGAACTCATTGAATGGCGGTGCAGGCTAGAAGGGCTGAATGGCCTGCTCCTGCACCTATTTTCTATGTTTCTATATTTCTATGTTTCAACTGCACACAGCCAATGCAGCGGGCAAACATCCATCAGGAGCACACGGGTCCAGCGAGCTACCCAACCCTGTAGCCTGCATCCCTGGGACCAGAGTTATGCACCATGGAGTGTGGCCACAAGCAGCCAATACACACAAACTGCAGAGCAAGCGATCTCAGGAGGGCAACGGCACCGGTATTGATACCCTGACCCTGATCAGCTCCACCTCTCAATCACCCGATGGCACCAACCGCCATGAGCCTGAATGAGCAAACTTTGCTAAGGCGCAGCCCCCAGACCCCATCGCCACCAAGGCCATACCCAGGAGCGAAGGGTCACCCGCACCAATACTCCCAAATGGGACCGGGACCAGCCAGGATCTCAAACCAAATAACGCCCAGGCAAGTGAGTCAGCAGTTCCCTGTGCACTGCTAGACGACAGCTCCTCAGGGAGCAGCAGCGACCTAGAGCACAAAGAAAGGACAGGAGGTCACAGGCATCTGTGAACCTGCCCAATGCTAGGGCAACGGCAACAGCCCCAAGAGCAGGCAACTTGAGCAAACCGGGTTCCCATTGCCAGCACTGGGCACCGTGCCACCACCGGACTACCTGGACACCATCCAGCAGTTCTGGAACTAGCTTGTCCTTACGCACCGGTTACCGATCCCTAGTATGTCTCGATAATGTATCTCACCAGTCCAACATACTTGTCTCACAACTGAACCACAAATGTAATGCAAACTTATTTTCCTGGACTTGAATGTATATAAATGCAATGAGCCTCTGGCATAATCTATATGTGGGGGGGAGGGGGGGTGCGCGGAGAATGGAGTGGTCGGGGACACAGACAAACAGCAACCACCAGCACTCTAATGCCAACGAAACACCAACCACTCACCCAAGATTGAAACGACTTGCCAAGGGTCAACCAGATAGAGCTAAGCCCAGAGCACAGTCAATGCAGAGACGATTTGCACTAAAGGCTTGGGGGAGAGTGATGTCATGTATCCTACAAGGCTACTGTTTGTACTATCACAAGGTGTGCCACCAGAGGGCACAGCAGTGGGAGATGTAGGTTACCTGTACAGGTGTGCCTGGCCTAGTATAAAAGGCAGGCCACCAGGTGTGATCCTCACTCTAGAGTTATCAATAACGGACTAAGGTCAGTACAGTTCAAGTACAACACACTGCCTCGTGGAGTCATTATCAGAGCATCCAAGGACATAACATTCTTCATCCTTCCAAAACTTACGACAGTACTGGGATAATCTTTCGAAAAAATAGACATGAATTTCACACAAGAATATTATTGTGGTGTCGGCTGAGGGCAAAAACCACTTAATGGGAGTGGGGGGAGAACGGTGGAGCAGTTTACCCAATAGTTGAAACTTTTGACTCATAAAATAAAGTCCACAAGTATGAGTTCTAGAGCAGCTTGCCATTTTAACTCATCTGTCTTATCTGCGTGAGTTTCACCAAATTCCCGGGTAGATCATCCACTAAATAGACTAATATAAGTCCTGTGTGTATGAGGAGTGGGGGAAGAGGAGGGAAGATGTGAAAAAGTGACATTATTTGTTTTGCTTTTCTCAACTCGAATTGGCCCTCCTGCTGAGATATTACAGAGCAACAGTGACAGCAATTCCATAGCAGTGACAGTTTTACTCTTTCAGCTAAAGGAGAATATGTATCGTGAAACAGTTGATTAAAGCAGAATGGTGGCAGAAATGATATTACCGAGAAGAGCATGACTTGCTATCACTTAACTGCACAAATTCAGTTTTGTACAGTTTAAGCTTTTAATAAATTATTAAGTGATTCTGTAGGTATGTAAACTATGAACACAATTTCTGGATTACTTACCAAATCATGCATTCTGATCCAATTTAAAGTATTTTTCACCAGATGAAAGTAAAAATTTTAGTGAGCTCAGTAACAAATAAATTGATGTCAACTAAGCTGGGCAATCATGGTGAAGTTTTGTAACTCTGTTGGATATCATGGAGAGAAAGCTTTCTAAATCTAATGGAATGAAACCATAAATATTCCATTCCATGCTCTTTTCCCCCTTTGTTTAAAAAAAGAAAAAAAACTTGCATTATTATAATGCCTTTCAGGATCTCAGGACATCCCAAAATGCTTTACAGCCAATTAAATACCTTTTGGTGTAGTCACTTTTGTAATGTAGGAAACACGGCAACCAATTTGTGCACAGCAAGCTCCCACAAACAGCAATGCGATAATGACTAGATCATTTGGTTCAGTGATGTTGATTGAAGGATATAGATTGGCCTGGATACTGGGAAGACCGCCCCTGCTCTTCTACAAATAGTGACATGGAATTTTTTACATCCACCCGAGAGAGCCGACGAGGCCTCGGTTTAATGTATCATCCGAAAGACCGATGGACTTGCCTCACCCTCCCCTCCTCACAAACACAGAAATTGTATTAATCTAGTTAGTGGATGACCTACCTGAGAATTGATTAAATTCACACAGATAAAACAGATGAGTTGAAATGACAAGCAGCTTCTCCAACTGCAAACTTAAACTTAGAGTTCAGAAATTTTGGCAGTAGCCAAGTTTGGTTTTACAAATTTTCTTTGCTAAGACTCATTAGCAAGAAATAGTTTTAAAGAGAGTAAATGCAATTTTTAAAATTTTTGTTAGTTTATTTATGAGGGATAAATATTGGCCAGGACACTGGGGATAACTCCCCTGCTCTTCTTTGAAATAGTGCTATGGGATCTTTTACGTCCACCTGAGAGAGCAGATGGGGCCTCAGTTTAACATCTCATCCGAAGGACGGCACCTCCGACAGCACAACATTCCCTCAGCACTGCACTGGAGTGTAAGCCTAGACTTATCTGCTCAAATCCCTGGAGTGGCACTTGATCCTTCTGACTCAGAGGCAAGTGTGCTATCCATTGAGCCATGGCTGACACTGAAAGACAAGTTCATGTAGAAAATGCTGAATTGCAATATTAATATACTTTCATGCTAAAGAAAAGAAAAGTATGGTAATTGGATATTAACAGAAAGGTGTTTTGTGTCAGCATTCCATTTACACCCTACCCATGTTTCTTACCTGAGGAAATTATGTACCACATTATTCCATTTCACATTTCACCAATCCATCTCATTTCCAATTGACACCGTTACTGTTAATTAAAACTGTGCTTTATGCTAATCAAGATTTGTGCAATTCGCACAAAAACATTGCACAAAAACATCATCATGATAGATCTTTGCCAGTGTTTCTTGAAAACTAATCAAAAGAGATGGCCATGAAAATATTTCATATTTCACTCCTCTTAGTTGGGTTAAAATCTATTTTAGTTTTTCAGGCTATGCATATCTTTGTAATAATCAAAAGGTTTGCCATAAATGATTTAATTTCAGCAGTTAGTTTCTTAATAATGACTATTGAGCTTTAATTCATGATTGAAATTGGAAACTAGGCAACAACATCAATCGGACCTACCTCCAAGACAACTCTGACTTCAGGAATTAAGGCTCTGAGCAGAACAAATGATTCTTGACTGCCTGATTCATACTTTCATTCGCATTGGAAGAAACAAAGGGGTCAAGTTTTGGCCTGAGTTGCTCCTATTTTTTTGAAGCAACTAGTTTAGAATGGAGTATCTTAGAAATTGCAATTCTCGGCCTTTAGTTTGCTCCAGTTCTAGTGAGTTAGAACAGTTTCATTTTAGAACAGATTTTTTTTCAAAAGGAGGTGTGCCCAGCCACTTACGCCTGTTTTGCAAGTTTAGGCAGCGAAAATTTACTTCAAACTAACTTAGAATGGAGTAAGTGTAGATTTTTGTACACTCAGACAAACCTTGCCTACACTTGGAAATCAGGTCGGGGGGAGGGGGGTTTACAAACATTAAACACTTCACTTTTACCAATAAAGAGCCATCATCAATAACAAATGATACATAAATCAATAAATAAACCAATAAATTAATCCAAATAAATTAAAAAAGAAAAACATTAAAAAAAATTAAAAATCACTCAATAAATAAAAAATTATTTCTACTCACCTACTGCAGCACCATGGAGAAGTGGGAGGGGGGCGGTGGAGAGAAGAAGATGGGGGGAGGGAGAAGAGAAGATGGGGGGAGGAAGAGAAGAAGATGGGGGAGAGGAGAAGTGAAGATGGGGGGAAGAGAAGAAGATGGGGGAGGGGAGAAGGGAAGAAGATGGGGGAGGGGAGAAGAGAAGAAGATGGGGGAGGGGAGAAGGGAAGAAGATGGGGGAGGGGAGAAGGGAAGAAGATGGGGGAGCTGGAGAAGAGAAGATGGGGGGGAAGAGAAGATGGGAAGATGGGGAGGGAGAAGAGAAGAAGATGGGGGAGCGGGAGAAGGGAAGAAGATGGGGGAGCTGGAGAAGAGAAGATGGGGGGGAAGAGAAGATGGGAAGATGGGGAGGGAGAAGAGAAGAAGATGGGGGGGGGAGAGAAGATGGGAAGATGGGGAGGGAGAAGAGAAGAAGATGGGGGGGGAGAGAAGATGGGAAGATGGGGAGGGAGAAGAGAAGAAGATGGGGGGGGAGAGAAGATGGGAAGATGGGGAGGGAGAAGAGAAGAAGATGGGGGGGGAGAGAAGATGGGAAGATGGGGAGGGAGAAGAGAAGAAGATGGGGGGGGGAGAGAAGATGGGAAGATGGGGAGGGAGAAGAGAAGAAGATGGGGAGGGGAGAGAAGACGACGAAAAAGAAGCCGGGCTGCCGCCGACTCTTTGTTCGGAGCCCACCTCAGCGAGATGGGGGTGGGCGGGCCCCGCCAACGATGAAGAAGCCGGGCCCCGCCGAGGACTTCGGGCGTGGCCCGCACGCAGCCGATGCCGAGCTGCCGACACCACCGACTCTTCGGGCGGGGCCCGCCCCAGCGAGAGGCCAGGCGGGCGGGCCCCGCCGCCGAGGTAAGATGCGCAGGCCACTCGGCTGGGGATAGGGGCGACGTCCCTTCGGCCTGGGATAGGGTTGTCGCCCCAGAGACAGAACGCCAGCAGCCACTGCGCACTGCTGCCGGCACTGCTTTCGGCGCAGGGCTGTAGCTCCGCCCCAGCAGCTCCTGTTGCGCAGCGCCGAGGTGGAAATGGGCCTACAGCTATCTGAGAATCGCGAGGTAAGTATTCGGCGCAATTTTCCTTCTATAAATTCGGCGGGCCTCTCCGATGTGCGCCGTTCTAGCGGGCGACCGAAACTTGACCCCAAAGTATCAACGTAGTCCTTCTGTCTTTTGCCAGCAAGTCCAAATTTCTTAAGTTAGTTATTGGGAGACTAATTTCTTTTAAAATCATTCATGGGATGTGGGCATCACTGGCAAAGCCAACATTTATTGCCCATCCCCTAATTGCCCTTGGTGGAGTGCTGCCTTCTTAAGAACATAAGAACATAAGAACATAAGAAATAGGAACAGGAGTAGGTCATACGGCCCCTCGAGCCTGCTCCGCCATTCAATAAGAATGATCATGGACTCAGCTCCACTTTCCCGCCCGCTACCCATAATGCCTTATCCCCCTATCTTGGACCGCTGCAGTCTGTTTGGTGAAGGTACTCCCACAGTGCTTCCAGGATTTTGATCCAGCGATGATGAAGGAATGCCGATATATTTCCAAGTCAGGATGATGTGTGAGTTGGAGGGGAACTTGTTCCCATGCGCCTGCTACCCTTGTCCTTCTAGGTGGTAGAGGTCGCGGGGTTGGAAGGTGCCGTCGAAGAAGCTTTGGTGAGTTGCTGCAGTGCATCTTCTAGATGGTACACACTGCAGCCACGGTATGTCAGTGATGGAGGGAGTGAATGTTTAAGGTGGTGGATGGGGTGCCAATCAAGTGGGCTGCTTTGTCCTGTATGGTGTTGAGCTTCTTGAATGCTGCTGAAGCTTTACTTATCCAGGCAAGTGGAGAGTGTTCCATCACACTCCTGACTTTTCCAGGTCTTGCTGCATGTAGGCACAGACTGCTTCATTATCTGAGGAGTTGCAAATGGCACTGAACACTGTGCAATCATCAGCGAACAACTCCATTTCTGACCTTATGATGGAGGGAAGGTAAGATGGTTGGGCCTAGGACACTGCCCTGAGGAATTCCTGCAGCGATGTCCAGGGGCTGAGCTGATTGGCCTCCAACAACCACAACCATCTTTCTATGTGCAAGATATTACTCCAGCAATTGGAGAGGTTTCCCACTGAGTCCTATTGACTTCAATATTACTAGGGCTCCTTGATGCCACACTCCCTCAAATGTTGCCTTGATGTCAAGGGCAGTCACTCTAACCTCACCTTTGGAATTCAGCTCCTTTGTCCATGTTTGGACCAAGGCTGTAATAAAGTCTGGAATTGAGTGGTCCTGGTAGAACCCAACCCGAGCATCGGTGAGCAGATTATTGATGAGTTACTTCATAGCGCTGTCAACGACACCTTCTATCACTTTGCTGATGATTGAAAGTAGAAGATGGGATGGTAATTGTACCGGAGCTGTACTGGAACACCTTGGCCAGAGGCTTGGCTAGTTCTGGAGCACAAGTCTTCAGCACTACAGCCAGGATGTTGTTGGGGCCAACAGACTTTGCTGTATTCAGTACACTCAACTGCTTCTTGATATCACGTGGAGTGAATCAAATTTGCTGAAGATTGGCTTCTGTGATGGTGGGGAACTCAAGAGAAGGTCAAGATGGATCATCCACTCAACATTTCTGGCTAAAGATTGTTGCAATTGCTTCAGCGTGGACTTTTGCACTCACATGCTGGGCTCCACCATCACTAAGGATAGGGATGTTCATGGAGCCTCTTCCTCCATTAGTTGATTAATTGTCTAGCACCATTCATGAGTGGATGTGGCAGGGCTCCAGAGCTGTGATCTGATCCGTTGGTTATGGGACCACTTAGCTCTGTGTATAGCATGCTGCTTCCACTGTTTAGCATGCTTGTAGTCCTGTGTTGTGGTTTCGCCAGGTTGGCACCTCATTTTAGGTACACCTGGTGCTACTCCTGGCATCTTCTTCGACATACCTTATTGAACCAGGCTCAATCCCCTGGCTTGATGGTAATGGTAGAGTGAAGGATATGCTGGGCCATGAGGTTAGATATTGTGGTGGAATACAATTCTGCTGCTGCTGATGGCTCACAGAGCCTCATGGATGCCTAGATTTGAACTACTATATTTGTTCTGAATCTATTCCATTTAGCACAGTGGTCGTGCCACACAACACGATAGAGTGTGTCCTCGGTGTGAAGATGGGACTTTGTCTCCTCAAGGAGTGTGCAGTCCTCCCAATACTGTTAGGGACTGATGCATTTGGGACAGTTGGATTGGTGAGGAAAAGATCAAGTAGGTTTTTCCCTTTTAAGCTAACAATACTTAGAGAATATATGTAAAATATTGTGTTTTGTACTGATCTAGATTCCAATTTATATCCATGAAAACTTTGAGCAAATAAAATTGCCTATTGTCTGTCACTGAAGCCGCGATCTTAACTTGGGGCGGGATTTGGGGGTTGCTGGCACCGGACATTTTACTTTGCAGAGTTCTGATACTGACTCCCGTCCAATGCTGGCAGTAAAAAAAATAACTTCTACCTGGGCCTCCTGTGGTTAGGATGCTGTCCGCCGTCAGCTTTTGTTGCCGGGTTTGAGATTGTGAGGATCTTAGTTGGGTTTGCAGTTAAAATGTTGTGTGATCTCAGGACACAACTTTGCAATTTAAATTAGCACCCCATTCCCCTGGGGTCGCTGTCATAGAAAATAGGTGCAGGAGTAGGCCATTCAGCCCTTCTAGCCTGCACCGCCATTCAATGAGTTCATGGCTGAACATGCAACTTCAGTGCCCCCTTCCTGCTTTCTCGCCATACCCCTTGATCCCCCGAGAAGTAAGGACTTCATCTAACTCCCTTTTGAATATATTTAGTGAATTGGCCTCAACTACTTTCTGTGGTAGAGAATTCCACAGGCTCACCACTCTCTGGGTGAACAAGTTTCTCCTCATCTCGGTCCTAAATTGCTTACCCCTTATCCTTAGACTGTGACCCCTGGTTCTGGACTTCCCAACATTGGGAACATTCTTCTTGCATCGAACCTGTCTAAACCCGTCAGAATTTTAAACGTTTCTATGAGGTCCCCTCTCATTCTTCTGAACTCCAGTGAATACAAGCCCAGTTGATCCAATCTTTCTTGATAGGTCAGTCCCACCATCCCGGGAATCAGTCTGGTGAATCTTCGCTGCACTCCCTTAATAGCAAGAATGTCCTTCCTCAAGTTAGGAGACCAAAACTGTACACAATACTCCAGGTGTGGCCTCACCAAGGCCCTGTACAACTGTAGCAACACCTCCCTGCCCCTGTACTCAAATCCCCTCGCTATGAAGGCCAACATGCCATTTGCTTTCTTAACCGCTTGCTGTATTTGCATGCCAACCTTCAATGACTGATGTACCATGACACCCAGGTCTCGTTGCACCTCCCCTTTTCCTAATCTCTCACCATTCAGATAATAGTCTGCCTCTCTGTTTTTACCACCAAAGTGGATAACCTCACATTTATCCACATTATACTTCATCTGCCATGCATTTGCCCACTCATCTAACCTATCCAAGTCACTCTGTAGCCTCATAGCATCCTCCTCGCAGCTCACACTGCCACCCAATTTAGTGTCATCCGCAAATTTGGAGATACTACATTTAATCCCCTCGTCTAAATCATTAATGTACAATGTAAACAGCTGGGGCCCCAGCACAGAACCTTGCGGTACCCCACTAGTCACTGCCTGCCATTCTGAAAAGTACCCATTTACTCCTACTCTTTGCTTCCTGTCTGACAACCAGTTCTCAATCCACGTCAGCACACTACCCCCAATCCCATGTGCTTTAACTTTGCACATTAATCTCTTGTGTGGGACCTTGTCGAAAGCCTTCTGAAAGTCCAAATATACCACATCAACTGGTTCTCCCTTGTCCACTTTACTGAAAACATCCTCAAAAAATTCCAGAAGATTTGTCAAGCATGATTTCCCTTTCACAAATCCATGCTGACTTGGACCTATCATGTTACCATTTTCACAATGCACTGCTATGACATCCTTAATAATTGATTCCATCATTTTACCCACTACTAAGGTCAGGCTGACCGGTCTATAATTACCTGTTTTCTCTCTCCCTCCTTTTTTAAAAAGTGGGGTTACATTGGCTACCCTCCACACGATAGGAACTGATCCAGAGTCAATGGAATGTTGGAAAATGACTGTCAATGCATCCACTATTTCCAAGGCCATCTCCTTAAGTACTCTGGGATGCAGTCCATCAGGCCCTGGGGATTTATCGGCCTTCAATCCCATCAATTTCCCCAACACAATTTCCCGACTAATAAAGATTTCCCTCAGTTCCTCCTCCTTACTAGACCCTCCGACCCCTTTTATATCCGGAAGGTTGTTTGTGTCCTCCTTAGTGAATACCGAACAAAGTACTTATTCAATTGGTCTGCCATTTCTTTGTTCCCCGTTATGACTTCCCTTCATTCTGACTGCAGGGGACCTATGTTTGTCTTTACTAAACTTTTTCTCTTTACATACCCATAGAAACTTTTGCAATCCGCCTTAATGTTCCCTGCAAGCTTCTTCTCGTACTCCATTTTCCCTGCCCTAATCAAACCCTTTGTCCTCCTCTGCTGAGTTCTAAATTTCTCCCAGTCCACGGGTTTGCTGCTATTTCTGGCCAATTTGTATGCCACTTTCTTGGCTTTAATACTATCCCTGATTTCCCTTGATAGCCACGGTTGAGCCACCTTCCCTTTTTTATTTTTACGCCAGACAGGAATGTACAATTGTTGTAGTTCATCCATGCGGTCTCTAAATGTCTGCCATTGCCCATCCACAGTCAACCCCTTAAGTATCATTCGCCAATCTATCCTAGCCAATTCACGCCTCATACCTTCAAAGTTCCCTTTTTTAAGTTCTGGACCATGGTCTCTGAATTAACTGTTTCATTTTCCATCCTAATGCAGAATTCCACCATATTATGGTCACTCTTCCCCAAGGGGCCTCGCACAATGAGATTGCTAATTAATCCTCTCTCATTACACAACACCCATTCTAAGATGGCCTCCCCCCTAGTGGTTCCTCGAAATATTGGTCTAGAAAACCATCCCTTATGCACTCCAGGAAATCCTCCTCCACCGTATTGCTTCCAGTTTGGCTCGCCCAATCTATGTGCATATTAAAGTCACCCATGATAACTGCTGCACCTTTATTGCATGCACCCCTAATTTCCTGTTTGATACCCTCCCCAACATCACTACTATTGTCCTTGCCATACCTGAATTCAGGCATGTTTGGATGGGGGTCTCAGGAACGCGACATGAATCCTACCCTCCCTGCCTTCTTAACCCCTTCCCCTATATGGTCTGGGTGGGGGTGGTTAAAATCCCGGCTGGAATTCTCATATTGCAGAGCGTGCGGGTTTGAGAGTGGGTCGACGGCTGAAATTGACAGCGTGTCGGGAACCCACTGTCATCTCGCCGTCTTCCGCATTTAATACGGGCATGTTTTGGAGCATGCCATGGGCCCACTCGGGAGAGGCGGGCAACTTCACTGAGGTAGTTACCTGCGCTTTGAGAAACCCCTAATAGCATTTTAAACGTAATTGTTGCGAACAGGATTCAAGCACCTTGGGAACCTCGCCTCTCAAAGGGAGGCAGTAGCTAAGTGGCCATTGTCCTATTTCATTAACTGATAGCTGGAAAAATAACATGAATATACACAGGTTACACCTGCTTGCTTGTCTAAGGGAAACGCTCTTGTGCGCCGATTTAGCTGTCAGGAGTTTGCAGGTCATTTCTGCAACCTATGAAGTCACTCTCACTACATTGGAGGATTGCGCCTCTGGTCTTCACTTTACCAGCCATCTATTAGATCAGCATGGGTGCCGCTTATGCTGTCTCACCTTGGACCTCAGATTCAGATCAAGAGGAGACCCAGCAGCAGCAACACCAGCCACACCAGCAGCAACAGTAACAACACCAGCAGCAGCAGCTACAACAACAGCAGCCTTCTCCTCAATGACCTGATGCTCCACAGGAGTGAGAGATCAGCTTAAGACGGCAAGATGATGGCGGGGTCCTGTCATGCTGTCAATTTCAGCTTAGGGCTCCATCGTGCCAGAAGCGATACCCCCAACACAGGGTATACAAGCAGAGGATGACCTTCCTTGGTATGCCTGAGCAGCAGTAATTCAGGAGGCTCAGGCTATCGTGCCAGGTCATTGCAGATATTGTTAGTTTCCTGGAACAAGACTTGCTGCCCAGAGGTACTGGTGGGCATGCCTTATCAATGGCTGTCAAAGTCATCAATGCCCTCAACTTTTTCACCTCATGCTCCTTCCAGGGATCTGCAGCAGACGTTTGCAAGATCTCGCAGTCGACTGCCCACAAATGTATCAAACAGGTAACCTTAGTCATGTTTCACAAGTCAGCCACTTATGTAAACTTTGCCAGTGATGAAGCCAGTGTTATTGAGTGGGCATTCAACTTTGCATTTTTGCTGGCTTCCCGCAGGTGCAGGGCATCACCCACTGCATGCACGTAGCCATCAAGATGCCCCCAGATCACCCAGGAATATTTGTGAAGCAGAAGGGTTAACACTCCCTCATTTTGCAGTTCATCTGCAACCATAAAAAGATCATTATGCATGTGTGTTCCAGATTCCCAAGGAACTGTCATGACTCTTTCATCCTGCGGCAGTACACCCTCCCTCAGCTCTTTGGACCTCCAAACAGACTTACCGGCTAGCTGCTTGGAGACAAGGGCTATCCACTGAAGATGTGACTGATGACACCCTTGAGGAGGCCAAGCAATGAGCCCGAGGATCGATATAATGACAGCCACATGTCCACCAGATGTATCATGGAGCAAGCAATGCTGAAGATGCCTTGACAGATCTGGAGGAGCCTTCCAGTACACACCAGCCAGGGTCACCAGATTCATGTGCACAACATAGCGCAGCAGCAAGGATTGGAGCTGCAGGAGGAACAAGGCGCAGAGCACACAGCCTACTCAGCCTCACACATCTAAAAAAAACACACAAAAAATTTCCCAAAACATTGCCCATGCCACCATAACACAAATTGCAAAAAAAAATTAAAAGGAAAAGCAATCACATTTACCTTAGGAGTCCATTACTTATCTATTATTTCCCAGGCGGTCACTACGGGCCGCACTGTGCACTCGTGCCAATGTCGCAACCAGGGGCATTGCACTCCAGCGCAGCTCTTCCAGGTGGTGCTGCTCCGCGCCGCCGCAAAACCGGGCTGAGGATCGCTGCGGGATGTGGCCAGAACACCTCACCACCACCATTGCCACCGCTCTGGGGTAAAAATGGAGTGGAGAGGATTTGAAAATCTGCCCTTTTTTAAAGTCTCACTGAACCCACTGAGGTGTGTGTATCTGCACTGGTGCTCGGTGTGCTTGGGTCTGCTGATGGTATACCCTCAGAGAAATGGAGGCTCCTCTGAGGAGTCATCTTTTTCCTCTGGCTGGTGGGGGGGGGGGGGTTGGGGGGCACTTGATGGATGAATGGGAGAGTAAATATGTGAATTAGACCTCATGATAAGAATGTGTAACGTTACCATTATGTACATAATGATATTTGGCTGGCTGCTGACATCAGTCACCAAGAGTGACTGTTATATGCCATGTGGGATATTTAATTCTGTCACCAGGTTACTGGGAGGTCCCCCTCTCTCCATCTCCCACCGTCAGCAACTCTGTCACTCCACTTATTTTTGAGAGCATCCTCCTCTGCAGGCATCAAATTTGTATATACTGGAGGGCCACCTCCGGTTCTCTCTATTTCTCTCCTGGACTGCGCTCTCTTCTCCTGCAAGGAGGGAAAGAAGAGAACTTAGAGTGAGACTGATGGAATGAGTGTAAGCGATGGATGGGATACATCTGTAGGCAGTGACTATGAGGGAGTGGCATGATATTGCCAAATGGCCTCCTTCTATGGCGTTACTTTCTATGATTGCATTAGAATGAGGGTGAGTGTCAGTGGTGGATAGTTAGATGGAGATGTGAGTAAGTGCATAGACAGTGAGGGATGGGTGCACCTTGCAAGGTAGGTTGGTGTGAGAAGTGACGTACAGGAATAGGCTTGGGAAGGCAGAGTAATGGAGTTGGGGTGAGAGGCACATCAGGATGTAGTTGAATGTGGCATTGTCCTCACCTTTCCTGACCTCATGAGATCATTGAGCCTTTTGCAGCATTGAATCCAGGAGCGGCAGACAACACCCCTGCTGCTCACTTCTTGGGCGATCTCCAGCCAGGCCCTCTTGGTTTCTCTGGCTGCTCTCTTCCTGCTGCTACCAGCGAATAGGACCTCCTTACATACTCTGACTCCCTGGAGGAGGACTTCCAGGGAGGCATCTGAGAATCTGAGCAAAGTTTTCTGGTACTGTGACTCAATCCTTGCTTGCACCCACACAAACCTCTTCAATATAGAGCAACCTCTCCAAACCACCTTTATGCCTCCTCCAACAATCTTCAACTGGGATGTGTGCAAGGCTCCTTTAAATATCTGACCTGAGAGCCAGTCATCGGTGATGTCATCAGACCTGCTCCATTTAATTGGTCAGGAAATGCACATGACTGTTTCGACTGATTCAATTCAGTTAAACGCACAGTGCAGAACGCGCTGTTGAAAACTTCGGGATGACAAGCCTCTACATGGCCCGCACACCCACCCCGACTCTAAGGTGAAAATTCCAGCCCTGGTCTTAAATTTTACTAATAAATGAATTTCATACTACATACTGCGTATGTATCAATTCATTGTAGTGGCTAATTGTGCAAATTGACAATTAAAATAAATTACACACTATCTGTATTGGGACAGTGAGAAGTATAATGGGATTGTAAAATAATTAAAATTAACATGTCACAAGGCCGACAAACTGAAATGCTTGATTCTTACCTGGAGATAGATTAAAAATTATAGTGAGGTTGCAAATAAATTTTTGTAAAGATTAAATTTTACTCATACCTTTGTGATCTGAAGAATACTTCAATGGATGCAAGAGTACTTGTATAATGGGGCAGCACTAAAGCAAGTGCAGATTACAAAGCTTTTCCTTGTTAGATCTTAAAAAAAATTACAAGAAAGCTGAAATAGGCTGGAACAATACAGGCAGCTAAGTTATATAATGATACACAACCACTTTTACCTAACTGCTGGTTGTGTATCTGTAAAGCATGCACTCCCGTATTCTGCCATTAGGGTGCGCATCCCCTGAAGTCCCAAGGGATCTCAGCATCCCTTGGGAGCACTGTATATAAGCCGGCCCCTAAGGCCTGCTCCTCACTCTGGAGTGTCTTAATATAAAGACTGAGGTCACTGTTACTTTAACCTCCCTGTGTGCAGTCTCATCTGTGTTAGGAACACAATAACTGGCAACGAGAATATGAATCCAACGCAAAGATGTAGCAAACTGTGGGCATCCTGGAGAAGTTCTTGGATGGTGAGGACTGGGAAGCCTATGTTGAACGGCTAGACCAGTACTTTGTAGCCAACGAGCTGGACGGAGAAGGAAGCGCTGCAAAAAAGAGAGCGGTCCTCCTCACGGTCTGCGGGGCACCGACCTACAACCTCATGAAGAATCTTCTGGCTCCGGTGAAACCCACAGATAAGTCATATGAGGAGCTGTGTATACTGGTTCGGGAGCATCTTAACCCGAGGGAGAGCGTGCTGATGGCGAGGTATCGGTTCTACACGTGCCAGCGATCTGAAGGTCAGGAAGTGGCAAACTACATCGCCAAGCTAAGGCGACTTGCAGGACAATGTGAGTTTGATGGCTACCTGGAGCAGATGCTCAGAGACTTTTTGGTACTGGGCATTGGCCACGAGACCATCCTACAAAAACGTTTCACTGTAGAGACACCGACCCTCAGTAAGGCCATTGTGATAGCACAGGTGTTTATGTCCACCAGTGATAACATCAAACAAATCTCTCAGCACACAAGTGCAAGCAATGTTCATAAAATAACTGGAACTGTGTTCGTGAGCAGAAATGTACAGGGCAGAAACCACAAGTCTGCAACTGCCAGCAGGCCTCAGGTGACCCAGATGACTCAGAGTCCACAACAAAGGATGAATGCAAGGCAATTCACACCTTGCTGGTTTTGTGGAGGCTTCCATTCAGCCTATTCATGCCGCTTCAAAGGGTATGTTTGCAAGAGCTGTGGAACAATGGGGCACCTCCAACGAGCTTGCAGACGAGCTGCAAGCTCTGCAAAACCTGATAACCACCACATGGCAGAGGAAGATCGGTCCATGGTGGATCAAAGCAATTTCAAGCCTCAGAGAGAGAAGGCAGATGCTGAAGTACACGGGGTGCACACACTTTCGACGAAATGTCCACCTATAATGCTAAATGTAAAATTGAATGGCTTACCCATAGCCATGGAACTGGACACTGGTGCTAGCCAATCCATCATGAGTAAAAAGATGTTTGAGAGACTGTGGTGCAACAAGGCACTCAGACCAGCCGTGAGCCCCATCCACACGAAACTGAGAACGTACACCAAAGAGCTCATCACTGTCCTGGGCAGCACCATGGTCAAGGTCACCTACGAGGGCACGGTGCACGAACTGCCACTCTGGATTGTCCCGGGTGCTGGCCCCACACTGCTTGGAAGGAACTGGCTGGGCAAAATCTGCTGGAACTGGGATGTACATCTGAGCGCTATCACATGTCGATGAGGCCTCATGTACCCAGGTTCTTAACAAATTTCCTTCCATTTTTGAGCCAGGCATTGGAACCTTTTCCGGGGCGAAGGTGCGGATCCACTTGGTCCCAGAGGCACGACCCATTCACCACAAGGCGCGAGCGGTATCTCACATTATGAGGGAGAGAGTGGAAATCGAGCTAGACAGGCTGCAACGCGGGGGCATCATCTCCCCAGTGGAATTCTGCGAGTGGGCCAGCCCGATTGTTCCAGTACTCAAAAGTGATGGCACGGTCAGGATTTGCGGCAATTATAAAGAAACTATTAATCGTTTCTCGCTACAGGACCAGTACCCACTACCTAAGGCAGACGACCTATTTGCGACGCTGGCAGGAGGCAAGATGTTCACCAAGCTCGACCTGACTTCGGCCTATATGACATAGGAGCTGGAGGAGTCTTCGAAGGGCCTCACCTGCATCAACATGCACAAGGGACTATTCATCTACAACAGATGCCTGTTTGGAATTTGGTCGGCTGCAGCGATCTTCCAGAGAAACATGGAGAGCCTACTCAAGTCGGTACCACGCATGGTGGTTTTTCAGAACTACATATTGGTCACGGGTCGGGACACCGTCGAGCACCTACAAAACCTGGAGGAGGTCCTCCAGCCACTTGATTGCGTAGGGCTGCAGCTGAAGAGGTCGAAATGCGTCTTCTTGGCAACAGAAGTGGAGTTTTTGGGGAGAAAGATCGTGGCGGACGGCATTCGGCCCACAGACGCCAAGACAGAGGCTATCAGGAATGTGCCCAGGCCACAGAACATCACGGAGTTGCGGTCGTTCCTGGGACTCCTCAACTATTTTGGTAACTTCCTACCGGGGTTAAGCACCCTCTTAGAGCCCCTACATGTGTTATTGCGTAAAGGTGAGAACTGGGTATGGGAAAAAAAAACAAGTAATTGCTTTTGAGAAAGCCAGAAACATTTTATGCTCCAACAAGCTGCTTGTTTTGTATAACCCGTATAAAAGACTTGTGTTAGCATGTGATGCATCGTCGTACGGAGTCGGGTGTGTATTACAACAAGCTAACGTTGCGGGGAAGTTGCAACCTGTCGCCTGTGCCTCCAGGAGCTTGTCTAAGGCCGAGAGGGCCTACAGCATGATTGTGAAAGAGGCATTAGCATATGTGTTCGGGGTAAAGAAAATGCATCAGTACCTGTTTGGCCTCAAATTTTGCTGGAAACCGATCACAAGCCCTTCATATCCCTGTTCGCTGAAAACAAGGGGATAAATACTAATGCCTCAGCCCGCATACAAAGGTGGGCACTCGCGCTATCAGCATATAACTATAGCATCCGCCACAGGCCAGACACCAAGAACTGTGCACATGCTCTCAGTTGGCTACCATTGCCCACCACAGGGTTGGAAATGGCGCAGCCTGCAAACTTGTTGATGGTGGTGCAGCCCGCAGACTTGTTGATGGTCATGGAAGCATTTAAAAATGATAAATCACCTGTCGCGGCCCACCAGATAAGGAGTTGGACCAGCCAAGATCCTCTGCTGTCCCAAGTAAAAAACTGTGTACTGCATGGGAGCTGGGCCAGCATCCCCGTGGAAATGCAAGAGCTAATCAAGCTGTTTCAGCGACGAAAGGATGAGCTGTCCATTCAGGCAGACTGCCTGTTGCGGGGTAACCGCATAGTGCTACCCAAAAAGGGCAGGGAGACGTTCATCTCGGATCTCCACCTCAGACACCTGGGTATAGTAATGATGAAAGCGATAGCCAGATCCCACGTGTGGTGGCCCGGTATCGACTCTGACTTAGAGTCCTGTGTACGGCAATGCCGCGTGTGTTCTCAGTTGAGTAATGCGCCCAAAGAGGCACCACTAAGTTTGTGGTCCTGGCCCTCCAGACCATGGTCGGGGATCCATGTCGACTATGCGGGCCCATTTCTCGGTAAAATGTTCCTGATGGTGGTGGATGCTTTTTCAAAATGGACTGAATGTGAAATAATGTCGGGAAGCACCGCCACCACCACCATTTAAAGCCTGAGTGCCATGTTTGCCACCCACGGCCTGCCTGACATACTGGTCAGTGACAACGGGCCATGTTTCACCAGTGCCGAATTTAAAGAATTCATGACCCGCAATGGGATCAAACATGTTACCTCGGCCTCATTTAAACCAGCCTCCAAGGGGCAGGCAGAGCGGGCAGTACAAACGTTCAAGCAGAGCCTTAAACAAGTCACAGAAGGCTCACTCCAAACCCGCCTGTCCCGAGTACTGCTCAGCTACCGCACGAGACCCCACTCGCTCACAGGGGTGCCCCCGGCTGAGCTACTCATGAAAAGGACACTTAAAACCAGACTCTCGCTGGTCCACCCCAACCTCCATGATCAGGTAGAGAGCAGACGGCAGCAACAAAATGTAAACGATGGTCGCGCCACTGTGTCATGGGAAATTGATCTGAATGACCCTGTGTACGTGCTAAGCTATGGACATGGTCCCAAGTGGATCGCGGGCACGGAGATAGCTAAAGAAGGGAGTAGGGTGTTTGTAGTCAAACTAGACAATGGACAAATTTGCAGAAAGCACTTGGACCAAACGAGGCTGCGGTTCACAGACTGCTCTGAACAACCCACAGCAGACACCACCTTTTTTGAGCCCACAACACACACCCAAAGGATCAATGACACCACCCTGGACCAGCAAATTGAACCCATCACGTGCAACAATCCAGCAAGGACAGGCTCACCCAGCA
The DNA here is from genome assembly GCF_044704955.1 of Pristiophorus japonicus. Lineage (NCBI taxonomy): Eukaryota > Metazoa > Chordata > Chondrichthyes > Pristiophoridae > Pristiophorus > Pristiophorus japonicus. The sequence goes on along the minus strand of NC_091978.1, from coordinate 250,448,665 downwards.
GCCCTGCAGGGCCAACAACACGCCAGCCCAGCGAGGGCACAGCCAACACACCAGAACAGACATTTGTACCGAGGCGGTTCACTCGGGAAAGAAAGGCTCCCGATCGCCTCACCTTGTAAATAGTTTTCACTTTGACTTTTGCGGGGGAGTGATGTTGTGTATCTGTAAAGCATGCACTCCCATATTCCGCCACCTGGGAGCGCATCCACTGAAGTCCCAAGGGATCGCAGCATCCCTTGGGAGCACTGAATATAAGCCGGCCCCTAAGCCCTGTTCCTCACCCTGGAGTGTCTTAATAAAGACTGAGGTCACTGTTACTTTAACCTCCCTGTGTGCAGTCTCATCTGTGTTAGAAACACAATAACTGCAGTCCAATTTCGCCCAAAGTGGATTGCATTTTTGTGATTAATTCCTAATTACCAACCCCACTCTAAATATATGCATACACATAAAGGGACATATCACTGCAACTTCAATTTGGCTTTCAGTCTCAGTATGTCATCTTGTAGAATGACTATTGTCTGCTAAGCATTTATTGATATTGGAGCAAAGGTAAATTTTCAAACCAAGAGCAGTCCCACTTGCACAACCCTTGGAACATTACAACTCCTGTGTTCATGGGTTACTCATTGTAATAGTCTGTTTGGTTACATTTACCTGACTTTGATACTTAATACCCTTTGGATCTCTTATTCCAACTCAATTATTGTTGGCACAAGGGTTCTTTAATCAGCATTTTATTTCCTAATACAATTAAGCATGCTGTCATTAAGTATGCTGCAGTGACATTCAGCAGATTGTGTGTACATCTTCCGACTCTGCATTACTTCAAATTTCAAACAACTGTACATGATGGTTAACAGGCCCATGTATTTGGGTGCTCATAGCGTAGACTTAGAGGAGACCTAATATAAGTATGGAACATAATATTATCAGTTTAAAATGTTTAGTATTTTGTGTGTTTGGCAGTGTTTCATTTTGGATCGTCTCCGATCTTTGTCAGATAATCACCAGTTGAGAGAAACTGTGGAGTCTCGGCTGCCAATATTTCAGGAAGTCAATTTACTCTGCTGATGCCAAAAGGGATCACCTCATAGATCCTATTTATTAAACTATTAGTGCCACATAAGTTGATGCTCTAAATGAGAGATGCATTTTTTTTTTGCTTTAAGGCAGACTTTCCAAAATTCTACAGCGCACAAGTTAGCAAGAGAGAAACAGAACTGAGCTGTAAAAACACCAGTAAGTAATATTTTTAATGAACTTACCACAACATCTGTTTATCCAATGGCTGGAGGGCTAACCAGCCTTATGCAAACTTTGGTCCGATTTTGATAATTTTAAGCTTGTTGGGATAAAACTAATCAAGTCCATATTGTCTACTTTATATCTATTTTACATAGGCGGCAAAAACATTCCATGTGATTACTTCCTAATATCGGACCATAAAATGTTAGCCCAATGAGTTGTATCAAGGAGGATGTAAATATATTTATTTTTTAATTGTCAGACTCCATTCACAAATGAGTTGCTATGGGCCATAAGCAATCTTCTCCTGATAATTTAAAGTCATTTTTCACACTAAAAAAAATTGAATTGTTCAATAATTTGAATCACACAATGTATATAAAAGAAAAAGACTTGCATTTATATAGCAGCTTTCATGGCCTCAGGAAGTCCCAAAGTCCTTTACAGTCAATGAACTATATTTGAAGTGTAATCATTGTTATAATGTAGTGGGAATTTAGTGCAGAAAGATTGAATTATCAGAATATTTCCATTGACAGGTAACCTGAGGACACAAATTTAAAATAATTGGAAAACAACCAGAGGGGAGATTCGGAGAATCTTTTTTACACAGGGTGGTGTTATGATCTGAATGCACTGCCTGAAAGGATAGTGGATTCAGTGCTAACATTCAAAAGAGAATTGAATATATACTTGAAAAGGAAAAGTTTACAGGGCTATGGAGATAGAGCTGCAGAGTGGCATGCTATCATATCAACAAGTTAGTTTGTCTATTATTTATTGGAAACATTAACCAATTAAGATAACCGGATTAACACAGTGGGGGTAATCATAAGAACATAAGAACATAAGAATTAGGAACAGGAGTAGGCCATCTAGCCCCTTAAGCCTGCTCCGCCATTCAACAAGATCATGGCTGATCTGGCCGTGGACTCAGCTCCACTTACCTGCCCGCTCCCCGTAACCCTTAATTCCCTTATTGGTTAAAAATCTATCTATCTGTGACTTGAATACATTCAATGAGCTAGCCTCAACTGCTTCCTTGGGCAGAGAATTCCACAGATTCACAACCCACTGGGAGAAGAAATTCCTTCTCAACTCGGTTTTAAATTGGCTCCCCCATATTTTGAGGCTGTGCCCCCTAGTTCTAGTCTCCCCGACCAGTGGAAACAACCTCACTGCCTCTATCTTGTCTATCCCTTTCATTATTTTAAATGTTTCTATAAGATCACCCCTCATCCTTCTGAACTCCAACGAGTAAAGACCCAGTCTACTCAATCTATCGTCATAAGGTAACCCCCTCATCTCCGGAATCAGCCAAGTGAATCGTCTCTGTACCCCCTCCAAGGCTAGTATATCCTTCCTTAAGTAAGGTGACCAAAACTGCACCCAGTACTCCAGGTGCGGCCTCACCAATACCCTATACAGTTGCAGCAGGACCTCCCTGCTTTTGTACTCCATCCCTCTTGTAATGAAGGCCAAATTTCCATTCGCCTTCCTGATTATCTGCTGAACCTGCAAACTAACTTTTTGGGATTCATGCACCGCAGCATGTTGTAATTTCTCCCCATTCAAATAATATTCCCTTTTACTGTTTTTTTTCCCAAGGTGGATGACCTCACACTTTCCAACATTGTATTCCATCTGCCAAACCTTAGCCCATACGCTTAACCTATCTAAATCTCTTTGCAGCCGCTCTGTGTCCTCTACACAACCCGCTTTCCCACTAATCTTTGTGTCATCTGCAAATTTTGTTACATTACACTCTATCCCCTCTTCCAGGTCATCTATGTATATTGTAAACAGTTGTGGTCTCAGCACCGATCCCTGTGGCACACCACAAACCACTGATTTCCAACCCGAAAAGGACCCATTTATCCCGACTCTCTGCTTTCTGTTAGCCAGCCAATTCTTTATCCATGCTAATACATTTCCTCTGACTCCGTGTACCTTTATCTGACTCCGTGTACCTTTATCTTCTGCAATAACCTTTTGTGTGGCACCTTATCGAATGCCTTTTGGAAATCTAAATACACCACATCCATCGGCACACCTCTATCCACCATGCTCGTTATATCCTCAAAGAATTCCAGTAAATTAGTTAAACATGATTTCCCCTTCATGAATCCATGCTGCGTCTGCTTGATTGCACTATTCCTATCTAGATGTCCCGCTATTTCTTCCTTAATGTTAGTTTCAAGCATTTTCCCCACTACAGATGTTAAACTAACCAGCCTATAGTTACCTGCCTTTTGTTTGCCCCCTTTTTTAAACAGAGGCGTTACATTAGCTGCTTTCCAATCCGCTGGTACCTCCCCAGAGTCCAGAGAACTTTGGTAGATTATAACGAATGCGTCTGCTAATACTTCTGCTATAATACCCTGGGACGCATTTCATCAGGACCAGGGGACTTGTCTACCTTGAGTCCCATTAGCCTGTCCAGCACTATCCCCCTAGTGATAGTGATTGTCTCAAGGTCCTCCCTTCCCACATTCCTGTGACCAGCAATTTTTGGCATGGTTTTTGTGTCTTCCACTGTGAAGACCGAAGCAAAATAATTGTTTAAGGTCTCAGCCATTTCCACATTTCCCATTATTAAATCCCCCTTCTCATCTTCTAAGGGACCAACATTTACTTCAGTCACTTTTTCCATTTTATATATCGGTAAAAACTTTTACTATCTGTTTTTATGTTTTGCGCAAGTTTACCTTCGTAATCTATCTTTCCTTTCTTTATTGCTTTCTTAGTCATTCTTTGCTGTTGTTTGAAATGTTCCCAATCTTCTAGTTTCCCACTAACCTTGGCCACCTTATACGCATTGGTTTTTAATTTGATACTCTCCTTTATTTCCTTGGTTATCCATGGCTGGCTATCCCTTCTCTTACCACCCTTTTTTTTCACTGGAATATATTTTTGTTGAGCACTATGAAAGAGGTCCTTAAAAGTCCTCCACTGTTCCTCAATTGAGCCACCGTTTAGTCTGTGTTTCCAGTCTACTTTAGCCAACTCTGCCCTCATCCCACTGTAGTCCCCTTTGTTTAAGCATAGTACGCTCGTTTGAGACACTACTTCCTCACCCTCAATCTGTATTACAAATTCAACCATACTGTGATCACTCATTCCAAGAGGATCTTTTACTAGGAGATAAGTTATTATTCCTGTCTCATTACACAGGACCAGATCTAAGATAGCTTACTCCGTTGCAGGTTCTGTAACATAACTGTTCTAAGAAACAATCCCGTATGCATTCTATGAATTCCTCCTCAAGGCTACCCCATGCGATTTGATTTGACCAATCGATATGTAGGTTAAAATCCCCCTTGATTACTGCCATTCCTTTGTCACATGCCTCCATTATCCCCTTGATTATTGTCCGTCCCACCATGAAGTTATTATTTGGGGGCCTATAAACTACGGCCACCAGTGACTTTTTCACCTTACTATCTCTGATCTCTACCCACAATGATTCAACATTTTGTTCATTAGAGCCAATATCGTCTCTCACAACTGCCCTGATATCATCCTTTATTAACAGAGCTACCCCACCTCCTTTCCCTTCTTGTCTATCTTTCCGAATCGTCAGATACCCCTGTATGTTTAATTCCCAGTAATGGCCACCAAATCATACCCATTTGTAATGATTTGTGCCGTCAACTCATTTACTTTATTTCGAATGCTGCGTGTGTTTAGGTGGAGTGTTTTAATACTAGTTTTTAAGCATGATTTTTAGTTTTGACCCCTCCTGCAGCCCCTTTATATTCAGTGGCCCTTTTTGTTTTTTGCCTTGGGTTTCTCTGCCCTCCACTTTTACTCATCTCCTTTCTGTCTTTTGCTTTTGTCTCCTTTTTGTTTCCCTCTGTCTCCCTGCATTGGTTCCCATCCCTCTGCCATATCAATACTTCCAGCAGTGCAAATTGGAAATTACAAAGTGCACTGCTGTCAATTTTTTGACCAAAATCATCAGCAGTGTGTGACTGAATCTTCAAGTCATGCTGCTATGGCTGAGGCTCCCCACTGGCAATGTGGATGCATGAAAATACCCCTATTGTCCCTATCACTTTTACATTAGTCATCCCGTGATGGTGTTAGGAAAGGGGATTCAATGATATTGATCCAGCACTGTTCTTTCATCTACCCTATCTGTTCCTCTCAATTTTCCCCAGTTATCTCTGCTGTTTTTTTGGTGCGCGGTGCTTTTCTTGGCCTAAATTAAAATATCCAAGTTTCCCCAAATTTCAGTTAGTTATGAGATTTTTTTAAGTTCGTTTTTTTTTGCGATGCCTGCGCCAGTTTTACAGATTTATGCAAGTTTGGCCAACTTACAGTTCTCCGAGGACGGCGTATGTGACCACTCCCCAAAAATCTTCTGGGCACTCAAGAAAATCTTTCAGGTAGTTGCATGGCTTCTTGTCCTCCTCTTCCTCATCATCATCTGCATCTTTTTCCTCATCATCAGCCACTCTCACCTAAGGTGGGTCTTCTACTAGCAGCTGCTGGGGAGGCAAGATTGGCAGAGAGGGGATAGGGAAAGCCAACTCCATCGGTACCCTACTCCTGAGAAAATGTCTAGAACATGAACTTGTCATCACCAACATCTTGTTCCAACAGAGAGACAAATACAAGGCATTGTGGCAACACCCTTGCTCCAAACAGTGACACCTGCTCGACTATGTTATCGTACGAGCCAGGGATTGCAAGGATGTGCACATCACCTGTGCCATGACAGGAGCTGATGACTGTTAGACGGACCACCGCCTAATCCGATCCATCATTGATATCAACATAGCCCCAAAGCGGAGGGGGCAGCAGAAGCAGTGCCGCAACAAGTCAATGCCGGGACACTTAAGGACCCAGCCAGGAGAGCCCTATACAGTCAGCGCCTCACAACTAACCTAGCATGCTTTGATGACCCCCAGACGCAGAATGCTCACAACGCTTGGTCTGCCCTCCAGACCTCCATAACCGGTGCCTGCATAGAGACGCTTGGTCACTCAACCAGGAAACACCAGGACTGGTTTGATGAGAATAATCAGGATATTCATGAGCTAATAGATCGCAAGCGCAGGGCATTTCTGAGCCTTAAACAACAACCGAACTTGGGAGCAGCAAAGTAGCATTTCAGACGGTTCAAGGCTGAGGTCCAACAAAAAACCCTGGACCTAAAGAACAGGTGGTGGATGGAGATACAACAGCTGGCTGACAGCCATGATGTGCGAGGACTCTTCATCGCAGTCAAGGCCACCTATGATCCAAACACCCAAGGCCCCATCCCGCTGCTGGCCAAGAACAGGGAAACACTCTTCAAGGACACCAAGGCAGTCAGGGCCCACTGGAAGGAGCACTTCAAAGATCTCCTAAATCGAGACTCTGCCTTTGACTCGAGTGTTCTCGACTCCATTCCACGGCATGCTACCCGCCACCACCTTAGTAAGACCCCAACACTGCACGTGGTAGAAAAAGCCATAAGAAGGCTAAAAAACAAGAATACTACGGGAGCAGATGGAACCCCTGCTGAGGCACTGAAGTATGGTGGAGAGGCACTGTTGGCGCGAATACATGACCTCAGCTCTCTCATCTGGAGAGAGGAGAGCATGCCGGGAGATCTTAGAGATACAGTCTTCATGACCATCTTTAAAAAAGGGGACAAGTCCGACTGCAGCAACTACAGAGGAATCTCCCTGCTATCAGCCAATGGGAAAGTCATCGCTAGAGTCTTCCTCAACCGTCTTCTTCCCTGTGGCCGAAGAGCTCCTCCCAAAGTCGCAGTGTGGATTTCATCCCCTACTGAGCACAACGGACATGATTTGTGCAGCGCGACAGCGGCAGGAAAAATGCAGGGAACAGCATCAGCCCTTATACATGGTTTTCTTTGACCTTACAAAGGCCTTTGACACTGTCAACCGCGAGGGTCTATGGAGCATACGTCTCCGTTTCGGATGCCCCCAAAAGTATGTCACCATACACCGCCTGCTCCACAACGACATGCAGGCAGTGATCCTTACCAACGGATCCATCACAAACCCAGTCCACGTCTGGACCGGGGTCAAGCAGGGCTGCATCATCGCCCCAACCCTCTTCTCAATCTTCCTCGCTGCCATGCTCCTCCTCACAGTCAACAAGCTCCCTGCTGGAGTGGAACTGAACTACAGAACCAGTGGGAACCTGTTCAACATTCGCCGTCTCCAGGCCAGGTCCAAGACCACCCCAACCTCTGTCGTCGAGCTATAGTACGCGGATGACGCCTACGTCTGCGCACATACAGAGGCTGAACTCCAGGACATAGTCGACGTATTTACTGAGATATACGAAAGCATGGGCCTTACACTAAACATCAGTAAGGCAATGGTCCTCCACCAGCCTGTCCTCGCCGCACAGCACTGCCCCCGAGTCATCAAGATCCACGGCGTGGCCCTGGACAACGTGGACCACTTTCCTTATCTTGGGAGCCTCTTATCAACAAAAGCAGGCATTGACGATGAGATCCAACACCGCCTCCAGTGCACCAGTGCAGCCTTCGGCCGCCTGAGAAAAAGAGTGTTTGAAGACCAGGCCCTCAAAACTGTCACCAAGCTAATGGTCTACAGGGCTGTAGTAATACCCACTTATGATCCTTGCAAAAAATTCCCACTAAAATCCCTAAGGCTTGGTTGGGACACACAACACACTTTCACACTACGCGGTGGTCTTAAAGATGTGTGGGCTGGGAGAAATGCTCACCAATTACCCCTCTGGTTTACTCGCTGCTTCTCCCGATGAGACGTATCTTCTGGGTCTTCAAGTCCAGTCTCAAGGACAGCTTCCCAGTCAAAGTAGCAAGGCTCTCTGGTGTTTCTTCTCTCCATCCCAGATGGAGTGTTCAGTCCTTGTGCGTTGAACGAAGTAAGCTAGTGTAGAAGAGGGGAGAGAGAGAGAGATGGCAGCCAAAACTGCCTCTCTTATACTTGCAAAAATTGCCAAAAGTCTAACTCTCCTTCCCCTGAGGCTGTGCAACTCAAAAGCAAAACCAAGTTTCAGGCCTGTTCCTTTGTCATCTGGGCTGTACCTTGATGTGTGGCTCCGATGAGTCTGTGGTCGAATAGCTTCCCTTTGTCTTTCAATGGTCTGAAACCCTGGCCACTTTACTTAATGTCTTATTCATTGCAAGACAAAAGGCCTGTCCATCAACCATTCCTGCCATTGATTCCTTGTCCACCAGATGTGTATTCCAGTGGGGCATGTTTGGACCTGCCCTACGTCAGTGCTGTCTGCTCTCTGCAGTAACAGAAAATGTGTCCAAGCAATGTTCAAAAACTTTAAGTTTTTGCTGTCGATGTTTTCGCTGAATCATACAACGGGTGTCAGTGGGTGCAGATTTGCCGGACCTCCTCCTGTTCGAGTTTTTTCCCTTTTGTTGTGTGCCATCTTCATAAGAACGTAAGAACATAAGAAATAGGCGCAGGAGTAGGCCATATGGCCCCTCAAACCTGCTCCACCATTCGATACGATCATGGCTGATCCAATCATGGACTCAGGTCCACTTCCCTGCCTGCTCCCCATAACCCTTTATTCTTCTGCAAAGATGAAAAGATAACTTTTTAGAGAGGGTGTCTTTCTGCCGGGTGGGACATACAGAGGGTCACATTTACAATTGCCATTCCAGTGAATAAATAAAAATATTACTTACACTAACTAGATGACCAAGGACCTGCCACTTCTTTTTGCACTGGCTTCTAGATCTCGGGGTGGTCACCATTGCACAGTAATCTTCGACAAGTTGGTTCTGGCGTTTCTTCATTTCGCTTGGTAAAACTTTTACGTGACATCTGCTTGTGTCCAGCTCATGCCATCTGAAACAGAGAGACATAGAAAATAGGAGCAGTAGTAGGCCATTTGGCCTTTCGAGTCTGCACCGCCATTCAATATGATGATGGCTGATCCTCTATCTCAACACCATATTCTCGCTTTTTCTCCATACCCCTTGATGCCTTTTGTTTCTCGAAAGCTATCTATCTCCCTCTTAAATATATTCAGTGACTTGGCCTTCACAGCCTTCTGTGGTAGAGCATTCTACAGGTTCACCATCCTCTGAGTGAAAACACCTCCTTCCTAAATTTCCTACCCCGTATCCTGTGATCCCTTGTTCTAGACTTCCCATCCAGTGGAAGCATCCTCCCCGCATCCAGTCTATCCAACCCAGTCAGAATTTTACACATTTCAATGAGATCCCCTCTCATTCTTCTAAACTCTAGTGAATACAGGCCTAGTCGACCCAATCTCTCCTGCCATCCCAAGAATCAGTCTGGTGAACTTTCGCTGCACTCCTTCTATGGCAAGTATATCCTTTCTTAGGTAAGGAGACCAAAACTGCACACAATACTCCAGGTTTGGTCTCACCAAGGCCAAAACTGTAGTAAGACATCCTTGCTCCTGTACTCAAATCCTCTTGCAATGAAGGCCAACATACCATTTACCTTCCTAACTGCTTGCTTCACCTGCATGTTTGCTTTCATTGACTGGTGTACAAGGACACCCAGGTCCCTCTGTACATCAACACTTCCCAAGCCATCACCCTTTAAATAATACTTTGTCCTTATGTTTTTCCTATCAAAGTGGATAACTTCACATTTATCCACGTTATACTGCATCTGCCATGTGTTTGCCCACTCACTCAACCTATGTAAATCGCCTTACAGCGTCTTTGCATCCTCCTCACAACTCACAATCCCACCTAGTTTTGTGTCATCAGCAAACTTGGAAATATTACTTTAGGTTCCCTCACCCAAATCATTTATATATATTGTGAATAGCTGGAGCCCAAGCACTGATCCCTGTGGTACCCCACTAGTCTGTTTCCTGTCAGTTAACCAATTTTTAATCCATGCCAATACATTACCACCGATCCTACGTGCTTTAATTTTGCACACTAACTTCTTATGTGGGATTTTATCAAAGGCCTTCTGAAAATCCAAATACACTACATCCACTGGTTCTCCCTTTTCTATTCTATCAATTAAATCCTCAAAAAACTCCAGTAGGTTTGTCAAATATGATTTTCCTTTCATAAGTCCATGTTGACTTTGTTTAATCCCATTGATATTATCTAAGTGTGCCGTTATCACATCCTTTATAATAGACTCCAGCATTTTCCCTACTACTGATGTCAGGCTAACCGGTCTGTAGTTCCCGGTTTTCTCTCTCCCTTCTTTTTTAAATTTGCCACCCTCCAATCTGCAGGAACTGATCCATAATCTATAGAATTTTGGAAGATGACAACCAATGCATCTACTATTTCCATGGCTACCTCTTTTAGTACTCTAGGATGCAGACCATCAGGCCCTGGGAATTTATCTGACTTCAGTCCCATTAGTTTCTTCAGAACTATTTTCTTACCAATAATCATTTCCTTTAATTCGTCTTGCTCGCTAGACCCTTGGTTCCCTAGCCTTTCTGGAACATTATTTGTGTCCTCTTCCTTAAAGACATAACCAAAGTATTTATTTAATTATTCTGCCATTTCCTTGATCCTAATTACAAATTCTCCTGTTTCTGTCTGTAAATGACCTACATTTGTCTTCACTAATCTTTTTTCTTTTTAAGTACTTGTAGAAACTTTTGCAGTCTGTTTTTATGTTCCTTGCAAGTTTACTCTCATACTCTACTTTTCCCCTCTTAATCAATCTCTTGGTCCTTTTTTGCTGAATTCTAAACTGCTCCCAATCCTACTTTTTCTGGCAACTTTGTATAACTCCTCTTTGGATCTAATACTATTCTTAATTGTTGTTGTTAGCCATGGTTGGGTCACTTTGCCTTTTGTGTTTTTACGCCAGAAAGGATTGTATAACTATTGCAATTCATGCATTAGTTCCTTAAATATTAGCCATTGCCTATCCACTGTCATGTCTTTTAATGAATCTTCCCAATCTATCATAGCCAATTCATTCCTTATATCTTCGTAGTTTCCTTTGTTTAGATTTAGGACCCTAGTTTCAGATTGGACTACTTCACTTTCCATCTTAATAAAGAATTCAATCATGTTATGGTCACTCTTTCATAAAGGACCCCGCACAACAAGACTGTTAAATAACTCATTCTCATTACACAATACCCAATCTAGGATAGCCTGTTCCCTAATAGGCTCCTCAACATACTGGTCTAAAAAACCATCTTGTACACACTCCAGGAATTTATCTGCCACAGTATTATTACTAATTTGATGGTTTGGCCAGTCTATATGTAGATTAAAGTCACCTACAATTATTTTTGTACCCTTGCTACATGCATCTCTAATTTCCTGTTTGATGCCGTCCCCGACACTACCATTACTGTTTGGAGGCCTATAGACAACTCCCACCATTATTTTCTGTCCCTTAGTGCTCCTTAGCTCCACCCAGACTGATTCTACGTCTTGATTTTCTGAGCCAATATCTGGCGTCAATTACAGTGACTAGTGCCTCCACATCATCCTGTGAGAAATTGAGCCACATTACATATTGTATTGCAGTTCTGATTTTTCCACTGAGAATGAAGGTTCTTACACACAACTGGCTCTTTAAAAATGGTGGAATGCAGACCGGGAGCTGTACTCGGCATGCGCGCCCATAGCAGTCACATCAAAAACGTCCTTTTTTTTAACGCATGCTCAGAAGGAGGGTGGAGGGGGGCGGCATCGTTTCTTCGGCGCAGACATTAGGCTCCACCTCCCCAAAGCTACAGGACAGGCAGCGCGGCACCAATTTCAAAAAATAGAATGGGGAAACTTGCAAGTTATTTTTTTGGAGTAGTCGGGGCCAAAAAAAACGAGCGTAACTCTTGCAATATGCCAAAAAAACGGCATTGGGGAAAAGTGAGCCCAATATCCTGAAAACTTTGATCAAATCACCCCTTAACATTTTAAATTCTAGGGAATACAACCCTAATTTGTGTAATTTAACTCTTAGAGTCCGCGTATCATTCTGGTAAACCTATGCTGCATTCCCTCCAAGCCAGTTTATCCTTCCCAGAGCTGGTGGTGCCCAGAACTGCTCACCAGGTGTGGTCCAATCAGGACTTTGTATAGCTGCAGCATAACTTCTACCACCTTGTAGTCGAGCCCTCTAGATATAAAGGCCAGCATTCAATTAGTCTATTTGATTATTTTGTGTGCCTGATCATGACATTTTAATGATCTATGTACCTGGACTCCCAAGTCTCTTTGGACCTCCACTGTTTTTAGCTTTTCACCATTTACAAAGTATCCTGTTCTATCCTTTCTTGGTCTAAAGTGGACAACCTCACATAGAAACATAGAAACATAGAAAATAGGTGCAGGAGTAGGCCATTCGATCCTTCGAGCCTCCACCATCATTCAATAAGATCATGGCTGATCATTCACCTCAGTACCCCTTTCCTGCTTTCTCTCCATACCCTTTGATCCCTTTAGCCGTAAGTGTCATATCTAACTCCCTCTTGAATATATTTAACGAACTGGCATCAACAACTTTCTGTGGTGGAGAATTCCACAGGTTAACAACTCTCTGAGTGAAAAAGTTTCTCCTCATCTTGGTCCTAAATGGTTTACCCCTTATCCTTTGTTGAAATCCATTTGCCACATTCACTTAATCTATCGATATCCCTTTGTAATTTTATGCTTTCATCTGCACTGCCTACAATGTCACCTATCTTTATATCATCGACAAAGTTAGATGGCTTTCTATGCCATCATCTAAGTCGTTAATAAATACTGCGAATAGTTGAGGCATACTGTGAGCAGTTGAGGTATTAGCAATCTTGTATAGGGAAAAGATCTTTATAGTTCTATATAGAAAGGAATAAAAAAGTGTAGTGTATGCAGGCATCTTTAGTAATGACTCCACGAGGCAGGGTATGATACTGAAACTGTGTAGACCTGTAGTCCTTTATTTGCAGCTCCTGCGTGACGACAACAAGAACATAAGAATTAGGAACAGGAGTAGGCCATCTAGCCCCTCGAGCCTGCTCCGCCTACAAGCTGTGTGTTCCTTTTTATACTGGGCTACCCGCAGTGTGCAGACAACCCTTAGGTCTCCAGCAGCACCCTCTGGTGTACCGGTAAAGTGTGTACAGTATAAGGGTACATTCAGTGTGGCATAACAGTGTTACAGACATCACACAGTAAACAGGCATGCATACACAACAAAACGTTTTTAAAAAGAGACATCAGCTATTCTCAGAGCTTCCCAGGTGACAGTATGCCAAAAATGTTCATATTATTTTATTCTAGGGACTTTGCATAATCATAAAAGGTATGACCCTCGGTCTTTATTGGGCTGCATGTTCGGGGGGTGGTGGGCTGTAATGGTGGGGGGTTGAAATTACCTTCATGGTATCAAATCTGAAGCAGAGCAATGCATTTGGAGTTAATGGCACAATATTGTGTGTAGGAATTTCTAAAATAAAATCTAATTGATGCTGTGGACATGGGAATAATGTTATATTTCACTGAGTTCTGAGAGTTAAAATGGCCTGGACCTCACATCAACAAGCCGGGGAGAGCTTGATGCTCGTCCTACTGGCCCCAGGCATGCCGCTTGCCCTAAGTTAAAATCAAGGCTCACATTTGTGGCTGCAAGGGAGTTTTAAGCCTACTGACAGTCACAGCTTTTTTACATTGAATTGCATAGAACCTACATCACAGAAACAGGACATTCGGCCCAACTGGTCAATATCCTTTTTGTAGTATGTAGACCAGAATGGTAGGCAATACTCCAAGTCAGCGATCTAAGGAATCCTACATTAATTGTTTCTGAAATATGAGTGTGGAAATCTTTGCACAGAATGCTTAATCCCAAGGAGCTAAGCAGAGGACAAAGGACTGTAGAACCAAAATGCTAGGTCGTCATTCTCTTTATTTTGTCCAGGGATTTTCTACAAATCCTTTAGAGGATGAGGGGCAAACTGGTTAGGCTCCAAGAAGGCATAAAGAGTCCTCTGCCTCATTTTCCTTTCACAACGCCAAATGCCGAGAAGAAGTAGGCCTCAGACTTTGTAGCCAGCCCTGGTCAAATCGAGGGTCTGAGCATGACCTTCTGAGCTGCCACCAGGTGGTCAGCCAAAAGGTAAGGATTTTCCATCCACAAGGCCAGCAGGATGAAGATCATGGCTGGAGGCCTCCTTGCTGTTGTTTTTGGAAAGTGGCTAGTATGTCTTGTAGATGGTAGTGGTTTATGGAAGAATTCCAGAGCTTAAGACCTAGGCAGCTGAAGCCGACAGCCAATAGTGGTGCGATGAAAATTGTGGATGTGTAGGAGGTCAAAATTGTAGGAGCACAGAGATAGTGGAAGCTTGTAAGGCTGGAGGAGGTTACAGAGATAGTGCTGGGGGTAAACCCCCGAGGTAGAAATAAATCTACTCCGAGACTACGTTAGAGAGTTTGAAAACACACACAGTTTATTAGTACAAGGTACCAGGGGAGTTGTATGTGGGCTACAACTCAACTTGGGTTTACAAAAAATGCGTATTTAAAGTCGTAAACCGCAAAGGTCACATGTCACTGCTTCTACATCTGTCATTGCAAAAAGAGTCTAAACAACGAGTTTTTTTTCGTCTTTGTCCCGCTTACTTCCTCATCTTCGGCCCGCATCTGGTGTGATTGGTTTCTTTCTTGCTCAGTGTCTTGTGACCTTTTCGCAATTGCTTATCTCATTCTGTCATAGTACATTTTCTAAAGCACAGCAAGTTCGTACTAACGCGTTCAACCCTTCAGATATGGAGGCATGCGATCATGGAGGGATTTTAAAATGAAGATGAGAATTTTAAAATTGAGATAATTGTAAATCAGTGAGCACAAGAGTGATGAGCAAACAGAATTTGGCATGAGTTAGGATAGGGGCAGCAGAGTTTGGGATGAGCTCCAGTGTACGGAGGGTGCAAGGTGGGAGGCCAGCCAGGAGAGCATCAGAATAAAATAAAAGAAACATTTTGCAGATGCTGGAAATGTGAAATTAAAACAGAAAATCCTGGAAATACTCAGCAGGTCAGGGAGCATCTGTGGAGAGAGCAACAGAGTTAATGGTTCAGGTCAATGACCCTGCAACAGAACTGGAAGAAGTTATAGAATTTACAGTTTTCAAGTAGGTAAGGAGCCAGGAAAAAGAGCGGGGGGAGGCCTCTTGAGGGGTCATCAGAGGTCTGAGGAGGATTGGTGGCCTCATGGGGGTGTGAGTCTCTGGTTGCAGGGGCATGGTTAGGCAAAGACGCTGGATCCAGGAGGTGAATGGAAAGGCACTTACCTCCTGGATCCAGCAGTCCTCGCTTTACTTTAGCTGACTGGTTTCACGAGACCTGCAAAACCTGACCAGCCACAATTAAATTTAAAATGGAGGTTAAATCTGTGGCACAGCAGATTAAATATATTATATATTAGAAATGGAGTAGGTTGGCTGTCTACTCCCCGTCCTGTCTGTTAAAAACGGAAATGTGCGGGTGTAGGCGGGTTGGGTCAGTATTCAGAATTTTAACACTTTAACTTCCCACCCAACCCGAACCCACCATTTTTATTTGGTTAATTTGACCCCACCCCCCCCCCCCCCCATAGAATCTGACAGCATAGAACGAGGCCATTTAGCACATTGTGCCTGTGCCGGCTCTTTGGAAGAGCTGTCAAATTTAGTCCCATACCCCAGCTTTTTCCCCATAACCCTAGTTCTTTTGCCAATTATTTAAAGCTTCAAACTTCAAAACTGTACTCCCTATACCAAAGTCCAGGTCATTTATTTATATATATATATATATATATATATATATATATATATAAAACAAGAAAAGCAATGGTCCAATACCAACTCAAGGTGGACCCCACTGCATAATTCTCTCTAGTCAGAAAAGCATCCGTTCACCACAATTCTCTGCCTCCTATCCCTTAGCCAATTACGTACCCAAGTTGCTACCACTCCTTTAATTTTCAGAATAAGTCTGTTACATAGTACTTTATCAAATGCCTTGTGAAAGTCGACTGCACTACCTTCATCAACTCTCTCTGTTACTTCATCAAAGAACTCAATCAGGTTAGTCAGACAGAATTTGCCATTAACAAATCAATGCTGGCTGTCTCTTATTAAACCGTGTTTCTCCAAGTGCGAATTCATTTTGTACTTGACAATGGTGTCTAATCGTTTTCCCACCACTGACGTTCGATTGATTGGCCAGTAGTTACAAGATTTATCTCTCTCCTCTTTTTTGAACAGGGGTCTAACATTTGTAATCCCCCAGTCCCCTGGCTCCAATCCCGTATCCAAAGGAGGATTAAAAGATTGTGTTCAGAGCTTCTGCTATCTCCACCCTAGCTTCTCTCAGCAATCTAGTACGTATCCCATCCAGGCCGGGTGACTTGTTAACTTCGGGTGATGCTAGCCTATTAAATACCTCCTTTTATCTATTTTTAAAATCTTATCCAATATCTCTACTCCCCCACTGCGACATTAACTTCATCCTCTTCTTTTGTGAAGACAGAAACAGAGCACTCAATACATACCTCAGTCATGCCCTCTGTCTCCACAAGAAGATTTCATTTTTGTTGCTAATTGGCTCCACCATTCCATTAACTATCATCTTACTTTTTATATGTTTATAAAAGATTTTTGGGATTCCTTTTATGCTGCTCACTAATCTTTTCTCATACTCTCTTTTGGCATTTCTTATATCCTTTTTCAATTCCCCTTGCATTCTCTGTATTTTGCCTGGTTTTTGATTGTTTTCTGTACCTGACTTTTATCATAAAACTTTTTCTATTTTATTTTAGTCTCTATTTACTTTGTCATCCAGGAAGCTCCAGCTTTGGATGTCCTATCTTTCCTCCTTATGTGAATGTGCTTTGTTTGTACCTGAACTCATATCATCATCATCATCATAGGCAGTCCCTTGAATCGAGGATGACTTGCTTCCATGTCAAAAAGTTCACAGGTGTTTCAATGAAGGACCTAAAATTCCAGGTCCCGAACTAAATCTTGAAGGTTGGAAGATGCCCGTGCATGGATTTTTTTAACATGTGGTGGTCGTTGCACACCAGCCACCACATGGGCTTGACAGAGCTAAGTCTTGGTCCAGAGTCAAGGAATAACCAAGGCAACTGGAGACCAGCTCTGCTGCACGGACCTAGTGCGCACACATTTTCCATTGTGGGCTGGCCCATGCCGCCCCTGGGCCCTCGCCTCTTCTGGGCCCCGATTTTGCGCCTCTCTTGGGTCCCAATCACATCCCTCTACGAACTCTTGCCACTCCTTCGCCCTGACCTCGCCATTCCTATAGTACCTGCCCACGGTCCAATCACTGACCTGGATCTTGGGATGTCCCTCTTCACTGCCGTTGCTCTCCTGCTCCAGCACATGCTGCTTCCTGGAGTGATATGCCGCCACGCTGCTCCTTCTGCTCCCCGGCCTGCTCCGATGGTGCTCGCAGGCTGGGGGCCACTCATAAGGGATACCTGAACTATCTCTGCCTTGAATGCCTGCCATTTCTCATTGACTGTTTCCTTGGTCGATCTGTGTTTCCAGTCCACTTGTGCTATATCATTTCTCAAATCAATTCAATTGGCTCTCTTCCAGTTGGGTATTTGCACCTTTGATTTTTCTTTGTCCCTTTCCATAATTACTTTAAATCTAATTATAATATGATCACAATTACCCAGATGTTCTCCCACTGAAACACGGTCCACTTGCCCTAATTCATTCCCCAGGACTAGATCCAGCACTGTTTCATTCCTCATTGGGATGGAAGCATATTAATTAAGAAAGTTCACTTGTACACATTTTGGAAATTCTACACCCTCCTTGCTCTTTACTCTGTTTCCCCCCCAGTCTATATTAGGGTAATTGAAGTCCCCTACTATTACTGCTCTATTACTTTTACATTTCGTGGAATATAGCTGCAGATTTGCTCCTCTATTTCCTTCTCACTATTTGGGGCTCTATAGTAAATACCCAGCAATGGTTCACCTAGCAACAGCTCTTGTTCTGTTCCATAACTCTAACCAAATAGATTCAGGCTTTGATTCACTCTCGTATATTGTCCCATCGCAGAACTGTAATATTATCCTTGATTAATATGGCCACCTCACCCCACCCTGTCATTTCCCCTTCCCTAGCCCTCCTGAATATATTGTAGCCAGGAATGTCCATTTCCCATTCCTGCCCATGTTTAAGCCAGGTCTCCGTTATAACCACATACCATAACCCCATGAGGCAAACTTATTTGTAACATTAGCACACATTCATTGCCAACACCATGCTAGTCTGCTTTGCTTTTTTCTTTCAGCTACATCTTGCCTATTTCTACACTATTCTTTGTTCTATTGCTGTCTGCTCCTCCTAGTTTTCATAGAATCATAGAATCATAGAAATTTACAGCACAGAAGGAGGCCATTTTGGTCCATCATATCTGTGCCGGCCGACCAAGACCTATCCAGCTTAATCCCACTTTCCAGCTCTTGGTCCATAGCCCTGTAGGTTATGGTGCTTTAAGTGCTCATCCAAGTATTTTTTAAATGGGGTGAGGGTTTCTGCCTCTACCACCCTTTCAGGCAGTGAGTTCCAGACCCCCACCACTCTCTGGGTGAAGACATTTCCCCTCATGTTTCTTCTCAACTTCCTCCCAATTACTTTAATTCTATGTCCACCAATTGTTGACCCCTCTGCCAAAGGAAACAGGTCCTTCCTATCCACTCTATCCAGGCCCCTCATAATTTTATACACCTCAATCAGGTCTCCCCTCAGCCTCCTCTGTTCCAAAGAAAACAGACCCAACATCTCCAATTTTTCCCCATAGCCAAAATTCTCCAGTCCAGGCAGCATTCTTTAAATCTCCTCTACATGCTTTCCAGTGCAATCACATCTTTCTTGTAATGTGGTGACCAGAACTGCATGAACTACTCCAGCTGCGGCCTAACCAGTGTTTTCTACTCGGAACTCCTACACAGCAAGCGAGCTGCAGGTGGGCAGAGGAAACATTTCAAGGACACCCTCAAAGCCTCCTTGATAAAGTGCAAAATTCCTACCGACACCTGGGAGTCCCTGGCCGAAGACCGCCATAAGTGGAAGAATAGAATCTGGGAGGGCGTTGAGCACCTTGAATCTCGTCGCCAAGAGCATGCAGAAAACAAGCACAGGCAGCGGAAGGCAAACCAGACTCCCCACTCACCCTTTCCTCCAACAACTGTCTGTCCCAACTGTGACAGAGACTGTAATTCCCGTATTGTACTGTTTAGTCACCTGAGAACTCACTTTTCAAGTGAATCAAGTCTTCCTCAATTTCAAGGGACTGCCTATGATGATGATGATAATGTTTTATGCGGTTCAAGTATAATCTCCTTGCTTTTGTATTCCATGCCTTGACTAATAAAGGCAAGTATTCCATATGCCTTCTTAACTACCTTATCTACCTGTCCTGCTACTTTCAGGGATCTGTGGACCTGCACTCCAAAGTCCCTTTGTTTCTCTAAACTTCTCAGTGTCCTACCATTTAATGTGTATTCCCTTTCCTTGGTAGCTCTCCCCAAATGCATTATACCTTGCACTTATCTGGATTGAATTCCATTTGCTACTGTTCCGCCCACCTGACCAGTACATTGATATCTTCCTGCAATCCGCAGCTTTCTTCTTCATTATCAACCACACAGCCTATTTTAGTGCCATCTTCTTAATCATACCCCCAACATTCAAGTCCAAGTCATTGACATATACCTCAAAAAGCAAGTGACCCAGCACCGAGCCCTGCAGAACCCCACTGGTTACAGCCTTCAAGTCACAAAAACACCTATCAACCATTACCCTTTACTTCCTGCCTCTGAGCCAAATTTGGATCCAACTTACCACTTTGCCCTGGATCCCATGTGTCATGTATGTAGACCATGACTACTAACTGTATAGTCACATAAGATGTGCCACCAGAGGGCACTGCGGTGGGAGACCTGAGGGTCACCTGCATAGGTGTGCAGGGCCCAGTATAAAAGGCTGCCCACCATGCTTGTGCCTCACTCTGGAGTTATAATAAATGGGACTAAGGTCACAACAGCTTGAGTACAATACGAAACCTTGTGGAAATATTCATAAGGTTATTAAAGACATAATAACTGGCGATGAAATTACGAACTTTCACGCAAAAATGACTAACATTGGTGCATTAGAAAAGTTCTCAGAGGGTGAAGATTGGGAAGCCTTTACGGAGCGGCTCAACCAATATTTCATAGCAAACAACCTGGTAGCGATGATCGGGCCACGCTGGCAGATAAGCACAGAGCTATTCTGTTGACCAGTTGTGGGCCCGCAATCTACAACCGCATCAGGGACTTGCTTGCACCAGAGAAAACAACGACCAAGTCATACGAGGAGCTGAAAGTGCTAATTCGGGACCAAATCAAACCGAAGGAGAGCATCCTCATGGCCAGGCATCGATTTTATACACACTGCCGCCCCGACAACTAGTTGGACCTTCAGGGAGTGAAATCCTTTTCTGTTACGAAAAAGCTCTGGGTCCTGAGAAGGTGGCTGCATGGCAATGTGAGTGCACTGTATTGCTCCCTGCAACCTGGGGAACTTAGCAATGCGGTAGAATGCTCCAGCCCTGTCAGTCTGAGCCTCCATGGTCACGGGGAAGCTGATAAAGTCCATCCTTCTCGTGTACAGGGCCTCCGTGACCTGTCTAATGCAGCAATGGGTCGCATGGTGAGACAGAGGGCAAATCTCGACGCAGAGGCCCGAAAGGAACCAGACATGTCGAAAGACAGTGTCATGGTGACCTTGACCTTGACCTACAGTGATGTCCTGATGGCAGGCTGCATATGTGGCCTGATGAGCTCACATATTTCATTGATCACCACCTTGCGCAAGCGCAGTCTCCGAAGGCAGGTATGGTCGGTGAAGTCGAGGTACGACCTCTTTTCCCTGTATGTGCGGGATGTGTATGGTCTGGCCCTCCTCCTCATTCTTGCATGACTTAAATTGGGGATATAATGATATGCATCACACATTGAGCCATCTGCACTATGCAGCATCTGCGTATTAATCGATGCAGGCTGAGAAATGGCTGGCCCCATTGCAATGAAAATATAATAGCGATTGATCAGAAGCAATGATTTCCTCACTAAAATACACCTACAGTAGATCCCCAATAATCCAGAGTCTGAAAATATGTCTGTTGAGATGGTCACTTCAACTGAGAAGAACTCCAGAGTCAATCCAAACTCCCCCGAAGTTGAAGCAGCCTTTTGAATGAAGCGACCTGTGATTTTAAAAACGGCAGCCACACTACTGGCTTTAATTCAGAACAGTTCCACTTTTTATGGGCGTTTTTTTGGGGCGAGCGATATTGTGGCTGATATATGTGCGAGGTGGTGAAAGTGATGGTGGGCATTAGTTTCATCAAATGGGCTCTTTATGACAAAAAAAATGGGCAGGCGGTATTATTGATTCTCGGCGTTAATTACATACGCAAAGTAAGGCTGGGCGATATTATGGGCATTGATTTCGTCCTATCTGATGATTCCGCTCTCAAAAGTGGGCGGGCAGTAATATTTTTTCCCGGTGTTAAGCACATGGGGAAAGTAACGCTCGCCGATAAGTTTCTGAAAAATGTCCATCAGTTTCCATTTTGTGGCTAAATGGGCAATATATGGGCATCATTTCAGTGGTAAAATGGACGTTAAGTGGGCGTCAAGCATGCAAAAAGCATGGAAAGTCTAGCCCATGGACACTGCACACTGTTGCTGGAAATGTTTTGCTCATTAACAATTGTCCCAATAACAACTGAATTAGTGATTTAACAGCATTTTTGAAAGATCAGGAGATCAAGAGCTAATAGATTGCAAGCGCTAGGCATTTCTGAGCCTTAAACAACAACCCAATGCAGGAACAGCAAAGCAGTATTACAGACAGCTCAAGACTGAGGTCCAACAAAAAACCCGGAAGCTAAAGAACAGGTGGTGGATGGAGAAAGCACACGAGATACAGCAGCTGGCCGACAAACAAGATGTACGAGCATTCTTCATCGCAGTCAAGGCCACCTATGGGCCAAAAACCCAAGGCCCCACCCCACTACTGGCCAAGAACGGGGAAACACTCGTCAAAGAAACCAAGGCAGTCAGGGCCCGCTGGAAGGAGCACTTCGAAGATCTCCTCAACTGAGACTCTGCCTTTGACTCGAGTGTTCTCGACTCCATCCCGCAGCATGCTACCCGCCACCACCTCAGTGAGACCCCAACATTGCACGAGGTAGAAAAAGCCATAAGACAGCTCAAAAACAACAAGGCTACGAGTGCAGACGAAATCCCTGTTGAGGCATTGAAGTATGGCGGAGAGGCACTGCTGGCACGAATACACGACCTCATCTCTCTCATCGGGAGGGAGGAGAGCATGCTGGGAGATCTTAGAGATGCAGTGACCGTGACCACCTTTAAAAAAAGGGACAAGTTTTACTGCGGCAACTACAGAGGAATCTCCCCGCTTTCAGCCACTGGGAAAGTCGTCGCTTGAGTTCTCCTCAACCGTCTTCTTCCCGTGGCCAAGGAGCTATTCCCGGAATCACAGTGCGGATTTCGTCCCCCACGGGGCACAAGGGACATGTTTTTGCAGCGCGACAGCTACAGGAAAAATGCAGAGAACAGCGCCAGCCCTTATACATGGCCTTCAATGACCTTACAAAGGCCTTTGACACTGTCAACCATGAGGGTCTATGGAGCATCCTCCTCCATTTCGGATGCCCCCAAATGTTCGTCACCATCCTCTGCCTGCTCTACGACGACATGCAGGCCGTGATCCTTACCAACGGATCCATCACAGACCCAATTCACATCCGGACTGGGGTCAAACAGGGCTACATCATCGCCGCAATCCTCTTCTCAATCTTTCTCGCCACCATGCTCCACCTCACAGTCAACAAGCTCCCCGCTAGAGTGGAATTAAACTACAGAACCAGTGGGAACCTATTCAACCTGCGCGGTCTCCAAGCCAGATCTAAGACCACCCCAACCTCTGTCGTCGAGCTACAGTGTGCGGACGACGCCTGCGTCTGTGCACAGACAGAGGCCGTACTCCAGTACATAGTCGACATATTTACTGAGGCGTACGAAAGCATAGGCCTTATGCTAAACATTCGTAAGACAAAGGTCCTCCACCAACCTGTCCTCACCGCACAGCACTATCCCCCAATCATCAAGATCCATGGTGCAGCCCTGGACACCGTAGACCACTTCCCATATCTCAGGAGCCTCCTATTAACAAGAGCAGGCATCGACGACAAGATCCAACACCGCCTCCAGTGCGCCAGTGCAGCCTTCGGTCGCCTGAGGAAAAGAGTGTTTGAAGACCAGGCCCTCAAAACTGCCACCAAGCTCAAGGTCAACAGGGCTGTACTAATACCTGCCCTCCTGTATGGCTCAGAGACATGGACCATGTACAGTAGACACCTCAAATTGTGGGAGAAATATCACCAATGATGTCTCCACAAGATCTTACAAATCCCTGGGAGGACAGGCGCACCAACATCAGCGTCCTCACTCAGGCTAACATCCCCAGCATTGAAGCACTGACCACACTCAACCAGCTCCACTGGGCAGGCCACATAGTCCGCATGCCAAACATGAGACTCCCAAAGCAAGTGCTCTACTCGGAACTCTTTCATCGCAAATGAGCCAAAGGTGGGCAGCAGAAACGCTACAAGGACACCCTCAAAGCCTCCCTGATAAAGTGCAACATCCCCACTGACACCTGGGAGTCCCTGGCCTAAGACCGCCCTAAGTGGAGGAAGTGCATCCGAGAGGGCGCTGAGCACCTCGAGTCTCAACACCGAGAGCATGCAGAAATCAAGCGCAGGCAGCGGAAAGAGCGTGCGGCAAACCAGTCCCACCCAGCCCTTCCCTCAACGACTATCTGTCCCACCTGTGACACAGTCTGTGGCTCTCATATTGGACTGTTCAGCCACCAAAGAATTCACTTCAGGAGTGGAAACAAGTCTTCCTCGAATCCGAGGGACTGCCTGTGATGATGATGACGTAGGTATGTTCTGATTGGCTCATCATGCTTATAAACCAGATCTTGCAAAAGTTGCAATGTATGTTCTTGTGAGTTTGTTACAGTGTTGGGAAATGTGAAGGAAAGATTAACTTCAGCCACTGGAGATCTGAAAAATGCACTATTATGGGATATTTCCTCTATTTGCTACATAGGACCCTTTTTAAACATATAATTAAAGCTTCACGAGAAAAATTGCCCCATCGAACTACTTCTCCTTTCAAATGTGTGGGATAACTTCTTCGTAGTGCTTTAAGAGTTAAAACATTTACTCTTGCCCAAGCAATTCTAGTTTCCGTTTTGTGCATTTAGCACTTTAGCTTATCTTTTCATAAGAGCTTTTCATATTCCCATACATCACATTATTAAATGATAACTCTGTTCCGTAATGTTTTTTTTTCCAATTTGTCAGGTATGAAATTCCCAGGAATACCACTCTGGAAGTCCAGTATTGCATCTTAAGCATGCCAAGAATCCACTAATCTCCATGCTTCTCGAAGCAATGTGTTGAATCAGATTAGTTGGACATGTAGAAAGCAGCAATTTGAAATAATAGTTGAAATCTGCAGTTGCCATTATACATAGTTAGAAAGCAATTCATATAGATTTGCCTCAAAGTAGCATCTTTATAAAGTATTCTCTACTTTTTGTTGATAATAAATTGACTATTCTTCCAAGTTAGTATATAATACAAATATTTTGTTGACTGTACTATCAATCCCAGTGCCTGTGCAATGCTAATAAACAAAATTGCATTAAAATAGTAGGCAGCCTTTCACCCTTTTGTGCTTCAGTCTTGGTAAATAATTGATTACAAGCTGCATAATGTACTCCTTAGAGCTGAAGTGTTTTGTTTAGTGCTGCTGTGTGAATTGTAATGGTTCTGCTATAGGATTTTAGATGAATTAGACTGTGGTGGGATTTAATAGCATGCTATGTGCATGTGAATGAAACTGTCAGTGGGCGCTGTTACTATCTCTGAGACTATTCATTTCATTCCCTGACATGGCTATTAGCTGTCTGGAATAGTCAACAAAATTAGATTTTGATCTGCTTCCCTTAGCACCAAGTCACAAACAAATATGGACTTGGTCATTAGTAAATTAAAAACTGCAGAGGTTCACAAAAGAACTGTTTTTTGCAACAAAGGGGGCTTCCTTTGGTCTATTTACGTATGCCCTAATTTCAGGGGGAAAAGGGGCATTAGCAAGGCAAAAATTGTAAAAAAAAACTTCATGCCTGCAGCCATTTTAAATGGGGCCTTATAATAGGTGGCCAGCACTCCCGCCGGAAATGGAATGGTGCCTCATAATCACATGCAGCTCAGGGTCCTAGGACATTGTTAGAATCTGATGCCATTTTCATCTAAAGTAGCGTGGTGACCTCTGAGTGCTGGACCCACCCAGAAGTCCTGGGCTGTACAGGCTACAAACAACCAGTTCCAGGGCTATGTAAAGAGGAAGTCACCTGCAAGTACTCAGACCACTGAAATCTGTTGGGTGACATCTTACTTGATTTATATGATGCTTTTGGCTTGGAAATTGCTGCATTTTTGCTGTTTGTGCCAGTCCTGATGGCAGCAACAGGAGGTCGGTCTGTGATTATAAGCAAAAGGACGGGTGCAGTCTTGCATTGTGATTGGAGAATCAAGTGCAGTGGGGGAGGGACGTGCTCAGAGTCTGTATGGGCGGGTGGGGGGCAAGAGTGCGGGGGCGGGGGGAAGTGTAGAACTGTAATGTATAATTCTCAGAAAAAGACAGATGAGAAAATCTTTCTCACCTTTGCTACCCGGTAAGTTTATTGGATTTTGTTTTTGGCAGAGCCAGGTTCTCGGAATAATGCTTGAGGCGTTGACATTCTCTGCCACCTCATTCCAAGCCTGGTCTCCCTGGGCACCCATCTCCTATCTGAAGACATCCATCTGGACTCTGACCTGCTCTACCAAGATCTCCACAAACACATCGCAGAAACAAGGTGCCCCGGCAATAGATGTTCTTTGCCAAAAATACAAAAAAAATTGCTAGGCTCATTAAGTAAATTAGGGGCCTCCCTCTAATGCAGCTGGAATATCCCGTTGAGTACCAGCAAGAGTGTGAGAAGGGTAGAGTGACAAAGGGACCTTAGAGTGCATGTCAATAGATTCCTGAAGGTAGAAGGTCAGGTAGATAAGGTGGCTAAGAAGGTATACGTAATACTTGCCTTTATTAGCCGATGCACAGAATAGAAGAGCAGGGAGGTTATGCTCGAACTATATAAAACACTAGTTAGGCCACAGCTAGAGTACTGCGTACAGTTCTGGTCACCACATTACAGGAAGGATGTGAGTGCACTAGAGAGGGTACAGAGGAGATTTACGAGGATGTTGCCTGGACTGGAGAATTTTAGCTATGAGGAAAGACTGGATAGACTGGGATTGTTTTCTTTGGAACAGAGGAGGATGAGGGGAGACCTAATTGAGGTGTATAAAATTATGAGGGGCCTAGATAGAATGGATAGGAAGGACCTATTTTCCTTAGCAGAGGGGTCAACAACCAGGGGGCATAGATTTAAAGTAATTGGTAGAAGATTTAAAGGAGATTTGAGGGGAAATATTTTCACCTGTAGGTCTGGAACTCATTGCCTGAAAGGGTGGTAGAGGCAGAAACCCTCACCACATTTAAAAAGTACTTGGATATGCACTTGAAGTGCCGTAACCTACAAGGCTACGGACCGAGAGCTGGAAAGTGGGATTAGGCTGGATAGCTCTTTGTCAGCCAATGCGGACATGATGGACTGAAATGGCCTCCTACTGTGCTGCAAATTTCTATGATTTTATGATTCTATTATTCTACCACTTACAACTATCCTTTCAAAAATATTAATTGTCAGTCTGGTGTTGCCCTCTACTTGCTATTGGTCAGCCTTTATTTTGTGGCCCACCTTTGAGGAGGCTGCCAGTAGCCAATCTTGAATGTGTTCCGATAGAGGGTCCACAACAGAAATGTAATACACCTGTTCTCTCCACAGATGCTGACTGACCGACTGATTGTTCCATGAACCTGGCTGTTGCTGCTCTCCCCTGATGAGTCATTCCCCCCAACAGTACCCAAAATGGTGACTCTGTTTTGCAGGGGGATGACTGCAGGGGACTCCTGCACTATCTTCCTTGCACTGCTCTTCCTGTTGGTCTTCCATTCCCTACCTGGCTGTGGACCCTTTACCTGCGGTAAGACCAACTCACTCAATGTGCTATTCACATCATTCTTAGCATCATGCATGCTCCAGAGTGAATCCACCTGCAGCTCCAGTTCCGCAACGCTTACTTCCGTTCCATGTATATTATGCTTTTTTTGCCACAATGTATCACCTTGTGCTTACTGACATTGAATTCCATCTGCTACTTAATAGCCCATCTTCTCCATCTTATCAATATCCCTTTGGTCTTCTAAAGAATTAACTATATTTCTTATTTTGGTATCATCTACAAATTTCAACAGCACTTCCGCTACCATTGAACAGAAATAGCCCCAGAACTGAACCCTGAGGGATTTGATAAGGATCGGTCAGATTGCAGTTCAGCCCTGCCATTACCGAAGTCACAAATGCTGTGTTTTGATCTGTGGGTGACAACATTATGGGGGAAGAATTTGCCTGGTTTGCACCTCCCGTAACGGGGCACTAAGGGGTTACTGACCGGACGCGGCGAATTCACCAACGGTTTTGCGCTGGACCTAATACTTATCACCTCGCTCTCTGGCTCTCTGTAGATCATGACATCATCCGGTGCACAGCGCGCAGTTAGCACCCCGGATGTGATATTCGCTCCTGCCCCCTGCAGCATCGCCGGACATGAACAATGGCAGCTGCAGGAGGCATTGTCACTTCAGCCGGCTGCCTGGGGAGCAATATTTACAGACAGTGGTGGTCAGGTATGGCAAAATTTATTTCTCTCCCCAGTTTGGTGCCTCCTGATTTCTTTTGGCCCCACGATTCCTCAGCTCTGCACTCTCCTAGAGTGCTTGGGGCTGCCATGCATGTGGTACAGATCCCGTGGCCCAACAGACTGAGCATGAAGATTGATTGAACCCATCATTGGCCCTTCCCTTTAAGCGAGGGAAGGAGTCTCTAAGACGGCAGCACTGCACTGAAGATTGTTCACCGCTCTGTCACTATCGCTCCTCTCACACACTTTAACACTCTAAGGGAAACAGTTGCATTTAATTTAACACTCCACATCCCTCTCGGAGTGCTAAAGCTGAAGTACGGTACTCCCAACCTGTGTGGCTGAGGTCTACACTGCAGGTGCCACTGATGCTGGATGCTGCTCAATGGCAAGCTGCAGAGCAAAGAGCAAGTTCTCCAAGAGTCACTAGTGTACCCATTCTTGCTCCAGAATTACCCTTCATTTCATAAGGGTTGAGGTCAGGATTCTGCAGTGACTCTGGAGTCAGCGATGTGTCTCCATTGCAACTCTTTTTTGGCTGCTACCTCCACCCTTCATACTTCGCTGTCCAATTTACAAAAACAGTTTGTAGTGTGCGGCAGTATTTTTCCAATATGTTTACACCTGTCTAGAGGAGCTTTTGGGCAACAACGGAGTGGGAAATGGAGCAGGGAGCTGTTCCACCGGGTCCCGAACATTTGCCTCCCCATCTGGGATTTTCTCATGGAAGTGATGGCGAATTATGATAATTAATTTGGAACTCCGACAAATTTACAAATCAAGACCTGGGTCACTGCACTAGTGTGTGTTTCAAGTGGCGATGACTCTGAAGGTAGACTTTCTGATCGCTCGCTCACTGTGAGTGCGGATGGAAAAATCGCCAGCAGCGTTCAAGGCAGATCCTCATGGGCGAGAAATTGGAAAATCTACCCTTGAATGTCATGAGGGTTCTTGCTCGAGGGATTGTCCATATCTGTAACAGGAAGGCACACAAGATAAGCGTGTTGTAGGCATGTTGATGTTCTTCCACAGACAATACATGACACATTTCTCAGTGTAGACCAATCACTGCTTGACATTTGCTGAAACAGAATAATACAGGGAAAGGTATGTGATTATAATTATACAAATCTTTCATAAATCTGAAGCATATTTCTCTCCTCCAGTTTGGTTGACCTCCAGGCCATGTGAAGCTTTCTGGCTATCGACCTCCATGACAGCAACTTTTTTAAGCAGGTGGAAGGTTGGGCATATAGAGCCTCTCGTTTCATTTGCGTTCTGTGTCTTCTGCTAAAGACAGCCATTTTCTGTAATGAGAAGATAAATATGCCGAGCTGAATGTAAACTACCTTATTCACAGAAAGTGTGAGCAAGTTTGAGAGCTGAGTGAAGGTGCAGAAGGGAGGGATTCAAATTCCTGGGATATTGGAACAGGTTCTGGAGGAGGTGGGACCAATACAAATCGGACAGTCTGTACCTGGACAGGGCCAGAACCAATGTCCTAGGGGGAGTGTTTGCTAGAGCTGTTGGGGAGGGGTTAAACTAATATGGCAGGGGGATGGGAACCTATGCAGGGAGACAGAGGGAAGTAAAATAGAGGCAGAAGAAAAAGATAGAAAGAAGAAAAATGAAAGTGGAGGGCAGAGAAACCCAATGCAAAAATCAAAAAGGGCCACATTGCAGCAAAATTCTTAAAGGGCAAAGTGTGTTAAAAAGATAAGCCTGAAGGCTCTGTGCCTCAATGCGATGAGTATTTGTAATAAGGTGGATGAATTAACTGCACAGGCAGCAATTAATGAATATGATATAATTGGCATCACGGGGACATGGCTCCAGGGTGACCAAGGCTGGGAACTCAACATCCAGGGGTATTCAACATTTAGGAAGGATAGAGAGAAAGGAAAAGGAGGTGGGGTAGCGTTGCTGGTTAAAGAGGAAATTAATGCAATAGTAAGGAAGGACATTAGCTTGGATGATGTGGAATCTATATGGGTGGAGCTGCGGAATACCAAAGGGCAGAAAATGCTAGTGGGAGTTCTGTACACCCAAACCCAAACAGAAATAGTGAGGTTGGGGATAGCATCAAACAAGAAATTAGGGATGCGTGCAATAAAGGTAGTTATCATGGGCGACTTTAATCTACATGTAGATTGGGTTAACCAAACTGGTAGCAATACAATGGAGGAGGATTTCCTGGAGTGTATTAGGGATGGTTTTCTGGACCAATATGTCGAGGAACCAAAAAAAGGGCTGGCCATCCTAGACTGGGTGATGTGTAATGAGAAAGCACTAATTAGCAATCTTGTTGTGTGAGGCCCCTTGGGGAAGAGTGACCATAATATGGTAGAATTCTATAATAGGATGGAGAGTGACACAGTTAATTCAGAGACTTGGGTTCTGAACTTAAGGAAAAGTAACTTCGATGGTATGAGACATGAATTGGCTAGAATAGACTGGGGAATGATACTTAAAGGGTTGACAATGGATAAGCAATAGCAAACATTTAAAGATCACATGGATGAACTTCAACAATTGTACATCCCTGTCTGGAGTAAAAATAAAACGGGGAAGGTGACTCAACCATAGCTAACAAGGGAAATTAAGGATATTGTTAAATCCAAGGAAGAGGCATATAAATTGGCCAGAAAAAGCAGCAAACCTGAGGACTGGAAGAAATTTAGAATTCAGGAGAGGAGGACAAAGGGTTTAATTAGGAGGGGTAATATAGAGTATGAGAGGAAGCTTGCAGGGAACCTAAAAACTAACTGCAAAAGCTTCTATAGATATGTGAAGAGAAAAAGATTACTGAAGACAAACGTAGGTCCCTTGCAGTCTGATTCAGGTGAATTTATAATGCGGAACAAAAAAATGGCAGACCAGTTGAACAAATACTTTGGTTCTGTCTTCATGAAGGAAGACACAAATAACCTTCTGGGTGTACTAGGGGACTGAGGGTCTCATGAGAAGGAGGAACTGAAGAATATCCTTATTAGGCGGGAAATTGTGTTAGGGAAATTGATGGGATTGAAGGCTGATAAATCACCGGGGCCTGATAGTCTGCATCCCAAAGTACTTAAGGAAGTGGCCCTAGAAATAGTGGATGCATTGGTGATCATTTTCCAACATTCTATTCACTCTGGATCAGTTCCTATGGACTGAGGATAGCTAATGTAACACCACTTTTTAAGAAAGGAGGGAGTGAGAAAAGGGGTAATTATAGACCGGTTAGCCTGACAACAGTCGTGGGGGAAATGTTGGAATCAATTATTAAAGATGAAATAGCAGCACATTTGGAAAGCAGTGACAGGATCAATCCAAGTCAGAATGGATTTATGAAAGAGAAATCATGCTTGACAAATCTTCTGGAATTTTTTGAGGATGTAACTAGTAGAGCGGACAAGGGAGAATCAGTTGATGTGGTGTATTTGGACTTTCAAAAGCTTTTGACAAGGTTCCACATAAGAGATTGGTGTGCAAAATTAAAGCACATGGTATTGGGGGTAATGTACTGATGTGGATAGAGAACTGGTTGGCAGACAGGAAGCAGAGAGTCGGGATAAACGGGTCATTTTTAGAATGGCAGGCAGTGACTAGTAGGGTGCCACAGGGCTCAGTGCTGGGACCTCAGCTATTTACAATATACATTAATGATTTGGATGAAGGAATTGAGTGTAATATCTCCAAGTTTGTAGATGACACTAAACTGGGTGAGTTGTGAGGAGGACGCTAAGAGGCTGCAGACTGACTTGGAAAGATTAGGTGAATGGGCAAATGCATATCAGATGCAGTATAATGTGGATAAATGTGAGGTTATCAACTTTGGGGCCATAAACACGAAGACAGAATATTATCTGAATGGCGGCAGATTAGGAAAAGGGGCGATGCAACGAGACCTGGGTGTCATGGTACATCAGTCATTGAAAGTTGGCATGCAGGTACAGCAGGCGGTGAAGAAAGCAAATGGTATGTTGGCCTTCATTGCTAGGGGATTTGAGAATAGGAGCAGGGAGGTCGTACTGCAGTTGTACAGGGCCTTGGTGAGGCATCACTTGGAATATTGTGTTCAGTTTTGGTCTCCTAATCTGAGGAAGGACGTTCTTGCTATTGAGGGAGTGTAGTGAAGGTTCACCAGACTGATTCCCGGGATGGTAGGACTGACATATGAGGAGGGACCGGATCAACTGGGGCTTTATTCACTGGAGTTTAGAAGGATGAGAGGGGATCTCATAGAAACAGATAAAATTCTGACGGGACTGAACAGGTTAGATGCAGGAAGAATGTTCCCGATGTTGGGGAAGTCCAGAACCAGGGCACACAGTCTAAGGATAAGGAGTAAGCCATTTAGGACTGTAATGAGGAGAAACTTCTTCACTCAGGAATTCCCTATTGCAGAGAGTTGTTGATGCTAGTTCATTGGATATATTCAAGAGGGAGTTAGATATGGCCCTTACAGCTAAAGGGATCAAGGGGTATGGAGAAAAAGCAGGAAAGAGGTACTGAGGTGAATGATCAGCCATGATCTTATTGAATGGTAGTGCAGGATTGAAGGGCCGAATGGCCTACTCCTGCAACTCTTTTTTATGTTTCTATGTTTCTAATTGTCAGCTGCATATGAGAATAGCTCTGAATATCTCAGTTTTGTCATGGGTTTGGATCTTGCTATGCTAGTTCTTGACCCTGTTCACTTATCTCCCTCTATTCTACATTTGCACAAAATTATTTAGTTTAAATGTACTGAGGCATTCAAACAAATGCAAACCCAGTTCTGACGAAAGGTCATCGACCTGAAACGTTAACTCTGAAATGATAACTCTGTTTCTCTCTCCACAGAAGATGCCTGACCTGCTGAGTATTTCCAGCATTTTCTGTTTTTAAACTCAGACTATGCTTATTTATACTAATTTCCATTTGTCACTTTTCTTTAAGTCTGCCACTTTTGTTTGGAAATCCTTTGATATATTGGATGCATTGGTGATCATTTTCCAACAGTCTATCGACTTTGGATCAGTTCCTATGGACTGGAGGGTAGCTAATGTAACACCACTTTTTAAAAAGTGAGGGAGAGAGAAAGTGGGTAATTATAGATCGGTTAGTCTGACATCAGTGGTGGCGAAAATGTTGGAATCAATTATTAAGAATGAAATAGCAGCACATTTGGAAAGCAGTTTCAGGATTGGTCCAAGTCAGCATGGATTCATGAAGGGGAAATCATGCTTGACAAATCTTCTGGAATTTTTTGAGGATGTAACTCGCAGAGTGGACAAGGGAGAACCAGTGGATGTGGTGTATTTGGTCTTTCAAAGGGCTTTTGACAAGGTTCCATACAAGTGATTGGTGTGCAAAATCAAAGCACATGGTATTGGGGGTAGTATACTGGCATGAATCGAGAACTGGTTGGCAGACAGGAAGCAGAGAGTCGGGATAAACGGGTTCTTTTCAGAATGGCAGGCAGTGACTAGTGGAGTGCCGCAGGGCTCAGTGCTGGGACCCCAGCTCTTTACAATATACATCAATGATTTGGATGAAGGAATTGAGTGTAATATCTCCAAGTTTGCAGATGACACTAAACTGGGTGGCGGTGTGAGCTGTGAGGGGGACGCTAGGAGGCTGCAGGGTGACTTGGACAGGTTAGGTGAGTGGGCAAATGCATAGCAGATGCAGTATAATGTGGATAAATGTAAGGTTATCCACTTTGGGGGTAAAAACACGAAGACAGAATATTATCTGAATGGCGGCAAATTAGGAAAAGGGGAGGGCAATGAGACCTGGGTATCATGGTTCATCAGTCATTGAAAGTTGGCATACAGGTACAGCGGGCGGTGAAGAAGGCAAATGGTATATTGGCCTTCATAGCTAGGGTATTTGAGTATAGGAGCAGGAAGGTCTTACTGCAGTTGTACAGGGACTTGGTGAGGCCTAAACTGGAATATTGTGTTTAGTTTTGGTCTCTAATCTAAGGAAGGACGTTCTTGCTAGTGAGGGAGTGCAGCAAAGTCTCACCAGACTGATTCCCGGGATGGCAGGAATGACGTATGAGGAGAGACTGGATCAACTGGGCCTTTATACATTGGAGTTTAGAAGGATGAGAGGGGATCTCATAGAAACATATAAGATTCTGACGGAATGGGACAGGTTAGATGCAGGTAGAATGTTCCCGATGTTGGGGAAGTCCAGAACCAGGGGACACAGTCTTAGGATCAGGGGTAATCCATTTCAGACTGAGATGAGGAGAAACGTCTTCACTCAGAGAATTGTTAACTTGTGGAATTCCCTGCCGCAGAGAGTTGTTAATTGGATATATTCAAGAGGGAGTTAGATATGGCCCTTACGGCTAAGGGGATCAAGGGGTATGGCGAGAAAGCAGGAAAGGGGCACTGAGGGAATGATCAGTCATGACCTTATTGAATGGTGGTGCAGGCTCAAAGGGTTGAATGGCCTACTCCTGCACCTATTTTCTATGTTTCTATGTAACCCCACATTGATGTCGTGTGGGATGATCTTCTCAGCTTGCTTGAACCTCTGGGATTTTGTGGTTTGCCTTTTTACTTGTGGAGAGTATCTCATACTGTCTACTATGAACTAATTCTTACTTGATGTCTGCACAAGACCTGCTTCAATTCCACACAGAATTTCTGCACTCCACGGCTGATTTGGCCCACAGAGTGCTATTTATATCCGGGACGCTAACAGAGGAGCAATCCAAATAAAATCCAGCACCAGCTTAACCCTCAGCTAACATTTCATATTGATAGATTGCGTGCACGGTGCATTCCCTGTGAAAAAAATCGAGAACTTTACCTTGCATTTTCATAATTAAAGTAAGTTCCCTCACATTCTGTGTGACACATTAGTATGCCCTACATGGAATGGCACCGCTGGCCATATGGGATGGAAAATATTACCCTCACATTTTTGTGCCAACTGTTAAATTGTCCAAAGCCATTTCAGTTTCCTTACACATTAAATCTTGCTTTTCTTTACCTATGATCATGTCTGTAAGGCCTGCCTGAAGCTACTTAGCAGTTGATGTTTCAGTTGGTTTGGTAAAGCTTTTGGGTTTTGCTTTAAGGCATTTGTTTTTTTTCCTGCTGATTTTCGAATGCAATCACATTCCTCTGAGCTTAGCTCTGGGTCATTGACACTGATGTTCAAAAGCCATTACAGCAGGTCATTTTCCATCAGACTTCTCGGTCTTGCTTTTAGCAGCTTGTTTCTGACCAAACCCCATTTGGGTTAAGCTGAGACACAGGCAAGGCAATTGCTGTCTCTGCAAGGAAAGCGAGTAATGGGCAATCATGACCAGAGGCATTCCTCAAATTAAACAATCTCTGGCGGCATGATTCAGCTATAGATCGTCCCATTCATATAGCATGGAATTTTTATATCAACTGTAGAAACTTAATTTTTTGGGGGGATGATACCCCATGTAACTTATAGTTCTTCTTATCCTCATAATTTCGGTAAGAAAATTTTGAAAACACATTTATATCTTGCTTGCTAACAGTCAGACACGTTACCAGTCAAAATCCCATTTCCAGAACATGTCAGAAGCATTAATCCATCTAGCCTGTGTATGTCCGAGTGCTGTTTCTGCACTCACAAGAGCTCTGCCTAATGATGCCAGCCTGAATCAAGGTCAAAACTTTGTTTTCATGTATGTGCAATGTAATTTCTATGATGGTTCACTTTAATAAAGAATATTGGTGGTCTTGAATATAAGAAATTCACAGAATTAAGCCATAATCCTTCGGGAACCTTTGAGACCTTTGATAGGTGGGAAAAAAATCTATATTTTGTTACAGGCCAGATTTAAGTATATTCAAAAATAATTTAAAAAACGATTTTAAAGGTGGCCCTTCTCTGTATTGGGAATAAGAGTTCTTGCTGAAAGCAAACACTTTATCAGATAAATGTTTTCTTTTCAGATCTCGTCAAGCTGCGCGTAGCAAAGATTGCAAAGAGGCCGACTCTGACTCCTCTTCCTGCAAATCATTCATTTCTTGAGGCTAGACCTTCCACTATGATCGTTATCGCCCAGAAATGGGCGATATTTTCAGCCTTAATTTTATTTTTCAGGATCGCTGGAATGTTGCCCATTTTAAAAACCGCTAGTGTCACCTTTTTAATTTGGGCGATAGCCTTAGCGATGTGAAATGGACCTTAGTGATGTATTCAGTCATGCAAGGCTGGCGTCCATAGCAACGGCCGTTCTGCGCATGCGTGTTTTTTTTTAACAAAGAACTTTTCCCGCGATTCGGGAGTTCAGGGATCATCTGCACATGCTCAGAAGACTGAAAGAGAGGGAGAGAGAGAAGGAGAGAGAAGGAAGCTGTGTGTGGAGGTAAAAAAAATGTTCAGCAATAGCAGCATGCAGCAGGGGGAGCTGTCAGGGAGAAAGAGGGCAAAAGTCTTCTCTGATGAGGCCAATGAGGCCCTCGTTAATGAAGTTGACTATAGGTGGGGCCAATTAATCCGGGGTGGGCGTGGGAAACCTGCCCACCGAACATATCAAAAAATAGGGGGCGATATCGCCATCGTAGTATCATCAGTGACCCACGATAGGCGTGAGGCAGATCAGTGCCGCAAGAGGTGGAACAGTCTGGTTGCTTTGGCAAGAGTGAGTATTAAATTATTACATTTTAAATTGTAATGATGCACTAACTCATTAATTAGAATGTAAATCTGCCAGATTGTAATTAAGCTAGGTAATCTTGGGTAGCTTCGCTGCTAAGATTTGGACTGGGGTCGGAACCTGTGCCCTTTAAGTCTAATTTTGCTGAGATGCCTTACATTTAATCAACAGTATTAATTATTGTTATTTAAAGGAATGAATGGAAACAGACAGACTGCAAATATTCGGCATTTCTACGACATTAGTTTAGACGGAGAATTCTTGTGTGCTGTGAGCAAGTCTTTAACTTCAGCACCGTCTCCTTTTTGGTTACGTTGGTGGTGGATGGGGCACGACTGAGCACTGAGGGATCCGGTCACCTTTACCCAGACTGTATGAATCTCTCCGGCTGCTGTCACTCACACAGTGACCCAGCCTGGATTGGGGGAGAGCTGCCCTGGCTCACTGTCTGCGCTGGGACACTTTGGGACAATAGCTCTGGCCACACGGAGGTCTCCGAGCACAACCCAGGGACATGGTGCCCCCTCCCATTACAGTCCTGTCATTGCCGAGCTCACCAGCAGTCCTGATTCCCTCTCCCCGGGGGACCTCACCTCAGGCGCCGAATGACACGGCCCGTGGATGTGGTCTTTCGTGGAGATTGTACGCGAGATGTTTGGTGTTAAGCATTAGTTCATAAATACAATCTTATTAAATATTTCCTCTGAATATAGATGTTATAACCATGCATCCATTGTGGATACAAACCATATTAGCATATAACATCAAAGTTATGAATGAATAGAATGTGAGGTGATTAATTGTGGATTACAATATCTGTTGTGTTTCTGTAATAGTACCTAGTCAATTAGCTTATGCCATGCTCTTGTCACGTTTGCAGAGGAAGATATCTAAGAATGATGCCGAGCAGAAGCAGACTGGAGGAGGGCCTGCTGAGCTGCACCCTCTCACTGACCTGGAAGAACGTGCTGCAGTACTAGTGGGCACACACAATCATTCTGTGACCCGTGGTGGTGCAGATCCCGTTGTTGCGCTATGTGAGTAATATGTAAAGCAGTGGTAAACCAGTAGTAATTTAAAGTAATTTAATGACATTTCGTTATAATATATGAATGATGTAATGTTATGCATGCAGCTTCTATACTCTCATGTTAATCATATGTAACGTCTCTCATTCACATTTATTGCAGTAGTGTTGTTCCTCGTACATATGCCTGCGCAACGCAAGCATTCTCATGTCTCCCCTTCTCTTCTAATAACCTCAATTATGTTTTCCATCTCCCCAGACACTCCAGGCGCAAAGGAAGGTCCCTGCACCAACATGTGTATCGCTGCAGGCCGTCATCACCACGGGTGACGAACACGAAACTGAGGAGGAGGAAGAAACAGAGCCTGAGTTGTCATCTGTGGTACCTACGGCCACGCCATCCTCAACGGATGAAGTAGTGGGGCCAAGCGGCTTGCAGCAGGCCACTCCAAGGTGTCCAGTGCCCAAACCGACTCCTCGGAGGTTGAGTCGGCGAGGTAGGCACGCGCTGCGACAGGCAAATGCAAATGAGGACATGGTCTCACTGTCAAGGGCGAGCATCGACATAGGTCAGGAGCTCCTCCAAGTGCTTGGTGGATTGACCAGCAACATTGCCACACTGCGCGAATAACAGAGGGCATGGAATGGATCATTGTGGCAATGGGGCAAATGGCCGACTCTGTCGATGCCTTACGACATGCGATAATTTTGGGATACAGCACTGCACCCCAAGGTGCCGTACCACCAACCACCATGACAGATGCGAGACAGGAGGAAGAACTTCCTTCTAACTCGGAAGACATTTCTTCGCAAAGGTCTTCTCCTTCAGTCACAGAGGTCATTCTGCCAATGTCACCCTACAACCCCCCCCAACCCCTGCCTCTGCCCCCCAGAGCAGCAGGCCTTGAGATACTCTGCTGCAAGACATCTTGGTCCCATTACTCAGGGAATCCTTGGGAAATGGGGGGTTACAACAGGGGTGGGGTGGGGTCAAGGTACAGGAGGGAAGCGTGGCCACAGATAGGGGCTGGGGGGAGGCTGTATATTGTTGTTGTTATAAAAAAAAGTGTTGTTGAATGTTCACTGTTGGGGATGGTGGAAGGGTGTTATATTCTGTTGAAATTGTTGTTGACGGTTGGGGGTTGGGGGGATGGGGTGTTATATATATTTGTTCAAAAAAAATTGACATGTTCAATTATTAAACATTTTTATTTAAGTTTACAATTATTGTGAAGAGTCTTCTAATAACGTAGGTAAAACATCAATACAAGGGTTGCAAACAATGGCCAGGCAAGGATGAAACGTAGCACAACTGTAACTGTCACCAACGTAACTTCACACAAAGTGTTTATTTATGAACTGCTGACATAAGAGTTTTGCAGCTGTGTAATTACCATGGGGCTTTCCCAGTGTTGTGGGGGGAGTGGGCATGGGGATATGGGTTCATCGCCAGGCTGATTGTCCTCTCTGAGGACCTCCTCCTCCTATTCCGCCTCCCCTCTCTCCTGAGGTGGACCGGCGGTCCCATCTGTCAATTGTTGTCCTCTCCTGATAGATAGGTTATGCAACATGCAGCACACCACAATGTATTGTAAGTTGTCTCCTGAGTGGTCCAGGCATGCTTCAGAACTCCAATTGTCTTTTCAATGATATTGTGTGTAGCTATATGGCTTTTGTTGTAATGCTTCTTGGTTTCTCCAGTCGTCCTGGTTCAACTCTTGCCACTGGAGAAAGACTTAGCTCTGTTGAGCCCGTGTGGTGGCTGATGTGCAACGGTCACCACACGTTAAAAAAATCCATGCACAGGCATCTTCCACCCCCTCAATTGGAGTTCAGGACTGGAACATCGGGTCCTTCATTGAAACATCTGTGAACTCTTGTGGAAACAAGTCATCCTCATTCGAGGGACTGCTTATGATGATTGATTGATTGATGGTAGACTGCCGATTTCCCTTAATTAGCTGGCATATCTCACTGATGACTTCCTTTCGCAAGCGCAACCTTCCAACACACGTGTTATCGGACGAGTCCAAGTATGATCGCTTTTCCCTGTAAATGCATTGGCTGTAACATCTCCTCCTCAGCAGTCTGCCACCTCTTTGATTGTGCACATAATGCTCTTCAATAAACCTTCTCCCATCTCTATTCTGCAGCATATGTTTAGTAATCACTACTGGTTGAGAAATTAAAGGCCCCAGCACTATAAATCACTATAAATGCCCTTAGTTTGTCCTCAACAAATACACATGTGACTAGATGATTGGCAAGAGTCAAAAACGCCCTTAAAATCACTCACAAATTGCTTCTCCTGACAAGCACTTCAAGCAGCCTTTTATTAAAGATCTTCCAAGTTACAAAATGGTGTCTCTAGTGCTGAGATTAGGTCAGGTGATTGCAGCTTTTCTTCAGCGTCTTTTTGGGCAAGCGATCATTTGGGTGAATTATGGGTGAAATGCCAAAAGTAGTGCTCACCGATAATCTGGGCCATAATTGGGCGCTAGTTTCCATTAGAAACAGTATTCTCGGCCTTGCACGAGGATGACGTCATGTTTTTTTTTAAATAGGCCGGGCGGTGCAGCTCATTCCTGTATGCCGAAAGTTGCACCAGCGATAAATGGGTGATAATCGGGCGCTGGTTTCCGCTTTTCAGCAAATATGGGCGATAGACTGAATCTCAGCGCTTATATAGACGCTTTGGTTTTCTCAGTAGGTGTGTTATCATCTGCATGATGAATAGATTGTTCGATTTTTGACCACAGCGAACTTCCCTTTTCTAATTGACTGCTCATTTCTGAAAACACTTGCAGATTGCAAATCATTCCAGTTTCATGTCTTTTTAACAAACCAAAAGCTGATGTTGCATCAGTTTGTTCAGGGTTTACAGAACAGCAGAGATGTCTTTGAAGACAACGAGAAGAGCCTTTTGAAAAGGCAGCCTTCCATATCTGCTTATTTATTGATGTCCTGAGCACAACGCTTATCCTTTTGTAAATGAAACTCTTCTGCATTCTTCTAAACTTTAAGCAAGATAGTTTTTTCTGGAGTGTTTTCACAATCAAGTTAATTTTATTATCCTCAGCGTTTCTCATATGCAGGTTTAAATTCAGAGGCACTTCTACTCTGTAGCGGCCAGTTCTACGCTTTAGTTTGGCAGCCAGTCCCTGTCAAGTACTAAACATTACAGAAGTTCTATCAGTACACAGTGATATTAGTACATCAAGGTCAAGGGGCTGGCTTTTCGTTTTTTGCGATTTTGGGGCGGTAATGGCGGCGGGGCAGTCCTGATACCACCTGGAAAATGTTTGCGCCCTCGTCGGCAAAATTCGGCAAAAAATGAGGTTCCTTGGTGCAAAATCAGGCATTACAGCAGGAAACTTTTATGCCCCAGCCGAAAATCGCGGCATTAAATAAATTAGAATAATGTGCAGGACAAGGCTGCAGAAATGCTCTGATTTTTGTTGATTATGCTTGTAAATAGTTTTTGTGATTTAATGCACTTCATTATTGTTCAGTGCCCTGCAACATAACGTTGTCGATTGTATGATTTTCTTTTGGGGAGGGGAGTTTGTTACTTTGTTGCTGTAAAATATCTGTTTGATCCTTTGCCATTGGTGTGTTATTCCAACACACCATTCCAACACTCACCGGAGATGTGCCTTTATGGGGACGCATAGCGTGTCCAGTATTGGCTCCATCCCTCAGTTTCCTCCATTTATGAGAGCCGGTCCATTATGAGCTGGTGACGTGTGACTCTCGATCCAGCAGAATGTCCACCTTGCCTCTCCTGTGGATGGTGTAGCTATCCAATAGGGGCCTCGCCAGGATCCTCTTCATCGTCCTCCTCCTCCTGAGGTGGGCCTGCCATCCCCATTGGCAATGCCTGGTCCCTCAAGTTGTTCAACGTGCAGCACACCACAATGAACTCGGAAACCTGTTGATGAAATTAATGAAGGCAGCCTCCAGAACAGTCCAGGCATCGGTCTGCCTGTAGGAGATAGCATATCTCTGTCAGCACTTCCTTTTGGAAGCACAGCCTTCTCACACACTGCTCCTCAGAAAACTTGAGGTATGAGTGTTGGTATCTGTAAATCCACGGGGAGTAAGCCCTCCTCCCCCAGACAACTTCGGCCTCTCCTTATCCGTGGCCCGACATGGCCAAGAGCCCTTGTTGTATCCTGATGCCGCCTAGCAATAGCATGGAGAATGATACGCTGGCAAACTAGTAATTCTCCCATTAAATTCTTTCAGTGAAGATGTAACAACTCTGGAATGGCAGATAAAAGTACCACTTTCAAGTCAGAGCTTCCGCAGTAGGCTGTGTGCAAACATTGCAGTCAATGTGGCCTGCAATGTAGGAGCCTCCTCCCTCAAATTACATATGCCACAAATACCACCTACTGGAGCGTGGGAATGCATGGCTCTTCAACCGTTTCCTGGGGTGGGCGTATAATGGGGCATTAGGGCCTAATTTTGCATCTGAGGCGTGTAGAATTTACCAATATCTCGCAAAGATTCCAGGTACCTTTCCTCTGCAGAGTAGAAGAAACCCTTTTTGGGCTTTTAAAATGAGTTTAAAGGGGCAGACGAAGCCTGCGGGGGATAAAAGGGGATACATTCATGGAGACCTCCCCCCCAGTGTTTGGACTCAGAGGAAAGGGAATTCAAAATGGACCTAAATTACAGAAGCATGAGATCCCCTAAACATCAATGGGAAGGAGCATTTCAATTTTAAGATTCTACAACTTTGGCTGCAAAAAAGAGTTACCAAATACAGGAGGTGGGGCCAACCTCTGAAGCAAATTCGTGTATTAAGGATCCCAGGCTAGTCACCCCCTAAGAGATAATCGAATTACCCAATCAAGCACAATGGAAATCAATCATGGTCAGGAAACTGGACAATCCTAAAACAATGCAAAACCAGTGATAGCACATTCTCACACCCTAATCGAGTTACTGCTGACAAAGGAGACATTTGAAAATCAATGGACAGAACAGTTTAAACAGAGCCCAAGAGATTTGATGGGAGAAAACGGAGCATTTTTTGGGGATATATCAATCCCCCAGTTTTACAAGGGAAAACTAACAGAACACAGACTGGAACTCGCACAGACTCGAACAAGGACACAGACGGGAACTCGCACAGACTCGAACAAGGACACAGACGGGAACACAGACACAGACACAAGCAGCCTGCTTCCTCGACAATGAAGAAATGGAATAGTGAAGGAAACTACCAGAACTCATCAAGAACTGACCGAGCACGAGGCCTACGAAACGGAAGGTTGTCAGCAACCAAATTGACAACCACTCTACAATTTACTTCTGAACGACCCAACGGGGGAGAAATTACCAAAAGGGACTAACTATAACTATTCCTAACCAAAGAAAGTGGGTACTTACCCCATACATCCAAAACGCAACTTAGCGCATCAACGGACGCACCCCAACCGAAGACTACGCAGTCCGAAGTCCGCTCCTCCGTCCG
Source organism: Pristiophorus japonicus (assembly GCF_044704955.1). Lineage (NCBI taxonomy): Eukaryota > Metazoa > Chordata > Chondrichthyes > Pristiophoridae > Pristiophorus > Pristiophorus japonicus. The sequence continues at coordinate 250,405,360 of NC_091978.1, read as the reverse complement.
GGGTACGGCTCGCCTAGAAATCCAAGTGCAGCGAACCCCGAAACCGCGATTCAATGGCAACTGTCTAAAGGGATTGGTGAGCATAGCCCCTGAACCCTCAGAGCTATAACTTAGTTAGTTAGAGGAATTGGGAGGGCGGAGGCTGGGATAACTTGTGTAAATGTATCTGCATTCTCCTCTTTACCCCATTTAGAGTTTAAGCAGTATTATTTTCCCCACAGGCTGTAATTTGACAATTTATTCAATGTGTTGTACCCCTCAGTGTGTATTGGTCTGTGTGTGTTATTAAAGGTGTGCCTTTTACTTCTTTTTAAACACAATAAAGCCATACCTGTTTCCTACCTTGAAACCGATTGTCTGTCCAAGTCTGTCACAGTCCCTTCATAATTCCAGTGTCTAGAACCAAGGGTGTGGGAGCGATTCGGAACCGCTCATATAAGGTCAGAAGGGAAAGCTGACCCCCTGCAAACCACTCCTTACAGGCGCTAGCGGAGCACTGCACGACGATTGACATAATGATCTCAGTAAACTAGAGGGCGGGGCGATAAGTTTTTATGCCGCCACAAACCCTGAGCAGAATTTGCCGAACGATGGTAAAAGCTGGATGCCCACTGTTACGCCTAAAAACACCCTTTATCCCCCTCCGGGCACTACCAAAGGCGCAAGGGAGCTGAAAATCCAGCCCAAGGCCTTTGAGCTAATTCACTAGTATCTTGCAGAGTACCAATGTTGACGGAGTCAGATTGTGATTAAAAAAAAATGCCTGCTGTACTTTACCATCTGTGAATTGCTACTGAAATGGAATCATCTGCTTAGTGATTGATGCTATGAGTGGCATATCTATCAGTAGACCATAATAATCTTCCATACAGTAAAAAAGTATCTTGTATAGACCAACCAATGTTAACAACAATTTCTCTTAATGAGTATCTCAGTGTATATCTAAGTATTTCAAATCATCAACCCTCATTTTTTCCATTATGATTAGTCGTGTGATTTTCCTGTTAATAAGTATCTCCTTATAAAGCCAACAGAGACAACATTTTACAGTTCACTGTAGCCACTTCTTTCTGTCATGTGCATTGCGAAAAGCAACATATTACACTGAACATTTCCCTTTGTTTTCTGTGCTCTCGGATCAGATTCTGCTACTATCAAATATCACCATGAAGTGTACACCTTCCCCTTTAAAGGCAGCAGTGGCAGATGAAAATCCAGATTAAGTCATTTCCATTATGAGTGAAAAAGAAGTTTCCAAACCTCCTACAAGCTACAAAGATGCACTCCTTGGGTAGGGATCAAAAATATGAGGATAACAAAGGAAAACATTTGCAATAGAAACAAAAGGCTCTTAAGACCACAGGCAAATAACAGCACATTGCTTCTGGCTAATACAGCACCTTCGGCAATGGAGTGCACTTCCATTTCTATTCAACACTGCGGAATAATGATAAATTAACAGTATAGTCCACTAAAGTAACAGGTAATATAATAGGTATTAATACTAAAAATGTAGCAAGGCTGTAGCCCTCATTTTCACTCAATGCATAGTGCAATGTGTGGGGGCCAGGGCGGATGGGTGCTGTAGGTATGAGGGCCAGGTGATTTTAACTCCCAAGCCCCATTAACATGGTGGAAGATGATCTCCCACCCAAACCCGGTGGGGATCAGAGAATCATAGGATATTGCAGCACAGAAGGAGGCCATTCGGCCCTTCGAGTTTGCACCGGCTCTTTCGAAGAGCAATCTAATTAGTCCCACTCCTCCCTTGCTTTCCTGATACTCTTGCAATTATTTCTCTTTCAAGTATTTATCCAATTTTCTATTGAACCTATATACACCACTCTATCAGGCAGTGCATTCCAAATGCTAACCAATCATTGCGTAGAAAAGTTTTTCCTCATGTCACCTCTGGTTCTTTTGTTAATCACCTTAAATCCATGGCCTCTCATTATCAACCCTTCAGCCATTGGAAACAGTTTCTCTTCATTTACTCTATCTAAATCCTTCATAATTTTAAACACCTCTATCAAATCTCCTCTTAGTCTTCTCTGCTGTAAGGAGAACAGCCACAGCTTCTCCAGTCTATTCATGTAACTGTGATCCCTCATTCCTGGAACCATTCTGGTAAAACTCCTCTGTATCCTCTCCAAAGCCTTCACGTCCTTATTAAAGTGTGATGACCAGAATTGGATGCAATGCTCCAACTGAGAACAAACTAGTGTTTGTTATATAATTAGCATAACCTCCTGGCTTTTGTACTCTATGCTTCTATTTATAAAGCCCAGGATCCCATATGCTTTATTAACTGCTTTGTTAAGCTGCCCTGCCACCTTCAAAATCACTTGTATCCAGTGAACTGGAGCAGGATTTTATACCGCAGGAGACCACTGCCGGTGACCCGAGAGAACGGTAAGTGTTCGGGAAAGGGGTCCGCAGGGAATCGTGGTCGGAGGAGGGAGAGGGAAGCACCAGGTATCGGGTCGCAAAGCTGCTTTTGGGTCCTGGAGGGGTATCCCTAATCCAGAAAGAAATCTTAAAATAAAACTGTGAATGCTGGAAGATAGGTTAATAGTAAGGGTTGGATTTTTGGCTTCTTTGCGTCTCTGGTAGCACCCCGGAGGGGGAATAAAGAGTGTTTTGAGGCATAACAGCGGGCGGCCAGCTTTTACAGCCCAGTCGTCAAATTCTGCGCAAGGTTTGTGGCCGCGTAAAAACTTATCTCCCCATTCTCTAGTTACACTGAGATCTGGATATTCCCCTCAACAGGTCTCCGAATTCATTGTGGTGTGCTGCACGCTGCACAACTTGGCCATCATGAGGGACCAGGCATTGCCAATGGGGATTGCAGGCCCACCTCAGGAGGAGGAGGAGGAGGACAACAACAAGGAGCCTGGCCAGGCCCTGATTGGATAGATACATCATCCATGGGGGAGGAAGCATGGAGATGTGGCCGGGCCAAGAGTCGCAGATCGCCAGCTCATAATGGACCAGTTCTCCAAAATGGCTGAAGCTGATGGAAGTAGCTAATACTAGACAGGCTATGTCCCTCCATAAAGGCACATCTCTGGTGAACGTTGGAATGATACATAAGACACCAATGGCAAAAGATCAAAGAGACATTTTACTGCAACAAAGTAGCATATGTTAGAGATGTAAACTTGTATATATTCTGTACAGCCATCAGAGGGCTCATCCACTGGAGTCCCAAGGGATCCCATAATCCCTTGGGAGCACAGGTATTTAAGGAGGCCTCACAGGTTGGAGAGACACTCTGGAGACCTGCAATAAAAGAATAAGGTCACACTTTACTTTGAGCTCACAGTATTCAGTCTGACTCTTTCTTCATACATAACAACTGGCAACGAGATACAGATAGCGAACCCAAAGATGCAGCGAACAGTGGGCATCCTGGAGAAATTCTCGGAGGGAGATGATTGGGAAACCTTTGTGGAGCGACTCGACCAATACTTCGTAGCCAACGAGCTGGATAGAGAAGAGAACGCTGCCAAACGAAGGGCAATTCTCTTCACCATCTGCGGGGCACCAACGTAAGGCCTCATGAAAAATCTGCTTACTCCAGCGAAACCCATAGAGAAATCGTACGATGATTTGTGCACACTGGTCCGGGAGCATTTGAACCTGAAGGAAAGCATTCTGATGGCGAGGTACCGGTTCTACACCTACAAAAGTCTGAAGGCCAGGAAGTGGCAAGTTATGTCGCCGAGCTCAGACACCTTGCAGGACACTGTGAATTTGAAGGACATTTGAAGCACATGCTCAGAGACTTTTTCATACTTGGCATTGGCCATGAAACCATACTTCGCAAACTTTTGACTGTAGAGACCCCAACCTTGAGTAAGGCCATAGCGATAGCCCAGCATTCATTGCCACCAGTGACAATACTAAGCAAATCTCTCAACACACAAGTGCTACTATAAGTACTGTGAACAAAGTGTTGAAGTTTTCAAATAGCAATGTACAGGGCAGGTCACACATGCCTGCAGCTGCACATCCGCAGATGTCTCAGAGTCCACCATCAAGAGTGATGAATGCAAGGCCATTAACACCCTGTTGGCGCTGCGGGAGTGATCATTATTTCCATTCATGCCGCTTCAAAGGTTACGTTTGCAAGGGCTGTGGAACAATGAGACACCTGCAACTTTTGTGCAGGCGAGCTGCAAATCCTGTTAATCCTGCAAACCACCATGTTGCAGAGAAGGACAGATCCTTGGTGGATCACGATGAACCAGAGCCTCAGACCGAGGAGGCATAAGTACATGTGGTGCACACATTTACCACAAAGTATCCCCTGATAATGCTGAATGTGGAACTAAATGACTCCCGGTGTCAATGGAGCTGGACACGGGCACGAGCCAGTCTATCATGAGCAAAAAGACTTTTGAAAAATTGTGGTGCGGCAAGGCCTCAAGACCAGTCCTAACTCCAATTCGCATGAAACAAAGAACTTACACAAAGGAACTGATTCCCATAATCGGCAGTGCTACCGTAAAGGTCTCCTACGATGGAGCAGTGCACAAACTACCACTCTGGGTGGTACTGGGCGATGGTCCCACGCTGCTTGTCAGGAGCTGGTTGGGAAAGATACGCTGGAACTGGGACGACTATCGCCTGCTGACGACACTTCGTGTGCCCAGGTCTTAAACAAGTTCCCTTTGCTGTTCGAAACAGGCATCGGGAAATTCCAAGGAGCAAAAGTGCAGATCCACCTAATTCCGGGGGCGCGACCCATTCATCACAAGGCGAGAGCAGTACCGTACATGATGAGAGAAAGGGTAGAGATCGAGCTAGACCGGCTGCAAAGAGAGGGCACTATTTCACCGATCGAATTCAACAAGTGGGCCAGTCCAATTGTCCCAGTCCTCAAAGGAGATGGCACCGTCAGAATCTGTGGTGATTACAAAGTAACTAGCAATCGTTTCTCCCTGTGGGGCCAATACCCACTAGCAAAGGCCGACGACCTCTTTGCAACGCTGGCAGGAGGAAAGACGTTCATGAAGCTGGATTTGACTTCAACCTACATGATGCAGGAGCTGGAGGAATCATCGAAGGGCCTCACCTGCATCAACATGCGCAAAGGTCTCTTCATTTATAACAGGTGCCCATTTGGAATTCGATCAGTGGTGGCGATATTCCAGAGAAACACAGAAAGCTTACTGAAGTCGGTCCTGTGCACCGTGGTCTTCCTGGATGACATCTTGGTTACAGGTCGGGACACAGTCGAGCATCTGCAGAACCTGGAGGAGGTTCTTAGTCATCTCAACCGCGTGGGGCTCAGGTTAAAACGCTCGAAGTGCGTTTTCCTGGTGCCTGAAGTGGAGTTCCTGGGGAGGAGGATTGAGGCGGATGGCATCAGTCCCACCAATTCAAAGACTGAGGCAATCAAGAATGTACCGAGGCCACAGAAAGTGACGGAGCTGCGGTCATTTCTAGGACTCCTGAACTACTTTGGTAATTTCTTACCGGGTCTCAGCACACTGTTAGAACCACTGCATGCTTTACTGTGTAAAGGGGATGAATGGGTTTGTGGCAAAAGTCAAGAAAATGCCTTTGCAAAAGCGAGAAAATTGTTATGCTCAAACAAATTGCTTGTGTTGTATGAACCATGTAACCGTTTGGTACTAGCATGTGATGCGTCGTCATATGGCAGCGGGTGGCTATTGCAACAAGCTACTGATTTTGGGAAACTGCAAACGGTTGCATATGCATCCAGCAGTCTGTCTAAGGCTGAGAGAGCCTACAGCATGATTGAAAAAGAAGCGTTAGTGTGTATCTATTGAGGTAAAGAAAATGCATCAATACCTGTTCAGGCTAAAATTTGAATTGGAAACTGACCAGAAGCCACTGAAAGTCCTGTTTTCCGAGAGTATGGGGATAAATACTAATGCATCAGCTCGCATCCAGAGATGGGCGCCCACGTTGTCCGCATACAACTACGCCATCCACCACTGGCCAGGCACAGAAAACTGTGCCGATGCTCTCAGTAGGCTGCCATTTCCCATCATGGGGGTGGAAATGGCGCAGCCCGCAGATTTAGTCATGGCTATGGAAGCATTTGAGAGTGAGCAATCACCCATCACAGCCCGACAGATTAGAACCTGGACGAGCCAGGACCCTTTACTGTCCCTAGTCAAAAACTGTGTGCTTCATGGACCTGGTCCAGTGACCCAGTGGAAATACAAGAACAGATAAAGCCGTTCCAGCAGTGCAAAGATGAAATGTCTATACAGGCAAACTGCCCTCTGTGGGGAAATTGGGTAGTGGTTCCTAAGAAGGGCAGAGACACCTTCATCAGTGACCTGCACAGCACCCATCCAGGCATCGTAATGATGAAAGCGATAGCCAGATCACATGTGTAGTGGTCCGGTATCGAATTCGACTTAGAGTCCTGCGTGCACAGATGTAACACATGCTCGCAGTTAAGTAATACACCAAGGGAGGCGCCACTAAGTTTATGGTCTTATGCTCCAAACCATGGTCCAGGGTCCATGTCGACTATGCAGGCCCGTTCTTGGGTAAAATATTTCTTGTGGTTGTAGATGCGTACTCCAAATGGATTGAATGTGAGATAATGACGGCAAGCACGTCCACTGCCACCACTGAAAGCCTGCGCGCCATGTTTGCCACGCACGGGCTACCTGATGTCCTGGTGATTGACAACGGGCCATGTTTTACCAGTGCCGAGTTCAAAGAATTCATGACCCGCAACAGGATCAAACATGTCACATCTGCCCCGTTTAAACCAGCGTCCAATGGTCAGGCAGAGAGAGCAGTGCAAACCATCAAGCAAGGCTTGAAGAGGGTAACTGAAGGCTCACTGCAGACTCACCTATCCCGTCCTGCTTAGCTACCGCATGAAATCCCACTCGTTCACTGGGATCCCACCTGTTGACTGCTCATGAAAAGAGCACTTAAGACAAGGCTCTCGTTAGTTTACCCTGATCTACATGAACAGGTCGAGAGCAGGCGGCTTCAACAAAGTACATACTATGATAACACAAATGTGTCAGGCGAGATTGAAATCAATGATCCTGTATTTGTATTGAATTATGGACAAGGTCCCAAGTGGCTTCCCAGCCAAAAAGGGGAGCAGGGTGTTTCGGGTCAAACTTTCAAATGGACTAATTCACCGGAAACACTTGGACCAAATCAAACTCAGATTCACGGACTATCCTGAGCAATCCACTTTGGACCCTACCTTCTTTGACCCCTCAACACACACATCAGTGGCAACCAACACCGCGGTTGGCCACGAAGCAGAACCTATCATCCGCAGCAGCCCAGCAGGTCTCACCACACCAGGCAGCCCAGCAAGGCCAGCTGCACAGCAGCTCAGCGAGGGCCCAACAGATGATTCACCAATACCAGCATTTGCCCCGAGACGATCAACCAGGGCAAGAAGGGCCCCAGATCGACTCACATTGTAAATAGTTACACTGGTGACTTTGGTAGGGGAGTGTTGTTAGATATGTAAACTTGTACATACTCTGTACAGCCACTAGAGGGCTGATCCACTGGAGTCCCAAGGGATCCCATAATCCCTTGGGAGCACAGGTATTTAAGGAGGCCTCACAGGTTGGAGATGCACTCTGGAGATCTGCAATAAAAGACTAAGGTCACACTTTACTTTGTGCTCACAGTATTCAGTCTGACTCTTTCTTCATACATAATGCCCCCCACCAAAAGAAAACCATACAATATACAACGTTCTGTTGTAGGGCACTGACCAACAATGAAGTGCATTAAATCACGTAACTATTTACAAGCGTAATGAACAAAAATCAGGGCATCTTCACAACCTTGTCCTTCACGTTATTCGGACTTGTCCTGTGCTTTTCTCCCCCAACACTTTAACCCCCCTCCCACGCCTGCTGCTCCTCCTCAATGAGGCCTCAGTGCCTGTTTGAGGGCTGCTGTGTTGGTGGGCCAGACAGTGCAGATGGCCTAGGACGATGTCCTGGACCTGGAAGGCACAGCTGCGAAATGCTGCACCATAGCATCGGCAGCAGCACTCTCTGATGGATCAGGAATGGATCGCGTTAGATACATGGTCGGAGAGTCGGTGGTGGGAGCCGGAATGCTGTCATCTTGAGGATGGACAGCAACTTCCATTTCCTGGGGACCACAGACACTCACACAGGGCTGGGACTTAGAATCCAGAGCACGATGTGGCCAGACTCAGCATCGGAGCAGCTTCCATCACCCCGCCGGGATTTTCGGGGCCAGTTTCGGTGGGGCGCGGAGCATCACCACCCAAAAGAGACGAGCCGGTGGGCAACGTCTCTGATTGTGACACCAACTTGATTTTTGCTCCAGCCCGATCCGTAGTGCTCCATAGAGCACCGTGCTGGGACCACCTGTGAAAACCGGTAGCCCGACCTGTAGTGCTCCAGTGAAGTAAGTAATGTCCATCTCAGGTAAGTGTGATTGTTTTTTATCTTTTTTTTTGTGATTTATGTTGTGGTGCTGTAAGTTACATTGGGAATGTTTTTGGTATTTTTTTTAATCAGTTAAAAAAAATTTCTCCCCAGGCCTCTCCTAGAGTGCTCCCGGGCCGGCTGTTTAACTCGGGATTTTCACTGCCGAATTTTGCTCACTGAGGCGCAAACTATTCCTGGGCATTATCAGGACCACCCCGCCGCCATTACCACCCCGAAATAAGAAAAGCTGAAAGTCCAGCCCTCAGAGTCCTCAAAGCCCTCGAGGTAACTGTCTTCCCCTGCTGTGTCCAAACAAGGTGGGACTGATGGGCTCTGACGCTCAGGTAGCAGACTGGCCTCCACTCCCTCATCATCTCCCCTGTGGCCAGATGTTGATAGCTCATGGTGTAAAGTCCTGTCCCTCAGTACAGATTCATACGAGGCATGCAGTGAAGTCAAGGTCACTCGGGACCTGCACCTTTATTTCACAGCTCTGGAATGCTGCACTTGCCTGAGACCTGCCCTTATATACCTGTCTCTTGCAAGTGCACCCCTGGTGGTAAGGTATGCTGGTGGTTACAGGTCATATCTTATTACAGTCATGTATAGCATGTTAGGATACAGTTATATATAATAATGTAAGACACATGACATCACCCTCCCCCAAGGTCTTATTGTCTTTATAGGTTCAGTTTCTCAGGTGGTCTACGCTCTCGCGTGGAGCATCTGAGTTTTGCTTCAGTTGTTTGCCTTGGTGTCTGTTTTTCGTTGGGTGTGGCTGCTGGTATCTCGCCTGGGCTGTCTATTTCGATTGGTGTGATTGTTGTTGACTCGCCTGGGCTGTCTGTTGGGATTGCCCTTTCCTCAGGTTGTTCCCTCTGTTTGTCCACCAGGTGTGGTGCGAGTTCCACATTGTAGTTTGCCTCTGGTTCCGCAGTGTTGTTGGTAAATCTGCTTTTGACTTGGTCGACATGTCTCCGGCAGGTTTTGCCTTTGTCCATTTGTACTGCCAGTAGCCTGTTTCCTTCCTCGCCCGTTACTGTCCCTGCAAGCCATTTGGGACTCCTGCCATAGTTTAGTACAAACACTTTATCCCCTATCTCATTCCATCTCCCCCTCGAATTTCTGTCATGGTACTCAGTCAGCTTACGGCGCTTTGCCTCAACGATTTCGTGCATGTCTGGGAGGATTAATGAGAGCCTTGTTTTTAAAGTCCTTTTCATCAACAGTTGCGCGGGGGGGGACGAGATCTGTATGCCAGCAGCAGTCGCGACAGGCGACCCTGCAGCGTGGGACCTTAGATTTTAAGCATGCCTTGTTTAATGATTTGCATTGCTCTCTCCGCCTGGCCGTTGGAGGCCGGCTTGAACGGTGCCGTCTTGATGTGATTTATGCCATGGTCAATTATAAAGTCTTGAAATTCTGCGGTGGTGAAGCATGGACCATTGTCACTGACCAATATGTCAGGGATTCTGTGCGTTGCAAACATGGTTGCGAGGCTCTCCACAATGGTGGAGGTTGTGCTCGAGTTTAAAATGGTGCATTCGATCCACTTTGAAAATGCATCTACAACTACGAGGAACATTTTGCCCATGAATGGGCCCGCATAGTCTACATGCACCCGCGACCACGGTTTGGTAGGCCAGGGCCAGGGGCTCAGTGGAGCCTCCCTGGGGGCATTGCTGAGTTGGGCACAAATGCTGCACCTTCGGACGTAGAGCTCCAGGTCCGCGTCAATACCAGGCCATCAGATGTGGGATCTGGCTATGGCCTTCATGAGAACGATCCCCTGGTGCTCGCGGTGGAGCTCCCGGACAAATGCCTCTCTGCCTCACAGAGGCATGACTACTCGACTGCCCCACATCAGGCAGTCTGCTTGTAGTGATAGCTCATGCATGCACCTGTGAAAGGGTTTTAATTCCTCGGGGCAGGTATTGCGAGCCTCTGCCCAGTCACCGGTTAGGACACATCTTTTTACTAAGGATAACGTGGGGTCGCTGGGCGTCCAGGCTCTGATTTGGCGAGCCGTCATGGGCGAACCTGTGGACTCAAAGGCTTTGATTGCCATGACTATCTCACGGTCCTGTTCATCAGACCCTTCCGTGGTCGCCAGGGGTAGCCTGCTGAGCGCGTTGGCACAGTTGTCTGTGCCTGGTCTGTGCCTTATGGTATAGTCGTAGGAAGCCAGCATGAGTGCCCACCATTGAATTCGCGCCGAGGCGTTGGCGTTTATTGCCTTGCTCTCGGATAGGAGGGACGTGAGGGGCTTGTGGTTGGTTTCTAATGCGAACTTGGCCCCAAAAAGTTATTGGTGCATCTTTTTGATACCGTACACACAAACGAGCGCCTCCTTCTCTACCATTCCGTACCCGCGCTCCGCCCGCGAAAGTAACCTGGAGGCATAAGCTATGGGTTGTAATTTGCCCGCACTATTGACATGTTGCAAAACGCACCCGACCCCATACGCTGACGCATCGCATATGAGAACTAGCTTTTTACCTGGATCAAAGAAAGTCAAAACACTGTTGGAACACAGAAGGTTGCGTGCCTTATTGAAGGCGCGTTCCTGGGCATCCCCCCAAAACTAATGCACCCCTTTCTGAGTAGCACGTGGAGAGGCTCCAGCAGCGTGCTTAAGTTCTGCATAAAGTTCCCAAAGTAATTGACTAGCCCAAGAAAGACGCGCAGTTCTGAGACATTCCGGGGCCTGGGTGCCAGGCGAATTGCTACTGTTTTGTACTCTGTTGGGCTGATTCCATCAGCGGCAATCCTTCTGCCCAAAAATTCAATCTCGGATGCGAGAAACAGGCACTTGGATTTCTTGACTCGTAGGCCTACCCGATCCAACCGCTTTAGTACTTCCTCCAAATTAGGGAGATGGGAGTCGGTGTCCCTGCCCATGATAAGTACGTCGTCTTGAAATACAACCGTCCCTGGGATGGACTTGAGCAGACTCTCCATGTTGCGCTGGAATATGGCAGCTGCCGACCTGATGCCGAATGGGCATCGATTGTATATGAAAACGCCTCGATGTGTGTTGATGGTGGTGAGTAGCTTGGATTCCTTGGTCAATTCTTACGTCATATATGCAGATGTGAGGTCTAATTTTGAGACAAATTTACCTCCAGCCAATGTGGAAAATAAGTCCTCTGCTCTGGGCAGCAGGTACTGGTCCTGTAGGGAGACTCTGTTTATGGTAGATTTGTCGTCCCCACAGATTCGTACGGATCCATCAGGCTTCATGACTGGGATGATGGGACTTGCCCAGTTGCTAAATTCCACAGGTGATATAATGCCTTCCCGCAGAAGCCTGTCTAGTTCGTGTTCAATCTTTTCCCTCATCACATAGGTTACAGCTCTGGCCTTGTGATGGACCGGTCTCGCATCCTGTGTGATGTAGATTTTGACTTTGGCCCCTTTGAAAGTGCCCACACCTGGCTGAAAGAGATGTTCAAATTGCTTTATAACTGTTGAGCAGGAGGTCCGTTCCTCTAATGACATGGCATGGACATCATCCCATTTCCAGTTTAGTTTTGCCAGCCAGCTTCTCCCCAGCAGTGCTGGGGAGTCTCCGGGGACAATCCACAGGGGAAGTCGATTCACTGTCCCTTTGTGTGTAATAGAGAGCATGGCGCTGCCGTGGACTGGTACGATTTCTTTGGTATAGGTCCTTAGTGTGGTGTCGACCCTTGTGAGTTTTGGCCTGTCTCTTTTATGCGGCCACAGTTGTTCAAATTGTTGAGCGCAGATGAGAGATTGACTCGCTCCCGTATCCAGCTCCATGTTGACAGATATCCCATTGAGTAGGACCCTCATCATTATAGGAGGCGTCCTGTTGTCGGAGCAGCGGCCATTGATCGTGTTGACCCGCTGTACACCGGTGTCCCGGGTACTGTCCCCACCATCTCCTGGTCCGCTTTCCGACCCATCCGATTTGTATACCAGCCGAGCTGCCGTTTCTTTGCACATGCGGGCCAAATGCCCTGTATATTCACAATTTCTGCAAACAGCCTGCTGAAATCGACATCCCCTTGACCAGTGCTCACCCCCACACCTCCAGCACAGACCTGTTTCATTGTTCAAAGAGTTTCCAAAGAATGAGCTGCATCTGGCTGATCTCTCTTGAGCATCTCTCAGTTTATAGTTAACTGCTCGCATTGAGGGTTGATGAGGTGTGAACGGCCATTCCTGTGGCACTTGATGGCTTCTGCCTACTGTCGAGAACCTGTTCTCCCGGTTTTGTCTGTGTGTGAAGGTGGCAGCTTGTTTAGTGCTGTGAATTTCTTGTTCTGATATTTTGTTGGTTGTCGTACCTGCATTGTAAATCAACCTCGTTTCTTCTTCCCCTACCAAGAATTTCTGTGCAACCAGTGCTGCTGCCTCTAAGGTCAGGTTCTTGGTCTCTATGAGCTTTCGGAATATGCCTGCGTGGCCTATTCCTTCAATGAAAAAGTCTCTCAGCATTTCTCTCCTCAGTTCATTGGAGAACTCATATAAACTAGCCAACCTCCAAAGTTCCGCCACGAAGTCGGGTATGCTCTGGCCCACACAGCATCTGTAGTTGTAGAACCTGTGTCTGGCCATGTGTCGGCTGCTCGCTGGCTTCAGGTGGTCTCTTACCAGTGTGCTCAATTCTTCAAACGACTTGCTTGCTGGTTTCTCGGGTGCCAACAGATCCTTCATTAAAGCGTATGTTTTCAAGCCACAGATGGTCAAGTGATGGGCTCTTCTCTTGTCTGCCTTATCGTCGCCTAACCAGTCTTTGGTTACAAAGCTTTGCTGGAGCCTTTCTATAAAGTCCTCCCAATTGTCTCTCGCATTTTCATCGAATCCGTTGTTCGCCATTCTGTGGATTCTGTAATCCCGTAACCCGTCGCCACTGTAAAGTCCTGTCCCCTCAGTACAAATTCACACAATGCATGTAGTGAAGTCAAGGTCACTCTGGACCTGCACCTTTATTTCACAGCTCTGGAATGCTGCACTTGCCTGAGACCTGCCCTTATATACCTGTCTCTTGCAAGTGCACCCCTGGTGGTAAGGTATGCTGGTGGTTACAGGTCATATCTTATTACAGTCGTGTATAGCATGTTAGGATACAGTTATATATAATAATGTAAGATACATGACACATGGGAAGGTTGGCAAGCTTCTGGCTGGTCATCTGTAAGCACAAAACAACATACGTGTGGTTAGCAGTAGGAGAGGGGGCAGGGTGATAGCAGGAAGGTGGTGTTGGACATGTATATGTAAAGGGGCTAGGCCACTTGATATTAGTGGTCAAGGAAGTCACATCAATCGCAAGTGCCATTCACATACCATCACTACCCGAAGGGGCTTGGCCTCGCTGCCGGCCACCGCACGAACAGGGGTGCCATTGATGGCCGACACTTGCTGCTTGACTTCGGTGAGCTCCAGCAGTTCAGGCTATCCGCCTGTTGCTCCCTCCTAATATGCAAAAGGTTGGCCTGCAATAAGAGCAAGAAGATGGGTTGAGTACGTATCCAACTCTTGTGCCACATGTGCCTTCCATAGTTCAATAGCTGCCACTGTGTGGAAGTACAAATGTGTTCGATTCCATCTGTGTGGCTGGTCACTGAGGTTTTGGAAAGGCTGAGAGGAGGTGAGAGCCAGGTAGCATAACCGCTCAGGGTGACGTTGGGATAACGCATATCAACAATGGTAGTGGAGTGCGAGGAGGGTTGACAATGATTAGGGGACAAGAGGGTACATGCATCCTGAATGCAGAGGTCATAGCTGGAGAAGTGACCCTCCAGTTTTCTGCTGGATTCAACAATCTACGCCATGGCCTGTAACTCACTGAGAAGGAGCATCTCCATCAACTACTTAACATTGTGTGGCATACTGATCTTGCAACCATGGCAGACCTACATAAATGTGAAGGGTACTTACCCTCGTGAGGTCATTGAACTTCTTGCGGCATTGTGTGCCAGTTCTGGCCACCTTGTCTGCCGCTGACACCTCCTGGACAATCTCCCTCCATATCCTCTTGAAGATGCTGGGCACAGGCCTCCTTCCACCCAACAGATTGAGTGTAAGGTCCCAGAGGTCAGGTTCACCTCTGATCGACTTGAGCGGTTCGAATTGCTCCCACTCCCTTGGGCTCTAGACTCTGGATTTATTTGGGTGATGTTATAAAGTGCAAAAGACCACTGGTTTGGTGCAAAAGAATTTAGATTTTATTAAGGATAAGAAAATAAAATGTCACACATTATAATTACACTAATAAAGAACAGTACATCACACATTCAAAGGGGTTGGAATGAAAATTACACCTCCACCTCCTAAATACCTAATACTGGCTAGGTTAGACTCCAGGGCAGACAGGGACTATGCTTACCAATCCTTTCTGGTCAGTTAGCAGTAGTTCGCGGTTTCGGCGTTCGTTGGATTCTGTAGGTTCTGCTTGCCGTTCCCCGAACGTCGGAGACCTCTTACTGCGCAATCTTCAGTTGGGTTGAGTCAGCTGATGTGGTAGGACGCGTTTTGGATTTGTGAGGTAAGTACCCATTTTTTTTCATTAGAAATAGATTTCAAAGTTAATTTAGGTAATGCTTTCACCTGTTGATAGTCACCTGTTGTGGAGTGGAAACTTTCGATTCTTCGGTTTCTTCCTTGTGAAGTTTTATTTCGAGGTTGGTTGATTGCGGTAGTTTTTAGTAGTACGACGTTGGCTGTGGTCAGTTGCTGCGGCGATGGTGATGTTTTTCCTTCTTTTTCGATTTCAGGACGTCGAGGCTGGAGAAGTTGGTTTACAACTGTCGCGTTGGTTTCTCTCCCTTCTTGATGGCATAGGCGGAGTATGGCACTAGCACTAGCACAAGCAGTGTCTCTTGAGGCAGTAGCATAAGGAGCAAAGCAAAGCATAGCATACCTTTTTTTAAAGCAGGACCCAGTTATACGTTTGAGCTGTCCTAATCTTCATGCCAAATCAGTCCAGATTTATTTGTTTAATTTTGGCGGGCCTGAGAATTCTTTGTCATATTGTGGCAGGCTCATTAAAAGTTAATATGTCTCATGCAGGCTGATCTTCTAAATCTGTTTCTTGATGGAAATATTATCTTGGTAATTGCAATGTTCTTTGTGCCTGGTTTTTGCATGCAGGCTGGAGTGGGCCTTTTGTTTTTATGCATAGGCTGAAAATGGCTTTCCAGGTTCAGGTTGATGGCTGGCCATCTCTGAGTTAATTGTTGCAATGTTAATGTCTCTTGTGGAGAAGGGTTTTCGAGTATTAATTTTCCAGACAATTTACTTTAGTCTCAATGTCCCAGACAGTTTCATTAATCAAACTGGCTTCTTTCATTCTCTAGTCCTGCCCACAGACTGAATTTGTCTTGTAAAATCCCAAATTCGATTAAAGTCCATAGTTTCCTCCATAAGCACTTTAGGATTTCAAACTTTCTGGTAGAAAGCTCCAAATTAAATTTCCTTTCCAATAAGCCCAAACACTGCGGGGGATTCCCACAAATTTTGCTCTTCTGCAGTCTCCCCTGTAACACTCTACATACTTTGAGTGTCATGCTAGGTGAGCAAAATTCCTGATTTCCCGAGAGTCAACCTTCCCCGTATTTACCTATCTAAACATTAAGTGCATCCCCCTATGAAATACAATGCAGTTTACAGGAGAATACAGACATTTCAATCCGATCACAGCATAGAGGAGTTCGACACCCCTCCTTTACTCTGTTTTCACAGTAAAATAATGATACATAGTCAAACACAACTTTTAGTACAGTAAAAATAAAAGGTACATAGTCAAACACGATCTTAAGTAATGCTTTTACAACACTCGATATTTGCGTTCCACAGCAGGTAAAATTAAACACAAATTAAACTTGATAATATGGTGTCACCCCTCCCTGCGCGATTCCCAAGTTCAGCCAGGGAGCGTGCAGTACCCTTTGGTGCCTGACCTGATGGCCTCTGCGTTTCACACGGCAAGTGAGACACCACAAATAAAGAACAATCGCGAGTTGAAAATAACAAAGTGTGGGAAGTGATTCTGATCCAGACTGGGACTTCTATATTTCTGAAAATGTCCCACCAAGGCAAAATTGTAATCTCAAGAATCTTTCTCCCTATCTCAATTGTTTTCTGTTCTAGAGTATAGAAATGTTTTTGCGAGTTTATTACAGCTTTTAGCAGAGATGTTCGGGTAGAGGGGGAATTGCATCGACAAAATGTGTAACATAATCCTACAGGTTTGTAATGTTTTCCTTCACAGTGAGGTGTACAGTGGAGGGTTCAGGAATGGAGACAATCCGTCCCTGGGCAACTTGAACTGATGTCTCAGGTTTGAAGCAAAAACTGCTGTCACTCATCGGACACCAGAAGTGTCCATGTTGGTAGTGGGGTGCACTGGTGGTGACACAATATGTCCCACCCCCTATGTATGCTACCTGTGAAGGGACATGGTCTTGTGCCATTTCCTCCATGGTACAGTTAATAGGCTGTGCACCAGCAGCTTTAAACTCACACTGTGACTTAGAATGGCAACTCAAGTACTGGGGACACAGTATTACATGTGCACCCCGGCTCCGGCACCCGGAGAGGTCAGTACCCATCACAGCGTGTTCCCACTTTATGCGAAACGAATGTAGGCACCTACTTGAATAACTCCAATGTTCTCCACCCGGTATAATGGTGCAGGTCGGGCTGTCCCACCCATGATCGGGATCCTTCGTGCTATTCCCATAAAGGTGTGGTTAGATTTTCCACAGTCTACTGGAACAGGGTAGGCTTCAGAGGCTAGGCGGAGCTGGCACAGGCTTAGTGAATTAGGTGAAGGGTTGCGAGGTGCTTGTTACTGATCCAGGAGGGGATTGAACCTTGTTTTAAATCCTCTAGGTTGTTGCGGCCCTTGCCCTACAACCATGCCCCATACAGCACGCACACCTCGTTCTGTGCAGCCTGGTCCAAAGCGTTTCTATCCTCTCGTATGAGTGTATTCACTGTCTGTGCATGTTTTTCCCAGCTCAGCCATAATTTCTTTTAAATGGACAGTCACAGCCTGATCCTCGTGTAGTTCTGAGCCTACTACTGTGTTTTCTTGTTTCAGGATTTTTCTCAATTGGTTCTTTAGACCGTTTATCTGTGTTTGCAGTTCGATATCATCTAGGCTATTTATTAGAGAGGATCCTGTATTGTAGGCAGTAAAAACGTCGTTTATGATTCCCCTCCTAGGTCTCCCCATGCCCATGGTGTCCCTAGCATTTAGGGTGTATAAATCTGCTTTGTCTATATTCCCAAAGTCTAACTCGTAAAATTTCTTGAACATTTCTCTAAGTAGGGCCTGGTATAGCAACTCTGTTTCCTTCAGGCACCATGCAGGTAAGTGTACCTTGGTAAGGTTTAAAATTACTGAAGCTACTGCATAGTGTACCTTCTGGTATGACACCTTTTCGGTCGGTATCAATACTAATCCGTTCCCTGTTCCCTTGGTGGTGGTAGGACACCTTTCTATTATTGTGAGTATTGGCGGGGTAGTGGGCAAGGGTTTCTTAATGTGTGTTCTTAGTTCGATGGCGTTAATTGGGAGTGGGGAGTGTGGGAAAGCACACCCGTGTAGGCTGGAGTCCCACTCCATCCCTTCCCCTTCATTTTGCCATTGCCGAGCAAAGGCGATTGATATGCCTGCGGGCAAATGTTCTCTGATCCCCAGATGCAAACGTAAATTCCCTGTTCAGATTCCCACCACTTGTCCCAACACACTTTTACTCCTCCCCGTGTCCCCGTGATGGTGCGGCACATATCATTACCGAGTATTTCCCAGTCCTCTCCTGAGCACCCATAAATGAGGGATTCTTCCATGTCTCCTCGGCCGCCGCTGCTCATCCTCATCAGGGCAAGCAGGAACAGGATCTTTCTCATGTTGTTCTCTTTCCTGTAGAGGCACAAAAACAGATTCTCCAGCCCTGAGAAAAGTTCTCTGGCTTGACAAAGGTGACCGAGTTCCAATTTAGGCTCATTTCTTCTCAGACACACAATACAGTCTTTAATTGACTGGCCCCCTTATTCGATTCCCTATGAAATTGATGTCTGTCTTTAACTTTTGTCTCAAAGCCATTTTACTCTTATCTTACCGGTGCTTCCTTAATAGCTATGCTGGTAGATTCTTCCTACTCCCCAGTGTTACCCGGCCTGTGCCCCTTTTAATAGCTGCACAGGTGGATTCTTTCTCTTACCCTTGAAAGGGCTTTTACACGTTTTCCCCAATAACTATTACATATAGAAACATAGAAACATAGAAACATAGAAAATAGGTGCAGGAGTAGGCCATTCGGCCCTTCTAGCCTGCACCGCCATTCAATGAGTTCTTGGCTGAACATGCAACTTCAGTACCCCCTTCCTGCTTTCTCGCCATACCCCTTGATCCCCCTAGTAGTAAGGACTTCATCTAACTCCTATCATGTTCCTATCATTACACGGATAATCCTACACTATGCTAGATCCTTACTAAACATACTTAAATTCATAAAAGCACATATATATGTACATCTGCCACCCGTCTCCGGGTGGCCAGGTTAATTCCTATCCTTCTCCTTTCTCCTCTGGTCTCTGGGTGTCCAGCAGGGCTGGTAGTAAATTGGCCTGTACCGCAGGACCCGGAGTGTCCTGACTGGACGTGGGTCTGAGTCCCACACTATCGGGGGAACGCTCCCTCTGGTGCTGCAGCACACCGCTCCTTTCGGGGTGGCTGCATGGTTCATCTGGGGGTTCTGCCTGGTCGAGGGCTGCAGGCTGGGGACTCCCAATCGGTGGCTGGTCCATCACCATCTTTTCTGGGGCTCCCTCGTTGCCTGCTTGCAGGCTGGTCCCCGACCTTAGGTACCCTTTCGCGGCTGGTCCCTTTCCCGGGGCTGAACCTTTTAAATTGGGGCGCTGGTGACCACGTGGTGTGCGGGGAGTCCTTCTTAAGGCTCTGGCTACTGGGGGTGCATCGAGTCCCAAATGACTGGGGGGATAGCTCCTCCAGTAACACAGTCCACCGCCCCTCTACGTGCAGTCTGTGGGTCTGCCACGTCCCCTGTGGGATTTCCAGTCGGGGACTGCTGGCTGGGTGTCCCTGTCTTTAGTACGGTTTACTGTTTTTGGCCGTCCCTTACGTTTAGCTGTTGACCCTGGGTTAACAAGTTTGCATTGGTTTATGTGGAACCACTTTGTTCGGCGGGCATTTTTATGGCATAGACAATGAGGCTTGCCTTATCGACAATGTGGTACGGTCGCATATACAGCGCCTCAAAGTCCCCTACTCTAGCTTAGTTCCTCACCATGACCTGGTCCCCTATCTCCCATTCGTGATGCTTACGGGATTCGAGCAGCAGTCGGTTGCTCTGATGATATTTTCCCATGTTGTTAGTGACTTGTTTAAGGTGTTCAAACAGATTCCTGACAAAGCTGTCCCGGCTCGCTTCCCTAAGCTGACCTTCTGTGAGTACCGGAGCTAACACATGGGTGGGGGTTTGCATGGCTCTGCCGGTCATGAGCTCGTACGGGGAGTACACCTTGCTCTTTAACTGGCTGGCCCGGATCCCCATGAGGACTAGTGGTGGGATCGTTACCCATCCCTTGGGTGAATCCCCTGTCTCTTTGCGCAGCCTTTCTTTGACAGCGTGGTTTAAACGCTCCACAGGCCCAGATGACTGCAGGTTGCGGACGACATGCCATTTCCCTTTGATGCCGAGTAACTTAAGTGTCTCCTGCATCACCTGCCCGGTGAAGTGACTCCCTTGGTCGTACTCCACGTATTGTGGTAGCCCTCATTGGGAGAGCATTTCTCTGACCAGGATCCTAGCTGTTCCTAGAGCAGTGGCTTTTCGGCATGGGAAGGCTTCCACCCATTTGGTGAATACGTCCACCAATACTAGGCAGTACTTGTAGCTTCCTTGGGCAATGGGTAGGAGCCCAATGTAATCAATTTGGATCGACTGCCAGAGTCCCTCTAGCCTCTTGATATGTCTCAAAGACACCTTTCTTTTCTGGGGGTCGGGGTTGATGACAGTGCATACCGGACAGTGGGCGCAGAACTCGCGGACATCTTCCCTGAGTCCTGGCCACAACCTTGCCTGTTCCACTCGTTGCCAAGTGGTCTCAGGTCCGGTGTGTCCTGCTCCTGGACCCTCGTGGGCTAGCTGGAGGAATTCTCTCCAATGTTGTTGCTGCAATACCCATTGCTCCCTCCTGAACAGCATGTCTTCTTTAATAACAATTGCCATGGTGCCATACGGGCTGTCTACCCTTTCCCCTTTAGCTAGCGTGTTCAGGACAGTTTTGAGGATGAGGTCTTGGGTCTGAACCGTTTTTAGGTCTGGGGGCAAAGCTACCCCTGCCCTCCCTGTCATTCCAATCCTGCCCCGGACTGCTGCAATGGGGCCTGGGTTGTACGGGTCGCAGGACTTGCCCGTGCGAGCACCTTGCTTGGCCAACATGTCAGCCTGATGGTTTCCCTCGCTACGGGGTTCTGTGGTCGAATGTACCTTCACTTTATGTATGTAAATATTCTCTTCCTCCCCTACCGCTGTCATGATATTTTCCAGTAGGGGCTTAATTGCCAGGGTCTCCTGTCTGCGGATGTGTATCCGCAGCGGGACCAGCTAGCCAGGTACTCCGTACACGAATTGCATGTGAACATACTGTCCGACCAAATTGTGTATGGGGTAGGGAATTCTTTGGGGTATGTGACTACGTACACCACCGCAGACAGTTCAGCGTGCTGGGTGTTCATAGTACTGGGGAGTTTAATCGCTGGGGCAATGCCTGCCTCTGGGTCATAAACTCCGCGGCCTGTAGTTTGTTCACCCGCAGATACCATGCTTGAACCATCCACATAGATCTCTCGGCCTGTGGGGTATAACCCAGCCTGAAATCCTATGTTAATTTCCCATACCCCTTCTCCAGAACACCGGTGGGCTGTCCCTGGATAGATCATGTTGGTTATGAGTCTTGGCTCACAGTGACCCTTTATCTGTAGGTCCATTTGAGAGAGGAGCAGGTTCCAGCGAGCAATGCGGGCACTGCTCACTGTCCTGTCCTTGATTCTCCTGTCCAGGAGCATTTGTGTGGGCGTATGGTGGGTAAGGAGTGTGATAGGGGACCCCTCCCTGTGAAGATCAGTGATCTTTTCACAGCCCGGTGAGTGGCTAGGAGGTGCCGCTCACAGTTGAAGTATCCCTTCTCCACATCCTTGAGTATCCTGGAGGAGTAGACCACTGGTCTCAGCCGGCCATGCCGCTCTTGGACCAGTACTGAACTCAGGATGTCCCCACTGGCTGCTACCTCCAGGGAAAACTCTTTACCTCCATCGATGGCCCCTAGAGCCGGTGCGGTCTGCAGGTCTTTCTTGAGTTGGATAAATGCTGCCTCGCAACCTTTGTCCCATTCCCACTCCATTCCCTTGTGTAGGAGTTGGCGCAGAGGGGCTGCGGTGGCTGCATAATCCTCAATGAAATCACTGCAGTACCTAGTTAGCCCTAGAAAAGATCTTACTCCTGTTAATGTGTTGGGGGCTGGTAACTTCTGCACTGCTTCCCTGCTAGCTTTGTCAATGGCCCTTTCCCCAGCGCGCACAGCCAGTCACAGGAATTTTACTTCCTTGCGGCCAATCTGTGCCTTCTTGGGGTTTACTTTAAACTCTTCTTCTTTCAGCAGCTCCAGCAGCTCAGCCAGCAGTGCGCCATGCTCCTACCCCTCATCGGTGAACAGGAGCAGGTCATCCACAAACTGTACTAGCTGCTGGGATCTGCTGAAGCTCTTTAAACATAGAAATATAGAAACATAGAAACATAGAAAATAGGTGCAGGAGTAGGCCATTCGGCCCTTCTAGCTTGCACCGCCATTCAATGAGTTCATGGCTGAACATGCAACTTCAGTACCCGCTTCCTGCTTTCTCGCCATACCCCTTGATCCCCCTAGTAGTAAGGACTTCATCTAACTCCCTTTTGAATATATTTAGTGAATTGGCCTCAACAACTTTCTGTGGTAGAGAATTCCACAGGTTCACCACTCTCTGGGTGAAGAAGTTTCTCCTCATCTCGGTCCTAAATTGCTTACCCCTTATCCTTAGACTGTGACCCCTGGTTCTGGACTTCCCAACATTGGGAACATTCTTCCTGCATTGAACCTGTCGAAACCCGTCAGAATTTTAAACGTTTCTATGAGGTCCCCTCTCATTCTTCTGAACTCCAGTGAATACAAGCCCAGTTGATCCAGTCTTTCTTGATAGGTCAGTCCCAACATCCCGGGAATCAGTCTGGTGAACCTTCGCTGTACTCCCTCAATAGCAAGAATGTCCTTCCTCAAGTTAGGAGACCAAAACTGTGCACAATACTCCAGGTGTGGCCTCACCAAGGCCCTGTACAACTATAGCAACACCTCCCTGCCCCTGTACTCAAATCCCCTCGCTATGAAGGCCAACATGCCATTTGCTTTCTTAACCGCCTGCTGTACCTGCATGCCAACCTTCAATGACTGATGTACCATGACACCCAGGTCTCGTTGCACCTCCCCTTTTCCTAATCTGTCACCATTCAGATAATAGTCTGTCTCTCTGTTTTTACCACCAAAATGGATAACCTCACATTTATCCACATTATACTTCATCTGCCATGCATTTGCCCACTCACCTAACCTATCCAAGTCACTCTGCAGCCTCATAGCATCCTCCTCGCAGCTCCCACTGCCACCCAACTTAGTGTCATTCACAAATTTGGAGATACTACATTTAATCCCCTCGTCTAAATCATTAATGTACAGTGTAAACAGCTAGGGCCCCAGCAAAGAACCTTGCGGTACCCTACTAGTCACTGCCTGCCATTTTGAAAAGTACCCATTTACTCCTACTCTTTGCTTCCTTTCTGACAACCAGTTCTCAATCCATGTCAGCACACTACCCCCAATCCCATGTGCTTTAACTTTGCACATTAATCTCTTGTGTGGGACCTTGTCGAAAGCCTTTTGAAAGTCCAAATATACCACATCAACTGGTTCTCCCTTGTCCACTCTACTGGAAACATCCTCAAAAAATTCCAGAAGATTTGTCAAGCATGATTTCCCTTTCACAAATCCATGCTGACTTGGACCTATCATGTCACCTCTTTCCAAATGCGCTGCTATGACATCCTTAATAATTGATTCCATTATTTTGCCCACTACTGAGGTCAGGCTGACTGTTCTTTAATTCCCTGTTTTCTCTCTCCCTCCTTTTTTAAAAAGTGGGGTTACATTGGCTACCCTCCACTCAATAGGAACTGATCCAGAGTCAAATGACTGTCAATGCATCTGCTATTTCCAAGGCCACCTCCTTAAGTACTCTGGGATGCAGTCCATCAGGCCCTGGGGATTTATCGGCCTTCAATCCCATCAATTTCCCCAACACAATTTCCCGACTAATAAGGATTTCCCTCAGTTCCTCCTCCTTACTAGACCCTCTGAACCCTTTTATATCCGGAAGGTTGTTTGTGTCCTCCTTAGTGAATACCGAGCCAAAGTACTTGTTCAATTGGTCTGCCATTTCTTTGTTCCCCGTTATGACTTCCCCTGATTCTGACTGCAGGGGACCTACGTTTCTCTTTACTAACCTTTATCTCTTTACATATCTATAGAAACTTTTGCAATCCGTCTTAATGTTCCCTGCAAGCTTCTTCTCGTACTCCATTTTTCCTGCCTTAATCAACCCCTTTGTCCTCCTCTGCTGAGTTCTAAATTTCTCCCAGTCCCCGGGTTTGCTGCTATTTCTGGCCAATTTGTATGCCACTTCCTTGGCTTTAAAACTATCCCTGATTTCCCTTGATAGCCACGGTTGAGCCACCTTCCCTTTTTTATTTTTACGCCAGACAGGAATGTACAATTGTTGTAGTTCATCCATGCGGACTTTAAATGTCTGCCATTGCCAATCCACAGTCAACCCCTTAAGTATCATTCGCCAATCTATCCTAGCCAATTCACGCATCATACCTTCAAAGTTACCCTTCTTTAAGTTCTGGACCATGGTCTCTGAATTAACTGTTTCATTCTCCTTCCTAATGCAGAATTCCACCATATTATGGTCACTCTTCCCCAAGGGGCCTCGCACAACGAGATTGCTAATTAATCCTCTCTCATTACACAACACCCATTCTAAGATGGCCTCCCCCCTAGTTGGTTCCTCGACATATTGGTCTAGAAAACCATCCCTTATGCACTCCAGGAAATCCTCCTCCACCGTATTGCTTCCAGTTTGGCTAGCCCAATCTATGTGCATATTAAAGTCACCCATTATAACTGCTGCACCTTTATTGCATGCACCCCTAATTTCCTGTTTGATGCCCTCCCCAACATCACTACTACTGTTTGGAGGTCTGTACACAACTCCCACTAATGTTTTTTGCCCTTTGGTGTTCTGCAGCTCTAGATTCCACATCATCCAAGCTAATGTCCTTCCTAACTATTGCATTAATCTCCTCTTTAACCAGCAATGCTACCCCACCTCCTTTTCCTTTTATTCTATCCTTCCTGAATGTTGAATATCCCTGGATGTTGAGTTCCCAGCCCTGATCATCCTGGAGTCACGTCTCCGTAATCCCAATCACATCATATTTGTTAACATCTATTTGCACAGTTAATTCATCCACCTTATTATGGATACTCCTTGCATTAAGACACAAAGCCTTTTTTTAACACCCTTTGTCCTTTTAGAATTTTGCTGTACAGTGGCCCTTTTTGTTCTTTGCCTTGGGTTTCTCTGCCCTCCACTTTTCCTCATCTCCTTTCTGTCTTTTGCTTTTGTCTCCTTTTTGTTTCCCTCTGTCTCCCTGCATTGGTTCCCATCCCCCTGCCATATTATTTTAACTCCTCCCCAACAGCACTAGCAAACACTTCCCCTAGGACATTGGTTTCAGTCCTGTTGGCCATACACTGATGGAAAATACTGGAGCTGTTGTGGAAGCCCTGAGGGAGACAGTTCCAAGTATATTGATGGCCTTTCTAGGTAAACGCAAACTTGTACTGATCTTCCCTACTTAAAGGTGTGGACCAGAACCCGTTGGAAATATCCAGCACCATGAAGGTGGTCACGGAGGCTGGGATACTTCCAATGAGGTCGGCAACAGCAGCAACGGTGGGTGCACAGGCGGGGATGTTACGGTTGAGTACTCGATAGTCCACCGTGGCTCTCCAAGAGTTGTCCGGTTTCTTAACCGGCCACAAAAGAGAGTTCATATGGGTAGCTATTGGTCTCAATACCCCTTGTTTAACCAAAGAACACAAGGCTGTTTCCATGTCTGTCTCCACCTCCCTGGGGAAGTTATACTGTTTCTGTGGTCAGCTCATGGGATCCCCATCTATGCTAACCTCGACCCCGTTTATTCGTCCATAGTCGTGTTTGTGAGTGGCAAAAGCTGCAAGGTTTGCCCTCACATACTCTTGGTTCTCTATCTCAGTGTTACTGACCCATGATTCAAGGTCTTAACCCTCCTTTGGTTTCATGGTGCACACCGTCATTTTTCCCCGTTTTTCTGGGATAGCCATCATCTCACTCTCCTGTCCCATGCAGACTGATCCCCAAAGACAATGGTTTCTTAAATCCACTAGGATCCCGTGGCCTAGAATGAAGTCAGCCCCCAGGATCCCTCTCCCTTCCCACTTCATCAGGACACAAGTCCATTTAGTCTGGAGTGTACCTAAATGAATGGTGAGCGGAAAGGAGAATGAGCCAGTCTGCCCCGTGCCTGTGAAACCCATCAAGCTTTAGGGGACCCCGCTAGACGGAGGTGAGGCGGCAGGGTTAGCTGCATAGACAACGGTGTTTGAGGCACCGGTATCCAGCAGATAAGTCCCTTTCACCTTTTCCACTTCCATCTGAATGGCCGGTCTCCCCCACGCATCATACTTGAGGGAACGCAGGTAAACAGGCTGCGCCTGTCCTAGTCACGGTTTTGGTTGGGATGGGGCAGATAGGGTTTCGGTACCGGTGGTGGTGGCTACCCTCCCAGGGCCATCTAGCATTGTACGGAGCACAGTTAGGAAGGCATAAAACAGGTGGGGAGGGACTGGCTTCTCGGTCTCGGTCTTTTGGGCAGGGGCTGGAGAATTCTTCCCTCCACTATTCTTCCATGGATTTCTACAATCCTTTCTCCAGTGCCCACTCTTTCTGCACTTGAAGCAGGTATGTTTTGTATCGGAGCGATTGCCCCCATCGTGGCGCCATTCCCTCTTATCCTGGCTAGGCCTGACCTCGTGGACCCTTCCCCTAGGTGGGTGCTCTTCCGTCCCCCTGTCGTTGCGGTAGGCTAGGGTCAGTTACCTGACCACTCCTGTTCAGTGGCCTGGGGATCTCTTGGGTCAAACCAAGCCTCAGCCTTGGTTCTTATTCGGGCTAAGCTGATTGCTACCAGGCTTAGGAGCCAGTGGGCTCTCTCGTCCCGGCTTAAGTAATTTCGGTCAAGGTCCCCTGCACAGGCGCTCTGGTACACAGGCCACAGTCTGTCTGCGAAGGCCTGTGGGGTTTCCTCTGTGAGCTGCACTGTTTTCTCTACTCTGGAGAAGGGACTCCCGTCATTACAGCCCATGGCTTCTAAAATGTCTTCCTGAACAGTGGCAAATGTTCTCTGTTGCCTTTTGCTCTCGGTAGAGAGGGATTGGTATAGCTTGCCGTGCAGGGATAGGAGGAGCATCTTTGCTATCTCAGCATCATCACACCCATTAATATCCCCTGCCTGTTCCACTTCCATAAAGTGAACTGAGGGGTCTCCCTTTGGAGTTAGCTTTCCCAGGTGGCTTATCATAGTCCTAAGCTGTTGGGGAGTGTGGGGGACCACAAACAGATTTTCCAGGGGCCCTTGACCCCCGGCACTGGTGGGCAGGCCAAACTTCTGTTGCAGGACCGGGCACATTGGCCCTGGTTGTGGCTCTTCCTGTTCTGGCTCGCCTACCCCTAACCCCTGCTGCCAAGCCGAGCTAAAACTCGGCGCCACAGGTGGTGGTTCGCTGTCCCTGTCCACCCCGCAACCCGTTCGCCCCTCCTGCTGCTGAACCGGTGTAGTCACCGGTGCCACAGGTAGTGGCTGAACAGTTTCTTCCTTCTCTTCCAGGCTTACCTGGGCTGTACCCCGGTTTATTAGGCATACCATGCCTTTTGCCTTGGACAGAGCAAGGTTTAAACTTTTGATTTGTTGCTGGCAGGGATCGTGGTCTCCTGACTTAAACCCGTTAGAGCTAGCTACTTTATATGCTGCCTGCACGTCTCTTAATTTTTTCTCCAGTTTTTACTTGTAGGGTGAGGCGAGTGCTTTCCTCCCGCAGTATCTTTTCATTATTTTTAGCCTCGGTAAGCTGACATTGAAAATAGTCCTGACTGTTTTTAGCTGGGTCTTTTCCTGTTTTAGCTTACGGAGTTCTCCCCATAACCTTTCTTCAGCCATAGCCCTTTCCTGTGATGTCTCTGCGCATTCCCATAATTCTACCTTAGTGACTCAACGGTATTGTCTCGGAGTTGGACCTGTCACTGTGGACAGACAACCAAATTGCCTTCTCTACTGACTCTTTATGGTCCTTGCTTGCTGTCCACTGGGCTGCAGCATCAACTGGATGCTCAGCGTGCAATAAACCAAGCACCCATTCTTTAGTGACATTGACCTTATACACATAGGAGGAAATCCTCTCTTCCATCTTGGTTCTTTCTCCCAAGCCAGCATTTTCTGCATCACACCCCTTATACCAGAGTCCTTCCGCGGTCGCCATTTTGTAAGGGCTGGTCCCGGGGGTCAGCTTCACCTCTGACCTTCTTGAGCGGTTCAAATCGCTCCCACTCCCTTGGGTTCGAGACTCTGAATTTATTTGGGGGATGTGATAAAGTGCAAAAGACCACTGGTTTAGTGCAAAAGAACTTTGATTTTATTATGGATAAGAAAATACAATGTCACACTTATAATTACACTAATAAAGAACAGTACATCACACATTCAAAGGGGTTGCAATGAAAATTACACCTCCCACCTCCCAAATACCTAATACTGGCTAGGTTAGACTCCAGGGCAGACAGGGACTATGCTTACCAATTTTTTCTGGTCAGTTAGCGGTAGTTCGCGGTTTCGGGGTTCATTGGATTCTGTAGGTTCTGCTTGCCGTACTCCGAACGTCAGAGAGGACTTCTTGCTGCGCAATCTTCAGTTGGGTTGGGTCCGCTGATGCGGTAAGGCGAGTTTTGGATCTCTGGGGTAAGTACCCGGTTTCCTTTGTTAGAAATAGGTTCAAAGTCTCTTTAGGTAATGTTTTCACCTTTTGGTAGTCAGGTCTAGATTATAGAGTGGAAACTTTCGATTCTGCAGTTTCTTCCCTGTGAAGTTTTGTTTTGAGTTTGGTCGATCGCGGTGGTTTTTAGTGGTACGACGTTGGCTGTGGTCGGTTACTGCTGCGATGGTGATATTCTCCCTTCCTTTTCGATTTCAGGATGTCGAGGCTGGAGAAGTTAGTTTACAACTGTCGCATTGGTTTCTCTCCCTTCTTGATGGCATAGGCGTAGTATGGCTGGCACTAGCACTAGCACAAGCAGTGTCTCTCGAGGCAGTAGCATAAGCAGCAAAGCAAAGCATAGCATACATTTTTTTAAAGCAGGGCCCAGTTATAGGTTTGAGCTGTCCCAATCTTTGCGCCAAATCAATCCAGAATTCATTGTTTAATTTTGGCGGGCTCCGAGAATTCTTTGTCATATTGTGGCAGGCTTGTTAAAAGTTAATATGTCTTGGATGGGCTGATCTTCTAAATCTGTTTCTTGATGGAAATATTAGTTTGGTCATCGCAATATTCTTTGTGCCTGGTTTTTGCATGCAGGATGGAGTGGGCGTTTTGTTTTTATGCATAGACTTAAACTGGTTTTCCAGGTTCAGGTTGGTGGCTGGCCATTTCTGAGTTAATTGTTGCAATGTTAATGTCTCTTGTGGAGAAGGGTTTTCGAGTATCCATTTTCCAGACAATTTACTTTAGTCTCAATGCCCCAGGCAGTTTCAATAATCAAACTGGCTTCTTTAGTTCTCTCGTCCTGCTCACAGATTGTCTTGTAAAATCCCAAATTCGATTAAAGTTTGTAGTTTCTTCCATAAGCACTTTATGATTTCAAACTTTCTGGTAGATAGCTCCAAATTAAATTTCCTTTCCACCTCCTCTCTATGGCCTGCACTAACGTCTCATCAGCCGCTGGAGAGAAGTGGCATGCACGTTTTCATCCCTCCTACTGCGCCATCTCTCCCGCTATGTTGGAAGTAGGCCGGGTCACCTGCGCATGGAAATCGCTGTGCCCTAAAGTTTTGCATGTGCCTGGGGAAGATTGGAACGTGTCTGCGCCTGCACGAAATGTCGATCTTTCTTAGTGCGTGATTTTTAGCAGGGCACAAAAACTCTCTTGTGTAACATCTGAATTTGCACCACCGATCATGAAACCTCATTTTTTGCTAAATTCTGCTAACGAGGCGCAAACTTTTTCCAGGCAGTATCAGGACCGCCCTGCCGTCGTTACCACCTCGAAATCTCAAAAGCTGAATATCCAGCCCATAGTGTTTGACACCTCCACAAAATCTGCAAACTGTACTGGTGCAAACTTTGAATCTTTTGACACTATTAAGAAGTTCCCGGCCTCGTAGATCCATGTCGGTGCTGAGATGCATAGCTCCATAGCTTTGCCACTGATGAACCCTGGGGTACGTCCTCCTCTTGAAAAGAGTCCATAAAGTCCAGCAAAGGATTGCTAGGCTGGGGGTTACCAGCCTCGACCCACTGGTGAGCCCCACATCTCCTGGTGAGCCAGGTAGTACACCTGGTGTGATCTGAGGTAACTACGCTGAGCCCACACCTGGGCCCCAAGACATCCAGGGCATGGGAACTCCAATATTTGGAGTCTTCACCCTCGGGCCCCACCACAGGGGTTCAGAATTTCCTAGACAGAAGCACAAATACGCAAGTGCACCTCCTTAAATCTACACTTGCACTTCCTTGGCTGCAAAATGTCCAATTCTGCTTCTGGTGTTTTGTATTGTGCTGAGATGAGCCATTTCCTTAGTAGAGTCATGCTAAATGGCAGTTCGTGACAAGGAGGCGTGACATTTTAGGTTGTGGGAGCCACCTTCTCGAGGGAAGAGGTTACCAAGCACCTAAATGCAGTTTATACTATAAAGTGGTCATTACCTCATGTGAGAAGGATTTCAATACTCTGATGAAATTTTCCAAGGTCCATGAGTCCTCTACTTGTCCCTTTCTGCTGTTCAATAATTGTATGCCTGCAGCACACACATGCACAAAAATAATCGCTTTAACCACTGCACACTCAAATGGAATGTTTTCTTATCTTTACACACCCCTTTGCTGTCTAATACTGTTATCTATGTATGTAGACCATACACAAATGTAAAACTTACCACTAGGGGGCACACCTGTGTGAGACCTAAGGGTCACCTGTGCACCCTGGGGCAAGCAGGTATAAAAGGTAATTCACCATGCTGCTTCCTCACTCTAGAGTCTGAATAAAGAGACCAAGGTCACAACAGTTTGAGCTTGCGATACAGTCCTGTGAATTTATTCTGAACCTAACAAATACAATCAAAAAACAAACCAAATTTGTACATGATACACCTTTCACCTTCCCAGGAAACCTTTCACTAATGGTAGGTCAATTAAATGCATACAAATTTGGCTCCAGTGTTACGGGTGCCATTTTGTGACATTGCGCTATGTGTGCGCACTTCTGGTGGGTGCCATGCTGGATGCCATCTTGGTCAGGGCGGTAGGGCGGGCGTTAGGAGCATACACCGAAGTAATTTGAGTGAGAAGATCATGTTGTCAATCAGCGTGCAACACTGATTTGACACCAGAGCTGCCATTTTCATCGCAATGTTGGAGCTAATGCCCTGCTTAACCTCACAAAGCTGAACATGCGTTCAGCAGCAGCAACGACCCACACCAGTGATATTTAAAGGGATCAGCAACCAATCTAAGGATAGTTGCTGATTCATTTCTACTGACTCTCTCTAAGTTTCTGGAACTTTCCAGAGTTGTTTAAAGTTGGTGAGGTGACAGGGCGTGGTGCTGCAAGTGAAGAAGGCCTTGGTTCTGACTTCAAGGGTTATGGTCAGACCACTTGGTCCCAGTCATGGGTGCTGAAGTTGTCATCCCTCTTGGCCTCTTGCCTCAGCCTGAGCCAGGAGTGTGTGAGGAGGCTGCACTTTACGAAGGAGGTGCTCACCGAATCCTACCACCTCTTGCAATCAGACCTGCAGTCTCACACCAGGGCAATGACAGCACTGCCAGTGGTTGTAAAGGTGACCTTCATGTCAGAATCGTTCAGGCTGGAGCAGGCGACATCGGGAATATCTCCCAGCTCGCCAACCACTGCTGCATAAGAGAGATGACTGTCACTCTTTATGCCAGGAAAGAGGAGTTCATTGTCTTCTCCCTGAACAGAGAGAAGCAGACGGAGAGTGCGCATGGCTCTGCCAGGATAGTGGGCTTCCCCATGGTGCAGGGCGCCATCGACTGCATGCATGTGGCTTTTCGGACGCCGTATCTAAATGCTGAGATGTATCACAACTGCAAAGGTTACCACTTGCGGAATGTGTAGTTGGTGTGCGACCATGCTCAACCCATCATGATGGTGAATCCCTGGTAACCTGGCAGCAGTCATGATGCTTTTATTCTGCACCAATCTGCTGTTTCTTCAGTCTGTGAGCCACCATGACAAACCAGAGGGTGGCTACTGGGTGAGAAGAGCTATCCACTGACCACGTGGCTCATGACTCCACTGCACAACCCACACACAAACATGGTTAACATGAATATAATGAAATCTGTGCTGCCACATGGAATCCACATTGTTTAAGGACCATTGACGTCCTTAAACAATGGTTCCGCTGCCTGGACCGCTCCGGAGGAGCCCTGCAGTACTCACCAGAATGCGTCTCAAGATTTGTCGTGGTCTGCTGCATGCTGCACAACCTCGCCATCATGAGGGCACAGCCCTTGCAACCAGGTATATGGTACCCAGCTGAGGAGGAGGAGGAAGTAGAAGGGAGGAGGCAACCCAGACAGCTCCTTTCTGCCTGGGCAGTCTGTGATTGATTCATCTGACTGCGGTACCACTGAACGCAACTCCAATTCCCCATTCAACAATAGTCCCATACCTTACCATCCCTCTATTACTGACCTTCACGGTGTATTCTTAGCCACAATGCTGAAATAAAAGCCAACAGAAAACAAAAATTCCGATCCAAACCAACACATTAATCCATCCAATATTACATAACAAAGTCAACTAGTACTTATCTTCAGTATGCCTTTGCCTGTGCTAGTGCTCTTACATGGCTGGTGGAAGGCTGCTGATTTTCAGTGGTGGAGACTGCATATGGCTTTGCAGGATGACCTCGAGCAGCTCTAAGCCTAGAAGGCCTGGCTGCAGACTGCACCATTTCGGGATGGGCGGCAGCTATCTGAGCTAGCAACAGCAAGATCACTGGCGGGGTGGCAGTGGTTGGAGCACGAATGCTTTCATCCTTGGAGAGGACAGCAGGTTCATGCTCCACAGAGTCACTGCTACTTCCCCAGGTTGGTGCCTCAGTATTCCTAGTAACCTGGTGGAGGATAGCTTGCTGGACTGCTGTGACACTCTGCAAGTTCCTTTCAACACTGGTAGACACCACTACGATTCCAGAAGTCTGAGCTTCCACTGCAGCACTCAGACGTTGGGGAACTGCTGCTTGTACTGCAATGGAAGCTGAGAAAACAGCCATCAGATGCTATATCATGGTTGGGTCCACAAGTGCGATAATGGAGTTGCCCATAACTTCCATGTTGGAAATCATGGGTTCCAAGCTCTGCGCAAATCCCTGTGCAAGGTTGGTGCCAGATGATTCCAAGCTCCTTGACATTGCATTCAGGCTTTCTGGCAGGCCTGCCAATGCACCAAGCATTTCATTGTACCTACCCATCAGCATTCTTCTGAAGGCTGCCCCATTGAAGTCCTCATCAGAGTCATCTGTTGCGGAACCCGTGTGCGCCTACACTTTCCGTGGAGCTACACCTGCAATACCCTTTTCCCCAGGCCTGGCTGCAGGCTACTTATATCTGGCTTCACCACATGCAGACCCCACCTCTAACCTATCCTCTAAACTACGCGGAGTGCCATTATCTGAATTGGTGGCTGCGAGTATAAAATCGAGTGACCGTGCTGTGCCTTCATCATCAGTGCTTTGG
This sequence comes from Pristiophorus japonicus, assembly GCF_044704955.1. Taxonomy (NCBI): domain Eukaryota; kingdom Metazoa; phylum Chordata; class Chondrichthyes; family Pristiophoridae; genus Pristiophorus; species Pristiophorus japonicus. The sequence goes on along the minus strand of NC_091978.1, from coordinate 250,371,695 downwards.
TGTTCTTCCATTTCCTGCTCCTCCACCAGAGCCTGGCCAGGTGTCAGTTCTTGGCTCTCTGAAAGTGGAAAGGCACAAGGGTAAGGTTGTGGGGAGGGGAGGGGGGAAAGCAGGAGATGCATGTTTGTAATTCAGAAGAGATTGTGGGATGAGGGGTAAGCAGGATGTGAGCAGGAGGATTACGTATGAGGATATCGGCATCTTGTATTCTTTCAGCCCAACCGCTGGCCAGAGGCTCAGCAATGCCCCTCCCAATAATGGCCAGCATTGTCCTTTCCATGGGGGTCAGGTTATTGAGGTGCACCTGTCCCCCATCTGTTAGGTTCTGCTGGTGCCGGTTGTGAGCCACCTTTTCCTGCAAGAGAAAGGGACGTGTGTCAGTGAGTGTGGCACAATGTGTTTGGGAGATACGACTGTCATGGTTGAATTACTGACAGTATGTGCGAACTGTGAAATGTGAGTGTGAGGCTTGCAGCAGTGGTAAGTGTGTGACTGTGCGATGGAGCATATGAATGTGAGGTATGAGTCATGAATGATAGAGATTGTTGGAAGGTGAGTGATGGGGTGTGGTGAATTGAGCACTGTGTGAGGCTAGTTGTCCAGTTGGTGGCATATGGCAGTTTAAGCTGCATTCATTGACTTTGACTACTCGTGTGTATTCATTGAATTTCTTTGGGCACTGCGTCCAGGTTCTCTGGGCAATACTGCTGGCATTGACTTCGACGGCTATCTGCTCCCATTGCCTTTGCAGCATCTATATGGAGGGCCTCCATGCCCCCTCGAATACAAGACCTCTCTCCTCCTGTCCACCGCCTGCACTATAGCCTCCAGTGTTGCATTGGGGTACCTTAGAGACAGCCCTCTGACATGTTATACCATTCCTGTTTCTGTCCCAGGTCAAACTCACTTTTGGAATGATTTCCAGCGCCTGTTCTTGTCAAACTTCACCTCCTCTTTAAGAAGTGCGGACTAGGTTTAATAATAGCCTTGTACGAACTTAGGCCTCCTGCTGAGCATGCAGTCACTCAGCAATGTGTTGTATACACTGGGCTGCAAGCTGCAATCATGTAAATTACTAAGCAGCATGAAGTTTGCATGTTGCCTGCATCGGAAGGAATGGGCGCAGGTTGAACGGGCATCGCGATCCCCGTGCCTGTTTTTTTTGCCCCTGAATATTTATGCTTCAAGCTCATTGCAAGTTCCGACAAGAGATATCTACAACTTCTTCAGTTAATTTACGGTACATCAAGCAGTGCACTGATGTCCTCCAGGGCAAACAACTTTATGACGTTTCCAATGGAAATCTGCCAGCAGAATGAGACAGGACACTACTATTTTTCTGCATTGCACGATTCTCCAAAATCAGTGCATTATCGACAAAATTAATTTGGCCTTTCCATAACCAACATACAGCCCTTTGCCCTTTATGAACTGCGTGGTTCTGTTTGATCAAAATATAGTCATCTGCATCAGATGATCATGCAGATCAACGCCTGCTTCCCAGGCAGCAGTCAAGGTCCCTTCATTTTCAACAATTTTCTATACCTGGGCTATTTAAAGGAAAAAGCTGATTCAAAGGGTGGCTCCTAGGATCCCGATGCCAACCTTTTTATCCCTGGCTGCATTGAGACAGCCAAGAACAACACGCAATTCTGGCATTCACTACAATTTCAGTGGGTTCTTATTTGGGGCAGAGCCTCCTCCCATCCCAAACAAATTCACATGCATCAGAGATAGTTTCCAGGCTTGGATTTTCTTTATCCCTGGATTTGGAAGGTGTTAGGACTTTGAAGATTATAAGGTTATAAAGGGCTACTGTATGTACCATATTAATCATATATTCTATGTGTAATGTATGTACATAAGTTCTGCCCACCACCAGGGGGCACTATCGTCAGAGGTCCAAGGTCATAAGTACATGCGAGCTGGGCCCGGTATATAACCTGAACTTTACCTTTGTATCTACACTTCTGGAAGCCATTAAAGACTGACCAGGTTACACCTAGTCACTGGTCCACAGTAGAGTTCATTGTATCATTTCATACATTACAACTGGCGATGAGGCAAATACGAACCCACGCAAAAGTATGGAGAGCATAGCACGATTGTGTACTGTTGGAATTCTCGAGCGATTCAATGAGGGAGAGGATTGGGGAGATTTCACGGATCGTCTTGACCAGTATTTAGTGGCAAACAACCTAAACAAAGACGAGGATGCAGAGAAGCGCAGGGCAGTTCTTCTCACGGTCTGTGGCCCCATGATCTATGCACTCATCAAGAATCTGCTCTCACCCACTCTTCCTACAGAAAAGGATTACAAAGAACTGTGTGCTCTAGTTCAGGAACACCTTAAACCCATGGAAGGAATCCTCAAATCCAAATATTGCTTCTATACACACGTTCATCCAGAAGGCCAGGACGTAGTGGCATTTGTTGCTGACATGAGACGTCTTGCAGGGCCTTGCAAATTTGGGCCTGACTTGGAAGACATGCTGCGTGACTTTTTCATGATCGGGGTCAACCACGAGGCGATCTTAAGTAAGCTGCTGGCTGCAGAGATGCTGGACCTCAGCAAGGTCATCACCATCGCCCAGGCTTGCATGTCCACGCAGAAAAGCACGAAGCAGATATTGTGACAAAACAGGAACTCCACGGCAAGTACTGTGTACAAAATTGCATCGATGGCCGGCAGAACTGGACATGGCAGGGCCTACTCAACTGCACCTGCAAGACCGGGAGCCACTCAAAGTTCGCCATCCATGGCCTACTCGAATGCGTATGCTAGAACGGGAGCCGCTCAAAGTTCGCCATCGGGTGCAAATCTGAGCTCAACGTGTTGGCGTTGCGGGGGCAATCACCGACCCCATCAGTGCCACTTCAGGCAGTATGTATGAAGAGGGTGTGCGAAGATTGGGCATCTTCAGCAGACGTGTCCGCAGCGGAGCAAGCGAGCTGCGACACACCACGTGGATGATGATCAATTCAGCGTGGATCTGGCGATCCAGCCCGAGGCATTTGAGAGCTCCGAGGAAGAAGTGCATAGCGTATGTGCATTCCTAACAAAGAGCCAACCGATAATGATGGAGGTAAAGCTAAACAGCGTGCTGGTATCCATGGAATTAGACACAGGTGCGAGTCAATCGATAATGAGCCAGAGGACTTTCGAAAAGCTGTGGGAGACCAAGGCAGAGAGACCCAAGCTGAATCCGATAAATGTGAAGTTGTGTTGGTAGTGCAGCAGTAAGAGTGTCGTACGAGGGAGCAGTTCATGATCTACCGTTATGGATTATCCCGGGCAATGGGCCATCGTTATTCGGCAGGAGTTGGCTCAAGAAAATAAAATGGAAATGATACGATATCAGCGGATGATGATTTGTGTGCTCAAGTGCTGAACAAATTTCCCTCACTGTTTGAACCGGGAATTGGCAGCTTCAAGGGAGCGAAGGTGCAGATTCACCTAGGCCCAGACGGAAGGCCCATCCATCACAAAGCTAGGGCGATCCCACACATGATGAGAGAAAAAGTCAAGCTCGAATTGGACAGGCTACAATGCGAGGGGTCATCTCACTGGTCGCATTTAATGAATGGGCCAGCCGCATTGTTCCGGTGTTAAAGAGCGACGGCACGGTCAGGATTTGTGGAGACTACAATGTCACGATCAACCGAGTTTCGAAACAAGATCAGTACCCGCTACCGAAAGCTGATGACCTGTTTGCAATGCTAGCTGGGGGAAAATCGGTCACCAAATTGGATCTAACGTCAGCCTACATGACACAGGAACTGGTTAAATCATCAAAGAAACTTACATGCATCAACATGCACAAAGGACTGTTTATTTACAATAGGTGCCCTTTTCGGCATTCGTTTGGTGGCAGTCATATTTCAGAGAAACATGGAGAGCCTATTGAAATTCGTCCCTCGGACCGTGGTATTACAAGACGATATCCTAGTCACAGGCTATGACACCGTCGAGCACCTGCACAATCTGGAAGAGGTTCTGCGTCGTCTGGACAAAGTGGGACGCAGGCTGAAACGTTCGATGTGCGTTTTCATGGCACCAGAGGTCGATTTCCTTGGACGAAAGATTGCTGCAGACAGAATTGTGTTGGGGAAATTGATGGGATTGAAGGCCGATAAATCCCCAGGGCCTGATGGACTGCATCCCAGAGTACTTAAGGAGGTGGCCTTGGAAATAGTGGATGCGTTGACAGTCATTTTCCAACATTCCATTGACTCTGCATCAGTTCCTATGGAGTGGAGGGTAGCCAATGTAACCCCTATTTTAAAAAAGGAGGGAGAGAGAAAACAGGGAATTATAGACCGGTCAGCCTGACATCGGTAGTGGGTAAAATGATGGAATCAATTATTAAGGATGTCATAGCAGTGCATTTGGAAAGAGGTGACATGATAGGTCCAAGTCAGCATGGATTTGTGAAAGGGAAATCATGCTTGACAAATCTTCTGGAATTTTTTGAGGATGTTTCCAGTAGAGTGGATAAGGGAGAACCAATTGATGTGGTATATTTGGACTTTCAGAAGGCGTTCGACAAGGTCCCACACAAGAGATTAATGTGCAAAGTTAGAGCACATGGGATTGGGGGTAGTGTACTGACATGGATTGAGAACTGGTTGTCAGACAGGAAGCAAAGAGTAGGAGTAAATGGGTACTTTTCAGAATGGCAGGCAGTGACTAGTGGGGTACCGCAAGGTTCTGTGCTGGGGCCCCAGCTGTTTACACTGTACATTAATGATTTAGATGAGGGGATTAAATGTAGTATCTCCAAATTTGCGGATGACACTAAGTTGGGTGGCAGTGGGAGCTGCGAGGAGGATGCTGTGAGGCTGCAGAGCGACTTGGATAGGTTAGGTGAGTGGGCAAATGCATGGCAGATGAAGTATAATGTGGATAAATGTGAGGTTATCCACTTTGGTGGTAAAAACAGAGAGACAGACTATTATCTGAATGGTGACAGATTAGGAAAAGGGGAGGTGCAAAGAGACCTGGGTGTCATGGTACATCAGTCATTGAAGGTTGGCATGCAGGTGCAGCAGGCGGTTAAGAAAGCAAATGGCATGTTGGCCTTCATAGCGAGGGGATTTGAGTACAGGGGCAGGGAGGTGTTGCTACAGTTGTACAGGGCATTGGTGAGGCCACACCTGGAGTATTGTGTGCAGTTTTGGTCTCCTAACCTGAGGAAGGACATTCTTGCTATTGAGGGAGTGCAGCGAAGGTTCACCAGACTGATTCCCGGGATGGCGGGACTGACCTATCAAGAAAGACTGGATCAACTGGGCTTGTATTCACTGGAGTTCAGAAGAATGAGAGGGGACCTCATAGAAACATTTAAAATTCTGACGGGGTTAGACAGGTTAGATGCAGGAAGAATTTTCCCAATGTTGGGGAAGTCCAGAACCAGAGGTCACAGTCTAAGGATAAGGGGTAAGCCATTTAGGACCGAGATGCGGAGGAACTTCTTCACCCAGAGAGTGGTGAACCTGTGGAATTCTCTACCACAGAAAGTTGTTGAGGCCAATTCACTAAATATATTCAAAAAGGAGTTAGATGAGGTCCTTACTACTAAGGGGATCAAGGGGTATGGCGAGAAAGCAGGAATGGGGTACTGAAGTTGAATGTTCAGCCATGAACTCATTGAATGGCGGTGCAGGCTAGAAGGGCCGAATGGCCTACTCCTGCACCTATTTTCTATGTTTCTATATTTCTATGAATCAGGCTTACAGACACGAAAACAGAGACCATCAAAAATGCACCCAGGCCCCAGAATGTGATGGAGCTGCGTTTGTTCCTGGGTCTTCTCAGCTACTTTGGTAACTTCTTACCCAACTTGAGCACAGTATTAGAGCCTTTGCACAAGCTGCTCAGGAAAGGAGATGACTGGGTGTGGAGTGTACTTCAAGACAGAGCCTTTGAGAAGGCTAGAAATCTGTTATGTTCCCACAAGCTACTGGTACTATATGACCCATGCAAGCGTCTAGTTTTGACCTGTGATGCGTCGTCCTATGGGGCCGGTTGCGTATTCCAGCAAGCCAATGAGTCAGGCAAACTACAACCAGTTGCATACATGTCTCGAAGATTGTCCAAGGTGGAAAGAGCCAACGGCATGGTAGAGAAAAAGGCTTTAGCCTGTGTTTATGGGGTAAAAAAATGCACCAGTACCTGTTTGGGCTTCGCTTCGAGCTGGAAATCGCTTATATCGCTGTTCTCGGAACATACAGGTATCAATACAAATGCATCGTCCCGCATCCAGAGGTGGATGCTGACATTATCTGTCTTTGATTATGTCATTCACCATAGACCAGGCACCAACAACTGCGCTGATGCATTGAGCCAGCTACCGTTGCCCACACTGGAGATGGAAACGCCAATGCCCACAGAGCTACTCATGGTCATGGATGCCTTTACGAGTGAAGGGTCGTCTGTCACTGCTCAACAAGTTAAAACCTGGACCAGCCAGGATCCGACCTTATTGGTTGTAAAACGTTGTGTTCTTAACGGTGATTGTTCGATCATCCCCAAGAAAATGGGTGATGATACCAAACCGTACAGCCGTCACAAAGATGAGATTTCCATCCAGTCCAACTGTTTACTGTGAGGTAATCGTGTTGTATTGCACAAGAAAGACAGGGTGAGATTTGTACAGAAGTTACGTAGTATGCATCCCGGTATTGTCATGATGAAGGCCAACACCATGCCCCATGTTTGGTGGCCTGGCATTGACTTGGACTTAAAGTCATGCGTGCATCAGTGCAGCACTTGCATGCAGTTAAGCAATACCCCAAAGGAAGCTCCGCTCAATCTGTGGTCATGACCATCTAAACCATGGTCTAGAATCCACATTGACTTTGCCGGCCACTTCCTCGGTAAAATGTTTTTTGTGATGGTGGATGCATATTCCAAATGGATGGAATGTGTGATCATGTCATCCAGCGCTTCCACTGCCACCATTGAGAACCTGAGAGTCATGTTTGCTACACCTGGTCTGCCAGACATAGTTGTCAGCGATTGGTGTGCAAAATTAAAGCACATGGTATTGGGGGTAATGTACTGATGTGGATAGAGAACTGGTTGGCAGACAGGAAGCAGAGAGTCAGGATAAACGGGTCTTTTTCAGAATGGCGGGCAGTGACTAGTGGAGTGCCGCAGGGCTCAGTGCTGGGACCCCAGCTATTTACAATATACATTAATGATTTAGATGAAGGAATTGAGTGTATTATCTCCAAGTTTGCAGATGACACGAAGCTGGGTGGTGGTGTGAGCTGTTAGGAGGATGCTAAGAGGCTGCAGGGTGACTTGGACAGGTTAGGTGAGTGGGTAAACGCATGGCAGATGCTGTATAATGTTGATAAATGTGAGTTTACTGTCACCAAGGTGATGCTCACCATTGATGTATGACCTGCACACCCAGCAGTGTGTCAGCCTTGTAAATAACATCAACGTTCTTTCAGCCAAAGCGATCATTGATGAGCTTCTGACGTAAGGCTCTTGCAGTTATCATGCCACCATGGGCCCTTTTAAGCCATCTACAGAGTGGCGGGGCCATGGCTTCAACATCAGCCTGATTGTCTGGCCCGATGTCAGTGTCCACCTCCTCGTCCTCCTCTTCCTCTCTCTGGTGAGGTGGACTGTCAGACTCATCAGGCAAGTCTTGTTCCCTCCTGATAGCCAATTTGTTTGCATGGAGCAGACCACCACATATTGAGCTACCTGCTCAGGGTGGTATTGGAACTTGCCTCCTGAGTGGTCCAGGTGTCTGAAGCGCTGCTTCAGAACTCCAATCGTTTTCTCCACGATATTGCGAGTTACTCTGTGGCTCTCATTGTATCACCTCTCGGCCTCGGTTTGGGTGTCACGCAGGGGGATCATCAGCCAGGTGGCGAGGCTATATACTTTGTCCCCAAGCATCCAGCATTGACCTTGTGGCTCATTGTTAAACAAGTCAAATACAGTGCTCTCACGCAGGATGTGCGCATCATGGATGTTGCCCAAAAATTGAGCATTCACTGCCAATATAATTTGCTGGTGGTCGACAATCAGCTGGACATTCAGGGAGTGGAATCCCTTGCGGTTCCTGAAAACCTCAGCATCCTGAAAAGGTGCCCGCATCGCGATGCGCGTACAGTCTATTGCTCCCTGTACCTTGGGGAGGTTTGCAATTCTGGAGAAACCTAGAGCCCTCTTACTCTGTGCCTCCCTGGTCATAGGAAAGCTGATCAAGTCCCTCCTGCATGCGTACAGGGCTTCAGTGACCTGTCTAATGTAGCGATGTGTAGCATGCTGAGAAAGTCCGCAAATGTCGCCAGCTGTGGCCTGAAAAGAACCAGAGGCATAGAACGACAGTGCCGCAGTGACTTTGACCTCAACGGACAGTGCAGTTCTGATGGTGCTGGCAGGCTGCAGATCTGCCCTTATCAACTGGCATACCTCAGTGATAACTCCCATATTCCGCCCCAGGGAGCGCATTCCTTGAAGTCCCAAGGGATCCCAGCATCCCTTGGGAGCACTGTATATAGGCCAGCCCCTAAGATCTGTTCCTCACTCTGGAGTGTCTTAATAAAGACTGAGGTCACTGTTACTTTAACCTCCCTGTGTGCAGTCTCATCTGTGTTAGGAACACAATAATGACCTCTTTGTGGAAGCGCAGTCTCCGAAGGCAGGTGGTGTTGGGCAAGTCGAGGTAAGAACGCTTCTCCTTGTACTTGCGGGGGTGTAATGTCTGGTCCTCCTCATCTGTCTGTCACTTCGTACATTGAGCATATAATGCAATGCAGCATTCCTTCGGTGCTGTTGAGTCTACTGCATGTATTTGGTCTCCAAGAGAGGGTGAGAAAGGACAGGCCACATTGCAGTAGCTCTCTGTTTTCCACCGATTGCACACAAACAAGGAATGTCCCAACGAACACACCTCTTCAATTCCAATCAGTCATAGTGTTGTCAAGATGTTTTTAGAGATGTTCACATGAACGCCAACAACCTACAGAGTACATCTGAGCTCCACCGAAGTTGAAGCACAGCAGCCTTTTAAAGGACGCGACATGTGATCTACAACATGGCGTCCATAACACTGTGATTCGTTTCGGTTAGTTTCAGGTTTTGTGGGCAGTTTTTTGAGCGAGCGATATTGTGGGCGAAATGTATCCGAGGTGGTGAAATTGACGATGAGCGATCTCCATGGCTGCTAGTTTGGGTAAATGTGCTCTTTACGACAAAAAACAGTCGCCGGGCAGTAATATTGAATCTCGGTGTTAATTCTGCGCGGAAAGCAATGCTGGGCGATATTATGGCCGTTGAATTCGCCCATTCTGCTGATTCCACCCAAAAAAAGTGGGCGAGCAGTAATATTTTTTCTCGCTGTTAACCACATGGGGAAAGAAACGCTTGGCAATAAGTTTCCAAAAAATGCCCGCCAGTTTCCATTTTGTGCCAAAATGGGTGATATGTGGGCGTTATACGTCATTTCAGTGGTAAAATGGGCGTTATCTGGGCGTTAAGCAGGCAAAAAAAGTGGAAGTTCTCGCCCATGGCCTCGCCACCTGGCTGATGATCCCCTGCATGACATCCATACCGAGGCCAAGAAGCGATACAACGAGAGCCACAGTGCAACTCGCAATATTGTGGAGAAAACCATTGGAGTGCTGAAGCAGCACTTTTGATGCCTGGACCATTCAGGAGGCAAGTTCCAATCCCACCCTGAGCAGGGAGCTCAATTCATCATCGTGTGCCCCATGCTATACAACTTGGCTATCAGGAGGAGACAAGAATTGCCTGAAGAGTCTGACAGTCCACCTCACCAGAGAGAGGAAAAGGAGGACGAGGAGACGGACGCACGCTGACATCGGTCCAGACAATCAGGCTGACGCTGAAGCCATGCCCCTGTCCCCCTGTAGACCACATGAAAGGGCCCATGGTGGCATGATAGCTGCAAGAGCCTTACGTCAGGTGCTCATCAATGATCACTTTGCCTGAAAGAATGTTAGTGTTATTTACAAGGCTGACACACTGCTGGGTGTGCAGGTCATACATCAATGGTGCACATCAACTTGTGACAGTAAAGTTTAAGTTGATTGAAGTTAAGTGTGATTATTCCCTTTGATGTTAAGGAATCACCAGCGTGTAATGGTGCAGCTATCTGAGCCAATGTGCTGCAAGGTTTTGTTAAATAAAAAACATTTAAACCGAACATTAGTCTGAAATCATCAGTATTTCTGTGCAAACCAACCCTTCCCCCCTCCACCCCTCCTCGCTTCTCCTCTCCACCTCTACCCCTTCCCCTCCTGACTCCAAGCCGCCTGGCTGAGGAGGTCCTCAGGCGATGCTTCATTGGGGAGATGGGTGGCGGCCGAATCGCTGCTTGGACGGGTACGGGAGAGGATGGTCCTGAGGTGGGAATGTGCTCCGAGCCGTAAGCAAGATGTTGCTGCTGGCTCTCATGTGGTTGGCACTGGGGGTGCATCACCTTGGGGTGCAGTGCGGTGCTCCGGAACCACTGGGAGCCTCTGCCACCAGTGTTCCTGGCTACCAGCTCCAGGGCCTCCTCCATCCCTTCCATGTTATTTCTTATTTGTTGGACAAAAACTCGGTGCCAACTATCTTAGGTTTTTTGCTACTGGTGAATCTTCCTCGTGCCTCCCACAACAGCCAAACAAGCACACACCACAGCAACACATGCTTTCAGTCCCTCTGAGCTCCCTCTCTCTCTGTCTCTTCTTCTGCGCATGTCATGATGACCCTTGACCTCCTGAATCACGGGAATCAAGCGTTGTCATGCCATTGCTAAGGACGGCCACACTTTTACGGAAGGAGGTCAAAAAAATTTAATGCTACCGCCCATTTGATATCACTCGCGATAACGCCCATTTTCAAAAATGTCAACTAGGTGTTTTTAGAATGGGCGAGAAGCCGGCGATCTGAAAACCCTTTTTTAATGCCCACGCTGGAAATAATGACCATTTTTGGGCGCTAAGCACAAAAGTGGAGGTTCTAGCCCCATATCCTTTGATTCTTAGTGCCCAAAAATCTATCGATCGCCATCTTGAATATATTCATCGACTGAGCATCCACAACCCTCTGGGGTAGAGAATAGCAAAGATTCACAAACCTCTGAGTGAAGAAATTTCTCCTTATCTAAGTCCTAAATGGCCGACCCCTTACCCTGAGTCTATGACCCCTAGTTCCAGATACAAGGGCAGGTTAATAGACACAAGGAAAGGCCTGTGGGACAGCGAGAGGAGCGGCCGCAGATAAAGGTAGGCCCAAGAGCCCAGAGGGAGCGCGAGTGTCAGGCAGTGAGGTAAGTGATGTCAGCGCAAGGAAAGGAGCTGATTGGTGAGTAGTTGATGATTGTTTTTTTTAAATCTTAAGTTTATTTCTAAGTTACTTAATCGTCTATTAATGGCAGACGGGGCAATGTAGGACAGAAGCGGGAACCATTCAGTTGGAGAGGACTTGAGCATCCCTGACACTGTCCTCATGGCAGCGGTTAGCTGCACGCCCACGATCTTTGAGTGGCAACGGCAGCCCTTTATTTAAAAGCTTGCAGAACGGTGTTCTTAATGGAAGTCTTCACTTAGGTGAAAAACAGCCTGATTGAGGTTAAACATTGTTTACGTTAAATTAGTACCATTCTCACAAATTCTTGTATGCCTAGAGATTCAGGTATTTGTAGCAAAACCAAAATATAATAGATTCTATGATTTACTAGAACCTAAACATCACCAGCCTTCAGGACCATGAGATGTTAGGTAGAGAGCTTTGGGTGATCGATGTTGAGAGAACCTGGGCCTTCTTGATATAAGCTGCTGAGAACTGGTATAAAGTGCATCAAGATCATGTGAAATAATGTAATTAAAAATATATAAAAATGTTGAAATTGTAATGTGAAGCTAAAAGATGAAGCAGAAGGAACAGATCTAAAAAGTTGAGCTCAACTGACTATAACGTGTGTTTTATGCAATCTAGTCTATCAATAGATGTAAAAGCACTGGTTTTGCAGGTGCATAATAGTGCGTATAATGACAATCTCAAATTGATAAGAATCATAAAACCATGGAATCATAGTAAAATACAGCACAGAAAGCGGCCATTCGGCCCATCGAGCCGAAAGAGCTATCCAATTAGTCACACTCCCTGCTTTTTCACCATAGCTCTGTAAATGTTTTCCCTTCAAGCATTTATCCAATTCCTTTTTGAAAGTTATTATTGAATGTGCTTCCACCACTCTTTCAGGCAGAGCATTCATAACAACGCGCTGCATAAAAATGATTTTTTTCCTCGTGTCGCCCCTGGTTCTTTTGCCAATTACCTTAAATCTGTATCCTTTAGTTACCGACCCTTCTGCCAGTGGAACAGTTTTTTCTTATTTACTCCATCAAAACCCTTCCTAATTTGCCCATAACCTTCTCTGCTCTAAGGAGAACAATCCCAGTTTCACTAGTCTCTCAATGCCAACTGAAATCGTTCATCCCTGGTATAATACTAGTAAATCTCCTCTGCACTCTCTCTTATGCCTTGACAGCCCTCCTAAAGTATGGTGCCCAGAATTGAACACAATAGTCCAGCTGTGGCCTGACTAGTGATTTATAAAGGTTTAGCATAATTTTCTTGCTTTTGTACTCGAAGCATCTATTTATAAAGCCAAGGATCCTGCATGCCTTTTTAATCACCTTCTCACTTGTCCCACCTTCAAAGACTTATGTACCTATACCCCCAGGTCTCTCTGCTCTTGCACTCCCTCTAAATTATATCATTTAGTTTATATTGGCCCCAAAATTACTCTCAGAATACGCCATTTTATTCCCTTTGAAATCCACCACAGGTTCGGTATTTCTGCTTGCGCATGTGCGAAATCCGGAACTTACAGACAGTCAAAGTATGTGTTGACAGGTAATCCACGCAGGCCATGAAAAAACAATCACTGACACAGAGTCGGGCTGTTTGTCCACCGACTAGCCAGCAATTGCCCATGTAAGTGTTACGGTTGATCCAAACAAACACAGGGCCTGTTTGCATCAGCATAAGGGGATATCTAAGCCTTTAATTAAACATTTTTATATTGTAAATTATGCACATATATTGTATGAAATTAGTTTATGCAAATATTGGCCTGGAATTATATTTTTAAGGATGCATAAAATGTTATCAAAATATTAAATTTTAATGAGGTTGGTGGAATGAAGGTAATTACAAATAAAATTCCAATTCTGTAATTTTAATTAGATTAGATTTCAGGATTCCATTACATCTCATTAGGGGCTGCCTTTCGGAAATGATTAAAATGGAATTCTGCTTTGTGATTGGAGGACCAGGCCCACATGATCCCAAATACGCTTCCGCACCGCCAGCGTCCCAGGGATCTGTGGGCCATTATGCTGCCCTCTGCATTGAGGCCTGAGACTACAAGTTTTCGCAGTCTTGCTGCTTGTAGGTAGGGTCGTAATTCTTTCGTGGGTCGGAGGCATACTCTGGAGGTACAACTCCAACCGCAATTTCAGGGCTAGTGCCTCAGTTCATTCTTCCGACCAAAATGAATCACTTCACACATCTCGGCATTACATTTAATCTGCCATGTGTCTGCCATTTCACCAGTTTGTCTGTGTTCTCCTGAAGTCTGTTACTATACCCTCATTGTTTACTACATTTCCAAGTTTCATATCATCTGCAAACTTTGAAATAATGCCCTGTACCTGTATTAAATAGAAATGAAGGTTTGTTATTTTGTCTTTATTGTCTTAAAGTTGTGCTCTGTGGATATTAAATATAATAAAATTAAATACTTAATACACTTATATTCCTCCCATCTCCAACCTCCCTTTCCTATCCAAAGTACTTGAACGTATGGTTGTCTCCCAAATCTGTGACCAACTTTCCCTGAATTCAATGTTTGAATCCCTTCAATCTGGTTTATACCCCCGCCACAGTACTGAAAAGGCTCTCATCAAAGTCACAAATGGCATCCTTTGTGTGTGTGACAAAGGTAAGCTATCCCTCCTCATCCTTCTGGACCTATCTGTAGCCTTGACACAATTCACCACTCCATCCTCCTCCAACGCCTCTTCACCATCGTCCAACTAGGTGGGACTGCACTCGCCTGGTTCCATTCTTAGCTATCTAATCATAGCCAGAGAATCACCTGCAATGGCTTCTCTTCCCTCCCCTGCATTGTTACCTATGGTGTCACTCAAGGATCTGTCCTTGCCCCCCTCCTATTTCTCATGTATATGCTGCCCCTTGGTGATATCATCCATAAACATGGAGTCAGTTTCCACATGTACACTGATGACACACAGCTCTACCTCTCTACCACTTCTCTCGACCCCTGCTTGTTTTCTAAATTGTCAGACTGCTTGTCTGGCATCCAGTAGTGGATGAGCAGAAATTTACTCCAATTAAATATTGGGAAAACTGAAGCCATTATCTTTGGTCCCTGCCACAAACTGCGTTCTCTAACCATTTTCCATCCCTCTCCCTAGCATCAATCTGAGGGTGAACAAGACTGTTCATATTTGCGCAGGACTAAAACCACCTTTTTCCACCTCTGTAACATTGCCCGCCTCCGCCCCGGCCTCAGCTCTTCTGCTGCCGAAACTCCCATCCATGCCTTTGTTACCTCTAGACTTGACTACTCCAACTCACTCCTGGCTGGCCTCCCACATTCTACACTACGTAAACTTGAGGTCATCCATAACTCAGCAGCCTGTGTCCTAACTCGCACCAAATCACGATCACCCATCATCCCTGTGCTTTCTGACCTACATTGGCTCCCAGTTAAACAATGCCTCGATTTCAAAATTCTCATCCTTGTTTAGAAATCACTCCATGGCCTTGCCCCTCCCTATCTCTGTAATCTTTCTCAGCCTCACAACCCTAAAGATGTTGGCTCTCCTCAAATTCTGCCCTCTTGAACCTCCCTTATTATATCTGCTCAACCATCGGTGGCCGTGCCTTCAGCTGTTTGGGCCCTAAGCTCTGGAACTTCACTCCCTAAACCTCTTCACTTCTCTACCTCTCTTGCCTCCTTTAAGGTGCTCCTTAAAACCTACCTCTTTAACTAAGCTTTTGGTCATCTGCCTTAATTTCATCTTTTGTGACTTAGTGTCAAATTTATCTATTTTGTCTTGTAACACTGTTGTGAAGCGCCCTGGGACATTTTACTATGTTAAAGGCGCTATATTAAATAAAAGTTGTTGTTGTTGTTATATGAAATTATTCTGTCTGCTAATTTAATTGAAGTGCTGAACCTTTAAGCATTTGTATGGAAATACTTGAGGAGCTGCGTCAAGGCATATGTCTCATCTGCTCTCGTCACACATCAAGACAAACCCAATGATACTCTATGTACACTTGTCAAACTTCTCCCAACAGCCATCAGCACCCCCATTTGAAGCAGCAGCAACAAAGATAAACACACTTTGCAAGCAGGTCATAGTGATGTTGAGAAAGAAGCACTGAGGAAGGGGCAGCAGTGGTGCACTGTATTGTGGGATTATTTGTCACAATTAGTACAACACTGTGGGTGGCTGGTAATGGGAGGAAGTCTAAGGTATGGATATTCACCACCATTTCCCACATGCCATGGAGCAATGGTTGACTAAACCACAATCTGCCATTGATCGTGTGGCAACACTAGTGTCATCTGCAGCATAATTTTTACTGATACAGGCCTTGGGCACTGTAATCCGCAGCCAGCCAGATTAAGATGCTGGGTGGCTGCCTGTGGGTAGGCCTGCAGCTACAGAAATGGAGTGAGGGTTCAGTCTGGGGGAAGCAGGGGGAAGGGGTAGGGGTGGTTGGTTGGGGATTGCAGGGAGCTCGGTTGGGGATTGTGGGGAAGTGAGGTCAGGAGATCGTGAGGGGTTCGGTCGGGGAGCGGGGAGGGCAGCTAGCGATTGGGGATTGGCAGAGCGGGGATTGGCAGGGGAGGAGAGAGGATTGGGGCCGGTCACCAGAGGACAGTGGCCGGCCTCAGCATGATCGTGGGGTGGCGGGGGGGGGGAGGTTTTATGGTGGGGATTGGAGGTGATTGGAGGCCTTGTGGTGGAGTCTCCAATCATGGGGGAGGGTTTAGGTAGGGACCCACTTACCCTAGGTATGAAGCCACTTACCTCCTGGATCCAGGAGCTAGGTATGAAGCCACTTACCTCCTGGATCCAGCAGCCCCCACCTCACTTTAACTGCCAGGTTAACATCAACACACAGTTAAATTCAAAATGGAGGTGAAAAAAGAGGCTTCCAGCCACATTATAATATTTAAATTGACATTCCGTCCCCTGAGAGCAGGTTGGTCACCCACCCTGTCCCACGCGCTCCCCCCCCCCCGCCCCGTCCCGTCCCGTTCTACCTCCATTAAGACTGGAAGTGGACGGTTTGGGGGCCGCGATCAGATCGGGAATCGCATTTTTAACAATTTAACTGTCCCCACGCTCCAAACCCACCCGTTCTTTAGGGGAAAATTCTGGCTAGTGTTACTCTGTCAACTCGGTGAGCATTTATTAGTAAGGCATATGCATGGCCAATATAGAGAAGGGTAAAATGCAAAGCACTAATGTCCTTCTGGGAAGGGAACCTCCCGCCCTTCTTTGGACATGCCTACATGTGACTCCAGTCCTCCACTACAGGGTTGACTTTTAATGCCCTAAAAACAACAAAGAGTAGGCAATATTTACTGCCTTGCCCACATCCCAAAAGCAAATTTAAAAAATAAACTGGAGTGCAGTGGCATGCTTGGCTGCCAGCCTGAAGGCCTAGTAGCATCAGCTGTGGCTCAGTGGGAACACTCTTGCCTTTGAGTCAAAAGGTTGTGGATTCAAGTCTCACTCTAGGCACTTGAGCTCAAAAATCTAGGCTGACACTCCAGTGCAGTACTGAGGGAGTGCTGCACTGTCAGAAGTGCCATCTTTTGGATGAGACGTTAAACCGAGGGCCCGTCTGTTCTCTCAGGTGGACATAAAAGATCCATGGCGCTATTGCGATGAAGAGCAGGGAAGTTAACCCCGGTGTTCTGGCCAATATTTAGCCCTCAATCAACATTATTAAAACAGATTATCAGGTCATTATCACAATACTGTTTGTAGGAGTTTGCTGTGCACGAATTGGCCACCGTGTCTCCTACATTGGAGTTCAGAAGAATGAGAGGTGATCTTATCGCAACATATAAGATTATGAGGGGGCTTGACAAGGTGGATGCAGAGAGAATGTTTCCACTGATGGGGAAGATGAGAACTCGAGGGCATGATCTTAGAATAAGGGGCCGCCCATTTAAAACAGAGATGAGGAGAAATTTCTTCTTTCAGAGGGTTGTAAATCTGTGGAATTCACTGCCTCAGAGAGCTGTGAAAGCTGGGACATTGAATAAATTTAAGACAGAAATAGACAGTTTCTTAAACGAGAAGGGGATAAGGGATTCGGGAAGTAGGTAGGGAAGTGGAGCTGAGTCCATGATCAGATCAGCCATGATCTTATTAAATGGCAGAGCAGGCTCGAGGGGCCGTGTGGCCTACTCCTGTTCCTATTTCTTATGTTCTTATGTTCTTAAGTAACAGTGACTAAACTTCAAAACTATTTAATTGGCTGTAATGTGCTTTGGGGTGTCCTGAGGTCATCAAAGGCGCTACATAAATGCAAGACTTTCTTTCTTTTCTGGTAACAGAACAGCCAAGGTCCAAAGATCTGTCAGAGGTGCCCTTTTTCAGATCAGACTTTAAATCGAGTTCCCGTCTGCCCTCTCAAGTGAGTGTAAAAGATCCTGTGATACAATTCAAAGAGGATCAAGGGAGTTCTCCAATATTTATACTTTTGGCCCATTATCATATGCAATTATATTAAGGTCACTATTCACAAGATGTTCCTTTACCATCAGATTGCTAACCAACGTTAATGTTCACTAAATCTAGAATGGCTTGGCCCCATTTAATTTCTAAAACAGATTGGGCTAGAAATTGCGTCGCGTCCCATTTGGGGCAATAACTTTTGAAGGAGTGCAAAATTATCGGCAGGCGAAAACGATTTGATGCTCACGGGAACTTCAGCTTTAACGCTCCAAGAGGGAAGTGGAGTGTTAAATCAAGCGCTACCACTTCCCTTAGAGCACTAAAGTGAGAGAGAGAGGCGGTATCGGCAGAGCGCTGAGCAATGTTCAGTGCAGTACTGCCGTCTTTAGAGGCTCCTTCCCTCGTTTAAAGGGAAGGGGCAATGATGGGTTCAATCAATCTGCATGTTATTTCTGTTGGGCCACGGGACCTGCGCTACATGCATAGCAACCCCAAGCATTCTAAGAGAGTACTGGGCTGAGGAATCACGGGGTCAAAAGAAATCAGAAGGCACCAGACTGGGGAGAGAAATACATTTTGCTCTACCTGACCACCACTGCCTTTAAATATCACTGCCCAAGTGACCAGCCGAGGTGCAAATTCAGGAGAAAATTCTTTACCCAAAGAGTGATAAGAACATGAACACGCCACCACAAGAAGTGGTTGAGGCAAATGGCACAGATGAATTTAAGAGGAAGCTAGATAAGCACAAGAGGGAGAAAGGAATAGAAGGATATGCTAATAGGTCTAGATGAGGTAGGGTGGAAGGAGGCTTGTGTGGATCATAAACACTGACATAGACCAGATGGGCCGAATGACCTGTTTCTGTGCTGTACGCTCGATGTAATTTGATGCTATATGCTTTCCTGATGTTTGCATTACATTATTGCTGTCAAGATCTCTGTAGACAACTGCCACCGGAGTCCCGTGCATGCTTTGCTGTTCCATAATTCTACTCATTGGGCTAGATTATCCATTATTTTTGCATGCGTACCACCCACTTAACGTCCATATTAACGCTGAAATGAGGTGTAATTCCCATATATCGCCCATTTAGCCACAAAATAGAAACTGACAACCATTTCTCGGTCACTTATCGCCGAGCGTTACTTTTGGTATGTACATAATGCCGATAAAAAATAAGACCGCCCGCCCACATCTTTGGGACGGAATCATTAGAATGGGCAATCCCACCCCCCATAATATCATCGAGCTTTACTTTTGGCACGTAATTAGCGCCAATATTCAATAATACCGACCGCCCACTTTATTTTTGTCGTAAACATCACATTTGCCGAAACTAACACCCAGTATACCACCCAGTGTAATTTCCATCGTAGGAGGCCTTTATGGTAGCACTGCTGATTACGGGAATCAGTTCTTTTGTGTAAGTTCTTAGTTCCATGCGAACTGGAGTTCAGACTGGCCTTGAGGCCTTGTTGCACCACAATCTTTCGAAAGTCTTTTTGTCCATGTTGGACTGGCTCGCGCCCGTGTCCAGCTCCATTGACACCGGGAGTCCATTTAATTCAACATTCAGCTTTATTGGGGGACAATTCGTGGTGAATGTGTGCACCCCTTGTACCACTGCCTCCTCGGTCTGAGGCTCTGGTTCGTCATGATCCTCCGTGGATCTGTCCTCCTCTTCAACATGGTGGTTTGCAGGTTTAACAAGATTAGCAGCTCGCCTGCACATATGTTGGAGATGTCCCATTGTCCCACAGCCATTAAAAACATACCCTTTGAAGCGGCATGAATGGAAACGATGATCACCCTCGCAGCGCCAACAAGGTGTTAATGGTCTTGCATTCATCACCCTTGATGGTGGACTCTGAGACATCTGCGGATGTGCAGCTGCAGGCATGCGTGACCTGCCCTGTACATTACGATTCGAAAACAACATCACTTTGTTCACAGTACTTGCAGCAGCATTTGTGTGTTGAGAGATTTGCTTCGTATTGTCACTGGTGGCAATGAAAGCCTGGGCTATCGCTATGGCCTTACTCAGGGTTGGGGTCTCTACAGTCAAAAGTTTGCAAAGTATGGTTTCATGGCCAATGCCAAGTATGAAAAAGTGTCTGAGCATGTGCTCTAAATGTCCTTCAAATTCACAATGTCCTGCAAGGCATCTTAGCTCAGTGACATAACTCGCCACTTCCTGGCCTTCAGATCTTTTGTGGCTGTAGAACCAGTACCTCGCCATCAGAACGCTTTCCTTCAGGTTCAAATGCTCTGGGACCAGTGTGCACAAATCATTGTGCGATTTCTCCGTGGGTTTCGCTGGAGTGAGCAGATTCTTCATGAGGCCATACGTTGGTGCCCCACAGACGGTGAGGAGGATCGCCCTTCGTTTGGCAGCGTTCTCTTCCCCATCTAGCTCATTGGCCAGGAAGTATTGGTCGAGTCGCTCCACAAAAGTTTCCCAATCATCTCCCTCCGAGAATTTCTCCAAGATGCCCACTGTTCTCTGCATCTTTGGGTTCGCTATCTGTATCTCGTCGTCAGTTGTTATGTATGGAGAAAGAATCAGACTGAACACTGTGAGCTCAAAGTAAAGTGTGACCTTATTCTTTTATTGCAGGTCTCCAGAGTGCCTCTCCAACCTATGAGGCTTCCTTAAATACCTGTGCTCCCAAAGGATTATCGGATCCCTTGGGATTCCAGGGAATGAGCCCTCTGGTGGCTGTACAGAGTAAATACAAATTTACATGTATAACACTGTGGGGAAATTTATTGCTTGTGAACAATCGGCATTATACTTATAATTATTGGAATGGGGCCAGCCATTTCTCAGCCTGCCTTGATGACAACGCAGATGCTGCAGAGTGCAAATGGCACAACATCTAATCCACAGCATTATGTGCCCAATCTAAGACATGCCAGACTGATGAGGAGGACTAGACCATACAACCCCCGAACTTACAGGGAGAAGCGCACTTACCTCAACTTATCCGAGAACACCTGCCTTCGGAGATTGCGCTTCCCCAAAGTGGTTATCAGTGAGATATGCCAGCTCATCAGGACAGATCTGCAGCCTTCCAGCACCTTCAGGACCTCACTGTCCGTCGAGGCCAAGGTCACCGTTGCACTGTCGTTCTACGCATCTGGTTCCTTTCACCACCTTTGGAGGCCTCCATGGTCGACAGTTGTGCTATATCCCAGCATGCCACACATTGCTGCATTAGACAGGTCACTGAAGCCCTGTACATACGTAGGATGGACTTAATCAGCTACTCTATGACCATGGAGGCTCAGACTGACAGGGCTCTAGGATTCTACCGAATTGCTAACTTCCCCAAGGTGCAAGGAGCAATACAATGTACACACATTGCCATGCGGGCACCTTCTCAAGACACAGTGTAGACTATACGAAAAGTCAGTTTTGAAAGATTCAAAATGGAAGCTCACAAACCTCCAGCATGGTGTTTGTGCATTGTATTCATTGGAAAGCCATTAAACCTAATCAAGGGATGGCTGGGCCAGTCCAGCAGACACATGAGTGAGGAGAGCCAATAAGGAACTGCCCTGGAACCAAGGTCCAATCCAGAGGCTTTCGGAGGAACAATGGACTTAAGGGATTTAAAAACTCAAGCCACAGTTTTCTTGGCCCTTTTCTTTAGCACACAGAAAAGCAGACCTCCCTCGAAAGACCAAGAAGCAGGCCATGTGCTGTACCAGAGGGAAGTAAAGTGTACCATTTTTATTATAACCTCATTGTATCTCTGTTGTAATTAATTAGATCCGTAGGATAGCCAACGACTGCTGATGTGCATTTGTGCGTGTTTAATAAACTGTTCCGAATAGTTTTAAAAGAATCGTCTCGCTGTCAATTTAATGCCAGAGATTTAGAAATCTTACATTTGGTGCCAGTTAAAGTTTAACTTGATTCAAGTTAAGTATAATTATACGCTTTCATGTTAAGAAATCACCAGTGCGTAATGGTCCAGCTATCTGAGACAATGCGCAACAAGGTTATATTAAATAAAAAACATTTAATATAACCACTGGTCTGAAATCATAAATATAACGGTCAAAAACACCCCACCCCACAACACATTTTAGAACAATGACATCAGACAAATGGTCAACGTTTCCAGCATCCGGGGCCTCCGCCATCCGCGGAACGTACTCCGTCATGGTGCTGGAGATGCTGGTCAGCTGTTGGGATATGCCCCCCAATGTCTGGAGGATCTGCTGATCTATGTCAACAGTCTTCCTGGACAACTCTACCATGGGATTAGACAGGTTAGATGCAGGAAGAATGTTCCCGATGTTGGGGAAGACCAGAACCTGGGGTAACAGTTTAAGGGTAAGGGGTTTAGGACCGAGATGAGGAGAAACTTCTTCCCTCAGAGAATTGTGAACCTGTAGAACTCTCTACCACAGAAATTTGTTGAGGCCAGTTCATTAGATATATTCAAAAAGGAGTTTAATGTGGCCCTTATGGCTAAAGGCGTCAAGGGGTATGGAGAGAAAGCAGGAATGGGGTACTTAAGTTGCAAAAATGATGAGTCATGATCATATTGAATGGTGGTGCAGGCTCGAAGGGGCGAATGGTCTATTCCTGCACCTATTTTCTATGTTTCTATGTTGCCACTCTCATTTGGCGCTCGTGAAGCAGACCTGCCACATCTAAGAAACCTCTGCGGGTGCCCTGTGGCGAGGTGTTTGGGCCCGGTACCTCCAGATCGGAGATGGGAATGGCCGGAGGAGTACTGGATGGCCGTGGGGTCGAATGCCTTCTGAAGCCTGGCGATGCAGGCTACTCAAAGTCCGCGCTGCCATCTGTAGAGAATGGACCCAGCAGATTGACAGGTGAGAATCGGAGCTCCTCAGCACCAGAGGTAGGATCGTCCGGCGAGTCAAACACCGCGTCCCCACCTTCTGGGCTCGGTGGTCTTGCCTGGGGCTGCGCTGTTGGCTGAGCTGGAAACACAAATGAGGTTATTAGAGGAGAAGGGGGTGCTCGGGTCACAAGATGATTACAGTGCTACACACAGCATATGCACGACAAAAGCACCACCGCTATCAAAATCATCAGAGACATCATATTTCATGACCATCAAAAAATTCTGCATTGCAATGAATCTCATGAGGCCTGCATTATTTAGAGGACATTTTTAGCAATCATCTATCATATATTATTGTTCGGATATGAGTGGGTGTGGCATCTATTGACTTTACATCACGCAATGGTTTATACTTTACTCACGTGGCATCACTTCAGGTTCTGCAGCTGGCTGCGTGGCCGACCGGGGGTGGGTCCCCACGAGTGCGAGCACCCGCTCCTCGATGTCAGTGAGGTTGATGATGACTGGTGACGCCCCACCCGTTTGCCTCTGCTCGGCCGTATTCCTCGAAAACTTCTTCTGTAAAAGGTAACAACAGGACGACATGGCATGAGATCATTGCGTGATATCATTGCTAGGTACTGTCACAAAGACTGATACAACACATAACCAATAGATATAATCATGATTATAATGAAAATTATCACTCTTTACCTAAAGACGTACACTGTGACCACGGGCTTTGAGTAAAACATTCCCGGTAAAAGTGAAAGACTTCATATTTGATTTTAATCACTCATGACACTTATAAATCAAATTATATAAATATATAAATTTATGTAAATAAAGGAAATAATTATTCTAGTGGATCCGACAAGGTCATTACGGCATTGGTTGCCTTCACGCACCACGTTGGTCGCTGACGAGACCGCTATCCCGGCCCATATCTTCTGGTAGGCATTAGGGTGGGCTTCCCACGCCCTCCTTGTGTCAATTGACCACAGCGTGACTTGACCTCCTGCACGAGGGAGGCATTTGCCTCGTCCGAGAACCTCCTCTCTCTCTTTCGTCCTCCCATTTGTTCCTCTCCCAGCTCATTGCTCTCACCAGTGTCAGTCTCCACAGCATGCTGTGTCGCCTCCTCTACTCCCTCCATTATAGGCACCAAATTAGATAAAATATCTGGCTGGTAACAACTAACTTTTTTCTCACAATTTTTTATAAAGCTCGAAACTTTCAAAGCAGCTAAACAAGCACCCACACCACACCCACACACGCCTTCACTCCCTCTCTGCTCCCTCCCTCTCTGTCTCCTCTTATGCGCATGTAATGATGAACCCTGACCTCCTGAATCGCTGGAAACGAGCGTTTTCGTTGCTAAGGACAGCGGCACTTTAGGGCAGAAGGTCAGAGAAATTTAATGTTAACACCCATTTCAGATCGCTCGCGGTCATTTTATAAAATGGAAACTAGGTGGTTTGAAAATGGGTGAAAATCCGGCGATCTGAAAACCCATATTTATCGCCCATGCCAGAAATAGCCCCCATTTTTGGGCGATCTGCACAAAAGTGGAAAGTGTAGCCCATTGTGTTTCCACTGCATGATCACCCTTACTGAATTGTGTCTTTTATCAATATTACTCCTCCTCCTCCTTTCCGACTTTCCTGTCCTTTCTAAAGAGTCCATAGTCTGGAATATTTAGCTCCTATCCTGCAGCACCTCATGTTCTGTCTTCAGGTGTGAGGCTTGACCATGTGTTTTGGCAGGCCATCTAACATGGTCAGTCTCACTGCTGAACCTGATCCTGTCATACAGAAGCACAATACTGCATATGCTGGAATCTGAAATAAAAACAGAAAATGCTGGAAATCTCAGCAGGTCAGGCATACAGAAACAATTTCACTGGATAGTAATCAATAATTGAATGTTATGGTTTATTGTTACTTTCCCTAGCTCAGGAGTGCTGCAACCATTCTCCATCCCAGCTCCTGAATATTCTTCATGCAACTGTAAGGCCACTTGACAAAAAGGGCACTTTAATACTTACTCTAAGTATTATGGTAAGTATTAAAGTACTTACAAGAGTAATGTGCCCTGTCACTGGTGAGATTTTCAACAATAAAATCTTGGAAATGTTCTACTAAATTTCTAAAATAGTACTCATTTCATAAGTCCCACAGCTATTACAAATTTGTAGTTTTGATCCAATCAACGTGATCACAACTTTAAATAGAAAGTATTCAGCCACTATATAAAAATAATCACATTTGCCACTTCAATTACTAAGTGCAGCAATATTAAAGTAAATTACCTGAACAGAATTCCCAGTAATCGTCTTGTATGTAAAAAAATTCACAGGTGGACATGAGCAAACAATAAATCAGTATTTTGGTATAAACTACTGTGTAGCAGTGTCCTCTCAGTGTAACAACAGAAATAGGAAAGGGTTTGCTGATTAAAAACACTGCTTGGAACAGCAGCAGTGAATTTATCAAAGACGCTAACAAATAAAAACATACCGGGGGCTGAAATTGTTTTTGCCAGTAACGCAAAATGGGCTTATAGCGAATCAGCAGCCCGTTTTACACTGCTCCTGATTGTCTTTTCCATTGACTTGAACTTCTCACCCAAAAGACAGCATAATAGCCTCAGTACTACACTGAAGTGTCAGTTTAAATGATGTGCTCAAGTCTCTGGAGCGGGGCTTGAATCCAAAACCTTCTGAATCACAGGTAAGAGTGCTACCACTGAGCCAAGCTGACACTTAGCAGTCGATTTTAAACCCCCCTTTGTCTGGCAGGAAAGATTCTTGGGAGGGGTTAAAATCACCTACGGCTATTTACCAGATCGAGGGCGGATCGTCCCCACCAGATGGCAAGACGGCATTTTATCTTCACTGACTTTGAAGTCAGCCGAGGGTCTCACTGCAGGCTGGGGCCGAACCTAAATCTATAAACCACAGCCCGATGACGTCTTTGGCACTGCAACCCCATTTCCAATATTAAATACCTATAAAGTATAACAGGTAGCTACAGCCACATTTGGATTGGCAGCTCAGAAATTTGTGACCAGTAATCACAAATATTATTCCACAAAAAACGAGAGAGCAGGTCAGAGTTAGCACCAACAAGGCAGCACCAATTCTCTGCAAAACGACTGAATTAATTCTTATATTATCACTATAGCAGAAGTATAAGTTAGAAATAAATTCAGCGGGGCCAACATTGCCCCCTCGGATAAGGCCTCTGGTCGCCTGAAAGCGACGGCCACAGAGTGGCGTGCAATGGCCGCCAACTCTCCGCAGAGAGGCCGCCATCTTGTAAATTGCCCTTCATGAGTTTTGGAGCAGTGCCCAGGACTGCTCCGCCCATTTTCCCACAGTGACGAGCAGGCGCTGACCCCTTATCATACTGGTGGAGACCCCCCTCGCTAAATTGCCCATCGGAAAATTGCCCCTTTCCCGGTACTGCCGCGGGGAAACGGCCCCGTCGCCAATCGATGCCCCCGACAACTTTTGCTGTTGGTACACTCTCTGTGGCCTGCCGGCCCGGCCACCCTTAAAGGGGAGGGCGCACTGCCGCAGCCGCCATATTTTTTTTTGTCGGCCGACTGCCAGGTTGGGTCAAGAATTATGGCCGCAGGTTCAGCCGGGCCGCCAGCAGGCAGCCTGGCACCCCCTTTTGGGCACCAGGCTGTTGGCCTGGCCGAAACCCTCCCTGGTGGCCCAGTGTTTGCCACTAAAGTGGCTGCAGAGTTTGCAGCGGCCCTCCCCTTTAACTGAAGGGGCGAGACGATGTGAGGCACCAACGCGATAACGTCATAAGCACAGCGCTGATGACTGACAGCCTCGGCTACTCTGCCCCGCCCCCACTTCCGCCGCGCTATTGACGGCCACTCCGCCCCATCCCCACTTCCGCCCCATCACGATGACACTTTTGCCCCACTCGAGAAAAATCCCCGAAGTGCTGAATTTCCACGGAGAGGTCGCCCTAATGCATGGTAGATGGTAGATGTGCCTCGTTTCCGGCAGTGGGCAATTTCATTCCCAGCATGTTTCTCACATACTTAATTGCCACTCTTTTTACTGCACACTCCCCACTATGGTCATTACATGCATATAAATCCTTAACAGCCAGATCACAGGATGTTAACATCTCATTGTTCTGCCAGTTATATTATTACTCATGATGTGTAACAGAGGTGCCCATTAACCTTGAGACGACTCCTGGAGGCAAGAGAGAAGCACATACAGACATTTGTTACGCACAGTTAGAAAACTGTTCCTTTTTAAAGTTCAGGAGAGATTTGCAATTCACAGTAAACAAGCCATGCATAAGCAGTCAAGGCAAGTGAGAGACCAGCGACAACAACAGTTACAACCTCTGGTGCCTAGGTGGTTATCCTAAAAGTTTACTGGCTGTTCCCCCTCTGAAATCATCCATGTTGTCTGCCATGCCCTTCACTGCTTGTTTTCAGAATGAAGTCAATTCAGAATCCTTGGGAAATGTTGTAGACATCTAAAAAATATGTTTTGGATGTTTAAAACATTTCCAAGAACAAAAGTGCAATTCAAAGTGCCTTTTTTAACAAGTATGTAATATTTAAATTTTAAGTTGTGAGAAAATCTGCCTTTGTCAGTTTTAATTAAATTCTATAATATCCGGCAGTGAAAAATTGAAATTAATTTGATGCAATTTTTGTATTCCATGACATATATGCTCAGTTTAATAATTATATATAATTCAAAGTATTGTACATTAATTTCTGATGGCAGTGTTCAAGGAGTCAATTGAGAGATGTTAACCTTTGCATTTAATCAGAGCCAGCCATCACCAGATAATGAGTTCAGTACAAAGCGTAATATTTATTCTAAAGTCTAAAGTAATGTAACATTTGCACCATTTATTTTACATTGCTAGGAATGAATGTCAAGCCAGATCTGAGGTGCAGCAGGAGACGGGTTTCATTTTATTGGAGTCAGTGTGCTGCCTGAATCAAAAAGGTAACCAAAGATAGCTTGGTTATAGCAATGGGCTAACCAAACTGGTAGCAATGCGGTGGAGAAGGATTTCCTGGAGTGTATTAGGGATGGTTTTCGAGAGCAATATGTCGAGGAACCAACTAGAGGGCTGGCCATCAAGAGTGGGTGATGTGGAATGAGAAAGGACTAATTAGCAATCTTGTTGTGCAAGGCCCCTTGGGGAAGAGTGACCATAATATGGCAGAATTCTTTATTAAGATGGAGAGTGACACAGTTAATTTAAAGACTAGGGTCCTGAACTTAAGGAAAGGTATCTTCGATGGTATGAGACGTGGATTGGCTAGAATAGACTGGCGAATTATACTGAAAGGATTGATGGTGGATAGACATGGCAAATGTTTAAAGCTCGCATGGATGAATTTCAACAATTGTACATCCCTATCTGGAGTAAAAATAAAACGGGGAAGATGGCACAACCGTGGCTAACAAGAGAAATTAAGGATAGTGTTAAATCCAAGGAAGAGGCATATAAATTGGCCAGAAAAAGCAGCAACTTGAGGACTGGGAGAAATTTAGAATTCAGATGAGCAGGACAAAGTGTTTAATTAGGAGGGGGAAAATAGAGTATGAGAGTAAGCTTGCTGGGAACATAAAATCTGACTGCAAAAGCTTCTATAGATATGTGGAGAGAAAAAGATTAGTGAAGACAAACGTAGGTCCCTTGCAGTCAAAATCAGGTGAATTTATAATGGGGAACAAAGAAATGGCAGACCAAATGAACAAATACTTTAGTTCTGTCTTCACGCAGGAAGATACAAATAACCTTCCTGAAATACTAGGGGACCAAGGGTTTAGTGAGAAGGAGGAAGTGAAAGAAATCCATATTAGTCAGAAAATTGTGTTAGGGAAATTGATGGGATTGAAGGCCGATAAATCCCCAGGGCCTGATGGTCTGCATCCCAGAATACTTAAGGAAGTGGCCCTCGAAATAGTGGATGCATTGGTGATCATTTTCCAACAGTTTATTGACTCTGGATCAGTTCCTATGGACTGGAGGGTAGGTAATGTAACACCACTTTTTAAAAAAGGAGGGAGAGAGAAAACGGGGAATTATAGACCGGTTAGCCTGACATCGGTAGTGGGGAAAATGTTGGAATCAATAATTAAAGATGAAATAGCAGCGCATTTGGAAAGCAATGACAGGATCAGTCCAAGTCAGCATGGATTTATGAAAGGGAAATCATGCTTGACAAATCTTCTAGAATTTTTTGAGGATGTAACTAGTCGAGTGGACAAGGGAGAACCAGTGGATGTGGTGTATTTGGACTTTCAAAAGGCTTTTGACAAGGTCCCACACAAGAGATTGGTGTGCAAAATTAAAGCATATGGTATTGGGGTAATGTATTGATGTGGATAGAGAACTGGTTGGCAGACAGGAAGCAGAGAGTCGGGATAAACGGGTCCTTTTCAGAATGGCAGACCATGACTAGTGGGGTGCCTCAGGGCTCAGTGTTGGGACCCCAGCTATTTACAATATACATCAATGATTTAGATGAAGGAATTGAGTGTAATATCTCCAAGTTTGCAGATGACGCTTATGCTGGGTGGCGGTGTGAGCTGTGAGGAGGATGCAGGGTGACTTGGACAGGTTAGGTGAGTGGGCAAATGCATGACAGATGCAGTATAATGTGGATAAATGTGAAGTTATCCACTTTGGTGGCAAAAACACGAAGGCAGAATATTATCTGAATGGTGGCAGATTAGGAAAAGGGGAGGTGCAACGAGACCTGCGTGTCATGGTACATCAGTCATTGAAAGTTGACATGCAGGTACTGCAGGCGATGAAGAAGGCAAATGATATGTTGGCCTTCATAGCTAGGGGATTTGAGTACAGGAGCAGGGAGGTCTTACTGAAGTTGTACAGGGCCTTGGTGAGGCCTGACCTGGAATATTGTGTTCAGTTTTGGTCTCCTAATCTGAGGAAGGACGTTCTTGCTATTGAGGGAGTGCAGCGAAGGTTTACCAGACTGATTCCCGGGATGGCAGGACTGACATATGAGGGGAAACTGGATTAACTGGGCCTGTATTCACTGGAGTTTAGAAGGATGAGAGAGGATCTCATAGAAACATATAAAATTCTGTCGGAACTGGACAGGTTAGATGCAGGAAGAATGTTCCTGATGTTGGGGATGTCCAGAACCAGGGGTCACAGTCTAAGTATAAGAGGTAAGCCATTTAGGACCACGATGAGGAGAAACATTTTTGCTCAGAGAGTTGTTAACCTGTGGAATTCTGTGCCACAGAGAGTTGTTGATGCCAGTTTGTTGGATATATTCAAGAGGGAGTTAGATATGGCCCTTACGGCTCAAAGAATCAAGGGGTTTGGAGAGAAAGCAGGAAAGGGGTACTGAGGTGAATGATAGGTCATAGTTTTATTGAATGGTGGTGCAGGCTCGAAGGGCTGAATGGCCTACTCCTGCACCTATTTTCTATGTTTCTCACTAAGTTCAAGCTGGGTGCAATATTGAGTGGCTCAGAGGCTGCTGAGCAGCAGCAAGTTAATTCTTTGCAAGGTATGGAATTTTAGGAGCAAGGAAGGGGAGAGCTTCGGGCAGCAGCAGAACAAACTATCCTAAGGAGCACACCTGGCCCCACAAAAATATATATGTATTTACTTACCTTGGACGAAAGAATGGCTTTGGAGTCCCATCTGTGTAATAGAGCCCGAAGGGCCCTAATGAGACTAAATTAATAAGGCTCCGCTCTGCATCAGGCAGGAACCTTAGTGTTCGGCTTTAAGATAACCGCTAGGTAGAAAAAGACCAATAAGTGATCCGCTTTGATTTTAACTCCGGTGCTGCCTGGTTTCTGCCAGGTTAAGGGAGTTCAAATCCTCACATTGGCGATCAGATTTTGGTGCTGTCAGTATCCATAATTTCTGTAGCTCATTAAAAATAATTTCAGCACACAACAAAGGTGCAATCACTGGGGTTGGTAAAAGGCTTGTAAATGACCCAAATTATTTTGGTGTGGATTATGTCCCATTCTTCCCTATGCTCCCTTGATGTCTCTCCTAGTTTTTTGCATGTGGGTGGAGCTCTGGATTCTACAGAGAATGGATTAGATTTCAGTCTTTACCAATTGGGCAGAGCAGATTGGCCACTTTTTACAGAGCTTTCCTGATTTTCATTTCCTTGATTTCAATAAATCAAATGGGTGCTGCAAAGCATAGGTGATAGAATCATAAAATCATAGAAATTTACAGCATGGAAGAAGGCCATTTCGTCCCATTGTCTCCGCGCCAGCCGACAAAGAGCTATCCAGCCTAATCCCACTTTCCAGCTCTTGGTCCGTAGCCCTGTGGGTTACAGCACTTCCAGTGCACATCCAAGGATTTTTTTAATGTGGTGAGGGCGTCTACCTCTACCACCCTTTAAGGCAGTGAATTCCAGATCCCCACCACCTTCTGGGAGAAGACATTTCCCCTCAAATCTCCTCTAAATCTCCTACCAATTACTTTAAATCTATGCCCTTGGTTGTTGACCACTCTGCTAAGGAGAATAGGTCCACCTCAATAAATGCTCTCCTCAGCTGTTCCAAAGAAAACAAACTCAGCCTTATCCAATCTTTCAGCATAGTTAAAATTCTCCAGTCCAGGCAGCATCCTCATAAATCTCCTCTGTACCCTCTCTAGTAAAATCACATTTTTCCTGTAATGTGGTGACCAATACTTTACCTGTGGCCTAACTAGTGTTTCATACAGTTCGAGCATAACCTCCCTGCTCTTGCATTCTATGCCTCGGCTAATAAAGGCAAGTATTCCGTATGCTTTCTTAACCACTTTATCTACCTGGCCTGCTACCTTCAGGGATCTGTGGACCTGCACTCCAAGATCCCTTTGTTCCTCTACACTTTTCAGTGTCCTACCATTTAATGTGTATTCGCTTGCATTGTTAGCCCTCTCTAAATGTATTAACTCACACTTCCCCGGATTGAATTCCATTTGCCACTCTTCTGCAAACCTACAGTCTACAGCTTTCTTCTTCGTTATAAACCACACAGCCGATTTTAGTATCATCTGCAAACTTCGTAATCATACCTCCTACATTCAAGTCTAAATCATTGATATATACCACAAAAGCAAGACACCTAGTGCAGAGCCCTGTGGAGCTCCACTGGAAACAGCCTTCCATACACAAAAACACCCATCAACCATTGCCCTTTCCTTCCTGCCTCTGAGCCACTTTTGGATCGAACTTGTCACTTTGCCCTGGATCCGATGGGCTTTTACTTTCATGATCAATTTGCCATGCAGGACCTTATCAAAAGTGTTGCTAAAATCCATATACACTACATCAAATGCACTACCCTCATTGAACCTCCTTGTTACCTACTCAAAACATTCAATTAAGTTAGCCAGATATGACCTTCTCTTAACAAATCCATGCTGACTATCCTTGACTAATCCGTTTCTTTCTAGATGAAGATTTATCCTGTCCCTCATCATTTTTTCCAATAATTTTCCCAGCACTGAGATTAGGTTGACGGGCCTGTAATTACTCAGTCTATTCCTTTCTCCCTTTTTAAACAAAGGTACAACATTAGCAGTCCTCCAGTCCTCTGGCACCACACCGTAACCATAGAGGATTGGAAAATGATGGTCAGAGCTTCTCCTATTTCCTCTTTTGCTTATCGTAACAGCCTGGGATACATTTCATCTGGGCCTGGGGATTTATCCACTTTCAAAGCTGCTGAGCCCCTTATTACTTCCTCTCTTACTATGTTTATTTCATCTAATATTTCACACACCTCCTCCCTGATTGCAATGTCTGCATCATCCCTCTCTTTTGCAAAAACAGATGAAAATTATTCATTAAGAACCATACCCATGTCTTCCACCTCCACACACAGATTACCTTTATGGTCTCTAACAGGCCCCACTCTTTCTTCAGTTATCCTCTTGCTCTTAATGTATTTATAAAACATCTTTGGGTTTTCCTTGATTTTACTTGCCAACATTTTTTCATGCTCTCTCTTTGCTTTCCTAATTTCTTTTTAATTGCACCCCTGCACTTTCTATACTCCTCTAGAGTTTCTGCAGTATTGAGCCCTTGGTATCTATCATAAGCCTTCCTTTTTTTCTTTATCCTACCCTGTATGTCCCTTAATATCCAGGGGGCTCTAGATTTGTTAGTCCCGCTCTCTTTCCTTAAGGGAACACACTTGCTCTGAACCTTTAGGATCCCCTCCTTGAATGCCTCTCACTGCTCTGACACTGATTTACCTTCAAGTAGCCTTTTCCAGTCCACTTTGGCTAAATCCCATTTCAGCTTAGCAAAATTGGCTTTTTCCCAATTAAGAACTTTTGTTCCTGGTCTATCTTTGTCCTTTTCCATAACTACCCTAAACCTAACTGAAATATGATCACTAGCACCAAAATGCTCTCCCGCTGATACCACTTCCACCTGCCCAGCTTTATTCCCTAAAACTAAGTCTAGAAACACCCCCTCTCTTGTTGGGCTTGTTACACAATGGCTAAAAAAGTTCTCCTGAATGCATTTTAGGAATTCCGCACCCTCTATACCATTCATACTAATTTTATCCCAGTTAATATTAACATAGTTGAAATCCTCTACTAATCCTGCCGTATAGTTTTAGCACTTTTCAGAAATTTGCCTGCATGTTTACTCTTCTATCTCCCTCCGATGTTTGGCGGTCAATAGTACACTCCCAGCAGTGTGATCACCCCTTTTTTATTCTTTAATTCAACCCTCATTTGATGATCTTGTAACATATCATTGCTCCACACAGCTGTAATTATTTCTTGAAACAATATTTTGACCTCCCTTCCTTTTTTACCCCCCTCTTTATTCTGTCTGAAAACTCTGTAACTCAGAATGTTGAGCTGCCATACTGCCCTTCTTTCAACCATGTCTCAGTAAAAGCTATAATAGGATTCTGCATCGCAGTCAAGGCCACCTATGGGCCAAACACCCAAGGCCCCACCCCACTGATGGCCAAGAACGGGAAACACTCATCAAGGACACCAAGGCAGTCAGGGCCCGCTATAAGGAGCACTTCGAAGATCTCCTCAATCGAGACTCTGCCTTTGACTCAAGTGTTCTCGACTCCATCCCGCAGCCTGCTACCCGCCACCACCTCAGTGAGACCCCAACATTGCACGAGGTAGAAAAAGCCATAAGACAGCTCAAAAACAACAAGGCTACGGGTGCGGACAGAATCCCTATTGAGGCATTGAAGTATGGCGGAGAGGCACTGCTGGCACGAATACACGACCTCATCTCTCTCATCTGGAGGGAGGAGAGCATGCCGGGAGATCTCAGAGATGCAGTAATCGTGACCATCTTTAAAAAAGGGGACAAGTCTGACTGCAGCAACTACAGAGGAATCTCCCTGCTATCAGCCACTGGGTATGTCGTCGTTAGAGTCCTCCTCATCCGTCTTCATCCCGCGGCCGAGGAACTCCTCCTGGAGTCACAGTTTGGATTTCGTCCCCTACGGGGCACAACAGATATGATTTTTGCAGTGCGCCAGCTACAGGAAAAATGCAGAGAACAGCGCCAGCCCTTATACATGGACTTCATCGACCTTGCAAAGGCCTTTGACATGTCAACCGCGAGGGTCTATGGAGTGTCCTCCTCCATTTCGGATGCCCCCAAAAGTTCGTCACCATCCTCTGCCTGCTCCACGACGACATGCAGGCCGTGATCCTCAGAGACCCAATTCACGAACGGACCGGGATCAAACAGGGCTGTGTCATCGCCCCAACCCAATTTTCAATCTTTCTTGCCGCCATGCTCCACCTCACAGTCAACAAGCTCCCCACTGGAGTGGAACTAAACTACAGAACCAGTGGGAACCTGTTCAACCTTCGCCGTCTCCAGGCCAGATCCAAGACCACCGCAACCTCTGTCGTTGAGCTACAGTACGCGGATGACACCTGCATCTGCGCACATACAAAGGCCGCACTCCAGGACATAGTCGAAGTATTTACTGAGGCATACAAAAGCATGGGCCTTACGCTAAACATCCGTAAGACAAAGGTCCTCCACCAACCTGTCCTCACCGCACAGCACTGCCCCCCAGCCATCAAGGTGCAGCCCTGGACACTGTGGGCCACTTCCCATATCTCAGGAGACTCCTATCAACAAGTGCAGGCATCGATGATGAGATCCAACATTGCCTCCAGTGCACCAGTGCAGCCTTCGGTCACCTGAGGAAAAGAGTGTTTGAAGACCAGGCCCTCCAAACTGTCACCAAGCTCATGGTCTACAGGGCTGTAGTAATACCTGCCCTCCTGTATGGCTCAGAGATATGGACCATGTACAGTAGACACCTCAAGTTGCTGGAGAAATATTACCAATGATGTCTCCGCAAGATCCTACAAATCCCCTGGGAGGACAGGCGCACCAAATTCAGCGTCCTCACTGAGGCTAACATCCCCAGCATTGAAGCACTGTCCAGACTCGATCAGCTCCGCTGGGCAGGCCACATAGTCCGCATACCAGACACGAGACTCCCAAAGCAAGTGCTCTACTCGGAGCTCCTTCATGGCAAACGAGGTAAGGGTGGGCAGCGGAAATGCTGCAAGGACACCCTGAAAGCCTCCCTGATAAAGTGCAACATCCCCACTGACGCCTGGGCGTGCCTGGCACAAGACCGCCCTAAGTGGAGGAAGTGAATCCAAGAGGGCGCTGAGCACCTCGAGTCTCAACGCCGAGAGCATGCAGAAATCAAGTGCAGGCAGCGGAAAGAGCGTGCTGCAAACCAGTCCCATCCACCCCTTCCCTCAACGACTATCTGTCCCACCTGTGACAGAATCTGCGGCTCTCATATTGGACTGTTCAGCCACCAAAGAATTCACTTCAGGAGTGGAAGCAAGTCTTCTTCGATTCCGAGGGACTACCTATGATGATGATGATGATAATATCATACTCCCAATTATCTATCTGTGCTCTTAGCTTATCTGCCTTCTTCCCTATACGCTAATCCACCCGGTCAGATTACCGGCCAGGCAGTGAAAATGAAAATCTTCCACAATGACGCTTCCCGAGACTAGCAGGGATTTGAGCTGTCACATTCACCAAATCATCAGTTAAGAATCATTTGAATACAGAGCCAAAAGATTTAACAAACTGGGCATCAATGTCACGTACTCAGTAAATACTGGGAAATTTAACGGGCAAATTCTGTTGTAAGAAATGTGAAGAAGGTGGACACCTAATCTGTAACATCTTCCGCTTCTGACAAAAGATCATTGACCTGAAACATTAATTATGTTTCTCTCTCCACAAATGCTGCCTGATCCGCTGAGTGTTCACACCATTCTGTATTTTTATTCTGTTTTCCTACCATTTTTTCCTGAGAAATATTCCAATATCAGATTTGATAGGGGATTCTGTTAGCCATTTTTGCAGATTCAATTATACCTGAAGACTTTGGACTAGAAATTCATCTGTTAAGCGCCACTCCATAGCGCAATGAAATGGTGATAAGATGGCGGCTGCCGTACTTTCGCCAGCTGGTGGCAAATTGCGCGACAGCCACAATATTCCTCTCCCCTTTGTGCAGCCAGTAACTGGCAGTGCCCTGAAAGAAAAAATGGCGGTGTGGTGATGTCAATTGGCATGCAACACCGACTTAACGTCACCAATGTGAACTTTGACCCTAGCGCTG
The DNA here is from genome assembly GCF_044704955.1 of Pristiophorus japonicus. Classification (NCBI taxonomy): domain Eukaryota; kingdom Metazoa; phylum Chordata; class Chondrichthyes; family Pristiophoridae; genus Pristiophorus; species Pristiophorus japonicus. The sequence goes on along the minus strand of NC_091978.1, from coordinate 250,335,407 downwards.
AATTCATCGCTGGGTCCTAAGCAAGTAAGGTTAACCTGGCGTTTAAGCAGGCTCACAGTGGCGATGTCTAAAGCTCTTAAAAGGACACACATATCATCCAGGTAAGTTTGAAATTAAGGTTTTGGACTGGGTTTGTTTTGGTTTTATTGAAGTGGTGGCTTGCTGCAATAGATGTGAGAAGTTTTTTAAGTGAGTAGGGAGTGCTGCTGGATGCTTGCAAGTGCTCGGATGGTAAATGTAGACCTTTGAGAAGACAGAACAAGCTATGAATACTCAGTAGGTCATGGAACATCCATAGAGGGAAAAACAGAGTTCACGTCTCAGGTCGAAATGCTGCCCGACCAACTGAGTATTTCCAGCATTTTATGCTGTTATTTCACATTTACAGCATTCGCTTACAGAGGGAAGAGGAAGACGCAGAAGAGAAAGCTGAAGAGGAGGAATTAGATGGAAGGATGCATCCCAGACAGCCCCTTTGTGGCCTGGATATCCGGCGTGGAATTATCACCTGTGGTTCCGCTGGCTGGGCAGGCTGTCTCTTCTTGTTGACCCACTGGCTGGGCAGACTGCATTTCTTGGGTGTGTGAAATGAGGAAGGCATAGGGTAGAGTTGTGCTGATGAGAGGGTGGGAAAGCAAGAGGTGTATGCCAGAAAGAGGATAATGCACAAGGATACCCGCATCTTGTATCCTTTTAGCCAAGGGCTCAACCATGGCCCTGCGAAGAATGGCCTGCACCGTATCCTCCAAGGGGGTGAGGTGAGGCTAGGAGTGTGAGATGTGCCTCGTGATTGGTGCAGATTTTTGGTAGTTCAGTGATTGGGGGTTGCGCATTGAGCAGTGTGTGAGGCTAATGGTGCACTTTGTAGGAGACGACTTTTGAAGATGCATTCACTGACCTTGACCAGTGGTCTGAAGTCATGAAGCTTCTTTGGGCATTGCAGCCAGATGATGGGGGCGAAACTGCTGACAATGATGGCCTTAGTGATGTGGTCCCACATTGTTCTTTCTGGAGGGCCTCTTGGCCCCTGTGGGTAGAGCACCTCTCTTGGAGTGTTGACCCCCTGCACAAAGCTGGAGTGCTGCATGTGAGACTCTCGGTGCTCCTTCGCAGGCTTGCTGAGCCACTTGTGTTAGTGCAGAAGCAGTTTTCCCATTTTTTGAGGTTAGGAATGTAATTCAGCTTTAACAGCTGAAAATTCACATTTGGAATTTCTTTTAAGTATTGAATATTTCTTAAAAGGCAAATAGGGCTGAAATATTTATTGATTTACTGCAAGTTAGTTTGTATTGCTTCAAGGTGCATGGCCCCTTTAATTCTCAGACCTCTTCATTGCTCACAATTCCCTTCGAGCACCACAGCTTCAGTCACAGAGGCTGTGGGAAGCAGCAACGCTGGTCCTGGACAGATACGTTGTCCTAAATCCCTCCAGCAATGCTACCAGGATGGCATTGTATGGAAGATGAGCACTGCACCACCTATCTCCATGCACTCCCAGACCGATTTCACTTGGTTAGCATTGTGGCCATTTCCAGCGACCGTTAACTGCAGTTGCCAGTACACCAGCAACTTTGTTGGCGAACACAAATTTTTATCCCAACTGAATGTAAGCTTCTATAGCTGTTTCTTAGAGTTCTGCTATAATTGTTGAAATAACGGGCCAAGAATTGTGGCTTCACCAGATCCATACGGAGTGCGCATGCACGCACCCGGCGAGGTCTCGCAAAAGCCGGTTCTCGGGGCGCGGTGCACATGTGCCAAGAACTGGCTTTTCCAATCTGTCAAAACACATCCCCGGGAGAAGGACATTCGTGCGGGAGAGATTGGGCTGTTTGCCCAACTCGTGCCCAGCCTGGTAAAAGCAGGTGTATAGTCTACTTTTACCAGTGTAACACTTTTAAACCATATAAAAATTAAATTTGAACACTCATTTTTACATTTAAAAACCCTGTCCATTAAGGTAAATTTATTTTTAACCCTATTAAAACACATAAAAAATAACCCCCCCCGCAAAAAATATCTATATTTTCTAAAACATTTAATTACATTTAATTTCAATTAATTTTAAATATGTGAGGTGTTTTATTAATTTTTTATGCTGTGTTTCGGTGTTTTGGGGGGTTTTCTCATTGATAGTATTGGGAGCCCGTACAAACAGCTGTCATTTTAATCAATGAGAATACTGCAGGCCCACGTGACTCCAGCATTACGTATGTACTACGTAAGTGAAAGATATCTCCCCGTGCACTGTGTAGCGAATCTATGCCTCCGACCGGAATCCTATGTTCCGCCGGGACCACCAGGTACTTTTGTAGATTTTTTTCGGGTCAGAGGCATTCGTATGAAGGAAGCCTCCATCTGCAATTTCCCCCTCCCCCCGCAAATGCAATGTATCACATAAACAACATTTTGAAAGGGCTAAATTTGAATCAGAATCCAAATCTTCACAAACTGAACAAAATAAATAATTCCAACACAGTTTGTTTACTTCTCTATAAACTCTGCATTATTAGCTTTAAAGCATTATTTAATTTCAGATAAATCCACTGTTTAAAGGCCCTAGTGTACAGCTCACAAACCATCCATTTAATTGAAGAGGTTGTGTGCTCATGATATAAAGCAGATCCCAGTGGAGGAACCCTGCATTTATTTGAGTAGATTTTATCCATTTTCAGATGATTGGTTGTTGTATTTCTTTTTCATTTGTAACTCAGTTGTAATTGAGTTTTGCTGTTTCTGGTAGAGCTGAGTCCAGGAGATAAGCTTCTAGCAGTTCTTGAGCTCAGCACCAATGTCCAGCACTAGATGTTTATTGAGCTTGTACATCCCAATGTTTGGGATATTTTTCTCATCCTGGAAAGGTATCCTGGCATATTATAAGAAATTAGATCAATTGCAATGCTCGGACATACTCAAATACTTGAATAACAGTCACCTTCACTGGCACTGATTGGGTGTTATTGTTGTGAGCCCAATGCTGCAAATCTTCATTGGAAATCCAATATTTGCTTATTCCTTTCTATCCACTATCACCTCCTTGTAGCAACCTCTCTCATCATTGACAGATCACTTCTGTCATCTCAATGTCAGCTGCCATCTAATCTATCAGCATCGGTGCCCTTGAAAAAAAACTTTTAGAACAATGCATACCTTGCAATGAGATCATTTCTGATATGCGACCTAACTCCATATTCCTTAATACCTTTGGTTAACCGAAAGCTATCAAACTCCGATTGAAAATTAACAATTGATCTAGCTCAATTGCCGTTTGCAGAGGAGAATTTCAAACTCCTACCACCCTTTGGCTGGAATCTTACCAGCCCTGTGAGTGTGGGTTTGGAGGCGGGCCCGCTTTCAAAATGGCCGTGATTGACAGTGGGGCAGGATCCCGCTCTGAACCTGCTTCCTTGTCAATTTCCAAAGTGCCGGGTCTGGCTGCGGTTCACAGACCCGATACCAAGTGGCGGGTCAGCCAATTAACATCATTAAAAGGTACTTTAAAGGTATTTAAAAATAATTTTACCAAGTACTTAGCTTTTTTCCAACTTTTTCAGGAGCTTTCCATTGCTCGGGTTTAATGTCAGGTAAGTGTGTCGGGTTCTCAATGATTCTCAATTGCTTTGACTAGTTGACAGCTGCAGAAGTGGTGTAAAAGTTACCATTTCACAACTGTTGACTTTCCAATCTCTGAAGCTGAAGCATTCAGGATTTGAAACACGGTTTTGAGCTGTATGCAGTTTGGAAATTGTTTGCAGTGAACTCTCTATCCACTATCAACTTCTTATAGCAACCTCTCTCACCATTGACAGATCGCTTCTGCCATCTCAACGTCAACGGCCATCTATTCCATCAGCATCGGTGCCCTTGAAAAAAATCTCACCTTGGTCCCTAGAATCGCACCATAATCAGCCCCAACAACAACATCACTAAACACATGAGCATCACCACCAACAATTAGGGCACAGGGAATCAGCACCTGACCACATTACTGCCCGGGATGCCAGGGATGGCTTCACCATGGCCACATTTACTTCACTTGATGATGTACACCCTGGCTGCCACATGATGTACCAGGTATCACCACCCACACCAGCACCATAAAGCATTGCTGCAATGCCCAAATCATTCCTTTCACACTCATCACCATTGTGGGGGATATCCTTATGTCTCCCCATTCACTACAACTCACTAAGACACTTCCAAAGGTGCACACAAATGTGTCCAAGAACGCAAAGTTTTCAAAATAAAGATTTCAATGTTTGACAACACATTAGCAGAAACTCTACATGAACATTGGCTAAAAGACCCAAGTGCCTACCCTTATATGTTGTAAATTTGTATGATTGGACAAGGATGAGAGTGAGTGTCATGTGTGAGATGGGAATGTGATAATGTAGATAGAGGAATGGGTAGAGGTGCAAGGTCAGTTGGTGTGAGTAAGGATGTGCAGAAGTAAGGTAGGGAAGAGTGACGGGGATGTGATGAGTGGCACAGCAGGATGAGGTTGAGTGTGGCTTTGCAGTAATGTTTTGTTTGTGTTGCAGCCAAATGCTCCTGATAACATCCCTTGCTTGTACCCTCCTATGCAATATGCAACTAGACTGCGTTGGTATCCTGGGGAGCTCTCTTCCATGCATTGGAAGAGAAGAGAACCTGGAGTCATGGGAGAGCCTGGGTGCAGCCGTGCACCTTTGTGCAGTGTTTGTCAGTGTTTCTAGCACCTCAATGCTGTAGAACACTGACAGAACAACTGTCAAAATCAATGTGGCCATGGTCCCTTTAAGGAAACTGGCTGATGATCAAATAATGTCATCAAACCCACTTCCTTCAATTGGCCTGGAACCTTGCAGGGCGAGCTTAACAAGCTCCATCCACGGAAAATTCTTCACACAGTGCGAGCTGGAGCCAGGAGCAGTGTCGCAACCCGTCACTGACCTAAGACGCCCCGGACTCGCCATGGTTGGTGAAATCACGGCCTTTGTGTGTAGAAGTGGTTCCTAATTTCATTTCTGAAAGGTCTGGCTCTAATTTTTAGACTATGCCCCTATTCCCAGAATCCCCAACCAGTGAAAATAGTTTCTTTCGATCTAACCTATCTGTTCCCCTCAACATCTTGACAACTTTGATCAAGTCAGCCTTAACCTTCTAAATTCTAAGGAATACAACCCTAATTTGTGCAATATCCTTGTAACTTAACCCTTGAAGTCCTTGATGCATGCAGCAAAATGTAGATGACTCTATCTCCAGAAATCTGTGTGGCAATCAAACATTCTGAAATTGTTAAAAAATAATCATCAATTATTTTGTAACTCACCTTGTCATTTACTCTACTGCTTCGTGCAGCAAAAAGTGATAAAACAAGAACTCTATAAACACATTTATTTTGTGATTAGAGCTATGAACTCTGCCGAGATATCTCAACTATACAAGCTAAAAATGTCTCAACATATGTGCCTAACACAGTTAAAAATGCCTCAACATTCACAGCAGAACTCAAAATGTATCGAGACAGATTAGCGTAAAATTGATCTCAGGGTGTTTCTCTAAACAATTATTTGATAATGTTTCATAATTGTGGTATTATAATTACAACCATTTTACTTATGCACATTGCACTTTTATTCCGCAGTTTGATAAATCAGTATTAAGATTATTTTTAGTTGTTTTCTTAAGTGCTATTGAAATCAGTTTAAAATGTGCAGCTGTTTAAATGTGCATGGTTCCACAGATCTCGGCAGGCATTTTGAAATGAATGATAATGACAATTAAATGCACCTGGTAATGACCTTCACACTTTAACGACTATGTCACTTCTGTTACTTCCATTAACTTCACACAGTTTTCAGATGCTGCCGTGTACTGCAGATTCAGCCGACAATTATATGCATTAATGATGAAGTAGAACTGCTTGGAGAGATGTTTTCGTCTGTTCGTAAAGAGAACAATAGTACATTTGTGCCTTTAGCACTGTGAGAGAAATAATAAACCTAATTGCATTTAACATCAAAATGTTAAACACATAAAAAAAAATGCTTGCGCATCTTTATACTTCAGTTTTAAACTAAGGACAATTCTAAAAGTGTTGAGTTCAATTACTGCCTGCCCCCATGCCTACCCTGTTCTTACCAAGTTACACGCAGCTCCCAAACTTTTCATGCACTTCCTAGCTTTTTTTATTTGACTCTGTTTTAATATCTTTGCTGTAACCTGTTTAGTGAATGATACATTTTTAACTTATTAATCATATACAAAACTAAGAACCAAATAGTCAAACTGTTGGATTTAGCACATTTTCTGCAGCAAAAATGTGATTTTATCTTTTATGCTGTATATTCAGGCCCAACGACATCAACAACAACAAAAACAACATTTTGTATTTATATAGCACCTTTAACATAGTGAAACGTTCCAAGGCGCTTCATAGGAGTATTATGAGTTAAAAATTTGACGCCGAACCGCATAAGTAGAAATTAGCACAGGTGACCAAAAGCTTGGTCAAAGTGGTATGTTTAAGGAGCATATTGAAGGAGGAAAGAGAGGTAGAGAGCTGGAGAGATTTAGGCAGGGAGTTCCAGAGCTCGAGGCCTAGGCAACAGAAGGCACAGCCACCAATGGTTAAGCGATTATAATCAGGGATACTCGAGGGCAGAATTAGAGGAGCGCAGACATCTCAGGAGGTTGTGGGGCTGGAAAAGATTACAGAGATAGGTAGGGGTGAGGCCATGGGGGGATTTAAAAATAAGGATAAGAATTTTGAAATCGAGGCATTGCTTAACCGGAAGTCAATGTAGGTCAGCGAGTGCAAAGATGATGGGTGAGCGGGACTTGGTGCAAGTTAGGACACAGGCAGCCGAGTTTTGGATCACCTTTAGTTTACATAGGGTCGAATGTGGGAGGTCAGCCAGGTGTGCATTGGAATTCTCAAGTCCAGAGATACCAAAGGCATGGATGATGGCTTCAGCCTGTAGGGGAGGATGAAAACCCCCTCATTTTACCCAGAAGGAAAAGGGCTGTGGGATCAGTCTGTGCTGTGAATTGAAACCGATAACAGTTTGACCTTGGCAGAGCAGTGATTGGATGGGGGAGGACACCGGGTCGGGGGGGGGGGTTGATTTTCCCTGCCCTCGTCATCCAACAACCACAACCAGCAAGATTCTCGACACTGAAGGTAAACCAGTGTCCGAAGACACCGAAGATAGAAGAAACAAACCACCAGACTGCAGAAGGCACAGTAGTGTGTATAACCTCTGGTCCCCAGAACTCCCAACTCAGTTAGGCCAGGAAAGGTGGGAGGTTGGGCATTGTACTGCTAAACTTGTGTAAAGATTTTCGTTGTGTCCGTTTAGTGTGATTTAGGGGGATTGTTTTGTTGGTGTATTGCTGTTTGTTGAGATACACCTTGTCAAATAAATTGGAAGCCTAAAGTTCCTCTTGGAATCACCTTGTCTCAGTTCCATTGTATTACATCTCCTGATCGTGAGTCTTATGTCAGAACAGTGTAAGGGAAGTTAGGAGTGCCTCGAAAACGCTCAACTGTGTGTCACAGGCTAGGGAAGAAGGGGTTAGGAGTGTTTGACACTCACAGGTGCCTCACAGGCTAGGCATAAGCTGTGGGGACGCACGAGTCTCAAAACCCCCTTCATAAGCTGTGGACACAGTCTCTCCAGGGGTGCTCTTGCAGCACTCTGGGTACCTCACAGGCCAGGCATAAGCTGTGAGGGCAGAAGCCCAGAGAGAGACACCCAAGGCACAACAACACTCCCTGAGAAAACCCCTTACAGAACATGGCGACCACGAAGAGACATAAGCAAACAGGAGATGTTAATATAACAGATGAGGTGATAAGAGAAGAAACTAAAATGGAGGAGAGAATTTCCTCATACATTTTTGGCAAGGTGAACCTCACCAAACCTTGGGTACAAGCCCTCACTCAGGCAGAGCGCCCAGTGGATGCTGCTGCTCAGTGGACAGCAGGGAAGGACCACAACCACAGGGTGGAAAAGGCCATCTGGCTTATCTGCCTCACCCGCCAAGTCCGAAAGCTCGACCAACGGGTGAAGGACTTGGAACAGAGTCTTCAGAAATCAGAGGAGCTCTCTGCTATCCGGGCTGCGGTTGGGGACAACCTGCTGGCCAAATTAGCTGAGGAGCAGCAAAGGAACCGGCAGTTGGAGGAGACCTTCCAAAATAGCCGGGACTATCTTCAGTGTCAGGTCACTGAGGCCAAGGATAGTGAGGGGTCCCTCTGGGAACAGAACTCTCGGTACACCCAGAAAATTTGGGAACTAGAGAATCTATTAAAAGATGTACAGGCAGCCTATAAGTGGCGAGTAGCAGTGAGTTTGCAGATCACGGTCCCTGCCAGGAGAGGATTAAAACTCTCACCCACGCTCTATCCCAGGCAAAGGCGATGGTCGCCCTGATAGGACCCAGAGGGTCCACAGGGGACAAAGGAGAGTATTGGGGGGGTAGAGGAGAATCCAAAGGCAAGAAACGCCTGACCACCTCCTGAGGCACCGGTGGTTTGTCCTGTGGGGTACCAGGAGGAGCGGGGCACGCAGGTAGTAGCATACCCAGGGCTGGGGGCAGGACCAATGTGTCCCATTTGGCAGCAGGGATATGAGGCTCCAGCTGAGGGTCAGTTAAGGGCTGGATCAGGCGACTAGGCACTGTCTCCTGCACCGGGTATGGTGGGACAGCCAGAGGTAGAGGGACCAGCGCAGAAAGATCCTGAACAAGGGCGGATGTGCCCGGTCAGGCAGCGCAAGTACGGTCCTCCACAGGCAGGTGGCGAAGGTCGGGGAGCGCTGGAGAGCGATTTTATTATTCCCCATGGAGTTCAATCACTCAGGGCCATGGTGGCCCATTTGGCCAAATTCACTCGCAGCGTGGACCCGTCTATCCACTTCAGGGAGGTGATGCAGGCAGGGGAAATTAATGGGTGCGACGAGGAAGAGACAGCCAAGCTGCTGCTCTTCTCTCTGGACAGCAAATTGTACCAGGCCCTACCGGCAGAATGCCAGAGAGGACAGCGTACATTTGCTGAGGTCCAGAGGGCCGTCCTTGAGGCTATGGGCTTCGATGAAGGCAGTCCTTTCGAACGGGTCGAAAGGACAAGGCAGCTCACAGGGGAAACCCCGCAGGCGTTTGCGGACAGGCTGTGGGTGGTATATCACGCAGCCTGTGGGGAGCTCCTCGACCGGGCGAATCTTTCCGTGGTACAGACTGGCCGCTGGCTGAGGATGCTGTTGGCAAACTGCTTGCCCCGGCTCAAGGCCAGGGCAGAACTGTGGTTCGATTCCCGGGACCCCAACCTCACCGAGGAAGCAGTGGTCAGGCAACTGGCACTGGTCCAACGGAATGGAGGAGAGGAGGAGGAGAAAACCTCCAAAGGTCGGATAAATGCAGTAAAACCCAACTCGATTCCCAAAAGGGAATGGCACCAGGAAGGTGGCCGCTCGATTGATAAGGAGGGAGTGTGCTACGGGTGCGGGAAAGCGGGGCATTTTAAAAGGGATTGCAGGAGCCCAGTAAAGAGATATGGGGGGAGAAGTTCTTTAGGAGCCGCCCAGAGTGGGGGAAGTGGGTGGGGCTCCTCACCATCCCTTGATGAGATCGTAGCTGCAGTGAGGACAGCACTGGAGGGGACTGGGAAGGTAGCCACGGCAACAGGCAGGGAAGCACCAGCAACCCTGCCAGTACAGAGGCCGTGACTAGCCCAGACCCAGCCTGCATACCTGTGTCCACTAGAATACGACCCCTGGGGACGACCCTGGGTCAAGATGGAGGTTGAGGGTGTATTGGGTACTTACCTTTTGGACACTGGTGCTTCCAGCACGATAGTCCATTCGGAGGACCCCGCAACCTCAACTCTATCAAACGGGGTGCCGTATCAACTAGTTGGGTTCACAGGAAATGAGAAGGCTGGGTTTTTCTCAGTCCCGCTCGCAGTTCGTTTAGGAGCACTCCAAACACAATGAAAGTGCGTCCTGATGAACTGGGAGCAGGTGGGAAAAGGGATCTTGGGGGCTGATTTCATCATCGCTCGCCAGATCCTAGTAGACTTGAGGAATCACTGTCTATGGGGCACAGTGGGCACAGGAGCAGAGGGAGAAGTCATGGTTATTGATAAGAAACAGGGAAAAGGGACTCTGTGTACAATGAAGCCAAAAGTGGGTTACGACCTGGAGGTTCTGGTCGGTAACACCCCGGCCGAGTACCAGGCCTATGTGCAAGCAAATCTTGCAGCATTTGCCACCCATAAACACGATTGTGGGAGAGTCACAGGAGTGGAGATTAGAATAGATGGGGATCCCATGTCCCGCCCGCAAAAGCAGTATGGCTTTCCCCGAGAGGCAGAAGCAGACTTGGAGGCAGCTTTAAGCTCGCTTGTCCGAGCAGGGTGTTTTGAGACCCATAGCCACCCATGTCAACTCCCCGCTTTGGCCGGTTAGGAAACCGGATAATTCTTGGAGGGCTACGGTGGATTATAGGGTGCTCAATAAGAACATCCCAGCTTGTGCTCCCACAGTAGCGGCGGTTGCGGATCTGATAGGGGAAATCCCTGCATCCGCAACCACGTTCACAGTGTTGGACATATCCAATGGGTTCTGGTCTATCCCTGTACGGAGGGAAGACCAGTACAAGTTTGCCTTCACCTTCCGGGAACAGCAGTATACATGGAGCTACCTCCCACAGGGCTTTCATAATAGTCCCAGCATCTTTCACCAATGCATGACGAACTGCTTAAAAGGCTTCAGCCAGCCACACCAGCTGGTCCAGTACGTGGACGACCTGTTGTTGTTCACAGACAGCAGTGAGGAACATGGTCCCCTGCTGGCCGAACTGCTGGTCATATTGAAGGAAGGGGGTTTTAAAGTTAACCCCAAGAAAGCCCAGATAGGTCTAGGAGAGGTAAAATTCCTGGGCCTGACGATAAGGGCAGGTGAAAGGGCCATTGATGAGGCTAGAAGAAAGGCAGTGCAGGAACTCCCTGTCCCGAGGGATGTGTCGGGGGTAAGGTCTTTCCTGGGAATCACTGGCTACTGTAGGGACTTCATCGAGGATTATGCAACCACTGCCGCCCCTCTGCTCAGACTCCTACATAAGGGGGTCGAGTGGGAATGGGATGAGGGCTGTGAGGCAGCATTTGTCCGTCTTAAGAGAGAGCTGCAGGTAGCACCAGCCCTAGGGGCAATTGATGGGGGGGGGGAATTCTTCCTGGAGGTGGCAGCCAGTGGCGACAGCTTAAGTGCAGTGTTGCTCCAGGAGCGAAACGGTCAGCTGAGACCAGTGGTGTACTCCTCCAGGGTCCTCACGGAGGTAGAAAAGGGATACTCCAATTGTGAGAGGCACTTGCTTGCCACCCACTGGCAGTAAAGAGAGCTCAGATCTTTACCGGAATATCCCCCATTACACTCCTCACCCATCATACTCCGACGCAGATGCTATTGGACGGGAGGATTAAGGACGGGACAGTGAGCAGTGCTAGAATCACTCGCTGGACCCTCCTGCTCTCCCAAATGATTTTAAAGGTCAAGGGCCTCTGCGAGCCCAGGCTTGCAGCAAATTTAATCTATCCAGGGCAGTCGCATAGATGCTCTGTGGAGGGGGTATGGGACATCAACTTTGGATTTCGGGCAGGGATACACCCCACAGGCCGCGAGATCTACGTTGATGGCTCCAGTTCAGTGTCCGCGGATACAAGACTCACGGGCTGCGGAGTTTGGGATCCCAAGGCAGGAATTGCCTTGGCTCTTAAACTCCCATGCACCCTGAGCGCCCAGCAGGCGGAACTCTCGGCGGTGATGTATGTGGTTACACACCCCGAGGAATTCCCTACCCCATACACGATTTGCTCGGACAGCATGTTCACTTGCAATTCGTGTACAGAGTATCTGCCGATTTGGTCACGCCGGGGGTACACCTCTGCGGATGGGAAGCCCCTTGTGACCAAACCCCTGCTAAAAAAGATCGTGGCTGCAATGGGAGAAACCGGGATGTATATATCCATAAGGTAAAGGCCCACTCCAAAACTGAGCCACGGGGGGAAGGTAACCAGCAGGCAGACCTGCTGGCAAGGGAAGGTGCTCGTACAGGTCGCCCATGGGACCCATACGAGACAGGCAGGATAGCAGCAGCAAGAAGCAAGCCACGGACACAAGGGAGCGTAGGGGCGGCTGCGGCCCCGGACCTTAAAGTAGTCCAGATGCAGGATCCGATCCTGAAGGCTGCCTTGGCTGCTATCAAAAAGGGGGAAAAGGCGGCGGGCCCATACAGTGCTGCAGATATGGCTGTGCGGGAAGGCATGTTGTTTAAAGGGGACAAATGGGTAGTGCCGCCACAACACCGGAGGGAATTCCTTCAGCTGGCCCACCCTGGGCCGGAATCTACCTGGCAACGGGTAGAAAAGGCAGGTTGGTGGCCAGACCTCTGGGAAGACGTCCGCGACTTCTGTGCAGGCTGTATGGTTTGCGTTGCAAACAACCCAGCCCCTCAGAAAAGGAAGGTGTCTATGGGACACGTCAGGCGGGTAGAGGGACCATGGCAGTCGATCCAGATCGACTACATCGGACTCTTACCGGCCGCCCAGGGAGGTTATAAATACTGCCTCGTCCTGGTGGATGTGTTTTCCAAGTGGGTGGAAGCCTTCCCTTGCCGAACAGCTACCACGATGGGGACTGCAAAAAACCTGGTGAGGGAGGTGTTCTCTCGGTGGGGTCTACCTCAAATCGTGGAGTCCGACTGGGGAAGCCACTTCACCGGCCAGATGATGCAGGCCACCCTAAAGGTGCTGGGGATAAGAGCCAAATGGCATGTCACCTACAACCCTCAGTCCTCAGGCCCCGTAGAACGCCTGAACCGGACCCTAAAGGAAAGGCTGCACAAGGAGACGGGAGACTCACCGAACAAGTGGGTGGAGGTCTTACCGTTGGTCCTCATGGGAATCCGGGCCAGTCAGTCAAAGAGCACAGGGTACTCACCCCATGAGCTGATGACGGACCGGATCATGAGGACCCCAGTGCATGTGTTGGCGCCGGTTCTCACCAAAGGGCAGCTTCGAGAGGTGAACCGGGATCGCTTCGTCAGGAATCTGTTTGAACAGCTTCAACAGATTCACTGGCAGGCGGCCAACAACATGGGTAAACAGCACCGTGCCAATCAGCTGCTGCTGGAACCCCGTAGTCACCGTGATTGGGAGGTGGGCGACCAGGTGATGGTGAGAAGCTTCGCCCGGGTCGGGGTATTTGAACCTCTGTATATGGGACCATTCAGCATAGTCGTCAAGGCTAGCCCTATGGTCTATGCGGTTCGATTGCCTCGCCGGGTGAAGTGGTATCACATTAATCAGTGTAAATTGTTTGACCCCAAAAGAGGTAAAAAACAGAGGGGACGAGCGAGGGAAGGGAATCAGGCACTGGGGGAAGAACAGGCCCCGGTGGATTTGGAGGCTTCGGAGGAGACAGCGGGCCCCGAAGCACTACAGCCGGGGCTGGTTCACTGCTCCTGTAAGGCTATCCCACCACTGGGTAGAGGTTACCAGCCCACTAACAGAAGTAGGGAGAAAGGCTCTACCATTAGCAAGGTTCAAGGGGAAGCTGAACCTCCCATGGTGGATCAGCTGGGGCTAGCCCAAGAGGTGGAGGAGATAGCATTGCAGCCCATAATGTGGGACTCTGCACCGACTGTAAGGAGGAGTAACAGAGTGCCACAGCCCAGGGCGCCGTGGTCCCCTGTTTACTTAGCCTCCCGTCCCAGACCGATAAGGCGAAAGACAACAGGGAGGATGCTCTGTTGCGCTAGCAAGGGTCTCCCACCGATTATCCGGGGCTCGGGAGGGCCTTGGAGGGCAGCACAAGACTCATTAAGGAGGACTATACGAGCCCCTCAGTGGAGGGCATCCTGGTTCCCAGGGTACGGTCAGCCGAGTGGTCGACGACGCCTGTACAGTGACGGGATATAGCCTGGCCACCCGGGGACAGGTGGCGGTGTATATATTTTCCCTTCCTGTTTTGTTACTTTGTGTTGTGTGTATATGTGTTTAGGTAAGGCAGTGACGGTTGGGTACAGCATTTTTTGTGTTTGGAACATGTTAAATGGGCCGAGCCTGGAGAGGTCTCTCCAGGCAAGGCCATGTTCTTCTTGCCTTTCAGATGTCAACACCTCCCTACTGGATGTTAGTGATGCTGGTATCGCTAAGGATCTGCACCGGGCACCGAGGGGACACCGAGGACTCCCTAGTTTTCGGATGCTCCGGGGGCAGAGCGCCGACAGTGACCACAGGAGAAGGGATTCCGGCGGCGGATGGCCGGGTCACCTACTCCCACGAGGGGAAATGGCCTGGGTGGTTGGGATCGAACTCCACCAAGTACTCCAACCATAAGGACTTTATCTACGGAGAGGCCTCCATCCCCTGCCCGGAGATCACTGTGGCCACTTCCAGAGTGAGAGTGACAGAAGGCAGGAAGGTATGCCTAACTTGCCGAGGGGACATACCTCTGGGACGGTGGTGGTGGCTCAGAAAGCTCAAGAGGGACGTGGGAGACCGACACTTGGACTGGGAACGTCTAGATAATGATACCTACCGAACCATCAGTGGGTCATCTGGCGGGGTCACGGTGTGCTGGGAGAAATGGTGGGCGTACGACCAAGGAATTTATTTGTGTATGTAGGGATCCACTCGCGTGTGTTCAGAGGGGGTCTCCATTGCTTTTTATAGGTGGTGGCAGGATGTCAGGAATGGGATGGTATGGGATCGCAGCGGGGAGGCGTGTGTGACCCCCAATCCCCGGGTACCAGTAAACGCCACCGAACTTGTAGTTCGGGAAAGAAAACCTCCACCACGGCCAAGCCCACCGTCCCACACGAGTGCCCGACAACAACCAGGGGGCCGGGGAATGGTTAAGTGTTGGTCCCTACCGAGAAACTACTTTATCAGGGGGTACACTACGCGGTGGCATCAGTGGTGCTACATCTGACAGAAGTCCGCCTACCTACGTGGTGTCCCCGGGAAACCGAGCTGTTATACCAGGCTCTGCTGCGGGAGATGTTCCGGAAGTTCTATGAACTGGACTTCGGGGATGTCAAAGTGACAGACTTGTATAAACAGTGGAATAGGGCCGAACCGGGCAGGCAGAGGCGTGGCACTTTAAATGACATTTTTACAGGGTTTAACACTGGGGCGTCCGCCATAAACAGTTTGGATAACATGCAGCTGGCCCTCCAGATAAATGGGTTAAAGAATCAGCTGCGCAAAATCCTGGGGGACGAGAATACCGTAGTGGGATCCGCGCTCCACGAAGAGGTGGCAATGACAGTTCACTTAAAGGAGATTATCTCTCAATTGGAGGCGCAGGCCAGGGCTGTAAACGCCTTGATTCGAGAGGATAGAAACGCCTCTGATCAAGCCGCCCAAAATGAGGTGTGCGTGCTCTATGGGGCCTGGTTGCTGGGAGAGGGACGGAGTAACCTTGAGGATCTGAGACAGGGACAGGTCCCCTCCTGGATCAGCAACCAGCACTTAGCAGCACTGCACCCTTATGATGATGTTTTGAGTCCTTGCCAACTTCGTGTAGCGTCGGAAGCCAACCCGGTACCGGTGGACTGTGGAAAGTCAAACCATACCATCATGGGTGTGGTGGTCAGGATGCCCGTGATGGGGTCGTCCCCACGACCAGCACCCCTGTACCGAGTGGAGAATGTGGGAGTCATTCGTGGAGGGGTGCAGGTTCGATTCCAAGAGGTCCCACCTTATGTCACAATGTGGGAGCACACTGTGACAGGTACAGACCTCTCAGGTTGTCGGAGCCGGGGAGCACAGATAATCCTGTGCCCCCAGCACTTGAACGCTTTTGCAAGGCCACAATGCGGGTTCAGCACTGCTGGGGCAGAGCCCATCAATTGCACAATGGAGGTAATGGCCCCTAACCACATGCCTCCACAGGTAGCATATGTAGGCGGTGGGACATATTGTGTCACCACAAGTGCCCAACGGTATGAACACGGACCGGGAAGGTGGTGTCCAATACCGTACAGCAGCTTTTGCTTTAAACCCAGAGCACAGGTTCAAGTGGCACACACCAGAATCACACCCATCCCTGAACCTTCCACGATTCACCTCACGGTACAAAACAGCCTCAGCCATCTACAACAATATGTCGCCCAGTTTGGCTATCCCATTGCCCCACTACCTGAGAAACTTACAGCCCTCCTCCAGGCAGTGGATTTGTCTCAAAAACATTTTTACACCATGGAGCAGAAAACTGAAATTCTAGCAGGGGAGATTGCCCAGATTAAACCCCCAGCATGGTGGGATTTGGGAATATGGGCAGACATACCTGCATGGATCCGGATGGGATCGCATGCTTTAGTAATCGGCCAACTCCTGATTGTAGCTTATCTGCTAGCTACAAGCTGTAAGCTCAGGAGAAAAAGAAAAAGAACGCAGTTCTTCAGGCTACTACACAGCCAGGAGAGCTGTTGCTAAACACTCAAGGTGTGTAAACAAAGCTTGACCGCGACACTTAGGCGGTTTTGTTATTTCCAGGCATGACTGCGTTTTCATACATGGGCCCTGGGGAGTTTGCAGGACAGGTTTCTTTGTTTTACGGTTGAGATTGAAATGAGACTCAATGTACAATTACTGCTGTAACCTTAAGTACATATATGTATGTTGCTGTCGTATATTGTAACCTGTTGGATTTCTGTGTTTTGTACCGCGTTAAAAGGAATTACAATATATATCGACGGGATCAATTTAGAGTTAAACTGGGGAAAGTTGGGCAATTTGGGAGACCTCGGGTTTTCTCACCACCTTGAACTTTGACACACTCGAGTGGTGTCTGACTGTGTCAGATGGGGGATTATGTAGGGGAGGACGAAAACCCCCTCATTTTACCCAGAAGGAAAAGGGCTGTGGGATCAGTCTGTGCTGTGAATTGAAACCGATAACAGTTTGACCTTGGCAGAGCAGTGATTGGACGGGGGAGGACACCGGGGGGGGGGGGGTTGATTTTCCCTGCCCTCGTCATCCAACAACCACAACCAGCAAGATTCTTGACACTGAAGGTAAACCAGTGTCCGAAGACACCGAAGATAGAAGAAACAAACCACCAGACTTGCAGAAGGCACAGTCGTGAGTATAACCTCTGGTCCCCGGAACTCCCAACTCAGTTAGGCCAGGAAAGGTGGGAGGTTGGGCATTGTACTGCTAAACTTGTGTAAAGATTTTCGTTGTGTCCGTTTAGTGTGATTTAGGGGGATTGTTTTGTTGGTGTATTGCTGTTTGTTGAGATACACCTTGTCAAATAAATTGGAAGCCTAAAGTTCCTCTTGGAATCACCTTGTCTCAGTTCCATTGTATTACATCTCCTGATCGTGAGTCTTATGTCAGAACAGTGTAAGGGAAGTTAGGAGCGCCTCAAAAACGCTCAACTGTGTGTCACAGGCTAGGGAAGAAGGGGTTAGGAGTGTTTGACACTCACAGGTGCCTCACAGGCTAGGCATAAGCTGTGGGGACGCACGAGTCTCAAAACCCCCTTCATAAGCTGTGGACACAGTCTCTCCAGGGGTGCTCTTGCAGCACTCAGGGTACTTCACAGGCCAGGCATAAGTTGTGAGGGCAGAAGGCCAGAGAGAGACACCCAAGGCACAACAACACTCCCTGAGAAAACCCCTTACAAGCAGCAGATGAGCTGAGACAAGGGCAGAGACGGGCAATGTTACGGAGGTGGAAGTAGGTGGTCTTAGTTATGCTGCAGATAACACCGGACAATTACAAATGCCCTTTAGAAAATGGGCACTGTTATTAAAAAAGTGGACAGCATATTCAAATTAAAAATGCATGTTGGTAAATTTAAATGTTAATTTGACAAGTTGTGCCAAAGAATCAAATTTGCAGAGAACTTCAAGTGAACCAGTAGACACTGTCTGGTTGCAATCCTTGGCCACCCAGGCAAGTACTAAATATAAGAATTTAATTGATCTTTTATCAAATATATTTGGATATCTCTGAGCACAAACATTTTTTTAGAAGGGATGGATCCATATTTCATGAAATAAAGGTTCCTTTAGATCCATTAATTTACATTCTGCTTTTAACTTCTCCACTAATCAAGTCTTCACACACAGCTAAGTTGTTTACAGTTTATTAAAAAAATCAGTTTCATGGCTCAATGGAAATCTGATCGCATTGACAATATGGTTGAGATACGATAGTCACAGGGGACTTTATATCCCCATTTCAACTGCATGCTGATGTATTACATAGACCTTTTGTTTGACCCCTTTTCATCGATTGCCATAAGTACAGGTAAGAGCCAATGCAAACGTCGGTGAAAGAACTGGGATGGTTTTTTCTAAGCAGATCACATTACCAATCAAATTTGCTTATGAGATGACAGGTTCGTAATAACACCAGATGGAATGCAGCGAAGTGTTGCCAATCTTAAGGGGAATATATCCCTCTTTGTTAATCCTGATGAAAACTGAGCATTAATAAAATAAAACGGGAATAGAACCAATAGAAAGCATTAATGGACATTTCTTCAAACTTGATCCCATTTTAAAAAGCATTCACAGAAATTAGTGGCATTTTTTTTTAGTCGTTAAACATTATTAAGGCTTTGGTAAAGATTATCAAAAGCAAAATCTTGCAGAGTTAAGAGGGATTGGGGGGAGGAGGAGGAGGGGCGATATTAATGAAAAGTGAATCTAGAACTCCAACTCATTCATTTGTCAGCTTATTGAACAGGATGAATTCTAAGAAGCGCTTTCATTTCCATAGCACCTTACCATATCTCTTAGAAACATTTCAGAGCTATTTACATGGATTGAATTACCCTTAAGTGCAGTGACTATTGTTATGTAAGCAAACACCGCAGTCATTTTTCATGCAACAAGATCCCACAAACAGCAACACAATGAATGCCATGTCGATTCAGAGAAAAATGTTGACCAGAACACTGGGAAAAATCTCGACTTTTCTTCAAATAGAGTTTTGGGTTTTTAAGTTCTGTATGAATCTGTTTTCAACAATCCACTAGGTTTATTTGCCTCCAAGAAAAAAAGATGTAGATTACTGATACTTCGCCATCATTAGGCAGAAAATGATTATTGCACCTTGCAGCAATCTTCTAGAAATGCATAGATGCCAATTTCCAGGCCTAAGTTGGTTCTAAATAGTTTAGAACAGGCAAAAGTCCCACTCAAATAGTCAACTGCAAATGAACCTAATTCAAATAATGAATCATAACCCTCCGGGGGCACTAATGGGAGGTGCAAACGACCCAAATTTCTACAATCTTGAGCTTGGAAGGACAAACTTGATAACTGTACGCCTGTGAATTTTTCACAAATTAACCATTACTCTTTATAGCATTCCTGGTGACAACACAGTTCATGTTATCCATTACACCACCATTGGCACTGTTCATGTACAGTATATTTTAAGAATTCCTGTACCTGGTGTAGAGCTTTGCCCAGCCAAGAGCACATATGGAAAATTCAGGCACAGAGGTCAGTGTGTCCTGCAGTATTTTCCATCCTTGGAGTGATGGGGGGCTATTTTAAATGGGCAGCTACATGTTTAACTCTGTCTGTGGGCATTAGGACCCTGATAGTTGGGTTGTACCCTTGCCTGCCCAGTCAGCACAAAAGAGTGCCTGATGCAATTTTGGATTCGGCCTCTTGTTAGGAGTTGAGTATGGACACCTGAAATTGGCAGGTGCCTATTTATTATTTAGGGCAGAGCAGCACGGGCCAACCCACACTGCGATATGTGTGCGCACTAGGTCCGTACAGCAGAGCAGGTCTCCAGTCATCTGGATAACCCTTGCCACTGGACCAAGACCTAGCTCTGTTGAACCCGTGTGTTGACTGGTGTGCAACGATCACCACGCGTTAAAAAAATCCACGCACAGGCATTTTCCACCCTTGAGGATGTCGTTCAGGATCTGGAATATTAGGTCCTTCATTGAAACACCTCTGAACTCATCCCTTTTTGGCATGGAAGCAAGTCATCCTTGTTTCGAGGAACTGCCTATGATGATTTATTATTTGTAAAGAGGGACCCAAACACCATTTTCAACAACTTTCACATGCTGTTCGTTAGTTCTACATTAGACTCCCAAATCGTGGGCAGGAACAGTCAGGAGGGGACCATTTCCAATATTATTGAAAGGGACCATCAGCTTTTCTCAGGTATCATTTTAATTAATGTGCTGTTTTGTTGTTTTTCGCTGTGCGGTTGCTGGAGCCGCCATTAAACTTTCCAAAAGGTTACCTGGTTGAGTCTCCACTCGAATTTTAACCAGAAACTCTTTGCAAAACCTCTGATCTCTGATTGGCGTTATGGGTTGGTAATGGGGATGCCATTGTGGCTGGAAAGGCAGGAGGATCAGCAAGCAAGAATCCAGAGACCCGCAGGGAGAAGTGGCAGAAGCTCGTAAGAGGCCTTACCCTACTGGAGTGTACAAACCGGGGCTGGATTTTCGACTTTGCCCATTTCGGGGGGTGCAGTGGGGCGGTAAAGTTTGCGCCCAAGAACAGTTTGCGCTGCAGTCAGCAAAATTCGGCAGCTGGGCCCTGAGTGTGTGGCTGAGTGCTAAGGGAGGCGTTACACATCTCTCTTAGGGCATTAGGTCGGCTGAGCACGCAAAAATCCCAAGCTAAACAGCCGGCTTCGGAGCGCTGTAAGAGAGGCCTAGGGAGAAACAAAAGGCCCTGAAAAAACCCACCGAAAGCATTCCCAATAAATAACTCACGCCAGCACAACATAAATTGCAAAAATAACAATCACATTTACCTGAGGGCGACATTGCTTACCTCACTGCAGCCACTACAGCACGGACCGCCCATTTTCACAGGTGGTCCCAACACACGCTTTACAGAGTGCTACGGAGCGAGCCAAAAATCGAAAATGCCGCAAGGCGCTGGAAGCTGGCCACCCGCCCAGAAGAACTTACCGCCACCATTGCCGTCTCTCCAAGGCAGCAACAAGCCCAAAATACAGCCCCAAGAACCTAGAGTTCAGTGAGGAGCAGTGTGTGAGGAGGCTCCATTTCACTATGCTAGCTGCTGCAGTACCAACTTTAGCCCAGCACACCAGGTCACACTTGCCCTTGCCATGCCTTTGAAAGTAACTGTGGTCCTAAATTTGATGCCTTGGGATCATCTTAGTTTACAACGGGGGACATTAACAACCTTAGACAATTTGCTGTGCATGCCTGCATCAAGCAGGTTACACTGCAGATGCCAGAAATCTGAAAAAAAGCAGAAAGTGCTGGAAACGCTCAGCAGGCCAGGCAGCATTTGTGGCGAGAGAAACAGAGTTAACATTTCAGGTCAATGATGATCGAGCTGGAGGAACTGTAACCGAAAACAAAGGTGGGTTTGGAACGTGGGGGTAGTTAAATTGTTAAAGATGGGATTCCTAACCTGATCCCACCTCCAACCCGCCCACTTCTGTTTTAACGGTGGCGGGACGGGGATGGGTCAGGGGGTGGGTGACTAACCCACCCCCCAGGGAACGGACCGTCAATTTAAATATTATACTGAGGCTGGAAATCTCTTTTTTAAACTCCCTTTTGTTTTTAGCTGCATGTGGACGGGTTTCACACAATTCATGAAACCCAGCAATTAAAGCAAGATGGGGACATCTACCTCCTGGATCCAGGGTCCCTGACCCACACCCAGCGATCCTTTTAACAGCACGGCCCAGTCCCCGATTACTGGCCGACCGATCCTGTGCCCCTTCACCCCGATCCTTTCTCCCCCTACCCCAGATCCTTTTAACAGCCCAGCCCACATGTGAACGCTCCCTCCCTCCTCGGTCCAGTCGAAAGCCTACATGCCCGCAGCCAGCCAGCCTCTCAATCCGGCTGGCTGCAGGTGGGAAACGAAGGCCTCACATGCAAATCAGGCTCTGTCGTTAAAGTTGGCAAGGCCTGAGGGAAACCCAGCCTTCTGAGTTTCCCAACCGCCTCAGAGACCCTCTACTCCCAACCCACCTTCCTCCAGAAAATTCCGGCCATTGACTCTGTTTCTCTCTCCAGAGATGCTGCCTGGCCTCCTGAGTATTTCCAGAATTTCCTGTTTTGATGACATACTATTTTCGCGTTTTGTTTTATTTATTAATGTTAAGTTAGACTCAGAGCCCTCCAAATACCGTTTCAGATTTATTTAGTTTGTCACCTGATACTGTTGACTGCTTTAATAATAAAAACAGAAAATGCTGGAAATCTCAGCGGGTCAGGCAGCATCTGTGGAGAGAGAAACAGAGTTAACGTTTCAGGTCGACGACTCTTCGTCAGAGCTGGTGAATGTTTGAAATGAACTGATTCTTAAGGAGCACTGAAAGTGGGGAGGGTAAGAAAGGACAAAAGGGAAAGTCTGTAAAAGGGTGGAAGACAGGAGAGATTAGCGAGACAAAAGGGGTGATAGGCCGACTTGAAATGGTAACGGCAGATGTTAGAAAAAGGTTAGTCTTGATAGGGTGTGAATGGCGGAATAATTGCCAGCTGCCATGGGAGAGCAAGAGAAAAAAATTGGGGCGTGGTGGGGGGGGGTGGTGGTGGTGGGGAGGGAGGGGGAGGGGGGCCGGGGAAGGGAGCCAAATATGGGCAGAGGTTATGATTTGAAGTTGTTGAACTCGATGTTGAGTCCAGAAGGCTGCAAAGTGCTAAACGAAAGATGAGGTGCTGTTCCTCGAGCTTCTGTTGAGCTTCATTGCAACAGTGTAGGAGCCTGAAGACGGAGAGGTCAGAGTGGGAGTGCAGCGGGGAATTAAAGTGACAGACGACCGGAAGCTCAGGGTCACACTTACGGACTGAATGGAGGTGTTCCGCAAAGCGGTCACCCAATCTGTGTTTGGTCTCCCCAACGTAGAGGAGGCTACATCGTGAGCAGCGAATGCAGTATACGAAATTGAAAGAAGTACAAATAAATCGCTGTTTCACCTGGAAGGAGTATTTGGGGTCCTGGACATTGGGAAGGGAGATGGCAAAAGGGCAGGTATTGCATCTCCTGCGCTTGCATGGAAAGGTGCCATGGGAAGGGGAGGGGGTGCTGGGGGTGACTGCAGAATGAACCAGGGTGCAGCGGAGGGAGCAGTCCATTCAGAATGCTGAGAGGGGAGGGGAGAGGAAGATGTGTTTGGTGGTGGGATCACACTGGATGTGTCGAAAATGGCGGAGGATGATCTGTTGAACATGGAGACTGGTGGGGTAAAAGGCAAGGACAAAGGGAAACCCTGTCGTGGTTCTGAGAGGGAGGGGAGGGGCTGAGAGCAGGGGTGTGGGAAATAAAACGGACATGGTCGTTAATCACGGTAGAGGGGAATTCTAGTTTGAGGAAAAAGAAGACATGTCAGAGGCACTAATGTGGAAGGTGGTGTCATCAGAGCAGATGCGATGGAGACGGAGAAACTCGGAGAATGGAATGGAGTCCTTACGGGATATGGGGTGGGAGAAAGTGTAGTCCAGGTAGCTGTGGGAGTCAGTGGGCTTATAGTGAATGTTTGTCAATAGCCTATCTCCAGAAATGGAGACAGAGAAGTCAGTGAAGGGAAGGGAAGAGTCGGAGATAGACCATGTGAAGGCGAGGCAAGGGTGGAAATTGGATACAAAGAAAATGAAATTTTCTAGTTCAGGGTGAGATCAGGAAACGGCATGGATACTGTAATCAGTGTCTTGAAAAATGAGGTGAGGGAGGGGACCCGAGTAGGACTGGAACAAAGAATGTTCCACATATCCCACAAAAAGACAGACATAGCTCGGACCCATGTGCGTTCCCACAGCAACATCTTTAATTTGGAGAAAGTGAGTGGAGTTAAAGGAGAAGATGTTCAATGTGAGAACAAGCTCACCAAGGCGGAGGAGGATGGTGATGGATGGGGACTGGTTGGGCCTCTGCTTGAGGAAGAAGTGGAGCGCCCTCAAGCCATCCTGGTGGGGGATGGAAGTGTTTCCAGCATCCGCAGTATTTTGCTTTTGTACTGATGACTGCTTTATAGATAACTGTATTCCCCTATGTGATCTTCTGCGTATGTCTTATAGCAACAGGTTCTGCCACTGATCATTATCCAATTCTTTCTCATTTACAGCACTTATAAATGCATCAGACCATGTGAGCTTTAAAAACATTGTTGTTCATATATTTTTTAAATTTGCAATTTGAATGTGTTTACTAAATTGTGGGTGTTGTGTATGGAGAAAGAGTCAGACTGAACACTGTGAGCTCAAAGTAAAGTGTGACCTTAGTCTTTTATTGCAGGTCTCCAAAGTGCCTCTCCAATTTGTGAAGCCTCCTTAAATACCTGTGCTCCCAAGGGATTATGGGATCCCTTGGGACTCCAGGGGATGAGCCCTCTGGTGGCTGTACAGAGTAAATACAAGTCCACATATGTAACAACACTCCCCCGCAATGTCAATAGTGTAACTATTTACAATGTCAGTCGACCTGGGGCTCGTCTTGCCCTGGTTGATCGTCTCGGTGTGAAAGCTGGTGATGTTGAATCATTTGTTGGGCCCTCGCTGGGCTGCTGTGCAGTTGGCCTTGCTGGGCTGCCTGGTGTGTTGGCCCTGCAGGGCTGCTGTGGATGATTGGTTCTGCTTTGTGAACAACCGTGGTGCCGGTTGCCACTGGTGTATATGTTGGGGGATCAAAAATGGTAGGGTCCACGGTGGGTTGCTCAGGATAGTGCATGAATCTGAGTGTTTCCGGTGAATGAGTCCATTTGAAAGTTTGACCCGAAACACCCTGCTTCCCTCCTTGGCCACAACAGTGCCACAAAGCCACTTGGGACCTTGTCCATAATTTAAAACAAATACAGGATCATTGATTTCAATCTCGCGTGACACATTTGCGCTATCATGGTATGCACTTTGTTGAAGCCGCCTGCTCTCTACCTGTTCATGTAGATCAGGGTGAACTAACGAGAGCCTTGCCTTATGTGCTGTTTTCATGAGCAGTTCAGCAAGTGGGATCCCAGTGAGAGAGTGAGGTCTCGTGCGGTAGCTAAGCAGGACTCGGGATATGCGAGTCTGCAGTGAGCCTTCAGTTATCCTCTTCAAGCCTTGCTCGATGGTTTTCACTGCTCTCTCTGCCTGACCATTGGACGCTGGTTTAAACGGGGCAGATGTAATATGTTTGATCCCGTTATGGGTCATGAATTCTTTGAAATCAGCACTGGTAAAACATGGCCTGTTGTCGCTCGCCAGGACATCGGGTAAGCCATGTGAGGCAAACATGGCCCACAGGCTTTCAGTGGTGGCAGTGGACGTGCTCGCCGACATTATCTCACATTCAATCCACTTGGAGTACATGTCTACAACCACAAGGAACATTTCACCGAAGAACGGGCCTGCATAGTCGACATGTACCCTAGACCATGGTTTGGAGGGCCAAGACCATAAACTTAGCGGTGTCTTCCTGGGTACATTGCTTAACTGCGAGCATATATTACATCTGTGAACGCAGGAATCTAAGCCCACATCGATACCGGGCCACCACACGTGGGATCTGGCTATCGCTTTCATCATTGCAATGCCTGGGTGGGTACTGTGGAGTTCAATGATGAAGGTGTCTCTGCCCTTCTTGGGGGCCACTACTCGATTGCCCCACAGAAGGCAGTCTGCCTGTATAGACATTTCATCTTTGCACCGCTGGAACGGCGTTATCTCTTCCTGCATTTCAACTGAGACACTGGACCAGCTCTCGTGAAGCACACAGCTTTTGACTAGAGATAATAAGGGTTCCTGGCTTGTCCAGGTTTTGATGTGCCGGGCAGTGACGGGTGATTGCTCACTCTTAAATGCTTCCCTAACCATGGCTGGATCTGCGGCTGCGCCATTTCCACCCCCGTGGTGGGCAATAGCAGCCGACTGAGAGCATCGGCGCAATTTTCTGTGCCTGGCCTGTGGCGGATGGCGTAGTTGTATGTGAGCGCCCATCTCTGGATGGGGCCAATGCGTTGGTATTTATCCCTTTACTCTCGGAAAACAGGGATATAAGTGGCTTATGGTCAGTTTCCAATTCGAATTTTAGCCCAAACAGGTATTGATGCATTTTCTTTACCCCATAGACACATGCTAATGCTTCATTTTCAATCATGCTGTAGTCTCTCTCAGCCTTAGACAGACTCCTGGATGCATAAGCAACCAGTTGCAGTTTCCCGAAATCATTAGCTTGTTGAACTACACACCCGACGCCATATGACGACGCATCACATGCGAGTACCAAACGCTTACATGGATCATACAACACAAGCAATTTGTTTAAGCATAACAATTTTCTCGCTTTTATAAAGGCATTTTCTTGGCTTTTGTCCCAAACCCATTTGTCCCCTTTTCACAGTAAGACATGTAGTCAATCTAGCAGTGTGCTGAGACTCGGTAAGAAGTTACCAAAGTAGTTCAAGAGTCGCAGAAACGACCGCAGCTCCGTCACGTTCTGTGGCCTCGGTGCCTTATCGATTGCCTCCGTCTTCGCGTTGGTGAGCCTGATGCCATCCGCCGCAATCCTCCTTCCCAAGAAGTCCACTTCAAACGCCAGGAAAATGCACTTCGAGCATTTTAACCTGAGCCCCACGTGGTTGAATCGACTAAGAACGTCCTCCAGGTTCTGCAGGTGCTCGACTGTGTTCTGAATTGTGACCAAGATGTCGTCCTGGAAGACTACGGTGTGCGGGACCGACTTCAGTAAACTTTCCATGTTTCTCTAGAATATCGCTGCCACTGATTGGATTTCAAATGGGCATCATTTATAAACAAAAAGACCCTTATGCGTGTTGATGCAGATGAGGTCCTTCGATGATTCCTCCAGTTCCTGCATCATGTAGGCTGAAGTCAGATCCAACTTCTTGAACGTCTTTCCTCCCGCCAGCGTTGCAAAGAGGTTGTCGGCCTTTGGTAGTAGGTATTGGTCCTGCAGGGTGAAACGATTGATAATTACATTGTAATCGTCACAGATTCTGACGGTGCCGTTTCCCTTGAGGACTGGGACAATAGGACTGGCCCACTCGCTGAACTCAATCTGTGAAATGATGCCGTCTCTTTGCAGCCGGTCTAGCTCGATCTCTACCCTTTCTCTCATCATGTACGGTGATGGATGGGTTGCACCCTGGAATTAGGTAGATCTGCACTTTTGCTCCTTGGAATTTCCCGATGCCTAGTTCGAACAGCAAAGGAAATTTGTTTAAGACCAGGGCACACAAAGTGTCGTCAGCGGGCGCTAGCGCTTGGACGTCATCCAAGTTCCAGCGTATCTTTCCCAGCCAGCTGCTGTCGAGCAGCGTGGGATCATCGTCCAGTACCACCCAGAGTGGTAGCTTTTGCATCACTCCATCGTAGGAGAGCTTTAAGGTAGCACCACCGATTACAGGAATCAGTTCTTTAGTGTAAGTTCTTAGTTTTGTGCGAACTGGAGTTAAGACTGGCCTTGAGGCCTTGTTGCACCACAACCTTTCGAAAGTCTTTTTGCCCATGATGGACTGGCTCGTGCCCGTGGCCAGCTCCATTGACACCGGGAGTCCATTTAATTCCACATTCAGCATTATCGGGGAAAATTCGTGGTGAATGTGTGCACCCCATGTAACTCTGCCTCCTCCATCTGTGGCTTTGGTTCGTCATGATCCACCATGGATCTGTCCTCCTCTGCAACATGGTGGTTTGCAGGTTTAACAGGCTTAGCAGCTCGCCTGCCCACTCGTTAGAAGTGTCCCATTGTTCCACAGCCCTTGCAAACGTACTCTTTGAATCGGCATGAATGGAAATGGTGATCACTTCCACAGCGCCAACAAGGTGTTAATGGCCTTGCATTCATTACCTTTGATGGTGGACTCTGAGTCATCTGCGGACGTGCAGCTGCAGGTACGTGTGACCTACCCTGTAGGTTACAATTTGAAAACAACATCACTTTGTTCACAGTACTTGTAGCAGCACTTGTGTGCTGAGAGATTTGCTTCGTATTGTTACTGGTGGCAATGAACGCCTGGGCTATTGCTATGGCCTTACTCAGGGTTGAGGTCTCTACAGTCAAAAGTTTGCGAAGTCTGGTTTCGTGGCCAATGCCAAGTATGAAAAAATCTCTGAGCATGTGCTCCAAATGTTCTTCAAATTCGCAATGTCCTGCAAGGCGTCTTAGCTCGGTGCCATAGCTCACCACTTCCTGGCCTTTTGTACATGTAGAACCGGTACCTCGCCATCAGAACGCATTCCTTCGGGTTCAAATGCTCTCGGACCAGTGTGCACAAATCGTCGTACAATTTCTCCGTGGGTTTCGCTGGAGTGAGCAGATTCTTCATGAGGCCATACGTTGGTGCCCCACAGACAGTGAGGAGGATCGCCCTTCGTTTGGCAGGGCTCTCTTCCCCATCTAGCTCATTGACCATGAAGTATTGATCGAGTCGCTCAACAAAGTTTCCCAATCATCTCCCTCCGAAAATTTCTCCAGGATGCCCACTGTTCTCTGAATCTTTGGGTTCGCTATCTGTATCTTGTTGCCAGTTGTGTATGAAGAAAGAGTCAGACTGAACACTGTAAGCTCAAAGTAAAGTGTGACCTTAGTCTTTTATTGCAGGTCTCCAGAATGCCTCTCCAACCTGTGAAGCCTCCTTAAATATCTGTGTTCCCAAGGGATTATGAGTAAATACAGGTCTACATATATAACAGTGGGCTGTAGCTTTAAGTGCTTGAATTTCTGATTAATCCCATGGAACTAAATTAAATCTGCTTCAAATAGCACCTGTCATAGTCAAAAAATAATAGTTTAGATAATGAAATCAATTAATCATCAGGTTAGGTCTTTATTGCTTTTGGCATTGGAATACAATTCATAACCTTAAATTTGGATTTCGGTTCTTTGGCTTTGAATTGAACAATTGAAACAAAGGTAACCATAGGGAATTCTTGCTTTGAAATTGTTATGTATGTAATACTTCAATAGATTGAATACTATAAACTAACACAGATACGAACCTGGCTCTGCTTTATTAGGGCTCAAGGTGATTACATTACATGATGGATGGCCTTTTATAGCTTGTCCACAAACACGTGCGTACAGCCCAATGACCTCTGACAGTGGCGCCACCTGGTGTCTTGTAACTCCAAGCATATATTCATGACAATATCCCCCTTTAAGATATAAGTAACAGTCTTTTTACAAATTGAGACGCTCCAGAGCTTTCCACTCCCGAGTTGATCGTCTCAGTTTAACTCCAGCCCGAGGGCGAGCGTTCTGAGTCTGTTGTGACTGGGGGCTGGGTAGCGGATCTGTTGGGAGTGGCAATGACCATGTCAGGGATTGAAAGTCCAGATTCATTGATGACAGCGGAGTCCTCTGATAGAAATATAGAAACATAGAAAATAGATGCAGGAGTAGGCCATTCGGCCCTTCGAGCCTGCACCGTCATTCAATAAGATCATGGCTGAGCATTCACCTCAGTACCCCTTTCCTGCTTTCTCTCCATACCCCTTGATCCCCTTAGCCATAAGGGCCATATCTAACTCCCTCTTGAATATATCCAACGAACTGGCATCAACAACTCTCTGCGGCAGGGAATTCCATAGGTTAACAACTCTCTGAGTGAAGAAGTTTCTCCTCATCTCAGTCCTAAATGGCCGACCCCTTATCCTAAGACTATGTCCCCTGTTCTGGACTTCCCCAACATTGGGAACATTCTTCCCACATCTAACCTGTCCAGTCCCGTCAGAATCTTAAAAGTTTCTATAAGATCCCCTCTCATTCTTCTAAACTCAAGTGAATAAAGTCCCAGTTGATCCAATCTCTCCTCATATGACAGTCCCGCCATCCCCGGAATCAGTCTGGTGAACCTTCGCTGCACTCTCTCAATAGCAAGAACGTCCTTCCTCAGACTAGGAGACCATAACTGTACACAATATTCCAGGTCAGGCCTCACCAAGGCCCTGTACAACTGTAGTAAGACCTCCATGCTCCTATACTCAAATCGCCTAGCTATGAAGGCCAACATACCATTTGCCTTCTTCACCACATGCTGTACCTACATGCCCACTTTCAGTGAATGATGGACTATGACACCCAGGTCTCATTGCACCTCCCCTTTCCCTAATCTGCCACCATCCAGATAATATTCTGCCTTCGTGTTTTTGCCCCAAAATGGATAACCTCACATTTATCCACATTATACTGCATCTGCCATGCATTTGCCCACTCACCTAACCTGTCCAAGTCACCCTGCAGCCTCTTAGCATCCTCCTCACAGCTCACACTGCCACCCAGTTTAGTGTCATCCGCAAACTTAGAGATATTACACTCTATTCCTTTATCTAAATCGTTAATGTACATTGTAAAGATCTGGGGTCCCAGCACTGAGCCTGTGGCACTCCACTAGTCACAACCTGCCATTCTGAAAAGGACCCGTTTATCCCTACTCTCTGCTTCCTGTCTGCCAACCAGTTCTCTATCCACATCAGTACATTACCCTCAATACCATGCACTTTGATTTTCACACCAATCTCTTGTGCGGGACCTTGTCAAAAGCCTTTTGAAAGCCCAAATACACTACATCCACTGGTTCTCCCTTGCCCACTCTGCTAGTTACATCCTCAAAAAATTCCAGAAGATTCGTCAAGCATGATTTCCCTTTCATAAATCCATGCTGACTTGGCCCAATCCTGTCACTGCTTTCCAAATGCGCTGCTATTTCATCCTTCCAACATTCTTCCCACTACTGAGGTCAGGCTAACCGGTCTATAATTACCCACTTTCTCTCTCCCTCACTTTTTAAAAAGTGGTGTAACATTAGCTACCCTCCAGTCTATAGGAACTGATCCAGAGTCGATAGACTGTTGGAAAATGATCACTAATGCATCCACTATTTCTAGGGCCACTTCCTTAAGCACTCTGGGATGCACACTATCAGGCCCTGAGATTTATCGTCCTTGAATCCCATCAGTTTCCCTAACACAATTTCCCACCTAATAAGGATATCCTTCAGTTCCTCCTTCTCACTAGACCTACTGTCCCCTAGTACAATTGGAAGGTTATTTGTGTCTTCCTTCGTGAAGACAGAACCAAAGTATTTATTCACTTGGTCTGCCATTTCTTTATTCCCCATTATAAGTTCACCCGAATCCGACTGCAAGGGACCTATGTTTGTCTTTACTAACCTTTTTCTCTTAGAAGCTTTTGCAGTCAGCTTTTATGTTCCCTGCAAGCTTCCTCTCATACTCTATTTTCCCCTTCTTAATTCACCCCTTAGTCTACCTCTGTTGAATTCTAAATTTCTCCCAGTCCTCAGGTTTGTTGCTTTTTCTAGCCAAATTATATGCCTCTTCCTTGGCTTTAACACAATCCTTAATTTCCCTTGTTAGCCACGGTTGAGTCACTTTTCCCATTTTATTTTTACTCCAGACAGGGATGTACAATTGCTGCAGTTCATCCATGTGAACTTTAAATGTTTGCTGTTGCCTATCCACCGTCAACCCTTTAAGTCTCCTTTGCAAGTCTATTCTAGCCAATTCACATCTCATACCGTCGCAGTTACCTTTCCTTAAGTTCAGGACTCTAATTTCTGAATTAACTGTGTCACTCTCCATCTTAATAAAGAATTCCACCATATTATCGTCACTCTTCCCCAAGG
Source organism: Pristiophorus japonicus (assembly GCF_044704955.1). Classification (NCBI taxonomy): domain Eukaryota; kingdom Metazoa; phylum Chordata; class Chondrichthyes; family Pristiophoridae; genus Pristiophorus; species Pristiophorus japonicus. The sequence continues at coordinate 250,303,789 of NC_091978.1, read as the reverse complement.
GGCCTCGCACAACAAGGTTGCTAATTAGTCCCTTCTCGTTACACATCACCCAGTCTAGAATGGCCAGCCCTCTAGTTGGTTCCTCGACATACTGGTCTAGAAAACCATCCCTTATACACTCCAGGAAATCCTCCTCCATCGCATTGCTACCAGTTTAGTTTGCCCAATCAATATGTACATTAAAGTTGCCCATGATAACTGCTGTACCTTTATTGCACATATCCCTTATTTCTTGTTTGATGCTGTCACCAACCTCACTACTACTGTTTGGTGGTCTGTACACAACTCCCACTAGCGTTTTCTGCCCTTTGGAATTCCGCAGCTCCACCCATACCGATTCCACATCATCCAGGCTAATGTCCCTCCTTACTATTGCATTAATTTCCTCTGAACGAGCAACGCCTCCCCGCCTCCTTTTCCTTTCTGTCTATCCTTCCTCAATGCTGAATACCCTTGGATGTTGAGTTCCCAGCCTTGGTCACCCTGGAGCCATGTCTCCGTAATGCCAATTACATCATACCCGTTAACTGCTATCTGCGCAGTTAATTCGTCCATCTTATTCCGAATACCCCTCGCATTGAGGCACATAGCCTTCAGGCTTGTCTTTTTAACACACTTTGCCCCTTTACAATTATGCTGTCATGTGGCCCTTTTTGGTTTTTGTCTTGGGTTTCCCTGCCCTCCACTTTTACTATTTCCCTTTCTGTCTTTTGCTTCTGCCTCCATTTTATTTCCCTCTGTCTCCCTGCATAGGTTCCCATCCCCCTGCCATGTTAGTTTAACTCCTCCCCAACAGCACTAGCAAACACTCCCCCTAGGACATTGGTTCCAATCCTGCCCAAGTGCAGACCGTTCGGTTTGTACTGGTCCCACCTCCCCCAGAACCGGTTCCAATGCCCCAGGAATTTGAATCCCTCCCTTCTGCACCATTGCTCAAGCCACATATTCATCTGAGCTATCCTGCAATTCCTACTCTGACTAGCACGTGGCACTGGTAGCAATCCTGAGACTCCTACTTTTGAGGTCCTACTTTTTAATTTAACTCCTAGCTCCCTAAATTCATCTCGTCGGACCTCATCCCGTTTTTTTACCTATATGCACCACAACAACTGGCTGTTCACCCTCCCTTTTCAGAAAGTCCTGCACCCACTCCGAGACATCCTTGACCCTTGCACCAGGGAGGCGACATACCATCCTGGAGTCTCGGTTGCGGCCACAGAAACGCCTATCTATTTCCCTTACAATTGAATCCCCTATCACTATTGCTCTCCCACTCTTTTTCTTGCCCTCCTGTGCAGCAAAGCCCGCCATGGTGCCATGAACTTGGCTGCTGCTGCCCTCCCCTGATGAGTCATCCCCCTCAACAGTACTCAAAGCGGTGTATCTGTTTTGCAGGGGATGACCGCAGGGGATCCCTGACTACCTTCCTTGCACTGCTCTTCCTGTTGGTCTTCCATTCCCTACCTGGCTGTGTCCCCTTTGCCTGCGCTGACTGAGGGTAGGTTGGTTGGTCGCTGATTGTGTCTTCCTCAGACTGTTCCGGTTCATCCTTGTGCCACAGCTTTATCTGATCAACATGTTTCCTGCATGTTTGCCCATTCTTGAGCTTGACGATAAACACTCTGTTACCCTCCTTGGCCATAACAGTACCAGCGATCCACTTGGGACCTTGACCATAATTTAGTGCATACACAGCATTAGTGCATTAACAGCAATGTCGCGTGACACAGCAGCGCGATCATGATACCACTGCTGACTTTGACATCTGTATTCAACATGATTGTTCAAGTCAGGGTGGTCAAGAGAGAGCCTGGTCTTGAGACCTCGCTTCATCAATAGTTCAGCAGGTGGGACCCCGGTAAGCATGTGGGGTCTTGTCCTGTAACTAAGCAATATGCGTGAAAAGCGAGCCTGCAGTGAACCATGAGTTACACGTTTCATACTCTGCTTGATGGTTTGGACAGCACGCTCTGCTTGACCATTAGATGCGGGTTTGAGTTGTCCTGACCTCATATGTTTGAGTTTCATGAACTCGTGAACTCCAGACTGGTGAAGCAAGGTCTGTTGTCGCTTACAACGATGTCGGGCAGACCATGAGTGGCAAACATGACACGAAGGCTCTCAATGGTAGCTGTGGATGTACTGGATGACATGATTATACACTCTACCCATCTGGAATATGCATCCACCACAACTAAAAACATATTTCCCAGGAAGAGACCTGCAAAGTCGATGTGGATCCTGGACCACGGTTTAGATGGCCATGACCACAGACTCAGCGGCGATTCCGCTGGTGCTTTACTTAGCTGCATGCAAATGTTGCACTGATGCACAAATGATTCCAGATCAGAGTCAATTCCAGCCCACCATACATGAGACCTGGCAATGGCTTTCATCATGACAATACCGGGATGAGTGCTATGTACGTCATGTACAAATTTCTGTCTGCCTTTCTTAGGCATAACAACACGATTACCCCACAGTAAACAATCTGACTGAATGGATAGTTCGTCTTTGCGACGGTTGTAAAGTTGTTTGGTCTCATTACCCATTTGCTTGGGTATGGCAGACCAATCACCACTAAGGACACAATGTTTTACGACCGATAATATCGGTTCCTGGCGGGTCCAGGTCTTAACTTGTTGAGCCGTGACAGGGGTTCCTTCACTTTCAAAACCATCCATGATGAACAGTAGGTCTGCAGGTTGTGGCATCTCCACCTGTAGGGCAACGGCAGACGGCTCAGTGCATCAGCACAATTCTCGGTGCCAAGTCTATGGTGAATGACATAATCATAGGCAGATAATGTCAGCGCCCACCTCTGGATGTGGGACGATGCATTGGTATTGATACCTTTGTTTTCCGAAAACAATGAAATGTGTGGCTTGTGATCTATTTCCAGTTCAAACCGAAGATCAAATAGGTACTGATGTATCTTTTTAACCCCATACACACAGGCTAATGCTTCTTTTTCTACCATGCTGTAGGTTCTTTCTGCCTTTGACAAACTTTTAGAAGCATATGCAACAGGTTGTAGTTTACCCGACCCATTAGCTTGTTGGAGCACGCAACCAACTCCATATGACGAAGCATCACAGGCCAATACTAGATGCTTGCACAGATCATAATATACCAGCAGCATGTTAGAGCAAAGCAGATTAGTAGCTTTCTCAAAAGCTTTATCTTGAGACCCACACCAAACCCAGTTGTTGCCTTTTCTTAGCAGCATGTGCAGTGGCTCTAATGAAGTGCTCAATCTAGGTAGGAATTACCGAAGTAGTTGAGTAGACCAAGGAACCAAAGCAGCTCTGTCACATTCTGAGGCTTGGGTGCATTTTTGATGGCCTTGATTTTCGAGTCCGTAAGCCTGATGCCGTCAGCAGCAATTTTCCTCCCCAGGAATTCGACTTCCGGTACCATGAAGATGCACTTCGAACGTTTCAGTCTGAGTCCCACTTTGTTGAGACGATGTAGAACCTCTTCCAGGTTGTTCAGATGTTTGGCGGAGTCATGGCCTGTGACCACGATGTCATCTTGGAATACGACGGTTCTAGGGATGGACTTGAGTAGACTCTCCATGCAGCTGAACAAATTCTGAAAGGACACATGTTGTAGATAAACAGTCCTTTTTGAGTGTTGATACATGTAAGTTTCTTCGACGTCTCAACCAGCTCCTGTGTCATGTAGGCCAACATCAGATCCAGTTTAGTGAACGACTTCCCCACGGCTAGTGTTGCAAACAGGTCATCAGCCTTTGGTAACGGGTATTGGTCCTATTATGAAACTCAGTTGATCGTAATCTTGTAGTCTTCACAAATCCTGACGGTGCCATTATTCTTCAACACAGGAACAATGAAGCTGGTCCATTCATTAAATTCGACCGGTGATATGACCCTTTCATGCTGAAGTCTGTCCAGTTCGATTTCAACCTCCCTCATCATGTACAGAACCGCCCGAGCTTTATGATGGATGGGTCTTGCATCTGAGTCCACGTGGATCTGCACCTTGGCTCCTGTAAATTTGCCGATGCCTGGTTCAAACAGTGAGGGGAACTTACTCAGCACTTGAGCACATGGAGTATCATCTTCTGACGACAACGCTTTGATATCGTTCCAATTGCATTTGATTTTTTCGAGCCAATTCCTGCCGAACAGTGTTGAACCATTGCCTGGAACAATCCATAATGGTAAATCATGAACCGCACCATCATACGACACCTTGACTACTGCACTGCCAATCACCGTTATGGGTTCTTTTGTGTACGTATGCAACTTGGCATTGACTGGACTCAGCTTAGGCCTCACAGCCTTAGTGTCCCACAGCTTGTCGAATGTCCTCTGGCTCATTATTGATTGACTTGCACCTGTGTCCAATTCCATCGGTACCGGCACATCGTTAAGTTTCACATTAATCATTATTGTTTGGCTCTTTGTTACGAATGAATACAATCCATATACTTCCTCCTCTGGTATCTCAGATTGCATATCCGGATCTGCGCTATACTGGTCATCATCCTCCATGTGGGGTGTCGCGGCACACTTGCTCAGTTGCGGACATGCGCTGGAGATGCCCCAGTCTCGAACAGCCTTTACAAATGTACTGTTTAAACCGACACTGATGAGGCCGATGATTGCCCCCATAATGCCAACACAGTGAAATTGGATTTGTTCCTGTTGGTGGACTTTGGGCAGCCACAGGTTTCGCATATGCAGTTGAGTAAGCCCTGCCATACGCAGCTCTGCCAAACGACGATACAATCTTGTTTACAGTATTTGCCAAGTTCTGATTTTCCGATGATATCTGCTTTAAGTTTTTGTCTGTCGTCATGCATGCCTGGGCAATCGTGATGGCCTTGCTCAAATCCAGTGTGTCCTCAGCCAGTAGCTTACACAGGGTCACCTCGTGGTTGATGCCGATTAAAAGAAGTCCTGCAGCCAACGTATTTTCGAACTTAGGTCGGCAACGAATTCCGACACATCCTGGCCCTCAGAGCGAACGTGCTTGTAGAATCGATATCGTGGTGATGATGGTGCCTTCTTCTGGTTTGAGATGGTGATGTACCAGAGCATACAATTCCTCATAGTCCTTGCCCATTGGACTTGCAGGTGAGAGAAGAGTCTTTATGAGTCCATAGATTTTCGGACCGCAAACGGTGAGGAAGACCGTCCTGCACCTAACTGCGTCAGTGGGTTCCTCCATTTTGTTGACCATGAAGTACTGGTCCAGGCGAGCTACAAAATCTGCCCAGTCCTCTCCCTCCACGAATCTCTCCAGGATTCCAATTGTGCTCATTTTTGCATGCGAAGGTTCTTAAGTTACCTCGTCACCAAATATTATGTATGTAATAACTCGATAGACTGAATACTGTAAACTAACAGAGGTATGAACTTGGCTCTGCTTTATTTGGGCCCAAATGATTACATTACATGATGGCTTGCCTTTTATACCTGGGCCACACACACGTGCGTAACGCTCAATGACCTCCAACAGTGGCACCACCTGGTGGCTAGTAACCACAAGAATACATGCATGACAGAAATATTAAAGTCAACTGTAATTGGATCCACTTAACCAGCAGGACCTTTTTTAAAATGCACTGGCATGTCAAACTATCTGAAATGCAAAAAAGGTTTAAAGATGAAGGTTGCAGATGTCTTTCAGGTATTTATTGACAATTCCCATTATGGGAATGAAGTACTTGAAAATGTGCAGACAAAAAGTAATTAAGTAGTTTCAGAACCCACTGAAATGGAATTTTAGTTATTACCTTGGGCCTCATTTCAATATTAGTGATCAGCTGGGAGCGCCTACTGTGCCTCTAGGGGCAAGTCTCCAGTTTGGGATGTTCCAATGTGGGCCTCCTATCTCACTGGCAGCAGCTCTCAGGTCAGTCCTCGGAGGGAGGAGGTGACAGGGATGGGGGGAGAATGGGGGGAGGGGACCAGCAGTAGTGCTGCGAAGCTAGGAGGAGCAGCCCCAATCCTCCTGACTCCACATGTAGATAATTATAAAAAAAAACTTCTATTTTTGTGAGGCCTCCAGTGGAAGGACAGCTGGTTAGGCCACATGTAGAACCGATAATCCTGAGCGGAGCTAGTCTGACAATGGAGAGTCACTGGAGTGCCCTCCAGCCTGGAGGGGGACAAATGCAAGTGTCTTGGAATTTGACACGGCTCTGGAGGGAGATGGCTGAGCATGTTACAACCCGGAGCACGGTACCCACAACAGAGATGCAATGTTGCAGTAGATTAAACGGCCTTACTACGGTCGTCAGCGAGAGTACCCTTTCCATTCACTTTCCAATGCTTTCACGCAAACCTCACTCTCTCACACAATGTAAAGACTTTGCAGTGCCTACCCCTTCCCTATGTCTACCAGGCCATGCTCCTCCTTGCTGAAGCCAGCCTGAGACCTCTCCATCGCCTCACCAGACATGTGCTGCCCATCCAATCCTCTCTCACCTTCTAGCTCCTTACTCAGCCTGAGCCCACCCACGAGCACCTTTCAACTCTTCATATGCGGTCCCAGTCCTGAGTCTCATACTTACTGGTAGTTGGTTGTGCCCGAGACCACCGTTCACACATCAACTGTGCAATACCACACAGGATGAAATGCAGAGATGCACACTTCGCCATATTACTCGCAAGTGTCCTATTGTACACACATGTAGCACACCAGCACCTACACAGCAATTAACAACTTTTTACTTTTGTCATTGCAGATCAACCTGCGCACAATCTGCATGAGCTGCATCATCAGGGAGAGGGCCAGCCCTACCTCCAGGATCCGACTGAAGTGGAGGAGCGAGTGTCCGCCCTCATAGGCACTGCAATCGTGGCGGTGGAGGGCAGACAGGCAGAGCCCCCGCTCGACAATAACAGTATATGAATGAGATGGGCGTTTTGTGTGAGTCCCCTTTGCCTTGAGGCCACATGATGGTGCAACGAAAATAATGATGCCCCCCTCCTTCTTGCCTGCCTGCCCCCTCCCCTGCTGATAACCGCACTTCTGTTGCTTTGTGCTTACAAATGATGAGCCAGAAGAGTGGCAGCCTGCCTGTCAGCCAACGTCTTCAGAAGACGGGAAGATGAGGAGGAGGAGGTGGAGAGCAATGTGCCAGGACAGGGCGAGACATCCACATTTGCATCGAGTGGGGAGAGCACCTCGGTGGAAGAGGCTGTCTTACCGGGATTGGCTGAACCTGAGGCACCTGACCCCAGTGGCCTGCAGCAACATCCAGCACTAGGGGAACCTCGGGGGCCAGCTCTCCGGAGGGTAAGTCGGCCCATGAGTCCTGCTCACAGAGAGGCAGATGAGGACCTGGACTTTAAGGCTAAGTCCAGGGAGTTAATGCAGATACGTCGCAAGCTCATGGGTGCATTGGCGAGGATCCCGCAGAGTCTGGATACACTTGCGTTGAATATGGCAGAGGCCGCCTCAACCTTCGCATTTGCGTCTCAGGAGCACATCGAGCCCGTTCTTGGTTGATTACAATGGATGATGGAGGCCATCAGTGACCTTGGAGTCCCAGACATGATGGCGTGGGCCATGGCTGATGTGGCAGTAGCCATTGAGCGGCAGGCCGAAATCACCTTCTGCCATGTCGTCAGTGTGTGCTGGCATCAATTCACTGTCTGCTCTGATGCAAGGTCAAATTGATGACACGCAAGCACTGACTGCTGCCATCGTATCTTGGGCTCCATCAGTCCAACAGGGAGCTAACGGTGTCAAAGATTGCTCCGGATGCTGAGGCTCTGCCTTGGGGGAATGGCAGGCCATCGATCGAGATGGAACCTGATGTCCTCTCATTCGGTCTCCTAACACTGCCATTCTGCCTTTGCACCTGCCGCAGTCTGTACCCCAGCCATCCCACACTGCTGCCCATTCTCAGGCAGTGCTGTCAGCATCCGGGCCTTCCAGGCTCAGAGCTGATCCAGGGTGTCATGCTTGGCCATCTGTCCTGTCTCCCTCAGACACACAGCAGCCCTCAAGCGGCCTTGCTGCAGGCACTGAGGAACCATTGAGGAGGAGCAGTAGACGAGGGAGGGGGGTGAGGCAGAGGGGTGGGAAATGCCTATGTAAGACCCACTGATGAAAGGTGTGTCCATGGGTCCTAAGGAGAAAAGGTGTAAATGTTATTCATCTGTTGTATTATTTGAAGGGGCAGGTGCCCCATTTTGTTTTCTTTGAGGGGATGGGCTCTGTGTACATATGTTGTAAATGTTATTCATCTGTTGTATTATTTGAAGGGGCGGGTGCCCCATTGTGTTTTCTTTGAGGGGTGTGGGATTTTTGGGGTTGTTTGAGCGATGTGTTTCCAATAATAAAATGTAACGCGGAACATTTCCTTCAGCCTCTGGTGTATGAGTGCTGACTTGTAACAGAGAGGTAGCATTATCGTGGTACAATAAGCGCTCATTATTAGCTGCATCCCTCATCTCATTCCATTTAAGTGAAGCGTTCCCTTAAGAGCCGTCACCAAATAGCTTTACCGCCGCCAACATTGTCATGTTGCCTCCTTCGTGGATGCTGCTGGTCCTCGTCGTGTTACTGTTCATTCGGGGTGTCGGCAGGCTCCTGGTCCTCTTCCTCTCCTCCTCCCGCTCGGCTTTGCCGTGGTTGCTGAAAGAATTATGGCACAGCGCTCTCCCACAGGATAAAAGCATCATGTGCGCTTCCAGGATAGTGAGTATTGAGTGCATGGATGCACTGCGTGTGGTCACACACCAGATGCACATTTAGCGAGTGGTATCCCTTTCTGTTTCTGAATACGTCTGCATTCTGGAATGGTGCTCGCAAGGCCACGTGCATGCAGTCAATTACTCCTTACACCCTCGGGAAGCCTGCTATCCTAGCAAACCCATATGCATGCTCATGCTGTTTCTCCGTGCTCATTGGGAAGGTAATTGTTATGTATGGAGAAAGAGTCAGATTGAACAATGTGAGCTCAAAGTAAAGTGTGACCTTAGTCTTTTATTTCAGGTCTCCAGAGTGCCCCTCCAACCTGTGAGGCCTCCTTAAATACCTGTGCTCCCAAGGGATTATGGGATCCCTTGGGACTCCAGGAGATGAGCCCTCTGGTGGCTGTACAGTAAATACAAGTCCACATATATAACAACACTCCCCCACAATGTCAATAGTGTAACTATTTATAATGTGAGTCGAACTGGGGCCCTTCTTGCCCTGGTTGATCGTCTTGGTGTGAAAGCTGGTGTTGTTGAATCATTTGTTGGGCCCTCACTGGGTTGCTGTGCAGCTGGCCTTGCTGGGCTGCCTGGTGTGTTGGGTCCTGCTGGGCTGCTGTGGAAGATGGGTTCTGTTTCATGGTCAACCGTGGTGCCGGTTGCCACTGGTGTGTATGTTGGGGGATTAAAAAAGGTAGGCTCCAAGGTGGGTTGCTCAGGGTAGTCCGTGATTCTGAGTTTGATTTGGTCCAAGTGTTTCCGGTGAAGGAGTCCATTTGAAAGTTTGACCAGAAAAACCCTGCTCCCCTCTTTGGCCATGAGAGTGCCGGGAAGCCACTTGGGACCTTGTCCATAATTCAATACAAATACAGAATCATTGATTTCAATCTCAAGTGACACATTTGCACTATCACGGTATGTACTTTGTTGAAGCCGCCTGCTCTCTACCTGTTCATGTAGATCAGGGTGAACCAACGAGAGCCTTGTCTTATGTGCCCTTTTCATGAGCAGTTCAGCAGGTGGGATCCCAGTGAGCGAGTGGGAGCTAAGCAGGACTCGGGATAGGCGAGTCTGCAGCGAGCCTTCAGTTACCCTCTTCAAGCCTTGCTTGATGGTTTACACTGCTCTCTCTGCCTGACCATTGGATGCTGGTTTAAACGGGGCAGATGTAATATGTTTGATCCCGTTACGATCATGAATTCTTTGAACTCAGCACTGGTAAAACATGGCCTGTTGTCGCTCACCAGGACATCGGGTAGACCGTGTGTGACAAACATGGCCTGCAGGCTTTCAGTAGTGGCAGCGGACATGCTAGCCGACATTATCTCACATTCAATCCACTTGGAGTACGCGTCTACAACCACAAGGAACATTTTACTCAAGAACGGGCCTGCATAGTCGACGTATACCCTAGACCACGGTTTGGAGGGCCAATACCATAAACTTAGCGGCGCCTCCCTGGGTACATTGCTTAACTGTGAGCATGTATTACATCTGTGAACGCAGGACTCTAGGTGCGCATCGATACCGGGCCACCACACGTGGGATCTGGCTATCGCTTTCATCATTACGATGCCTGGGTGGGTACTATGGAGGTCATTGATGAAGGTGTCTCTGCCCTTCTTGGGAACCACTACATGATTGCTCCACAGAAGGCAGTCTTCCTGTATAAACATTTCAGCTTTGCGCCGCTGGAACGGCGTTATCTCTTCCTGCATTTCCACTGGAACACCGGATCAGCTCCCGTGAAGCCTACAGCTTTTGACGAGGGATAATGAGGGGTCCTGGCTCATCCAGGGTTTCATCTGCCGGGCAGTGACGGGTGATTGCTCACTGTCAAATGCTTCCATACCAAGGCTAAATCTGCAGGCTGCGCCATTTCCACCCCGGTGGTGGGCAATAGCAGTCTACTGAGAGCATCGGCGCAGTTTTCTGTGCCTTGCCTGTGGCGGATGGCGTAGTTGTATGCGCACAACATGAGCGCCCATCTCTGGATGCGGGCCGATGCATTGGTATTTATCCCTTTACTCTCGGAAAACAGGGATATAAGTGGCTCATGGTCAGTTTCCAATTTGAATTTTAGCCCAAACAGGTATTGATGCATTTTCTTTACCCCATAGACACACGCTAACGCTTCTTTCTCAATCATGCTGCAGGCTCTCTCAGCATTAGACAGACTCCTGGATGCATAAGCAACCGGTTGCAGTTTCCCGAAATCATTAGCTTGTTGCAATACACACCCGACGCCATATGACGATGCATCAAATGCTAATACCAAACGCTTACGTGGATTGTACAACACAAGCAATTTGTTTGAGCATAACAATTTTCTCGCTTTTACAAAGGCATTTTCTTGGCTTTTGCCCAAAATCCATTTGTCCCCTTTTCGTAGTAAGACATGCAATGGTTCTAACATTGTGCTGAGACCCGGTAAGAAGTTACCAAAGTAGTTCAGAAGCCCCAGAAATGACCGCAGCTCCGTCACGTTCTGTGGTTTCAGTGCGTTCTCGATTGCCTCCGTCTTCGTGTTGGTGGGCCTGATGCTGTCCGCTCCAATCCCCCTTCCCAAGAACTCCACTTCAAGCGCCAGGAAAACGCACTTCGAGTGTTTTAACCTGAGCCCCATGCGGTTGAGTCGACTAAGAACCTCCTCCAGGTTCTGCAGATGCTCTGCTGTGTTCCGACCTGTGACCAAGATGTCGTCGTGGAAGACCACGGTGTGCGGGATCGACTTCAGTAAGCTTTCCATGTTTCTCTGGAATATCGCCGCCACTAATCGAATTCCAAATGGGCATATGATATAAATAAAAAGACGTTTGTGCGTGTTGATGCAAGTGAGGCCCTTCGATGATTCCTCCAGTTCCTACGTCATGTAGGCTGAAGTCAGATCCAGCTTCGTGAACGTCGGCCTTTGGTAGTGGGTATTGGTCCCACAGGGAGAAACAATTGATAGTTATTTTGTAATCGCCACAGATTCTGACGGTGCTGTCTCCCTTGAGGACAGGAACGATCGGGCTGGCCCACTCGTTGAACTCGATCGGTGAAATTATGCCCTCTCGTTGCAGCCGGTCTAGTTCGAACTCTACCCTTTCTCTCATCATGTACGGTACTGCTCTTGCCTTGTGATGAGTGGGTCGCACCCCCGGAATTAGGTGGATCTTCACTTTTGTTCCTTGGAACTTCCTGATACCAAGTTCGAACAGCAAAGGGAAGTTGTTTAAGACCTGGGTCTACGAAGTATCATCAGCGGGCGATAGCGCTCAGACGTTGTCCCAGTTTCAGCGTATATTTCCCAGCCAGCTCCTGTCGAGCAGCGTGGGACCATCGCTCGGTACCACCCAGAGTGGTAGCTTGTTCACCGCTCCATCGTAAGAGACCTTTACAGTAGCACTGCCAATTACGGGAATCAACTCTTTCATGTAAGTTCTTAGTTTTGTACGAATTTGAGTTAAGACTGGCCTTGAGGCCTTTTTGCACCACAGTCTTTCGAAAGTCTTTTTGCCCATGATGGACTGGCTCGCGCCCGTGTCCAGTTCCATTGACACCGGGAGTCCATTTAGTTCCACATTCAGCATTATCGGGCGACAATTCGTGGTGAATGTGTGCACCCCATGTACCTCTGTCTCCTCGGTCTGAGGCTCTGGTTCATCGTGATTCTGCGTGGATCTGTCCTCCTCTGCAATGTGGTGGTTTCCAGGTTTAACGGGATTAGCAGCTCGCCTGCACATAGGCTGGAGGTGTCCCATTGTTCTATAGCCCTTGCAAACATACCCATTGAATCGGCATGAATGGAAACGATGATCACCCCTGCAGCGCCAACAATGTGTTAATGACCTTGCATTCATCACCCTTGATGGTGGACTCTGAGACATCTTCGGACGTGCAGCTGCAGACATGTGTGACCTACCCTGTATGTTGTGATTCGAAAACAACATCACTTTATTCACAGTAATTGTAGCAGCACTTATGTGCTGAGAGATTTGCTTCGTATTGTCACTGGTGGCAATAAATGCCTGGGCTATCGCTATGGCCTTACTCAAGGTTGGGATCTCTACAGTCAAAAGTTTGCGAAGTATGATTTTGTGGCCAATGCCAAGTACGAAAAAGTCTCTGAGCATGTGCTCCAAATATCCTTCAAATTCGCAATTTTCAGCAAGGTGTCTTAGCTTGGCGACATAACTCGCCACTTCCTGGCCTTCAGACCTTTTGTACATGCTCTCGGATCAGTGTGCACAAATCGTCGTACGATTTCTCCATGGGTTTTGCTGGAGTGAGCAGATTCTTCATGAGGCCATACGTTGGTGCTCCACAGACGGTGAGGAGTATCGCCCTTCGTTTGGCAGCTTTCTCTTCCCCATCTAGCTCATTGGCCATGAAGTATTTGTCGAGTCACTCCACAAAAGTTTCCCAATCATCTTTCTCTGTGAATTTCTCCAGGATGCCCACTGTTCTTTGCATCTTTGGGTTTGCTATCTCTATCTCGTCGCAAGTTGGTATGTATGGAGAAAGAGTCAGACTGAACACTGTGAGCTCAAAGTAAAGTGTGACCTTAGTCTTTTATTTCTGGTCTCCAGAGTGCCTCTCCAACCTGTGAAGTCTCCTTAAATACCTGTGCTCCCAAGTGATTATGGGATCCCTTGGGACCCTCCAGGTGGCTGTACAGAGTAAATACAAGTTTACATATATAACAGTAATGAAGTCCATTCTATGGGTGTAGAGAGCTTGTGTGATGTCACGGATGGAGTGATGCGCTGCAAATTGTGAGTTGCTGCATATGTCCCCTGATGCAGCCTGGAAGGAACCGGGGGCATCGAAGGTGAGTGTCAACTTGACCTCCACTGTGACAGGGAGCTCAGTCCTGGTGCCGATGTGAGGCTGCAGGTCTGCCTGCAGGTGATGGCATAGCTCTATAATGACCTCCTTTCGGAAGCACAGCCTTCTGACACACTGCTCCTTGGACAGGTCCAGGTATGAGCGTTACTGCCGGTAAAGCCGGTGCGGGTTAAGGCCTCCTGCCCCAACGTCTAGGGGCTTTCTTCCTTCTACCGCTGACATGGCCAACAGCCCTTCTCTCTTCATGATGCCTTGCTGGAGCATGGAGAATGTGATGCTGGCAGACTAGTATTGCCCCCATTAAAGGTTTACAAATTACTTTCTCTCAATCTCAACTTCTTTGTCTGTCTGCTGCTGCAAACTCGGAAGCTCACCACTGTGCTGTGTGTAAATTGTGATGTGTGTAAACATTGCACTAAGTGTGACCGCCGACGGAAAGTGCTTACTCATCCCTGTAAATACCCACCAGTTAACGACTCTGCAAGTCTGTACCAATTGTTTTTCCAGACATTATTCATGGCAGTCGCTAAATGAGGCAGCCGCATCTAATTTACCGACCGGGACGCACGTCAGGATCGCACTGATCATCAGCAGCCAGGTGCTAATGGTTTGCACCCCCGGTGATGAAGCAGCTGAAGATGGTTGGGCTTAGGACACTGACTGAGGAGCCCCTGCAGCGATGTCCTGGGGCTGAGGTGATTGGCTTCCCACAAACACAACTATGTTTCTTTGAGCTAGGTATAACTCCAGCCAGTGAAGAGTTTTGACTCTGATTCCTATTGACTCCGTGATGCCATATTCGGTGAAATGCTGCCTTGATGTCAAGGACAGTCACTCTCATCTCTTGGTAAACATCATTTCTCATTCAGTTCCTATCTATGTACAGAAAAATACTTTATTCAAATATACATCCTGTTATGTATGTATACTTTATGTATTAACTATGTAAACAGGCATGGTGTACCACAAGAGGGCGCTACTGTTGGAGGCCCCAGGGGTTACCCCAGGTGTACAGGGCCATATAAAAGGGTGCCCACCATGCTGTGGCCTCACTCTGGAGTTGAAATAAATGGGCTAAGGCCACACCAGTTTAAGCACAGTACAGAGCCATGTGGAGTCTTTATATATGTATTAAAGACATAACAATTGGTGATGAGCTAACGAATCAAGAACTTTCACGCAATCATGGCTGCTGTTGGTACCTCAGAGAAGTTTGCAGAGGGTGAAGACTGGGTAGCCTTTATCGAGCGGCTAGATCAGTACTTCGTGGCCAACGATCTGGACGACGAAAAGCTGGAGGGAAAGAGTAGGGCGATTCTCTTGACCAGCTGCGGGTCCACGGTCTATGGCCTCATCAGGGATCTGCTTGCACCAGTGAAACCAATGGAGAAGTCATACGTAGAGCTGCACACTCTGATTCGGGACCACCTCAAACCAAAAGAGAGCATCCTAATGGCCAGGTATACACACCGCTGCCCGGAGGGCCAGGATGTAGCGAAGTATGTCGCCAATCTAAGATGACTTGCGGGACCGTGCGCATTTGCAGAGTTCCTGAACGATGCGTTGCGGGACGCATTTGTGATTGGTATAGGCCACGAGGCTACCCTTCGCAAGCTACTGGCTGCCGAAACCATTGTCGACATGAAGAGGGCCATCATCATAGGCTAGGTGTTCATGTCCTCAAGTTGCAATACCAAACAGATGATCTATTCCCAGAATCAAAGCTTACCGGAAAGTACTGTGCATAAAATAATGCTGTTTGTAGGCAAAACTATTGAACAAACAAGGACTGTACATGGCAGAACTTACATGCCTGCTGTTGCTAAGACAAGCATGACTCAGAGTCCACCAAGAGGTGTAAATGCGAAACCATTAACACAATGCTGGTGTTGCGGAGGTAATCATAGGGGCCATCAATGTCAATTTAAAGGCTGCGAGTGCAAAAACTGCAGGACAATGGGCTACCTCCAGCAAATGTGCAAACGTACTGCGACTCATCACGTGGCAGAGGAGTCGGCAGAAGAGTTTCAGTCCGGTGTGGACTATGGAGAATTAGCGAGAGAGTCAACTCAGCCCGAGGAAGCAGTGTATAGGATACACACCTTCACTACAGAAAGTCCTCCCAGGTTTATGAAAGTCAAGTTAAACGGCATTCCTGTCTTCAATGAGTTGGACCCTGGGTCGAGTCAGTCAATTATGAGCCATAATGCATTCAAGAGGCTGTAGGGCGACAGATCACAATGACCCAAGCTGATCCCGATTCAGGCAAAGCTGTGCACCTACACTAAGGAACTGATACCAGTTATTGGTAGTGGGGACATAAGAGTATCCCATGAGGGAGCGGTGCACGATTTACCATGGTGGTTTATTTCAGGTGATGGGCCAACGCTGCTTGGTAGAAGGTGGATTGGGAAGATTCGATGGAACTGGGAAGACTTCTGTGTACCTTCTCCAGTGAACGACGTCTCCCGTGATCAAAGGTTGAGCAAGCCCCCACCTTCAGCTGAACCAGGCATCGCAGTGCAGATCCATTTGCAGATCCCCGTGGCACAGGCCATTCATCACGACCACGAGGAGGTAAAGATCAACCGAGCAGTGGTACAGGCGCGGTACCCACCACTCAAAGCCGACGACCTCTTCGCGATGATGAAAGAGGCTCCAGGTTGACTAAGCAGAGTGGGACTCTGGCTAGAACGATCCAAATGCGCCTTCCCGACGCCAGAGGCAGAATCCCTGGGGAGAAAGATCGCGGCAGTCGACATCACGGACACGGACAAGAGTACATCCAGACCACGGAATGAAAGAGCATCCAGACCACGGAACGAAAACGCATCCACACCATGGGACCAGAGTGCATCCAGACCACGGGATGTCGCCGCAATGAAACACAGGCATGTGTTGCCCAGCAAGGAAGATGACTGGTCATGGGGCAAAGGTAAAGGGGCGGCCGCTGAGAAGGCCAGGAACCCACTATGTTCCAATAAGTTGTTTGCACTGTGTAACCTATGTGAGCGCCCATTCATGGCAAATGATGTGCTATTATATAGGGTCGCGGGTAACTTACAACAAGCCAAAGTAGCGGGCGAACACCAACCGGTCGTATATGTTTCTAACAAAGTACTTGTAGCAAGTGATGTGTTATCACACGGGGTCGGGCGTGTTTATTCAGCAAGCCAAAGTAGCGGACGAACCCCAACTGGTTGTACATGTATCCAATAAGTTACCCAAGGCAGTAGCCTGCGTTCATGGGACAAAAGAGATGTATCAAAGTGTGTCCCAATATTTGCTCGAGTCAGACAAGCTGCCAATCTCACAGTTTTTGAGAGCAAAGGCACCATTATCAATGCTTTGTTTCGAATATGTCTAACATTGTCTGTGCATTGTAACATGATCTGGCGCAGGCCAGGCACTGAGAATGGCGCTGATGCCCTCAGTTGGCTACCGTTGCCCACCACCAGGGTGGAAACGGCGCAGCCTGCAGACCTGCTCGTTGTTATAGAAGTGCTAGAAAATGAGGGGTCAACCGTAATGGCTCCCCAGACTAGGACCTGGACCAGCCAGCATCCCACGTTACCGCCTGCTAATGGTGAACCGGCAGACGGGATGTTGCAGCTTATCTGTCGCAAAGACAAAATGCTCATCCCATCAGATTGCCCCCATGGGGCAACCTTGTAGCATTGCAAAGAAAGGCAGGGAGGCTACACACAGTTGGTGGTCCTTGGCCTCCATACCATGGCCCAGGATCCACGGGGACCAAGCGGCCTCTCGCCACTACTGAAAGTCTCAAGGCCATATCGGCCATCCTTGGCTTGCCAGACCTTATGGTCAGCGACAATAGTCCAGAGCGGGCAACCCAAATGATAAAGTCAAGCACCACATGTGTCATGGTAGACTCTCCACAGTCCCGGCTATCCCGGGTGCTACGCAGTCACCGAACAGAATCACTCAGAACCGAGCCTTCTGTATACTATCAGCAGAGAATATACCATGATCGCACTGCTCCTCCACGCGACATCAGAATAAATGATGTAGACCATGATCATGGCCCCAGATAGGCTGCTAGCACTGCATTAGCCAAAGAGGGGAATGGAGTGTTTGTGATGAAAGGGGAGTGTTTGTTGTGAAATCATGTAATAGTCAAATACAGAAAGCATTTGGACCAGACCAAACTGCGAACTACAGATAACCAGGAACTACTGTGAAAGGACCTGGTCTCCAGCGGCCCACCAGCACACACCAAATCTGCAACGGATCTCGCGACCAAACACTAGGATCAAGCCGCCATTCCCAACAGTCCAATCAGACAGTTACTCGCATCAAAGACTTTGGGGGGGGGGTGGCGGGGGGAGAATTATGTTATGTATGTATACTTTATGTATTATCTATGTAAACAGGCATGGTGTACCACCAGAGGGTACTACTGTTGGAGGCCCCAGGGGTTACCTACCCAGGCGTGCAGGGCCGTATAAAAGACTGCCCACAATGCTGCGGCCTCACTTTGGAGTTGAAATAAATGGGTTAAGGCCACACCAGTTTAAGCATAGTACAGAGCCTTGTGGAGTCTTTATATATGTATTAAAGACATAACACATCCCTCAGAAAAAGTATTTGACACAATTAAATATTGCTTCAGTGCTCTTGAACAGTTAGAAGTCACCTTGCCGTCCTTAAAAGCTACTCATAACAAGTGGAGAAATATTCGCAGCATGCACTCTCAGCTAGAAAATGTTTGGTTCCCATGGTACCTCTTTCTTAATGTTTTCTGGGCCAATTTATAAAAATAGTAGTGCTTGGAAGTAATTAACAGTGCATTGAGAATGCCTTCACGTGAGTCCTTCCTCCACACCATACCAAACACCCAGCAGTTCTATTAAAAAGGTTATCTCAACATTGAGGAAAATGCCTCAAAGTGCATTGTTAAAATAATTGGAAAGAATGATTTTTTCTAATTGGGGCATCAGGCAATGAGTGTATCATTTATTTGAAACAATGTCATTATTATTTGGCAATGCTATAAATAATACTGAAACGGTAACTTTCTTCCTCCCTATAGCCATTCCCTCTGTGCACGGTAGGAAAATGGTTAGTGGGCTGATTGAAGGGAACTCTCTGGAGGGAATACTGACTTTAGGGGAAAGTGTAAAATGAGCGATATCGATTCAGTTGCCTGCTGAACATCTCTTTCGATTTCGAGTTCCTTTGAAGTCAATGAAAATGAAAATCGGGAGAGATGGATAACGGGCGGCTGATTCGCTATTGTCCATCTTACATTGTCGCCCAAAGTCAAAATTACCCCCTCTAATCTTTACTCACTTATTTGCATATTTAGATTTGTGTCTGTGTCTGTCCCAGGGGGGCGGTGCTCACAAGGAGCACATCAAGGCAAATTGAGAACATGCACCCGTGACTCTCAGTTCATTTGTTTTCACTTGACGTGGCTCTAGGCTTAAAGTGATTTTCCCGACAGGACTGATTCTGCGATCTGGTGCTGGGAGCGCAGGATCTCAGAATCAACCATAAGAAGAAAATTCACTTCATGTACAGAGACTTATACCTCATTTTAGTGTGTATGCATGGGTGTGTTATAAGACGGCATTCATTTTCTCTACTTTATTAATTTCTAGTTAATTAATCTCCCTTTGCTTGAAATGTTCTTGTTTACAGTTTTAGTAGTATATTTTATTACAGGGTACTGTTAAAAGTTTGGGGAGGCAAAAAATTCAGCTCCGTAGCACCTGATATTTCGGCGCTATGGATGCTGTTTTGTGATGAAAATGTCGTCTGTGCTGCACGCACATATTTGTAGTGCATGCCACACCGGACGCCATTTTGGTGAGGGTGATGAGTTGGCACTGGAAGTGTGCATCAGAAGTAGGCAGATCGTAGCGTCAATCAGCGCTACCATTTCCGTCCTCAATGCTGGAGCTAATGCCTTCTGTTAATGTTTCACAGCTGAACGTGCATTCAGCAACAGCAATGACCCCCCACGAGTGTTATGTAAAGGTATCTGCCACCACTCTAAGGTAAGTTGCTGATTAATTTCTATTGGCTCTGTGTAAATTTGTGGAAGAGTTTGGAGCTTTTCAGAGTTGTTTAAAGTTGGTCAGGTGACAGAAAGTTGTGCTGCAAGTGGAGAAGGCCTTGGTTCTGACTTCAAGGATCCTGGTCAGACCACTTGCTCTCAATCATGTGCTCGTGGCCGGCAGCATGGCAGGGAGATGGAGCAGAGGCAGCAAAGAGGAGGACAAGCTGCTCACAGAGACAGGAGGAAGAAAGGGAGAAGAGCTCTCAGCAAAAGCCCGTAGTCATCTAGGGTCTGCCGAGAACCAATACTCTTACCTCAGCCGGAACAATGTGTGAGGAGGCTGTGCTTTACGAAGGAGGTGCTCACAGAACACTTCCACCTCTTGCAACCAGACCTGCAGCCTCACACCAGGGCAAGGACAGTGCTGCCGATGGCTGTGAAGGTGACCATGGCCCTGAATTTCTTCATGTCGGGATCCTTCCAAGCTGGAGCAGGCGACATCTGTAAAATCTCCCAGTTCGCCAACCACTGCTGCATAAAAGAGGTGACAGACGCTCTTTATGCCAGGAGAAGGGACTTCATTGTCTTCTTTCTGACCAGAAAGAAGCAGAAGGAGCGAGCACATGGTATTGCCAGGATAGCGGGGTTCCACATGGTGCAGGGTGTCATCGACTGCATGCACGTGGCTTTGCGGGTGCCGCATCTAAATGCTGAATGTGCTGTTGATGTGTGACCATGTTCAGCACATCATGATGGTGAATACTTAGTATCCTGGCAACAATCATGATTCTTTTACTCTGCGCCAGTCTGCTGTTCCCTCAGTCTCTGAGCCACCAAGACAAACCAGAAGGTGACGACTAGGTGACAAGGACTAACCACTGACCACCTGGCACATGAGTTGGCTCCACAACCCAACTACACGTGGGACCCATGCATACAATGAGAGCCATGCTGTCACACTGAGTCTGATAGACCGTTGGTGCCCTTAAACAATGCTTTCACTGCTTGGACTGCTCTGGAGGAGTCCTGCAGTACGCACCAGAGTCCATCTCAAGATTCGTCGTGGTCTACTGCATGCTGGACAACCTCATCATCATGAGGGCACAGCCCTTGCCATAGGCATATGGTGAACAGATGAGGAGGAGGAGGAGGAAGAAGCAGAAGAGGAAAAAGTGGAAGGAAGGAGGAAACCCAGACAGCCCCTTTATGCCCGGGTTGTCCATGATCAAATCATCCAAGTGCATAGAATCATAGAAACATAGAAAATAGGTGCAGGAGTAGGCCATTTGGCCATTCGAGCCTGCACTGCCATTCAATAAGATCATGGCTGATCATTCCTTCAGTACCTCTTTCCTGCTTTCTCTCCATACCCCTTGATACCTTAACCGTAAGGGCCATATCTAACTCCCTCTTGAATATATCCAGTGAACTGGCATCAACAACTCTCTGCGGCAGGGAATTCCAGAGGTTAACAACTCTCTGAGTGAAGAAGTTTCTCCTCATCTCAGTCCTAAATGGCCTACCCCTTATGTTAAGACTATGTCCCCTGGTTCTGGACTTCCCCAACATCAGGAACATTCTTCCCGCATCTACCCTGTCCAGTCCCGTCAGAATCTTATTTGTTTCTATGAGATCCCCTCTTATCCCTCTAAACTCCAATGAATAAAGGCCCAGTTGATCCAGTCTCTCCTCATATGACAGCCCAGCCATCCCTGGAATCAATCTGGTGAACCTTCGCTGCACTCCCTCAATAGCAAGAATGTCCTTCCTCAGTCCAGGAGACCAAAACTGAACACAATATTCCAGGTGAGGCCTCACTAAGGCCCTGTACAGCTGCATTAAGACCTCCCTGCTTCTATATTCAAATCCCTTAGCTATGAAGGCCAACATACCATTTGCCTTCATTACCGCCTGCTGTACCTGCGAGCCCACTTTCAGTGACTGATGAACCATGACACCTAGGTCTCGTTTCACCTCCCCTTTTCCTAGTTTGCCGCCATTCAGATAATATTCTGCCTTCATGTTTTTGCCCACAAAATGGATAACCTCACATTTATCCACATTATATTGCATCTGCCATGCATTTGCCCACTCACCTAACTTGTTCAAGTCACCCTGCAGCCTCTTAGCGTCCTCGTCACAGCTCACACCGCCACCCAGTTTAGTGTCATCCGCAAACTTGGAGATATTACACTCTATTTCTGCATCTAAATCGTTAAATGTACAGTGTAAAGAGCTGGGGTCCCAGCACTGAGCCCTGGGGCACTCCACTAGTCACTGCCTGCCATTCTGAAAAGGACCCGTTTATCCCGACTCTCTGCTTCCTGTCTGTCAACCAGTTCCCTAACCACGTCAGTATATTAGCCCCAATACCATCTGCTTTGATTTTGCACACCAATCTCTTGTGCGGGACCTTGTCAAAAGCCTTCTGAAAGCCCAAATACACTACATCCACTGGTTCTCCCTTGTCCACTCTACTAGTTACATCCTCAAAAAATTCCAGAAGATTCGTCAAGCATGATTTCCCTTTCATAAATCCATGCTGACTTGGTCTGATCCTGTCACTGCTTTCCAAATGCGTTGCTATTTCAGCCTTAATGATTGATTCCAACATTTTCCCCACGACTGATGTCAGGCTAACCGGTCTATAATTACCCGTTTTCTCTCTCCTTTTTTAAAAAGTGGTGTTACATTAGCTACCCTCCAGTTCATAGGAACTGATCCAGATTCGATAGACTGTTGGAAAATGATCACCAATGCATCCACTATTTCTAGAGCCACATCCTTGAGTACTCTGGGATGCAAACTATCAAGCTCTGGGGATTTATCGGCCTTCAATCCCATCAATTTCCACAACACAATTTCCCGCCTAATAAGGATATCCTTCAGTTCCTCCTTCTCACTTGACCCTCGGTCCCCTAGTACCTTCGGAAGGTTGTTTGTATCTTTGTTCGTGAAGACAGAACTGAAGTATTGGTTCAATTGGTCTGCCATTTCTTCGTTCCCCATTATAAATTCACCTGAATCCGACTGCAAGGGACCTACGTTTGTCTTCACTAATCTTTTCCTCTTCACATATTTATAGAAGCTTTTGCAGTCAGTTTTTATATTCCCTGCAAGCTTCCTCTCATACTCTATTTTCACCCTCCAAATTAAACCCTTAGTCCTCCCCTGTTGAATTCTAAATTTCTCCCAGTCCTCAGGTTTGTTGCTTTTTCTAGCCAATTTATATGCCTCTTCCTTAGCTTTAACACTATTCTTAATTTCCTTTGTTAGGCATGGTTGAGCCACCTTCCCAGTTTTATTTTTACTCCAGACAGGGATGAACAATTGCTGAAGTTCATCCATGTGATCTTTAAATATTTGCCACTGCTTATCCACCTTCAACCCTTTGAGTATCCTTTGCCAGTCTATTCTAGCCAATTCACGCCTCATACCGTCGAAGTTACCTTTCCTTAAGTTCATGACCTTAGTTTCTGAATTAACTTTGTCACTCTCCATCTTAATAAGGAATTCTACAATATTATGGTCACTTAAGGTCCCCAAGGGGCCTAGCACAAGAAGATTGCTAATTAGTCCCTTCTCATTACACATCACCCAGTCGAGGATAGCCAGCTCCCTGGTTGGTTCCTCGACATATTGGTCTAGGAAACCATCCCTAATACACTCCAGGAAATCCTCCTCCACTGCATTGCTACCAGTTAGGTTAGCCCAATCAATATGTAGATTAAAGTCACCCATGATTACTGCTGTACCTTTATTGCACACATCCCTTATTTCTTGTTTGATGCTGTCCCCAACCTCACTACTACTGTTTGGTGGTCTATACACAACTTCCACTAGCATTTTCTGCCCTTTGGAATTCCGCAGCTCCACCCATACCGATTCCACATCATCCAGGCTAATGTCCTTCCTTACAATTGCATAGATTTTTTCTTTAACCAGCAACGCCACCCCACCTCCTTTTCATTTCACTCTATCCTTCCTAAATGCTGAATACCCTTGGATGTTGAGTTCTCAGCCTTGGACACCCTGGAGCCACGTCTCCGTGATGCCAATCACATCGTAACTGCTATCTGCGCAGTTAATTTATCCACCTTTTTCCGAACACTCCTCGCATTGAGGCACAGAACCTTCAGACTTGTTTTTTTTAACACACTTTGCCTCTTTAGAATTTTGCTGTAATGTGGCCTTATTTGTTTTTTGTCTTGGGTTTCTTTGCCCTCCACTTTTACTATTCTCCTTTCTATCTTTTGCTTCTGACTCCATTTTATTTCCCTCTGTCTCCCTGCATAGGTTCCCATCCCCCTGCCATATTAGTTTAACTCCTCCCCAACAGCACTAGCAAACACTCCCCCTAGGACATTGGTTCCGGTCCTGCCCAGGTGCAGACCGTCCGGTTTGTACTGGTCCCACCTCCCCCAGAACCGGTTCCAATGTCCCAGGAATTTGAATCCCTCTCTTCTGCACCACTGCTCAAGCCACGTATTCATCTGAGCTATTCTGCGATTCCTACTCTGACTAGCACATGGCACTGGTAGCAATCCTGAGATTACTACTTTTGAGGTCCTACTTTTTAATTTAACTCCCAGCTCCCTAAATTCGTCTCGTAGGACCTCATCCCGTTTTTTACCTGTGGTACCAGTGAATGCAATCCAATTCCCCATTCACCGACAGTCATACACCTTGCCTTCCCACTATCACTGACCATCATCCGCTTGGCCACAACGCAAAAATAAAAACCAACACAAAATAAACATTCCAAGCCAAATTTATAATTTAAGTCATGCCATATTTCATATAAATGAAAATTAATCACCCTTGTGCATTTACTTAGTGCCTATCTTCATGTGCCTTTTTCTGTCCTAGTGCTCCTAAACAGTGCTACCCCACTGGCTTCAGCATGACTTTCAATGGAGGAGGCTGCAGATGGCCGTGGAGGCCCCACTGTGGACCACACCATCTTGCCATGATTATTCATGGGCAACCACTTTGGTTTTAGCTTCTAGAATTATGTGCTGATTGTGAAAGATGTAAACAAATTCAAATCACAATGGGTTATGTTTTCTAATTCTTGAGTAAAAGGGTTCATGGGTTAGATTTTACACTTTTGTGCAGATCGCCCAAAAATGGGCGGTAGTTCCGGTGTGGGAGGTAAAAATGGGTTTTCAGATCGCCAGCCTCTCGCCCAATCTCAAAGCCCTTAGTCTCCATTTTTGATATTGAGCGTTGCCCTGAGCGATATGAAATGGGCAGTAACATTAAATCTCTCTGACTTTCTGCCGTAAATTGTCGCCGTCCTTAGTAACGGCATGGCAAGGCTCGATTCCTGCGATTCAGGAGGTCATCACAGAAGAGGAGACAGATAGAGCGGGAGCTGAGAGGGACGGAAGGCGTGTGTGGGTGTGGTGTGGCTGCTTTGTGCGGAAGGAGAGAGAGTTTAGTGCTTTAGAGCAAATAGGGAAACAAAAATTAGCTGTTACCAGCCAGATATTTGCCCGAATTTAGCCTATAATGGAGGGAGAGGAGGAGGTGACACAGCACGCTGTGGAGACTGACGCTGGCGAGAGCAGTGAGCTGGGAGAGGAGCACATTGGAGGCCGCAAAAGAGCAAGGAGGTTCTCAGACGAGGCAAATGCCTCCCTCCTGCAGGAGGTCGCGTCACACTGGGGTTATTTGACCCAGGGAGGGCATTGGAAGCCCACCCCAAAGGCCTACCAGAAGATATGAGCTGAGATAGCAGAG